>NC_136471.1:122702489-123302489 GCF_902686455.1 Sciurus vulgaris | reverse complement strand
TTGAGTACATGAAGTCCCACAACAACCCTCCAAGAGATGTTCTATTATTCCCATGATATAGGGGAGGAATTCAAGCACAGGATGGTTAAGTAACTTTTTCAAGATTACACAGCTGATGAGCTGTAGATGAAGAATTTGAGCAAGCAGTCTGGCTCTAGAACCCTCAGCCTTAATCACCATGTATGTAGCCTCTAATCAGGGAAGCCTTTTAGAAAGGTGGATGGGGAGATCCTATGAGCCAATAGGCACACCTGGACTAATGTAGCACCCAAGGGCATGCAGAGGAGGAAACTACTAAAAAGCAGAGATGCAGAGAGACAGCCCAGCAAGCAGACTTGGTAACCAACTGGAAATCAGTGGGTATTAGAACAAGAGGAAGAGCTTACTGTACTACATATGATTTTTGTGAATCATGAAAAGATAAATTCTTAATTGGTTTTATAGTCTAAGAAATTATAACACCACCCAAGAAGTTATCATGAGGTATTTAAGAAATTTGAAACATCTTTACAGTGGATGGAGAGTCAACCAGATCTTGGACTGCCGTTATTGAATGATTAGAGAAGATAAATGAATTTTACTTGAACTTTTTTCCAACCCAGAGATTCCACTTCTTTTGTATGATGCCAAAGTCATCTACATTAGGTGGGTCTCTGTGTCCAAGTGTTAAGTAAATGAAAATGATCAATCCGTACATCCAATTCTGATACTGATTGTCTGCCCATAAGTCAATTACAACTCTCTATACCTCCCAACGAACAACTCCCTTATATACCTCCCCGCCCCACCAACTCTTCTTTCCTTTGGTGAGTTCACTAAACTCTCCTTATACGATAGATTTCAATTGCTTTACCTTCCAATTGCTATTACATGTATGTGTTGAACAATGAAAAACATGTTTCTATAATTTTCTATCTGCAAAAAATTGTTTCAGTGTCAGGGGTTGGGATGGAACATTGCATGATTTTTTCCACTGAAATTAAGGGAAAATTTTTATTTAATGACTTTCACTTGGCAGCAGGGTTTTTAAGAACAAATGGAAGTCTGGTATATTTTGGCCAGGTAGTGGGAATTTGATACGTATTTGGTGAATGAATGGATACCTGCACTGCTGAAAATCACAGGAGCAAGTAGTGTCAAGAGGGAAGAAGTAATACTTTGTAAGAAGACAATGCTTAAGTTACATATCCTTTTCTTTACACTCTCATTTCAGTCTCTTAGCTACCTGGAAGTTGTTTTCTCATTTAATTGTGAGATCTTGAGATAATTATCATTGAATTTTCCTTTTCCATCGAACTTCCCTTTTGCAATATTAGAATGATTAATGTCCCTGCAGATCCTACTAGGCTACCTTCCCTCATGAACCAGGCCAGTGCTTGAGACTAGACATAATCCAGATTGGATTATACTCAGTTTTTGCCTGTCTTAAAATATAGATGTTGCTTTAGAAGGGTAGAGAGTGAATCCATTGGAAGCCATTATTGCGTTGCACTAATTAGTGCCCTGAGGGGTAGGCTGCTACTGTCACACTTGCCAGAGTTGCAGCTCAGCCTGGAGCAATGCATGTGATTGAAAAGAGGCCCTTGAGAAGACTGGAGAGTCCATAAGTAGATAATGGATTCCTGAGCCTGGGGGGTGGATCAATGGGGGGACCACCAAAACAGATCAACATGCTAAAGACAAACAACTGATTTAAGTAGTTTCACTCAAATTGGCCCTTATTATAGCATTGAATGTGGTTTAGATTGTGTTATCAGTTGGCCAAAGATTGAACACAAAGTTATAGAGAATTTGTTATCACAGCACCATTTGTGGTGATATAATTTTGTTTGTTTAATCCTATTTGTTAAACATGACAGCAGAATGCATTTTGATTCATTGTACATGAATGGAATACAACTTTTCATTACTCTGGTTGTACATGATGTAGAGTCACACCATTCGTGCAATCATGCATGTACATAGGGGGATGGTGTCCATATCATTCCACTGTCTTTCTCACCTCCTGCTCCCTCCTCTCCCCTCCCCTCATTACCCCCTGCCCAATCCAAAATTCCTCCAGTCCTTCCTTACACCCCCCCCACCCCCACCCCCGTTACATATCAGCATTCACTTGTCAGAGAAAACATTTGGCTTTCGGTTTTGAGGATTGGCTTTGTGGTGATGTAATTTGAATTCTCTTGCTGCCTTTGTACTTAGAAGTCTAGTGTTGGACATTTTCTGTGGCAGACACCATTGGCTGCTTGCCCAAGAGCCTAGGCATCCACTATCACCCTAACAAATAGAACCCTGATTTTTGCTCAGATATCAGATAATTATGTGTTCAAGAAAGTTTGGGACACTGCCCTGCTGCCCCACAGGATGGATATTGAGAAGTCAAAGGCAATCAGAGCAATTCTTCTTGCTGGTGATTGGTTGGGGAAAGAACTTGTGACACAGTATTCCAGTCAATGAAACATGAGAGGAAATCTTTTGGAAAAGGGTTTTATTTACTCAAAGAGAGAGACAGATTAAGAAACTGGCCTTTCCATCTTTGTCTATGACTAGATGGAAATGTGATAGTAGGAACTGCTACCTCCGTGTTGCAGCCATGAGGGAACAAACACGCAGACCAATGCCAATATGCTAAGGATTGAAGAGGAGGCAGAAACTAGGTTTTTTTTAACTTTAATTTCCCTTTTTTATTTTTATTTATTTTTTTAAATTTATTTTTATTGTAAACAAAATGGGATACATGTTGTTTCTCTGTACATGGAGTAAAGGCATACCATTTGTGTAATCATACATTTACATAGAGCAATGTTGTTTGATTCATTTTGTTACTTATTCCCTCCCCCCACTCCTCCCACCCCTCTTTTCCCTCTATACAATCCCTCCTTCCTCCATTTTTGCCCCCCTCCCACCCCCCATTATATGTCATCATCTACTTATCAGTGAGATCATTCTTCCTTTGGTTTTTTGAGATTGGCTTATCTCACTTAGCATGATATTCTCCAATTTCATCCATTTGCCTGCAAATGCCATAATTTTATTCTGCTTTATGGCTGAGTAATATTCCATTGTATATATATATACCACAGTTTCTTTATCCGTTCATCAGTTGAAGGCCATCTAGGTTGTTCCACAATCTGGCTATTGTGAATTGAGCAGCTATGAACATTGATGTGGCTGTATCTCTGTAGTATGCTGATTTTAAGTCCTTTGGGTAGAGGCCGAGGAGTGGGATAGCTGGGTCAAATGGTGGTTCCATGCCAAGTTTTCTAAGGAACCTCCACACTGCTTTCCAGAGTGGCTGCACTAATTTGCAACCCCACCAGCAATGTATGAGTGTACTTTTTCCCCACATCCTCTCCAACACCTACTGTTGCTTGTGTTCTTGATAATCGCCATTCTAATTGGGGTGAGATGGAATCTTAGGGTAGTTTTGATTTGCATTTCTCTTATTACTAGAGTAGTTGAACATTTTTCATATATCTGTTGATTGCTTGTAGATCTGTGAAGTGTCTGTTCATTTCCTTAGCCCATTTGTTGATTGGATTATTTGTATTCTTGGTATAGAGTTTTTTGAGTTCTTTATAGATTCTGGAAATCAGTGCTCTATCTCAAGTATGAGTGACAAAGGTTTTCTCCCACTCTGTAGGCTCTCTCTTCACATTGCTGATAGTTTCCTTTGCTGAGAGAAAGCTTTTTAGTTTGAATCTATCCCAGTTGTTGATTCTTGCTTTTATTTCTTGTGCTATGGTAGTCCTGTTAAGGAAGTCTATGGCCATACTACCTAAAGTGCTATACAGATTTAATGCAATTCCAATTAAAATCCCAATTGATGTACCTCACAGAAATAGAGTGAGCAATCATGAAATTCATCTGGAAGAATAAGAAACCCAGAATAGCTAAAGCAATCCTTAGCAGAAACAGCAAAGCAGGGGATATCACAATACCAGACCTTCAACTATACTACAAAGCAATAGTAACAAAAACAGCATGGTATTGGCACCAAAATAGACAGGTAGATCAATGGTACAGAATAAAGGACATGGACACAAACCCAAATAAATACAATTTTCTCATACTAGACAAAGGGGCCAAAAATATGCAATGGAGAAAAGATAGCCTCTTCAACAAATGGTGCTGGGAAAACTGGAAATCCATATGCAGCAGAATGAACCTAAACCCCTATCTCTCACCATGCACAAAACTCAACTCAAAATGGATCAAGGACCTCGGAATCAGAACAGAGACCCTGCATCTTATAGAAGAAAATGTAAGTCCAAATCTTCAACATGTCGGCCCAGGATCAGACTTCCCTTTTTTATTAATGAGAAGGTTTTGTGGTTTCAAGTCTCAATGCGACACCATTCTTCTGTGGCAATAAATTAATCCATGTAGAATTTGGTATAGAAACATCAGATACTCAAGGACCAGAGTCAAAGATTTATCTGTGTAAACGATGTCTTGTAAGGTTACTATGTTTGCATGTTTTAAATCCTTTAAGAGTGAAAATTCTCTTTTAGCTGTACTGGGTGTGCCTTCTTTGTGTTCCAAACAGAATTTCCACCAAATTGTCTGTCAGTTTACTTTTTCCTTTATAAACTCGTGCATATGTACCCTCCATTGAGATCCATCTATGTTTATGATTTCTGAGACAACACCTGTCAGTGACTGGACTTCATCAGATGACTTCCAGAAGATTGGTCACTCTCAACATCTCATCCCATTTTTAGATATTTGTGATCAATATCTCCTCGGGATTGCTCCTGCTCCATCTTCTAGCGTGGACTCCCTTGGAGTTTCACACTCCTCAGCTGCCGAGGGCGCTAGAGGCTTGTGTGCGGCCTAGGCTTTCTGGCGTTTCAGCTGCTTCCCTGAAAGGGGTTTTGTGGCTGTCAGTGCTGTCCTCCACTAAGAGGAGGACCTTCTAAATTAAGACGTAAATCCTGAACAGCAAGATGGCAGAATAAATGAGGTCACTTTCCTTGCTGCTCTGCAGGTTGAAGCCAAGAAAGGGAACTTCTACACAAGGGGGCTCTGGAGGCTGCCTAGGGGAGGAGCGGTGAGGAGAACTGTGTGGACTCAGGACACCGGGGCCTGCCCTGAGGAGGAGGAGGAGGAGGAGGAGGAGCAGGGCCGCTTGGATTCGGAGTGACTGCACCAGAGCTACAGGTGGTTGCCAGAGGAGAAGCAGCGTGGCGAGCTGTTTGGACTCAGACCACTTCTGAACACTGGGGCCTGCCCGGAGGAGGAGGAGGAGGAGGAGGAGGAGGAGCGCGACAGGGCGTTTGGACTCACAGTGACTGCATTGGAGCTCCACGCATCTGCTCAGAGGAGAAGGTGAGTGGTGAGTTGTTTGGACTTAAAGCGACCACTCCTGAACACAGGGGGACTGCCTGGAGGAAAAGCACGGTGGGTCGCTTGGTCTCCAGTGGCCGCACCAGAGCTCCGGGCGGCTGCCCAGAGGACACGTGCAGCGGGTCACGTGGATTCAGAGCCACTCAGAGTGACCGCTCCTGAACACCCGGGGGGTTACCTGGAGGAGGAGGAGGAACAGGGAGGGTCATTTTGACTCCGAGTGATTGATTGCCCCAGGCTACGGGTGGTTGGTGGGAGGAGGAGGCACGCAGTGAGTTGCTTGGACTCCTAGTGACCACACAGGAATACTGGGCGGCTGTCTGGAGGAAGAGGCGCGTGGCGGGTCTCTGGAACTCAGAGCAATTGTACGGGCCCCCAGGTGGCTGCTCAGAGGAGGGGCTGCATAGCCAGGCGATTAGGTGCAGAGCAGGGTCCCAGGATCTAGGAGGCTTCTTGGTGGAAGAGCCGCACAGAGACAGGCTCAGGGGTGGAGCAAAGGTTCCAGGCCTGCAGACAGATTCTCTGAGGAGGAGCAGCTTAAGGAGATTCATCTGCAAAGGGTGAGGCTCCCAGGCCCAGGAGGTAGGGCCGGGCCCCTGGGAACTTTGCAGAGGAAGGCAGCCCAGCCCAGGCGGTAGCTGTAAATTGAGGGGAACCTCTAGGAGGGAACTGACCAGCGAGACCTCCCCACTGGGTGAGTCTTCCCTGCCGGGTGAGGTTTCCCCACAAGGACGGTAAAACCAGAGACACAGGCCCAAACAGGCCTTGCCTCAGCCCACAGCCTAGGTCCCCTTTGGATGACCATTGGTCAACAAGTGGAGGCACCTCTGCCCACTAGCAGGGATTATACCCCACCTGAAGGCCACCACTCCTAGAGAGGCAGCTTCCTTGTGGAGCACCGCATTATCAACTTCCTCCAAGACTTCAGCCTACTGAAGGTTAAGGGGGGATATATATAGAATCTTCAGGGACATTGTAAGTCAATAGAGGAAATCTGCAAAATCTCAGTGGTCCACTGATACCTGAACAATATGAGAAAACAAGGAAAGAAAATGCCGCAAACAAATCTAGATGTTACATCAATAAAACCCAATGACAGCATGGCAGAAGAAATGACAGAAAAGGAGTTCAGATTGTACATAATTAAGATGATCAGGGAAGCAAACGATGAGATGAAAGAGCAAATGCAAGCATTGAATGATCGCACCAATGGACAGTTAAAAGAGCAAATACAGGAAGCAAAAGATCATTTCAATAAAGAGTTAGAGATATTGAAAAAAAAAAAAAAACAGAAATCCTTGACATGAAGGAAACAATAAACCAAATTAAGAACTCCATAGAAAGCATATCCAGTAGGATAGAACACCTGGAAGACAGAACCTCAGACATTGAAGATATTTAACCTTGAAAACAAAGTTGAACAAACAGAGAAGATGGTAAGAAATCATGAACAGAATCTACAAGAACTATGGGATATCATTAAAAGGCCAAATTTAAGAATTATTGGGATTGAGGAAGGCCTAGAGAAACAAACCAAAGGAATGAACAACCTATTCGATGAAATAATATCAGAAAATTTCCCAAATCTGAAGAATGAAATGGAAAATCAAGTTCAAGAGGCTTATAGGACTCCAAATACACAAAATTACAACAGACCCACACCAAGGCACATTATAATGAAAATACCGAACATACAAAATAAAGACAGAATTTTAAAGGCTGTGAGCGAAAAGAACCAAATTACATTCAGGGGGAAACCAATACGGATATCAGCAGATTTTTCAACCCAGACCCTAAAAGCTAGAAGGGCCTGGAACAACATTTTTCAAGCCCTGAAAGAAAATGGATGCCAACCAAGAATCTTATACCCAGCAAAACTTACCTTCAAATTGGACAATGAAATAAAATCCTTCCATGATAAACAAAAGCTAAAAGAATTTACAAAAAGAAAGCCAGCATTACAGAACATTCTCAGCAAAATATTCCATGAGGAAGAGATGAAAAACAAAGAAGCAAATCAGCAAAGGGAGGAATTATCCTAAAGGAATTGTCAAATAAAGGAGGAGCCAAGTTGTGTCAAACAAATAAATAAATAAAATTTTAAAAATGAACCAAATGACCGGGAAACCAAATCATATCTCTATAATAACCCTGAATGTTAATGGCCTGAATTCATCAATCAAAAGACATAGACTGGCAGACTGGATTAAAAAGAAAGATCCAACAATATGTTGCCTGCAAGAGACTCACCTCATAGAAAAAGATACCCATAGACTAAAGGTGAAAGGATGGGGAAAAACATACCATGCACATGGACTCAGCAAAAAAGCTGGAGT
Organism: Sciurus vulgaris; assembly: GCF_902686455.1. NCBI lineage: Eukaryota > Metazoa > Chordata > Mammalia > Rodentia > Sciuridae > Sciurus > Sciurus vulgaris. Next base: position 123,294,807 of record NC_136471.1, on the reverse strand, counting down.
ATCCATCCTCATTTCCGATAATGTGGACTTCAAGCCAAAGTTAGTCAGAAGGGATAAAGAAGGTCATTTCATACTGCTTAAGGGAAGCATAAATCAAGATATAACAATCATAAACATCTATGCCCCAAACAGTGGCTCATCCATGTATGTCAAACAAATCCTTCTCAATTTCAGAAACCAAATAGACCATAACACAATAATACTAGGTGATTTTAACACGCCTCTCTCACCACTAGACAGATCTTCCAGACAAAAATTGAACAAAGAAACCATAGATCTCAATAACACAATCGATAATTTAGACTTAATGGATATTTATAGAATATACCATCCAACCAAGAGTGAATACACTTTCTTCTCAGCAGCACATGGATCCTTCTCTAAAATAGACCATATATTATGCCACAAAGCTAATGTTAGCAAATACAAGAAGGTAGAGACACTACCATGTATTCTATCAGATCATAATGGATTGAAGTTAGAAATAAATGAAAGAATAAAACACAAACTATTCCAACATCTGGAGATTAAACAATATGCTATTATATGATGAATGGATAACAGAAGATATTAGGAAGGAAATTAAAAAATTCTTAGAGGTAAATGAGAACAAAGAAACATCATATCAAAATCTCTGGAACACTATGAAAGCAGTACTTAGAGGGAAATTTATTTCATGGAGCGCATTTAATAAAAGAAGTAAGACTCAAAAAATAAATGACCTAACACTATAGCTCAAAGCCCTAGAAAAAGAAGAACAGAACAGCACCAAAAGTAGTAGAAGACAGGAAATAGTTAAACTCAGAGCTGAAATCAACGAAATTGAAACAAAAAAAACAATACAAAAAATTGACAAAATAAATAGTTGGTTCTTCGAAAAAATAAACAAAATCGATAAACCTTTAGCCACAGTAACAAAGAGAAGACGAGAGAAAACCCAAATCACTAAAATTCGGAATGAACAAGGAAATATCACGACAGACAGGATTGAAATACAAAACATAATTAGAAGCTATTTTGAAAATCTATACTCCAACAAAACAGAAAACCTTGAAGGCATCAACAGGTTTCTAGAGACATATGAATTGCCTAAACTGAACGAGGAGGGCATACACAATTTAAATAGACCAATTTCAAGTACTGAAATAGAAGAAGTCATCAAAAGCCTACCAACAAAGAAAAGTCCGGGACCAGATGGGTCCTCAGCCGAGTTCTACAAAACCTTTAAAGAAGAGCTCATTCCAATACTTCTCAAAGTATTCCATGAAATAGAAGAGGAGGGAACCCTCCCAAACTCATTCTATGAAGCCAATATCACCCTGATACCTAAACCAGACAGAGACTCATCAAGGAAAGAAAATTTCAGACCAATATCCTTAATGAACATCGACGCAAAAACTCTCAACAAAATTTTAGCAAATCACATACAAAAACATATTAAAAAGATAGTGCACCATGATCAAGTGGGTTTCATCCCAGGGATGCAAGGTTGGTTCAACATCAGGAAATCAATAAATGTCATTCACCATATCAATAGACTTAAAGTCAAGAATCACATGATTATTTCAATAGATGCAGAAAAAGCATTTGATAAAATACAGCACCCCTTCATGCTCAAAACACTAGAAAAAATAGGGATAGTGGGAACATTCCTTAACATTGTAAAGGCCATTTATGCTAAGCCCATGGACAATATCATTCTAAATGGTGAAAAACTGAAAGCATTCCCCCTAAAAACTGGAACAAGGCAGGGATGCCCTCTTTCACCACTTCTATTCAACATCGTTCTTGAGACTCTGGCCAGAGCAATTAGACAAACCAAAGAAATTAAAGGGATACGAATTGGAAAAGAAGAACTCAAACTATCCCTGTTCGCTGATGACATGATTATATATTTAGAGGAACCTGGAAATTCCACCAGAAAACTCTTAGAACCCATAAGTGAATTCAGTAAAGTAGCAGGTTACAAGATCAATGCTCATAAATCCAACGCATTTTTATACATAAGTGATGAATCTTCAGAAAGAGAAATTAGGAAAACTACCCCATTCACAATAGCCTCGAAAAAAATAAAATACTTGGGAATCAATCTCACAAAAGAGGTGAAAGACCTCTACAATGAGAACTATACAACACTAAAGAAAGAAATTAAAGAACACCTTAGAAGTTGGAAAGATCTTCCATGTTCTTGGATAGGAAGAATTAATATTGTCAAAATGGCCATACTACCTAAAGTGCTATACAAATTCAATGCAATTCCAATTAAAATCCCAATGATGTACCTTACAGAAATAGAGCAAGCAATTATGAAATTCATCTGGAAGAATAAGAAACCAGAATATCTAAAGCAATCCTTAGCAGGAAGAGTGAAACAGGGGGTATTGCAATACCAGCTCTTCAACTCTACTACAAAGCAATAGTAACAAAAACGGCATGGTATTGGTACCAAAATAGAAAGGTAGATCAATGGTACAGAATAGAGGACACGGACACAAACCCAAATAAATACAATTTTCTCATACTAGACAAAGGGGCCAAAAACCTTCAATGGAGAAAAGATAGCCTCTTCAACAAATGGTGCTGGGAGAATTGGAAATCCATATGCAACAGAATGAAACTAAACCCATATCTCTCACCATGCACGAAACTAAACTCAAAATGGATTAAGGACCTCGGAATCAGACCAGAGACCCTGCAGATTATAGAAGAAAAAGTAGGTCCAGATCTTCTTCAACATGTCGGCTTAGGACCAGACTTCCTTAACAGGACTCCCATAGCACAAGAAATAAAAGCAAGAATCAATAACTGGGATAGATTCAAACTAAAACGCTTTCTCTCAGCAAAGGAAACTATCAGCAATGTGAAGAGAGAGCCTACAGAGTGGGAGAATATCTTTGCCAATCATACTTCAGATAGAGCACTAATCTCCAGAATCTATAAAGAACTCAAAAAACTGTACTCCAAGAATTCAAATAATCCAGTCGACAAATGGGCTAAGGAAATGAATAAACACTTCACAGAAGATCTACAAGCAATCAACAAACATATGGAAAAATGCTCAACATCTCTAGTAATAAGAGAAATGCAAATCAAAACCACCCTAAGATTCCATCTCACCCCAATTAGAATGGCAATTATCAAGAATACGAGCAACAACAGGTGTTGGCAAGGATGTGGGGAGAAAGGTACACTCATACATTGCTGGTGGGACTGCAAAGTAGTGCAGCCACTCTGGAAAGCAGTGTGGAGATTCCTTAGAAAACTTGGAATGGACCCACCATTTGACCCAGCTATCCCACTCCTTGGCCTATATCCAAAGGACTTAAAATCAGCATACTACAGAGACACAGCCACATCAATGTTCATAGCTGCTCAATTCACAATAGCCAGACTGTGGAACCAACCTAGATGCCCTTCAATTGATGAGTGGATAAAGAAACTGTGGTATATATATACAATGGAATATTACTCAGCCATAAAGAATGATAAAATTATGGCATTTGCAGGCAAATGGATGAAATTGGAGAATATCATGCTAAGTGAGATAAGCCAATCTCAAAAAGCCAAAGGAAGAATGATATCGCTAATAAGTGGATGATGACACATAATGGGGGGAGGGAAGAATTAGTGTCAGGTTTAGAGTTAGGGTTAGGGAGGGGGGCAAGTATGGAGGAAGGAAGCTCTGTATAGAAGGAAAAGAGGGGTGGGGGGAAGGGAAAAAATAACAGAATGAATCAAACAACATTACTCTATGTAAATTTATGATTACACAAATGGTATGCCTTTACACCATGTACAAACAGAGAAACAACATGTATCCCATTTGTTTACAATAAAAAATAAATAAATAAATAAAAAATAAATTAAAAAAAAATATCTCCTCGTGGATGGCCAGATCTGCAGTCGAAGAGGTCACAGTGCCACCCTCCGACTCCACGTCCCTGTTGAACAAAGCCTGGTCCTGCTCCGCGCCCCTCTGAAACTAGGTTCTTGACAATCTCATTAAACTGCTGAATGAACAATCCCTAGAAGTTCCTTCCTCCGAAATTATTACATGAGGTGATAAGTGATCTTCCTGTTTAAGCCTCTGCCATTCAAGGCACAGTATGCTTTCTGTAGCGTCTGCATGCCTGGGAACTTTTTAGAGATTCAGGATTTCAGCCTGTCCCCGACCTACTGAATCAGAATCTGCATTTTGGCAAGAGCTCCAGGTTGTTCCTACCCACATTAAAGTCTGGATAATTCTGGTTTAAGCTGTTTCTACTTAGGTTTTCTGGTGTTGGCAACTAGAAAGGAAACTGATACCCTGTCTTACAAACTGATGGCAAAGATCTTGTTTTCATATTACCACCAGGAAAAGGATGCAAGGAGGAGACAATAGTGTTTCTACTTATGCAATTCTTTGGGACCTATGAGAATAGTTCCCCTGGTTCTTTGTACTGCTTTATTTCCAAATCAAGAGGAAATAACCTATAATCACATAGTGAGTGTACTTTTTTTGGCTTTAGTAGTGAAAACAGTTATTAACAGTTCTTAAGCTCACTAAAACTGCAAGCTGTACATATTTCTCTTGAGTAGACATTTTCAGGTAAGCAAGAAATAGAAAATGAGGTACCAATAAAGGTGGGGAGCTCTAAACTGTTTACTTGGTTAAATCAGTAAGATATCTCAGATTTTCTCATAAATCTAGTTACTCAAGAGTAATTGTGGTACCCATCCAGATTGCAAACATGTTAATGACACAAAATGAAAATAATACTGTGTTGTCATGAAGAACAGGATTCTCTTACAGCATTGTTATTCCTGAAAAGACAACTCGAGTTTCTTGAGGTTGCCCAAATGAGGTGATTTCGTGAGTCATTCTGTGTTTACACGGAGTTTAAGCAACCGTTCTAAGAGTCACTAAGTATGATTACTTAATGATCTATCAGTAGATTCTTAACCAAACCCAAGTTCAACAAACAAAAAAATTCTGGAGCTTTTTTTTTTTTTCCCCTTAAAGGAAGCTTCACTGTTTGGTTTTGATTCTCTTTTGACAAAAACTATTAAGAAATCTTTTATATTGTTTTTATCATATGTACCAATCATTAAGATTATTTCAAGCCAGGTGCAGTGGCACACACCTATAATCCTAGCTATTGGGAGATCGAGGAAGGAAGATTGCAAGTTTGAGGCCAGACTTGGCAACTTAGCAAGACCCTGTCTCAAAATAAAAAATTGAAAGGGCTGGGCATGTGGCTCAGTGGTAAAGCACCTGCCTAGCATATGTGAGGCCCCGGGTACAATCCCTAGCATGCATGCACACACACATATACACACACACATACACACAAAGTATTTCATTGCCAGTCTGCATTTCTGAAACCTCAATCATATTTGCGATAAACAGGTGAGGAAAAATTATGCTAAGGGATTAAAGGTTAAGCCAATGTATTTAAAAATTTTTTATTTGCTCTTTTAGATATACATGACAGTAGAGTATATTTTGACATATGCATATATGGAGTACAGCTTATTCTAATTAGGGTCCCATTCTTGTGGTTGTACCTTATGTGGAGTTATACTAGTCACATATTCATATATGAACATAGAAATTTATGTCACATTCATTCTACTGTCTTTCCTATTCCCTTCCCTCCTTCATTCCCCTTTGTCTAATCCAATAAATTTCTATTCTTCCCCGTCCCCCCACCATTATTGTGTGTTAGCATCTGCATGTCAGAGAGAACATTCATCCTATGTTTTTTTTTTTTTTTTGGAATTGGCTTATTTCACTTAGCATGACAGTCTCCAGTTCTATCCATTTACCAGCAAATGTCATAATTCTATTCTTCTTTACCACTGAGTAATATTTCATTGTGTATATATACCATATTTTCTTTATCCATTCATCTTTTGAAGGGCACCTATATTGGTTCAATAGCTTAGCTACTGTGAATTGAGCTGCTATAAACATGATGTGGTCATGTCATTGAAGTATGCTGATTTTAAGTCCTTTGGGTATATACCAAGGAGTGGGATAACTGGGTCAAATGGTGGTTCCATTCCAAGTTTTCTGAGGAATCTCCATACTGCTTTCCAAGTTGGTTGCACCAACTTGCAGTCCACCAGCAATGCATGAGTGAACCTTTTTCCTCACATCCTTGTCAACACTTATTATCACTTGTATTCTTGATAATTGCCATTGTGACTGGAGTGAGATGAAATCTTAGAGTAGTTTTGATTTGCATTTTTCTAATTTTAGAAATGATGAATGTTTTTTCATATGTTTGTGGATCGAATGTATTTCTTGTTCTGTGAAGTGTCTGTTCAGTTCCTTAGTCCATTTATTGATTGAGTTGTTTGGTTTTTTGGTGTTAAGTTTTTTGAGTTCTTTATGTATCCTGGAGATTAATGCTTTATCTGAGGTGTTGGTAGCAAAGATTTTTCTCTCATTCTGTAGGCTCTCTCTTCACATTCTTGAATGTTTCCTTTGCTATGAAGAAACTTTTTAGTTTGATACCATCCCACTTATTGATTATTGATTTTACTTCTTACGCTTTAGGGGTCTTGTTAAGGAAGTCAATTCCTAAGCTGACATGATGGAGAGTTGGGTCTACTCTTAGGCCCATTGTATCTGGTCTAATGCCTAGGTCCTTGATCCACTTTGAGTTGAGTTTTGGGCAGAGTGATAGAGGTTTAATTTCATTTTGCTACATATGGATTTTCAATTTTCCCAGCACCATTTGTTGAATAGGTTATCTTTTCTTCAATGTATGTTTATAGCACTTTTGTCTAGTATGAGATAACTACATTTATATGGGTTTGTCTCTGTATCTTCTATTCCATTAGTCTACATGTCTATTTTGGTATCAATACCATGCTGTTTTTGTTACTATTGTTCTGTAGTATAGTTTAAGGCCTGGTAGTGTGATGCTTCCTGCTTCACTTTTCTTGCTAAGGATTGCTTTAAACCAATGTGTTATTTAGGGATAATCCTATTTAAAATTTTAACAAAATAACAAATTCACACTATTTTTTTTTTTAAATTTAAGGTATTTAGTTCACAACTTTCATTGGCATTTTACCTTATGGAATCACTATATTTATAGAATCATGGGAAGGAAAAATGGAGATATACTATTCTACAGTCTTCATTTTTTAAAGTTATTTACACACATTAATTGTATAAATTAATGGGTTTCATTGTGACATATACATACATGCATATATAATGCCTTTATTAGAGTCAGTTTCCCTTCTGCCCTCTCTTGCCCTCCCTTCCTTCTTCCCAGTCTTCTTTTCTTTTCCCTTCCTCTTCTCTGGGTCCCTCTTCTACTTTTAGGTCTTTTCTTTTTATTTTCATTTCCACATGTGAAAAAAAAATGATAATTTTCTGTCTGTTTTGCTTAACATTTCATTTTCTAGTTCCATTCATTTTCTGATAAATGACAGGATTCCAGTCTTCTTTATGGTTGAATAATACTCCATTGCATTACAATAATACTCTACTGTGAAAAATACTGCTATAAACATGGTACACAGGTATCTCTTCCCTCAAATACATAAATGTTGGGACTAATGACATGTTAACTAACTCAGGCTGACTTCTTACTCCCTGGCAAGTGAGCAAGATCAAGGCCTCAAAGGCAGTTCCAATAGTTAATGACAATAAATCGGACCACCATCAGGGATTGGTTAACAACAGTTCCGTGAAGGTGATCAGCTCGTGCTTGCCATATAGTCCTGTGGGACTCTCACCTGCGTGAACCTCCCATGCCTTGCTGACCTTTAAGCTAATTGGTTCCCGCCTAGCCCCCACCCTACATAAAAGCTCTGTGATTTCCTCAATAAACGAGATTCCTGCTGTGCCTCGTGCGCTGACAGACCTCCCGGCTCTGGTGTGTTTCCTTTGCTGTTGACACTCATCATCCTGCTGGGCCCCATATTCTCCTCAGGCGGGCCCTGAGGAGGTACATCAGACCTTGTTGCCCGACAGGGAGCAACACATAAACACAGTGATATAGCTGGATCATATGGTGGTTCTATTTTCAGTTGTTTTGAGGAAACTTCATACTGTTTTCCATAGTGGCTGTATTAATTTACATTCCCACCAATAGTGTATAAGGGTTTCTTTTTCTCCATATCCTTGCCAGCATTTGTTTTGTTTTTAAATAATAGCCATTTCAATTGGAGTGAGATAGAATCTCAAAGTAACTTTGATTTGCATTTCCCCGATGGGTAAAGATGTTGAGCATTTTTTCATAATTTTATTGACCATTTATAATTCTTCTTTTGAGAATGTCTGTTCATATCATTTGCCCATCTTCTGATTACTTTTTCTTAAGTTTTTTTTTTTTTTTTTTAGTATTTTATATATGCTGGATGCTACTTCTCTGTTAGAGGAATAGCTGGCAAAGATTTGCTCCCTTTCTATAGATTATCTCTTCACTCCCCTGTTTTCTGTGCAGTGTAGAGCTTTATAACTTCATTCAATCCCATCTGTCAATTCTTGTTCTTGTTTCCTGAGCTATTTAAGTCCTATAGTTCTAGAGGATTATTTCTAAGTATAGAATCATAACATCAGCAAATGGATAATTCAATTTCTTCCTTTCTTATTTGTCTCCCTTTTCCTTCTTTCTCTTGCCTATTTGCTCTGGCTAAAATTTCTGGTACTATATTGAATAGGAGTGAAGAGAGTAGACACTTTTGTCTTGATCCTGTTATTAGAGGAAATGCTTTCAGTTTTCCCCCATCAATATGATGTTGGCTATGGGCTTGTTATTTGGTAGGTCATATATGTCCAAAAATTTGCCCTTCTAGATTTTCCAATTTATTAGCCTATATTATATTGATCTTTCTATATCTAATTTATTCAGGACTTTCATCATGAGGAAATTTTGAATTTTATCAAAGACTTTTCTGTATCTATTGAGATAACAGTGTGTTTTTATCCTTGATTCACATTTATGTGCTGTATTACATTTATTGATTTGCATATATTGAACCATCCTTGCATCCATAGAATAAAACCAGATCTTTTTAATGTGCTGTTGAATTTGATTCAAAAGTATTTTATTAACAATTTTTGCATCTATGTTCATCAGGGATATTAGTATATAGTGTTCTCTCTCTCTCTCTCTCTCTCTCTCTCTGTTGTTGTTATGTTGTTCTGTTCTTATTAGGTTTTGAAAACAGGATAATACTGATTTCAGAGAATCCTTCCCTTCCTATTTTATGGAAGAGTTTGAGGACAATTGTGTTCTTCTCTAAAGTTCTGGTAAAATTCCTTGTAAATCCATTGGGACCTGGCTTTTCTGTGTTGTGAGACATTTTATTAATGCTTCAATCTCATTACTTGTTTTTGATCTATTTAGGTTTTTTAATATCCTCTTGGTTCAGTATTGGTAGGTCATATGTGACCAGAAATTTTTCCATTTCTTCTAGATTTTCCAATTTTTTGGCATATAGTTTTTCAAAATACTCCCTAATGATCCTTTGAATTTCAATGGTACCTATTATAATGTCTCTTTTTTCATCTGTAATATTATTTATTTATATATTCTTTCTTTTGGTAAATTTAACTAAAGGTTTGTAAATTTTTTTTATCTTTTCAAAGAACCAGTAGTTTCATCAATCCTTTTGTGTTCTTTTAGTCTCTATTTCATTTATTACTGCTCTGATTGTTATTGTTTCTTTTACTGATTTGGGGTTTGGTTTGTTCTTATTTTTCTAAGACCTCGAGATGCACCATTAAGTTATTTGTAATCTCTCAGTTTTTTTACATGTACGCATTCATTGCTATAAACATCCCTCTTAGTACAGTTTTTACTGTGTCCCATAGTTCTGATATGTTGTGTTTCCATTTTCATTTCAGTCTAGGAATTTTTAAACTTCCCCAATGATTTCTTTAGTGACCCACTGTTCTTTCAATAGTATGTTGTTCAATCTTTGTGTGTTTGTACAACTTCTACGGTTTCTCTTGCTTTGATTTCTTGCTTTATTTCTTTGTGATCTGATAAGATACAAGAAATTATTTCAGTTATTTTAAATTTGTTAAGACTTGCTTTATGGCCTAAGGTATGATCTATTTTGGAAAATGTTCCATATGCTAATGAAAATAATGCTATGTATTCTGTAGTTGTTGGATGAAATATTCTGTAGATGTATGTTAGGAATATTTGATTTATAGTATAATTCAACCCTCATGATTATTGATTTTTGCAGGGTCTGAATGATCTATTATTGGTGAGAGTGGTGTACTCAAGTCACCCTCTATTATTGTATTGGGGTCTATCTTTCCCTTTTTGTCCAGGAGTATTTGATTTATAAAGTTGGGTGCTCCACTGTTATTTTATATTTATAATTATTATATCTTCTTGATGAATTATTCCTTCAATCAATATGTAGTGACCTTTTTTTGTCTCTTCTGATTTTGGTTTAAAGTTTATTTTGTGGGACATAATAGCTCCTGCTTGCTTTCAGATTCAATTTGCTTGGAACATAATTTTTCATCTTTTCATTTTCAGTCTATGTATGTTTTCACAGGTGAGGTAAGTTTCTTGCAGGCAGCATATTGTTAGGCCTTATTTTTAAATCCAGTCAGCTAGTCTGCATTTCTTTTCTTTCTCTCTCTTCCTTCCTCTCTCTCTCTCTCTCTCTCTCTCTCTCTCTCTCTCTGCCTTCCTTCCTTTCTTCCTTCCTTCCTTCCTACCAGGGATTGAACCCAGGGGTACTTAACCACTAAGCCACATCCCCAGCCCTTTTTATTTTTTATTTTCAGACAGGGCCTCACCAAGTTGCTCAGGGCCTCACTAAATTGCTAAGGCTGGCTTTGAATTTTCAATACTCCTACTTTGGCCTCCTGGGCTGCTGGAATTACAGGCATGCACCACCATGCCTGGCTACTTTTGGCTATTTAATATGTCATGAAGAGGTTCTTTTCTGGTTATGTCTATTTGGGGTTCTAAATGCCTCCTGTACCCAATTGTCCATGTCTTTCCCAAGATACGGGAGATTTTTCTGCTATTATTTCACTGAATAGGTTTGGTTTTCTTTGCCCTCAACATGTAACTCCTCTCCCTCCAGTGTGCTTATTCAGATGTTTGATCTTTTAATGGCATCCCAGAGAATTTCTGTTTGCTTCTTTTTTTCTTTTCTTTGTTACTGTATAAATGTGCTATTTTGGCAGAATTGTCCTCAAACCCTAATACTCCTTCTTCTGCTTGATCTAGTCTGTTGTTTAAGCTTTCAACTGAGTTTTTGTAAAAATCTGACTGAGTTTTTTATTTCCAAAATTTCTATTTGATTCTTTTTCAAAATCTCTATTGAAGTGCTCATTCATATCCTACATTGTTTTCCTTAATTTATTCAGCTGTTTCTTTGTATTCTCTCATATTTTGAGCTTTTAAAAAATCATTCTTATGAATTCTACATCTGGTATTTTCTCCACTTTGATCTTTGGTATCCTTTACTAAAGAGTTGTGAACTTTAAGGGGTGTCATATTGCCTTATTTTTTCATATTTTTTATGTTTCTATGTTGAGTTTGCACATCTGTCAGGATGAATATCTTTTTCACTTTTGTGTGAGGGCCCTCATAGTAAGCAGCTTTTTCTCTTTGATGTGTCCTGGGATATCAGTTTGTTGTGTAATATTGAGTCCAATTCTAATTGGACTTTGTAAATGTAATCTCCCAGTGGCTTCTTTGGTTGTGGTTGGTGGGTTTTTACACAATATGTACTGTGTCAGAGCTTGATGGGTCTGCTATTTCTGTAGGTCTCACATGAATGAGGTCACTCTGGTAGTTTAGCAGGTGTGGTGTAGACAGCAGAGTATTTGGGGTGCACCCTTTGTGATTACTTACACCATGGGAATGGAAGCTTCTATCAGGTGTTGGGGGTTTTCTTGGGCTCTCTTGATATTGGGTCTGTTGCTTGAAAACATTTCTGTTACTAAATGTTCCAAATGTGATGATGGGCATGACACTGGTGCAGCTCCAGTTGTTTCATAGGAGAGTCAGGAGTTGGGATCAGAACTCCCCCACAGTGGCACTCACTTCTGATCTCGTCAGCAATGTGCCATCTGATAGGATATGCTGAGGTTCTATGCTGAGGTTTCTCATAGCTGTGGTGCCCTGAACAGTTTTGTTATTCTCTGCTGTGGTTATAGGACTTCAGGACACACCCCCAAGCTGTGCCTGCTTGGGGTGGGTTGTCAGCTAGCGGCATTTATTCCCCCTATTCTTTAAGTTGAAATATCCACAAATGTTCAAGCAGGACTAGTTCATGGCTACAGCAAGGACAGATTCTCTCTGGGAACTGGGTTGGGAGTATAGCCCAGCAGCAGAACACCTACCCAATGTAGTATTAAGTCCTGGGCTCAATCCCCAGTGCTGTGAATAAGGTAGGAAGGAAGAATGGAAGGAAGGAAGAGGAGAAGGGAGAGGAAAGGAAAGGAAACCCATATAAAGAAAGGAAGAAACAAACAAATAAAAGCAACAGCAACACCATCAACAACAAATAGAAAGGGGAAAAGTAACAGAATAAAATAAAAAGTTAAAAAACAATAAAAATAAAAGTAATATTTGAAAAAGTAAAAAAGATTGTAGGAGAAAAGTACAAAAGTGGGAAGATGGGACAAAAGAATGAAGAAAAAGTTAAAAATTAAAGAGTAAAAGGGGTGAGGGAATATAAGAGAAAAGTTTTCTAAAAAGGGGGAAAAATTAAAAAATCAAAAATTTTTGTGTGTGTGGTGCTGGGGAATTGAACCCAGGGTCTTGTGCTTGCAAGGCAAGCACTCTGCCAAGTGAGTTATATCCCCAGCCCTTAAAAAAATCAAATTTTAAAAAGAAGAAAAGAAAGAAGAAATATAAAATGGCAATAACAACAAAAAATTAATAAAAAATAAAAACTTCCTCCCCACTGAGGTGCTCAACTGAGCAGTCAAGAGTAGATATTGCCTGTGCCCATCAAAGCTTCTCTGTCTTCTTGAGCTGTGTGTCCCTTGATCAGAGCAAAGGCAGAGGATCATTTGTTGCCTTTTTTTCCTTTGTGGTGCTTATCAGATGACTATCAGGAGTAATTTGTGGCTGGAGTCAGTTTGAGTACCTCCCAACTGCTTTGCACACTGGACAAGCTTGGGCAGAATGCAGAGCTCCCAAGGTAAAGATTCTTTCTGAGGCTGTAGTGTGTCAGTAAGCTACGGCAGAATGCAGAACTCTCCAGTTGTTCTCGCTGGAGCTTTTCATGATGTGAGCTTGGAGTGTGGGGGTAATATCAGTTCTGCTACATGACCCATATGCCCCCTAGGGTAGTAAAAGGCTATGGAGTCTCAAAGACCTGTGCTGGGGTCAGGGGGATGGCAGAAGGTTCTGTGCAACTCGTTGCCCATGATTCTGGTATTCTCAGCTCTGGCTCCCATGTGCAGTCACATAGGTTCATTTATTCCTCTGGGCTTCAACAACTGACCTGCCAAACCACCAATTTCAAAGGGAAGTGCCTTTGATTCCCCCACTTACTATTGTCTGGTCTCTCAAACCATAGAATTCTTAGTGAGTTTATGTCAAAGTTCACCCTCCCTAACCCAACTGAGTCAATGTAGTGATACTACCATTGGGTTCCAGAGACAGGACAATTTAGGGGCCCTTTACCTTTAGAGCAGAGAGCTCAGGCAATAGGGCCTTTCTCAAGATGGCTCCCAGTTATAGTACCATGATAATATGATGAGAAGTTCAGAGAACTTCTCTGGATCCAGTTCACAACACAAATCCCAGGTATGGTATCTGTTTAGACTATATTTCTGCAGAGTGCTAAATCCTGTGCCAGTGGTGCTCACTGAGTCTCTCCCTCTTTTACCTCTACCCGCCTGAAGGGGCACTTCCTTCCCCGCACAGTGCTTCCATGTGGTGGGTACTGTTTCACCCTTTGTTCCACTATTGAGAGTCTTTGGGTTTCTCCAAGTCTGTCTGTCTACTATTAAACTCCAACGTTCTCCCACAATTACCCACCTATATAAGTAGCTCCTCTAATTCTATCTCATGGAGAGGCAAGTGAGTGCTGGATACCTCTAATCCTCCATCTTGAATCCCCTGCCTTGTGAATATCTAGACTTTATAAAAGCAATCAATCAATGATACAAATGCAAAAGGACTCAAAAAAGAAAATAAGTCAATTCAAAACCTTACTTTAGTCAGTATTTAATACCTATGGAAAAGGATAGCCAAAACTAATTGGAAATAACTGCTAGAATGAATATTTGTACATTTCCTATTAATAAACTAAAAGTAACTACACCCTGTAAGTTTTGCTTGGGAGTTCGTGATTCTATTTGTACATTGGTTTCTTGTCTCTAAAATCTTTTCCACTTCAGCTTCCTGCTTTGCTTTCCTTTTTAGCATCTCTGATGAATAGAAATGTACCAGAGAAAGAAAAGGAAAAAACTGAAACTCATCTTTGAGTAGCTTCAAAGGGATGACTGAAAGATTTGCTTCAAAAGGGGGTGGCAGAGATGCATGATGTTTGTGTACTTCATATGGAACTGGCAGGTCTGTGTCCTCCATTCTCAGGGGAACGTAGCTCTATTTCTTTTACGAGTTTCATCTTTAATCTTATCAGTATTCAGACAAAAATAAGGCTGAAGAGTTCCTTGTAGAATTATCAAGTCTTTGTGTCAGCTATATACCTGCCATGAGACCCTCAAGGCACCTGGGGGGTGGGGTGCAGGTGTACAGCACTGGTTTCCCTGCCCTTTAAAAAAACTTTACAATCTAATTAGGGAATTAAAGCAGGTTCTTTTTTTTTTTTTTTTTTTTTTTTTCCTCTTTCTCCCCTCAAAATGTATAGCTTGAAGAAAGCTTTTGGATCATTAAGCTTACTGGTCCCCTTCTTCAGAGCAACTTTTCAGACTTCAGTTTTACTAAGAGGCTTACTCAAGGTGTCAGAGTAGACAAATGATGGAAAAAACATCTGGATTTTTTGTTTGTTTGTTTTCACAGCAGTGCTTCCTGTCTGCTCCTCGGTACCTCTTGGTAAAAAATCTCCTTGAAACTGATTTTTTTTCATGGAGTTTTTAGGATGCCAGACTCTCTTGGCCTTCTTCCTACCTCACTGATAGCTCTTTCTCAGTCAACCTTGCTGGTTCTTATTCAACAATCCAAACTGTAAAGGTTGGCAGACCCTGGGTCTCTGTTTTCAGATTGCTTCTTCATTTGCTCTCCCTTCATCAGTGATCCCATCCAATTCATAGCTTTAATTCTCATGTATGTACTGATGCTATCTTGTGGAGTAGCAGGCATGTACTGGGTGCCTCTAATCATCTATATTCAATTCCCTGCCTTGTGAATACCTCATATTCATAAAGGCAATCATGTTTCACTCCAAATCCATATATTCATCCACCTACCCAGTGTCTCTTTTGCATGTCTAACAGGCACCTCAAAATTAACATGCCCCTAAATTGTGTTTTTCTCTTTGCCCTCAAACCTGCTCTTAGCAGAATCCTCCCTGATTCAATAAATGGCAAGTTCAGTCTTCTAATTTTTCAAGTTACCCTTGACTGTTCTATTTTTCTTTTACCCCACATCCATTGCATCAGCAACTTCTGTTGACTCTACCTTCAAAATATAGCTGAAATCTGACCACTTCTCACCACTTCTATTGGTACAATCTTGGACCAAGCCACCATCACTTCCCAACTGGATTATTGCTATAGCTTTGTAACAAGTCTCCCATTTCTGCCCTTGATTTCCTTAACATAGAAGCTAGAAGAACCCTATTAAAACAGAAGCTAGATTATATTGCTTCTGAGGCTGAAAGCACTTCCACGGTTCCCCTTTCCACTTAGATTAAAAGCCAATGTCCTCACAAGAACCCACCAAAAGTCATATACCATCTACTTCCTTGCCTTACCTCTTCCCTTCACTAACTCTGTGACTTTGTCTCTTGCTAGTCTCTTCTCACCTGCTCTGTTCGGGTACACTGACCTCCTTTCTGCTCCTCAAATATGTCTGGCATACTCCCATCTCAGGGCCTTTGCACTTACCATTTCTTCTCCTAGAAATACTCTCCCCCAGATATCTGCACTGCTTGATTCCCTCAACTCCTTAACATCTTTTCTCAAGGTATCTCAGTGAGACCTTTATTGACTTGCATATTTAAAACTGTAAGCAGTCCTCCCTCTTCTTGTTCCTCTCCATTCTCATTACTCTCTTATTTTTCTTGATTGCAGTTATCCCATCTGACATGTTTTACATATTTGTTTATGTGTTGTTATCAAACAATATTTGTTATCAAAACAATATTTATTTATATATCGTTTATGATATTGCTAAATGAATATTAAAAAGCCTGAATACCATGGCTTGAAGAATATAGATGTGAGCAGTGTTGGCCAATGAGGTATTTCTGCTCTGTCAACCAAAGATTTACAGTCTTTCCATTGTGTTGCTCTGCTACTTCCTAGGGCATTGTTCCCATCTGCATAGTTGAAACTGGGTCACTGCCAGGTCCAGGTTCCAGCTGGCAGAAAAGAAGAGAATATGGAAGAAGCACAAGCAACATGTGAAAGCCCAGCCCAGGAATTAGTGCTTTCACTCACATTTCATTAATTAGAGGTCAGTTCCATGACCACACCTAACTGAGGGAGACTGGGAAATATAATTTACCCAAGCATCCATTTTCCAAGGAAAATGGGTTTTTAGTGGACAACTATTAACATTTACCATCCATATCCCTTTTCTCCATTTGAATAGGAACTCTATAAGGGTAGGAATTTTTGAGTCTTACTTCTGTATCCTGAATGCTCAGAATAGTGGTCTGGCATATTATAAGAGCTCAATAAATGTTTGTTGAAGAAATGAAAGAACTGTGACTGTGAAGACTTTCCTCCTAGGCTAACAACAGCAAACATATCTCCCCTAGGACAACCTGACATTGACTTTTTTTGACTGTCATTTGAGCTTTTTGGAATCCTTCCTTCTGGGAAATGGAGACTGAATCTGTCCTTTATTGCATCTCAGTAGTGAGATGGTTGCAAATTCTATATCCACTAGTATAATACAAAAGCAGTTCCACGAAGAGTTCCCTATATATTGAAAGATGACCTTGGCCATGGGAAGAGGAGGATTCTCCCAGGCAGGGGGTTTTCTGGTTCAGTAGGGAGTCCTAGGATTGCATCCTGCAGTGATTCAAGATGGCAAGAACCGGGAGATTTTTTTTTTTAATCAGTTATGGACTATGGGCTGAAATCTTTATCTGTTCCGTGTTTCCTAATAGGTTTGGAAATAAGTTCCTTGTCCCTAACTGTGGGAGATGCTTGCTCTAAATAGCCAGAATTAAAAGGTTCCAAAGAGCCTCTGATGGTCTGTGAACTTGAGTTCCTGTCTCTCACATTCCCTCCCTTCCCCTGGCAGACAGAACCCTACCTCAACTCACTCCATTCTCAGATTGAGCATACTCACACACAGGTTACCTCTAAACAGTCAAAATATAGCTTTTAAAGACTTACCAAGTAATCCAAAGCTCCTTGTATCAAGCTCAGAGGGCCAGTGGTATTTTACCAGAAGTTTCCTAGTGCAAACAGACGCCTCTGATGTAAGGGTTGGCTCTGCTGGGCTCCAACAGTGGAAGAGAGGAAATAACCATGAAGCCCAGGAACAGGAAAAAAGTTTCCTTCCTTCAGGAGAAAGAAAAAAATCCCAATACCATTTTTAACTTCAACTCAGCAACGGAAGAAAATGCAAGGACTGTGAATTTTGTGTCTTAACAATCTTTATCTAAAGTGTGTATTAAAATTCTTGGTGGGTGTTATTTTAGAACTGAATTCAAAGCCCAAAGAATTAAGCTCCAAAATTGGCTAAAGTCATTTGAAACAAATAATAGTGAGGTATTTGGGTTTTTTAATTTTTTGTTTTGCTCTTCACACCCTGAAATGCAAAGAATGAAACTACAAACCCCTCCAAGTGATTTTTATAAATATAGCCAGATTGAGGCACCATCCTACTTACTTTTCAGAGAATCTGTTGCTAAGTCACAATATGTTAATGAGTTCTGTGCAGAATCCATTTTAGTAAGAAGACCAATTGCTGTAAAACCACATTTGGTTTTAGAAATGGTGCTAAGGTACTTATCTATGTTCTAAAGCTTTTTTGTTTAGATCTCTTGAAACAAGGTAAATGCCTGAAAACTCTTTAAGTCATCGATGTTTTAATTTGTATGCTTCCCTTGTTGAATATTCTGGGGCACTGAACAAAAATATTAGAGAGGAAAGCAACAGCGACTAAATGGAAAGAGATTTAAGACAGAGGTTTTAAAAGAAAGGGGAAATACACACACACAACACACACACACACACACACATACCCTTTAGCAGACCCATTATCTGTGGTTAATGTCTGGTTCCACCTACTTCCAAACAATTATCCTGTTCTTATGTTATGCTTGGTTACCTAATAGTATCTATTATTTCTAATCTGTTTTTCAGATTTTTAAAAAAGACTTATATTCTTGCATGAGAATATTGTTTCAGTTGCCTTCTCCTTATTTTTAAGTTTCTTGGTGGCCCTGAGTAGTACTCCCCAATTTGGGGGAGCTGAAAGCAGAGCCTGCTAGGCATCCCTAGATAATGCAAAAGCATTTTACATCAGTTCCTTATTTAGTCAAAAATTTAAGATTATTCTAAAGGGAAAAAATTTTTCAAAACTTCTATTGATTATCTATTATATGTCTCTCTTTCCCCCCTGGAAACACAATTACCATTTCTGAGTTTCCTTTTCACACTTCAGTTCAGATTTTGGGTTGCAAAGTCTGAATGTTACTCATCAGTGAGAACTCAAGTCTCCATTTTCCAGAGCACATGACAGTTGAACCTTGGAGGGTGGAGTGGGGAGGCAGTAATCATGAAATGTCCAAAATGGGTAAATCTATGGAGGCAGAAAGTAGATTAGTCCTTGCCTACAACTTGGAGGTGGGAGTGACTACTAAAGGGTGAAAGGTCTTTTCTTGGATAGATGAAATGTTCTGAAAGGAAATTGTAGTGATGGTTGTGTAACTCATGAATATACTAAAAACATTGAATTATACATTTTAAATGGGTGAATTGTATGGCATGTGAATTATTTCTCAATAAAGCTGTTTGTTAAGGAAAGTGTGAACAAAAACACCAAAAAATGAAAGAAAAGTGTGAACAATTATTGGCTTAACTAGCTTCAAGCAAAACTTGGAGCAAGTGTGAATGCAACTCCCCCACCCCACCACATGCACACGCACACCTATACATGTACCTTTCCTGTCTCCCTGCTTACCAACTAGCCTCCAAAAAGCAGGACAGATGTAGGCATCCCCTGGGGTGGCCTGAATGGAAAGAACAAGCCTCCTTCATCAAGGTTGACTGAACATGCAAAAAGGAAATTTACATCATCATTGCTTCCATTTTCCAGAAAATTATTATTTTCCAGAGTCACCACACACATTGTTTCAACACCAGAAGCAAAAGTCTGTTACCCCCCTCAGAAACATGAGTGATAAAGTCCATGCTTCTGCCTGAGCAAGTAACAGTGTATCATTGATCTTCAAGGACAACTATCAGAATGTTGAAAATATATTTTAAGTTTTGAGAGAAACTTGTGTATGAATGAGGAGCAATTCTACAATGACTCCATAAAACTTCCTGGGTGTAAAATGAAGAAGACAAGAAGGAGTAAAGGACTCTTTAGTCTGAGCAAAATTTAAAGGAAGTTTCCATTGCCACCTTTGGGATTCTAGTGTGTGTGGTGAGGAAGGTTAGCTGGTCTTTGGGATGCAGGAGGATTTGTTTTTAGGGAGAGGTTGTTTAATTGAAGACTGGTGTTTAAGAAAGTACAAATACATGTTAGTTCCACATTTATCACTTTTATTGTAGTTTGCCTCAGGGAGAGAATGAAAACATTAACCACTGAAAATATTCAAATACTTTTTTAAAAAACTAACACTGGACATATGATAATGAATTCATTTTAAAGAAGTGATATTGATATAATGATTATATTATTTGTAAGAAGTGACATGAATTATGGTTATATTTTTAAGCAGTTTTAATTTTAATTTTAATTTATTTACTTTAAGGCTGGGGATGGAACCCAGGGCCTCTTACATACTCAGTGTGTACTCTACCACTGAGCTACACGCCTGGCCTATATTTCTAAAATAGAGACCTTATCTGTGTGAGTTACATAGGGGAGTATATATGGATAAAACAATATTATACTCAATATTTACTTCAAAAAATTTAGGCAAAGAGGAAGAAGGTAGGTAGAGAGGATGCAGCAAGATGGGCCTCAAGTACTTAATTATTGAATCAAGTGAGAGATCCAAAGGGGTTCATTATACTATTCTACTTTTATAAATGTTTTCCATAATAAAAGGCTTAAACATTTCAAGAAAACAGATTTTTAAAAAACATTCAGAACAAACACTGGGGCCCACAGCCAAGGATGCTAAAAAGGGGCTCAGCAAAAGTAAAACACTTTACAAAATACTATTCTATAATATTTGTCATAAAACAACTATGGCCAAACATGAAATCGCACTCTGTAATCAAGTTCAAGTGAACGACAGTGTTCAACAGTGTCTACCTCTGTCGCCCATTTGAGAAGGGAGGTGACCCAAATAGGAAGTGGCCCAGCTGAGGCTAATTGGGAGTAGCTGGCTGACTGATGCAGGGCAGAGCAGAATACTGGACTGGCTTCCTCTTGGAACTGCACATGCTGCCAATCCCAGGAGTTCCCCAGCTGAGAGCAGGAAGGAGGGACTTAAGAATGGAAAAACAACTTTTTTTTTTTTTAAATAAGATGGAAATTATTCTGGTGGATTTTTTTTTTTTTTTTTTTGAGAGTAAGGATAAGAATTAAATACTTAACTATCCTCTGACATGAAGTCTTTTGTTTCTTAACTTGACATTCATGTAGCTTGGCCTTGGAATTTCAACTAACTAGCATGAAATTGATCAGGACCTTCTATTTACCAGACTTTTGCAACATTATTTATTCTGAGAAAATTTAGACTAATAATTAAAAAGCGGGAGGATTTTTTTTCTCAAAGAAATTGTGTGCATTTTTACATTGAATTTGCATCCATAGTTTAAGTACTGTATTTATAACTATAATCTAGGTTAGGAGTCAGCAAACTATTTCTATAAAGAGTCAAACAGTAAATATTTTAGGCTTTGCATGTCCAATGGTCTCAGCCTCAGCTACTCAACTATCATAGTGGTCATGGACAACATACATTAACAAATGTGCATGACTGTGTTCCAATAAAACTTTATTTATAAAAACAAGTGGAAGGCCATATTTTCAGACCATTGTTGCTGACCACTGATAATAAAATTTACCAATAAAAAGGCTATATTGGTTTCCTATTATTTTGTAACAAATAACCATAAATTTAGTGGTTTAAAACTACACAAATATATTCTCTCACAGTTCTGGAAGTTGGAAATCTGAAATGGGTCTATTGGTTAAAATCAAGGTGGCAGGAAAGCTATTTCTTCTGGAGGGTCCAAGGAAGAATCTTTTTTTTTTTTCCTTGTCTCCTCTAACTCCTGTGGCCTGCCAGCATTCCTTGGCTCATGGTCCCTCCCTCCATATTCAAAACTGGCAAAAACCCTCTGAGTCCTTCTCATGTCACATCACTCTGACCTCTTCTGACTCAATCTCTTTGACATAACATCATGTCCACTGAGATAATCTCCCCATTTTAAAGTCACCTGATTAGCCATCTTAATTCCATCTCAACCTTAATCCCCTATGCCATGTAATGTTACATATTCATAGATTGCAGAGATTGGAAAAACATGAACAACTCTGAGGAGTTGCATTATTCTGTCTACCATAGGGTCTAAGGAAAACAATCCATTCACTAATCACACACTGGTTAGTTTTGCTTATCCTAGCTTATCAGCAAGGATGAGACTATATTAGCAGGGGAAGAATACCACTCCTGGTTTTAAAAGCAAGACAATTAGTTCACTGTGATCCAGAAGACCAGGTGTGCATCTGCACATATCATGGTATGCTGGGGAAGCTGCGTAGGAGAACAACTGAAAGCAACTCGAGTGCAGCTATTCATATCCCTGTTCCTGCACTTAGGGGACTTAGAATCCATTA
This sequence comes from Sciurus vulgaris, assembly GCF_902686455.1. Classification (NCBI taxonomy): domain Eukaryota; kingdom Metazoa; phylum Chordata; class Mammalia; order Rodentia; family Sciuridae; genus Sciurus; species Sciurus vulgaris. The sequence goes on along the minus strand of NC_136471.1, from coordinate 123,272,689 downwards.
CTTGCTTTAGGGCATCAGTTTCCTCATGTATCTAATGGGAATAAAGCACTCACCTTACACAGTATTGTACATATTAAATGAGATAACAAGTGGGAACCAAGTAATCCAATGCCTACCCTATCATTAATGCTGTTTCTGCAGAACTGTGGAATTCTACTTAGAGTTGAATCATGTCCCTTTGCCAAATGGAGAAAGCATGCTATGGCCTAATTTCCCTGTAAAGCAAATTCTGGTTCTACCCCAACTATAGCATTATAATTGGGTCCTAATTATGAAGTCCAAAGCAACATTTAGACAGCCTTAAAATAGCACTACATATAAGCACCTAGTTAATAAAAGCCTTCTGGGAATGATAATACCTCAAAATATTTACTCTTAAATTACTCTGGCAGACCATTCACTGGGGACACTGCTGAGGGCTTGCCAAGAACAGCACTCGTCATATGTTAAAAATAGATGTTGGAAAGCCATTCAATAAATGCAGCAACTTTTATAGTCTTAAGAAATGGTATTAAATTGCTTTAGCCAGGGTATGGAATAAAGCTTGTTCAAATATAAAAGCAGAATTATTTTTCTCATTTTGAGAGTCAATCATCAGATGTTTTCAATAAGCAAATTTTCAACTCTTGGTGCATCATACATGTCCTTCTGCCAGTAAAGTGTTCTTAAATGTCTTCTTGGCATCTCTTAATATTTTTATTTTTGCATTTTGACAGTTAAAAAAAGGGCAAAAATTAGTTGCCCAAGGCCACCAAGAAAGCTAATGGCAAGCTAGAGAAAGGAATCCTAAATCCTGATTGATGCCTCAATTACTAACATACTCATTTGCAGCACTGAATGAAAACAAATCATTCCCTCATAGAGAACATCCATAATCTCAGGAGAAATATTGACATATCACATCTGAGTCATTCTTCTGTGGTCTGTCAATATCAAATTCCAAAGCCCTCCAAGCTGCTCCAGATGCACACCTATTTTTGTATTTACCCAGAAGAGCATTTGGAATGAAAAGAGCATCTTCAAATGCATACTAATCTTAACACTGATGTGGTTTTCTTTCATGGCACTTCATATAGAAAGGAATTATTCACTTCGAAGAAAATTATCCTAAGGACAAATAGCTTTCTCCTTCTCCATCCCTAGGGCTTCCCATGTTTTTTGAATTCTCTACTTAGGAGTACATCCTTAAAACGAAGCTGACTCATGTGCCCCATGATTAACTGTAACTTCTTTTCCTTTCTTCCTTCAGATCCTTTCCACAATGTGAATATTTCCTGTGGTGACCAGCCAAGATTCCTCCACCAGTCAAACTAAATGCAAGATGATCACTGTTTTTGGTAAGTGAAAGGTCTTTGAAAGCAGCTTCCAGACCTCCAGCAATTTGGAGATAGGCTATCGTTTAATTATATTTTAAAAAATCTAATTCTAAGAGAAATGAAATTAGGAAAGGTCACAAATGAGTGAAGTAGCTATTGACTACTCCACCAATCTATTTAGGTCTAAATCAATGGGTTTGGTGATTAGCTTATCAAAATCAATTTATAAAATATTATCTAAAAGTTATGTCTAAGAAATGTGTTTAATTTAACCAGATCACACACTTAAGCCCGTGGCTAAAATAGTCATAGGCATAAAAGAATGCACTTTTCAATGTTGCAAATATTGAAGAATCTGTACCTTTTTCCTATCACCATTGTTTTATAACAATACCTTCTTTTCCTTTTAGCCGACATGGGTTTAGAAGTGTGCAACTAAAAAAAAACCCCATATTTTTAAAATGATAAAATCCATAGATAGTAAGAACACAAAATGAGCCTTAGATACTTTTGATAAAGCCTTAAAGACATATATCACCTTTAGTCCAGAAAATCAAGTTCTTGAAATTTATTCTAACAAAGCCACCAGCAAGGCACAGGAAAATGCATACTTTTGTACAAAGATTTATCACAGCATTATTTACAATATTAAAAACTAAAAACAAATTCTCTAAAAATAGAGACTTGATTAAATTATAACATATATTATGGGATACATCTAGTCATTAAAAATATGTTATAATAAGAGAATTTGATTTAAAAAATTTAAGATGCAGTATTGAGTTAAAAGATTACAAGGCTGGGCAGGGTGGTGGGTTGGGAGGCTAATTCAGGAGGATCTCAAGTTCAAAGCCAGCCTCCAGCAACTTAGTGAAGCCCTAAGCAAGTTATTGAGACCCTTTCTCAAAATAAAAAGGGCTGGGCATGTGACTCAGTGGCTAAGTGTCCCTGGGCTCAAGCCCTGGTACCAAATAAATAAATTACAGACAACATGTACGGTGTGATTCCAATATACCTGTATCTTCTTATATAACATCTGTGTGTATACAAAGAGAAAAAAAGAATGCAAGAATATATGCCCAACATATAAAACATAGTGATAGTGATTATTTCTGGGAGTTTCTATACTTTCCATCTTCTCCATAATCAAATGTATTACTTTTTAAAATCATAAGACATTTTGATATTTTTACTTCAGAAATGGGCTTATTCAAGAAACAATAGTCATTTTGTTTCTCATGTTGGACATTTATCACCTTAAATATTTATAATGTCTGGCCCTAAGTACTTGGACTTGCTAGATGCCAGGTCCTTAACAGAGTTTGAAGCCACCGGTGTATTGGAGATGGTATTTAATATAAGGCTGAATTTTATATTTCTCTTCTTCAGATCCAAAAGTTGGGGATGTTACTACAAACTTTACTGGAAACAAACACCTCTTAATGCTAATGCATATTTGATTGGTTTTCCCAAAAGTACAGTTTCTACTCCAGCAGATCCTATTTCCATGGCTTACAGCTAGAGCAGTGATTATCAATATTGGCATCCCATTGGAATCTCTTGGGAGTTTTTATGAGTCCCCTACCCTATGCAGCAGATAAAAGAATCAGAATCTCTGAGGATTAAATCCAGGCATCAAGATTTTTTAATGGTCCCCAAGTGATTTAAATATGTGGTCAAGGTTGAAACCTCTGAGATAGAATGACTATATTAATGTATTTTCCAAACCAGGACACCTTTAAGAGTGAAAGGTGCCACATACTTGCTGATTGCTCTAAGTTAACAGAGAAAACCAGCTAAATCCTGACTACACTGGGACATATAGTCACTCTAGTTTTGGCATTCTGCTGTTACATTGTTCCTTTAAGATTTAAAAAGACTGATATGAAAGCTACATACCTACATATAGCTCAGTGGTAGAGTTCTTGCCTAGCATGCATGAGGCCCTGGTTCAACCCCCAGCACTACAAAAATGATAAAACAAATTGAAATCTCCATGCTCCTTGGAAAATCTCAATGCTTCTGGAATCCCTTGAGAATCTTTTTAATTACCTCTAATTGTAACTTCAGTTGAATTATCACTCTCTGTTCAGCATCTTGGAGCTTTTTACTCATCTCCACCCTGAGGATGATGGAAACAGGGGACCCAGGCCCTTCTCCTGGATCTCTACCCTACTCCCTAAAATGAAAAACCCATGAGGACTTGCATGTAGTTGATCTAGCCAGAGGAGCTCATCCAGAAGCTCCACACAGGAGATCATTGAAAATATAATATTTAATGTCCTTGTTCTTTGTTATGGTTTGGATATGAGGTATCCCCCAAAAGCTCATGCATGAGACAATACAAGAAAGTTTAGAGGTAAAATGATTAAGTTATGAGAACCTTAATATAATCAGTGCATTAATCTACTGATATGGATTGACTAGGCAGTAACCATAGGCAGGTAAGGGTGTGGTTAGAAGAAATATGTCACTGGCAGGGGGCATGCCTTTTGAGATTTATATTTTGTCTCTGGTGAGCAGAGCTCTCTCTTTGCTTCCTTGTTGCCATGTCCTGAGCTGCTTTCCTCTGCCACATTCTTCTGCCATGATGTTCTGCCTCACCTTGTACCTAGAACTATGGAGTCAGATGTCTATGGATTGAGACCTCTGAAACCATGAGCCAAATAAACTTTTCCTCCTCTTATTGTTCTTGTCAGATCTTTTAGTCACAGTGACCAAAAAAACCAGCCAAACAAAAAAAAACTAAAACATTCCTCAAAAGTCCCTCAGCCATTTCTACTGCACAGGACTCCAATCTTTATATTTCCTGTCTGTTTCTCTTTTCTTTCTTCTTGAGTTCTCTGTTCATTCCTAAATGCTTATCCCTTTCTTACATAGGGCAGTTTGCCATGTTGGTACTGTAGCTATGGCTTCAGGGTTTCCTTGTGCACCCAAGCTAGTTTATTAAAAGACTTTCCATCATTTAGAGAAACTTAAGTTCCAACTGGAAAACAGGATATATTTGTTAACCCACTGCACATAGATTTAGATATCCTTTGTGTCAAAACCTGCTAGGAGGACTAGGGATGTATCTCTGTGGTAGAGCAGGTCTGATCCCCAGTGCTTCCAGAAAAAGAAAAAGAAAAAACTAAAATGGCTAAAACCAAAACAACCAACAGTGCCAAGTGTTGAAAAGACTGGAGCAACTGGAACTCTCATAGTCACTAGTGAAAGTGTAGAAAGATACAACTACCTTGGAATCCTGTTTCTGCAGTTTCAAAAGTTTAACACACATCTCTCTCTCTCTTTCTCTCTCTCTCAAGACCCACCAATTGTACTGCTAGCTATTTACTCAAAAAATAAAAACTAAAAATATTGTCCCCAGAAAGATTTGTACAGAAATGATCACAGCAGCCTTATTTGTACTAACTCACAGGTGGAAATGGCTCTGTATGTCTATTAAGAGAAAAACAGATAAACAAATTGAGATACATACATTCAGTGAAATACTGCTCACATCTATAATATGGATGAATCTTACATTATGCCAAGGTTCAATAAAGAAATAACTGAATTCAAGTACATTTTGTACAATAATATTTATATGAAATCCTAGAATAGACAAAAAGTAATCTATGGTGATAGAAGTGAGAAAATGAGATCAGAGAAATTTTTTGTTTCTTGTGCTAGGTAGATGGTTACAGGTATGAACGCAGGTAAAAAAAAATACTTATCCAATGGCATATTTACAAACTATGCACTTCATTATATGTAAATTATAGAAGTGTCTCCTTATCTATGGTTTTGCTTTCTGTAGATTGTTATCCACAACCTCAGTCTGAAAATATTAATGATAAGTTCAAGAAATAAATAATTCATAAGGTTTAAATTGCCATCTCAAGCAGCATGGCAAAATCTTGTGTAATCCCACTCTGTCCCACCTGGGATATAAATCATCCCTCTGTCTAGCATATCCATGCTGTATACACTACCTGCCCCATCTGCCCCATGGCAGTGAAAGAGAGATACCATGTTCACAAAACTTTTTTACAGGATATTGTTATAATTGTTCTATTTCAGACTTATTGTTAAACTTTTACTATGCCTAATTTATAAATTCAACTCTAGCATAGGTATGGACATACAGGAAAAAAACTTAGTATGTATAGGGCTCAGTACTATCTGCAGTTTGGGGCATCCATCAGGGGTCTTAGAAGGTATTCCCTGAAGATAATTGGGGAGGGGGCTACTGTATGTGTCATTTAAAAAATTATTTATATATCTATTTTTAGTTATTGATAGACCTTTATTTTATTTATTTATATGTGGTATTGAGAATCAAACCCAGTACTTCACACATGCTAGGCAAGTGCTCTATCACTGAGCCATGACCCCAGCCCTATTATGTCACTTTTTTAAGCAGAAAAAATCCCACCCCAAATATAATCAGATAGAATACATTTGTACCTTAAAAGTGAGGTTTTTACAACCCAGAGTAAAATGTAGGAATTAATATTTGAGTCCTGCTGTGTAATAGGCTCTGCATGAAACACTTAACAGAAGAATCAGACCTCCCCATGAAATATTAGGTAATCCTAGGAATCAAATACAACACTGCAAAATTCCTTATCAAATCCTTTTTTAAACAAGCATTTCAGTCATTTTAATGGCAAGAACTTTCAAGAAATTTTCATTTTCTAGGTGGACTTACAATTTTCCCATTTGTTCACCTTGAAAATGATGATAATACCCATACAATTTAGCACAACAGTGAAGAAAGTATTTCTACGTAAATACTTGATGACTCTTCTGTTAATAAGATTGTATTTGTCAGTTAAAGAGTTTAAATTGAGATTTAAATCTTAAATTTGCACATGACAATAAGCTTTCCACCAACTTGAAACAAAATAAATTATCCTTCAAACCACAACAAATCTTTTAATAGAATTTTATTTCAATAATATAACAATCCAGGAAAATTCCAGATGTTCATTTTTTTTAAAGCCAAATGAAGAATAGAACAAGAATAATCTATAAAACAGAAGTTGCTATTTGAAGGAGAAAAACAAAGTGTTCAGGGGAAGAAAAAAATGGATTTAGGTTTTCTTAAGAGATAAACGTAGAAGATGAAAGGCTTTTGGGTAGTAGAACCTATTATCTCTGTACTTGCTGACTATGTGGATATGGCCATTAGCACTTTGATTTAGTGCAAAAAGATATCCATGATTTCAAGGATTTACTTTTTACTATCATTTCATATTCATATGACACCTTTTAGAAAGAAATTTTTAAAAATTCTTCACTCTCAATTGCCAGTACTTCTCCCTTATCCATAAAAGAGAGTCTAAACTTTAAGCCTATTATTTGAAGCTCTTTCTAATCTGCCGCAAAGTTATCTAACCTTTATCTTCCACTTTCTGCACTTTGGTCCAGTCAACCCTGTTTACTTGATGACTCCAAAGTGACTTACTGATTCTCACATTCAAATTTTGTTCCCAAGACTATTCCTGGTAGCATGCTAAAGTAAAAAGAGAGCAAGTTAACATATTAGCTAGTGATCCACTCATTAACCACATGAGCTTGGGTACATCTCTTGATATTCCTTAATATCAATTTTCTTATCTGTAAACTGATAATGCTAGTGCCTACCTCTGTCTTGATATTTTAGTACTGTATTTTGAATATTAAATGAGATGATTGATGTGCCTAATATACCATACATGGTAAGTATTACTTCTTTATTATGTTTCACTCTCACTTCCATTTTAAATTTCTCTAAATCTCAACCTTCTTCAGAGTAAAACTCATCTTGAAACCAAGTCAAACCACCCTCTTGCCACTCTATTGGCCCTTGATGCTATATTGCCTCATATTGCTATTTAATTTTTTACTGGAATATCTTGTCTTCTCAGTGGTCTCGTAAATTCCACAAAGGGAGGAACTATTTTCGTACGTATTATATACCAACCCTTTGCAGGTTCATAGTACATTTTAATGCCCCATTTCTTCACTAGGAAGGAGGAACCTAAACAGAACTCAGCAGCTGAGGCAGCTACATAGTAGCACAGCCTGTGTAGTCACACAGGTCTCCATGTTCAGAAGAGCCCCAAGTTTAGTTTAATGCTTGGCTGTCACTGTCTTGGAATTCTTAATAATTTATTTACAAAGGCCTTGCATTTTATTTTGTTCTGGGCCCTGCAATTAGGTAGCCAATTCTTTCTGGCAATCTCCCTCATTTGAGAAGACAGATTTGAGTGTAGGGTAGCCAAGTGAATAGACTAGAGTACCATAAAAGAGAAAGCTACACCAAGAGATGGTTCCAGAGATGTGTAGAGAGTTCTCTTTAAATCTTCAGCTAAGTACCAATACACGCATGTGTGCAAAGGGACCACCTTAGGCCCGAGAAAGGACCTCTGGAAGTAAAAGTGCTTCAGTTAGCTTTTTGTTGCCGTGACCAAAATACCAGACAAAAATGACTTAAAAGTTTTTTTTGGCTCATGGTTTCAGAGGTTCTGTCCATGGGCAGCTGACTACATAGCTCTGATTTGAGATGAGGCAGAATATCATGGTGGAAGCGGGTGATGGAGGAAAGCTACTCAGTTCAGGACAGCCAGGAAGCAGAGAGCACTCTGCTCACCAGGGACAAAATATAAACCCTAAAAGCACATCCCCAGTGACCTATTTCTTTCAGCCACAAACTATCTGCCTATAGTTACCACCCAGTTAGTCCATATCAGTAGATTAAGCCATTGATTAACCTACAGCTCTCATAACCTAATAATCTCACCTGTAAACATTCTTGCATTATCTCATACATGAACTTTTGGGGGATATGTCATATGTAAACCATAACAGAAAGGTAGAACAATTACCAGAGTTACTATTAATATCAAAGTTGACTTCAAAGAAAAAACTATTACTAACTATAAAGAGGATCTTTTCATAATGATAAAAGAGTCAATTCATCCAGAGTACATAACAATCCTAAATGTTTATAGACCTCATAAAAGAGCTTCAAAATACATAATGTAAAAACTTACAGAGCTGAGAGGAAAAATAGAAAAATCCACAGTTACGGTCAGAAATTATAACATAGTTGATAGAACTAGTAGACATGAAATCAATAAGAACAGCCAGGCATGGTAGTACACGCCTGCTAATCCCAGCGGCTTGGGAGGCTAAGACTGGAGGATCACAGGTTCAAAGACAGCCTCAGTAATTTAGTGAGGCTGTAAGCAACCTAGTGAGACCCTGTTTCAAAATAAAAAAATAAAAAGGGCTGGGATGTGGCTCAGTGGTTAAGTACCCTTGGGTCCAATCCCTGATACAAAAGAACGAAAAAAGAAAAAGAAATAAGAATATACAATTGAGTAACACTGTCAATCAACTTGACCTAGTTGGCATTTATAAACATTCTACTCACCAACACAGAACACAGAACACACATTCTTTTCAGGTGCATATGAAAAGATATGCAAGATGAACCCTATTTGGCACTATTTTTTAAAGAAGGCTTTATTACTATTCACCTATGGTGAGGCAAAAATTAGGAGATAGTTTGTTACAGATTCTAGAAGGTAGGGGCATGACATGCCACAGAGGGCAAGACAGGGAAGTGCCAGGGTTGGTCAGGAAGCAGAGGGAGAAGGGGAAATGCAGACAAGAGCCTTCCAGAAGGAAGAAACAAGTGAGGCAGGGTAAACAGGTTTAGGACCAACTACTCTGAATAATTTTAGTGGGCTCTGGAGCATAAGGGCTGTCTCTAGTTGTCTGGTACCTGGCCCTGGGCAATCAGGGTACGTGGAAAGAGTGACCTAGAGTATGAGAGTTCAACAAAGGAGGTGTGGTGGGGGTTCTAGATTGGTTGATTTGTATATGAAAGGCACAACTTCCAGGTGAGGTGTATTGTCTCTAGGAGTTAAGTAGACCTGAGAGGAGCCATCCCTATAGAGTTAGAAAGGACCCAAGATTTGAAAGCATCAACAATACAAAATCAAAAAAGACAAACTTAAGACAGGGCCATAGAACAAATCTCAATGAAATTAACAGGATTATTATTCATTCAAAGCATGCTCTTGGACCACAAAGAAATTAAATTAGAAATCAATAACACATCTAGAAAAATCCCCAAATATTTAGAAATTAAACAATATCCTATGTAACTAATGTATAAGGGAAAAAGCAAAGGATGTTAAAACATATTTTGAATTGAACGAAAATGAAAATACAACATATCAAAGTTTGTGGCATACAGATGAGAATAGTTCTTGGAGAGAAATTTTTAGCATTGAATGTACATGTTAGATTTTTCCTTAAATGACTTAAGTGTCTGTCTACCTTAAGGAACAGGGAAAAGGGAAAACCAATTAAATGGCATAAAGAGGAAAATCAATAAAACTAAAAGTGATCTTTTAAAACATGAATAAGATTAATAAACTTCTAGCCAGATTGCCCAGGAAAAAAAGAGAAAACACAAATTATTGGAACCAGAGATAATAGAGGGAAAATAACTACAGAATCAACAGACGTGAAACAATTAATAAGGGAATATTAAAAACAACCTTATGTGAAGAAATTAGACAACTAAGATGTAATGGGAAACTCCTTCAAAAACCAAACTCCTAAAACTCAATCAAGAAGAGATAGCCTGAATTTCAGTATATCAATTAAAGGCATTAAATTTGTAATTAAAACCCTTCCCACAAAGAAAACTTCAGGTCCAGATGGCATTAATGGGGAGTTAAATAAAATAGTTCAGAAAATGAAGAAGAGAAAACAGTTTCTAATTTATTCAGTGAGTCCAGCCTTACCCTAATACCCAAATCAGACAAATCATTTTAAAAAAGGTAGCAATAGATCAATATCTCATATGAATATAGACACAAAACTTAAAATTTGCACAAGTTCAAACCAATAAATATATAAAAAAGGATAAATATTGCATGAGTAAGTGGGATTTATCCCAAGAAATCAATATAGGTTTTACATTTAAAAATCAAGCAATTGAGCTAGGCACCGTGGTGCACACCTATCATCCCATCAACTTGGGAGGCTGAGGCACGAGGATTGCAAGTTTGAGGCCAGCCTCAGCAACTTAGTGAGACCCTGTCTTAAAAAATAAAATATAAAAAGGGTTGGGGATGTAGCTCAGTGGTAAAGTACCCCTGGGTTTAATCCCTAGTACCAAAAAAAAAAAATTAAAATTCAAGCAATTATAATTTATCATATAAACAGATTAAGAACCTCTCAATAGATGCTAAAAAAAGTAAAATGTGTTTGACAAAATTCTGCATGCATTAATGATAAAAGTTCTCAGCAAACTAGGAATGAGATGCAACATGTTAAGCCTGATAAAGGACATCTACAAAAACCTAAAATTCTTAACTCAATGGTAAAAAAGGAATGAATTCTTCAAAAGATTATAAACAAGATAAGGATGTTCCCTTTTACTACTCCTATCCAACATTGTACTGGATGTATTAACCAGTGCATTAAAGAAATTAAAAGAAATAAGAAGTCTACAGGTTGGAAAGGAAAAATAAAATTTTGTTTATTAATAGACAACATAATCATCTAATGAATCTACAAAATAATTAAACTATAAATGATAGTTAAGTCAACCAATTTTATTTCTATATGCTAGGCAAGAAAAACTGAAATTTAAAAGATACCATTTACAAGGCTGAGACAAGAGGATCTCAAGTTCAAGTCCAGCCTAGGTAATTTAGGGAAACCCTGTCTTAAAAAATAAAAAGGACTCAGGGTATAGCTCAGTGATAGAGCACCCCTGTGTTTAATCCCCAGTACTAAAAAACAAAACAAAACAAAAAAACATTTGGAATAATATAAAATATATGAAATACTTAGGGACAAAAAATATACAAGCCTTGTATTGTGAAAATCGCAAAACATTTCTGTGAGAAATAAAATACTTGAATGATGAAATTTACTGTGTTCATGGGTCAGAAGAGTTAGTGTTATTAAGATGTCAGTTCTTACAAAAATTCACTTTGAGATTCTGAATAATCTGCATCAAAATCTCAGCAGGTTTTTTTTTTAATTGACAAAGCTTTTTCTAAAATTTAATACTGAAATGCAAATGTCCTAGAATACTCAAAGCAATTTTGAAAAAAGAATAAAGCTGGAGGACTTACATTACCTGATTTCAAGACTTATTATAAAACTAAAGTGAGGAAGACTAGTATAAAAATGTACTTTATATCAGTGGAACAGAGCAGAGTCCAGAAATAGAGACACATATATACTATCAATTGATTTTCAAAGGTGCCAAGGCAAGTAAATGGGGAAAGGATCATTTTTTTCAACAAATAGGATTGTAACAAATAGCCACATGCAACAAAAAAACTCAAATTTTACTTTATCCAATGTTTTAGTCAGCTTTTCTGCTGCTGCAACCAAAGGACCTGGCAAGAACGATTAGAGGAGAAAAGGTTTATTTGAGGCTCACTGTCTGAGTTCATAGACAGCCAACTCCATTCCTCAGGGCCCAAGGTGAGACAGAACATCATGGTGGAAGAGTGTGGTAGAGGGAGGCAGCAGGGAGCATGGCACCAGGAAGCAGAGAGAGCTCCACTCTTCAGAGACAAAGATATACCCCAAAGTCATGCCTCCCAGTGGCCACCTCCTCCAGCCACACCACACCTGCCTACACTTACCACCCAGTTAATCCATGTCAGGGTTTTAATGCGCTGATTAGGTTAAAACTCTCCTAACCCAATCGTTTCACCTCTAAGCTTTCTTTCTTTGTTCAACATGCACTTTGGGGGGATACCTCATATTTAAACCATAGCACCATATATAAAAATTAAGTAAAAAATGTAAGAGCTAACATTTCAAAACTTCTGGAAGAAAATATGATTATAGACAAAAAATTTCTTAATAGGACTTTATAATCACTAAATATTTTGATTAATTAAACTTAACATGTAAAACTGCTCTTTAAGATGCAGCTACAAATAGAAAAAGGCAAGCTACAGTCTGGTAGAACATATTTACAAAATGTATAAGTGACAAGGGACTTCTATCTCCAAATATGGCCACATTCTGAGATATAACATTTGGGGGAGCATACAATTCAACCCATAACACCATTGCACATATAATAGAATAGCTACATTTTAAGAGAAGTGTTGGCAATGGTGTAGAGCACCAGGAATTTTCAGACTGCTAGTGGGGAATGAAAAATAGTGCAAAAATTTTGGAAAACAGTTTGGTGGTTTCTGACAAAGTTAAACATACACCAAGAAAACCACACAGAAATTCTACTCTTAGATGCTTACCCAAAAGAAATGAAAGCATATGTCTATGAAAGAGTAGTATAGTAATGTTCTTAATAGCTCTAAACTGGAAACCCAAATGTCCCAAATGTCACCCAAATGTCAGTAGGTGAGTGGATAGACAAATTATGGAATTCAGCAACAAAGAATAAACTATTAATATAGCAACATGAATGGGTCTCAGGCTAATTGGTCACCTCAGTGAAATAAGCCAGACATAGAAGATATAGAATTCTAAAAAATACAAACTACTCAATAGGGAAAAGAAACAGATCAGTGGTTGTGAGTAGATGGTGGGGAGGGGGAAAGGGAGAAATCACAAAGGATCATAAGGATACATTTATTTCAGTTGTGCTGATGGTTTCATGGGTATTTATATTAAAATCCATCGAATTATCTTTTGAAATATGTACAATTTATTTGTACATAATACTTTAGTTAAACCAAAAATAAAGGGCAGTAATTATACTAACTTTAATAAAAAATATTTTTTAGTTGTCAATGAACATTTATTTATTATTTAGAATCAAACCCAATGCCTCATACATGCTAGGCAAGTGCTCTACCACTAAGCCACAATCCAAGTCCTACTCTCTTTTTAAAAATCCTGATAACACCAATACTATTTACATTGTTCTAGGCTGTAGAAAAGGAAAAAATTAAAATTCTGTTTTATATATAAAATTATTCCTAAAAGTTTATGAATGTTACACATAGATAGTACTATACTCCAATCTCAGTTATGTATTTTGAGACAAAAAATTCTAAGTCAAATATTTACCAAACATATTCAGCAGCACATTAAACAAATTACTACTACTTGACTAAGTATAGTTTATTCAGTATTAAGGAAAATCCAATATTAGTATATTTTAAATATTTATCTTGCTGATAGATCTGAGGGAGATGAAATGATCTTCTTTATAGATGCTGAAAAAGTATTTTGTAGAATTTAGCCACTTTTTTGTAGAAAAAATACACAAAAACAGGAAGATATAGGTCCTTTTAAGATATGTACCCACACACATACCCACACACTCATATACAGAGCTGCCCTTGGTCACAAGCCACTTTGCTTAATGGAAAAACATTAGAAACTTTTGCACTGAAGTCAACATCAAGACAAGGAAAATCATTATTTAACACTGTATTTGAGTTACTACTGAGCACAATGAGAGAGGGGGAAAATGGAAGTATAAAAATGGGCAAGGAAGAGGCAAACTATTAAGAGAATCAGTTAAAAAAAACTACTACAAGGGCTGGGGTTGTGGCTCAGTGGTAGAGTGCTTTCTTGGCATGCGTGAGGCCCTGGGTTCAATTCTCAGCACCACATATAAATAAATAAATAAAAGAAAGGTCCATTGACAACTAAAAAAAATTAAAAAAAAAAAGCTACTACAAACACTAACAGAATTCAGTAGAGCAGCCAAGTATAACTTTAACAAACAGAAGTCATACTTTCAAAGAAAAAGAAGTGGAACAAAAGAAATGACCACACTTACAAAAGCAACAAAATACTCCACTACCTAGAATGAAATGATCAGGAAATACACAATACACCTATAAGAAGACTTAGAGGGACAAAAAAGCAAGGTACACCATGTTCTCAGAAAGGAAGAAATGGCAACATAAATATGTAAATTATCCCAAAGTAAATTTATAAGTTTAATATGCTGGGAAAATTAAATACTGTGGGTTTAGTTAACTACTATGGGTTGGTCTTATTTTTGCATGCCTGTAATGAATGAATGTCTCCCCCCACTTTTTTTTTAACCAATAACTTAAGATTTTGCTTCATGTAAGTTTTTCCATAAGAAAAAGGCACTCCTCAAAAATGACCTAAATAGGCACTTCACAAAAGGAAGTACACCCATAAAGATGTGAAACAATGCTCAACTTCATTGGTTGTCAGAAAAAAGCAAATTAAAACTAAAATGATATATTACTGTCCACCTACAAGATGGTGGCAAAAAATTACATTTGACAATATCATGTTCACAAAGATATAGAATAAGATGGACCCTCAAAGCTAGTGGTAGAAGTTTAAATTGTCTCAACCACTTTGAATAAACAGTTTATCATTGTCTCATTAAGTTGAAGTTTTATATTTCTCCCAGATAAGAAAAAATCCTTTTAGAAACTTGCCCACTGTATGCACCAGGACACAAGTACAAAGAATGGCAACGTTGTTCACAATAGTTTCAGATTGGAAACAACCCAACAATAAAATGATACATTAAAGTATGTAGTCTTAAAATGGAATACTGCACAACAATGGAAATGAACCAACCAGAGTTATACCGGACAACATGAAAACTGGCAGGAGACAATATTTTGTATTCTCACAGAATACCTACAAAATACCTTTTTTCATATGCATGTAGTAACTGTGGAAAACCATACATACACTTTTAAGAGAAAGCTCCCAAAACAGGTAAAACTAAACTGCCACATAAGTGGTTTAAGACTAAACAAAAGTTGAGCAAGTTCAATTGGAGCTAGGCTCCTTTTAGGATAAAAAAAAGGAATTGGTAAGGGGCCAGGATGCTGAAAATGTTCTTTTATTTATTTATTTTTTAAAATCTGAATGATGTTTTGACAGTTGCTCACTTTATCCACATTACACTGCTTATTTGTTTTATGAACTTTTTCGCATAAGTTATCCCATCATTTCAAGGGGGAAAAGCCCTACTACAATAGCAAAACACTGTGTTCATAAACAGATACTGAGGGAAAAGGAATAGCAGATAGCTCTTCAATATATGACAAGATACTCAGCTTCACTCATAAAAAAATAGATACAAATTGAAATTATGCTGAAATACCACTTTTTACCCATCAGATTAGCAAAAATATCTGCAGCTCTCTCTGCTAGCGAGGATGGGGGAATAGACATCCTCATACTTTCCAGGTCTAAATGTGTATGACTCCTATGGAGGAAAAATTAGTATTGTCTATTAATGCAAATGCATATGACCATTTGATCCAGTAATCCCATTTTTGGGAACTTCATCTAAAGTATACCAGTTCATACATAATATGATTTATGTACAGCATTATTCAAGCATTGTTTATAATGGCAAGTAAATGGAAACCACATAAGTGCCCATTGATTGCAGTCTGGTTACATAAATTATGGGACAGCTGTACAATGAGACCCATGCAGTGGGAACAAGACACTGAGGAGGCTCAGTACATCCTGACATGTAAAACATCTCCAGGATGTGTTGTTAAACAAAAGAAGCAAGGTGCAGAACAGTATGTGTAGGTGTGACCTTTGTTTTCAGCATGCAGCCTCTCTGGAAAAATATACATAACACTAAAAGATAACAATGTTTGTCAGAGTGGAAACTGAATATAAGTTGGGAATGGGAAGGAGACTTTTATATAAAGGATACACATACACACACATTCAAGTAAATGTAATTCCTATTCAAAAAATTTTTAAAGGAAAAAATATGTATATGAAAAAGTTTACCAGTGGAAATAGCAAGCTCTACCCACATAATTACATGCTACTGTATTTTTCAATATCAGAGTTTGAGTCTGACTCTTCACACTTGGTGTGGTAGATTTCCTCTGACTCATCCTTGGTCCCAGATAGTCCCATCCCTGAGACCTGCTTCTCTTCATGCCTGTGCTCATAATCTGGGCACATCCAGTGTTTGGGATGAGCAGTATCACTTGGGACAGCATAGAGAATGTCCTAATTGAGATATTTTTCAGCCTTCCAATTGTTAAAATGCAGAGGATGCATATCAGGAACACAATTACTAAATTATCCAGGGTGAGGTCAGTGATACCCCCACTCCCTAGGGGTAAAGAAGTCAAACAATTTAACCGCCCCCTCCCCCCCTTTTAACCATAAATATGTACCCAGAGCACTGGGTGTGGGAAGAGTATGATTTCGAGCACATAGTTAGTGAGCTGGAGAGGTTCTTCCTAGCTAAGAAGGGGTGAGGGAAATAAGCAAATGGTTTGTCAAGTTTAAGTGTCTGCAAAAAGAACAACCAGTCCCTAAGAAGAATGGAAGAGGGATTCCACCTATACTTACAGGCCCAGGGTCAGGTGATGTAGGAGGAGGGGAGATGAGTGGGGAATGTTGCCTTTCTGGAAATTGTGACTCTGTGGGGCCCAGGGATGTTTCCATCAGAGGAATGCCAAGTGGAAGGTATCAGGGAAACATGCCTGAGAACGTGCTCATGCCTCAGGAGCTCTATCCAGCAGAGGGGGAATATTCAAAAAGATGAAGGAGCAAGGGTTCATGGGGTTGGAGATGGAAAGCAGACAAAAGTTTATACTCATAAATGAATAAGACCAAGTCTGAGTAAATGAAATAAGACAGCTCTAATAACTAAAAAGTCACAGAAAAGTCCTGGAATTCAACTGAGCTGTTAAAAGCCCCTGCTATGGAAGGCGCTGTGGGAAACCAGTCTGAAGCCCAAGGAAAAAAGTGTCCATTTTAAATTTCTCCAGGGCTACAACTCAGAATACTTTTCTCCCTTTCACCTTTTCTCTCCTTCTCATTTTCTCATGCTTTAATTAATAACCATTATCATTTTTCTTCTAGGACTTTTGTTTTTCTTAAATGCTATATTTTTGAGCTCACAATTTTGATCCTACATACCTAGGTTAATGATTTTTGATCAGTTCTTTTTATCCAACTCTAGAGTTATTTTTGAACATCTGTTACATTGCAATGGAGATAAATATTACAAGGCTTTTTGCTTTTGTGTTAAATATAAGCATGCATAAAAATTAAAATTTTAAAAATGGATCCAAATATTTTTAATTCATGTAATTTAAAGAGGTTCAATTTAAATTGGGTAAACTAATAGAAGTAAAATGTCCTTAAAATTAACTCACAAGTCTCTAGGTGGTCAAACTAATAAAATGTTGATGTTTATAAAATGTCTAACATCAATTTTTCTAGGACTT
Source organism: Sciurus vulgaris (assembly GCF_902686455.1). Classification (NCBI taxonomy): domain Eukaryota; kingdom Metazoa; phylum Chordata; class Mammalia; order Rodentia; family Sciuridae; genus Sciurus; species Sciurus vulgaris. The sequence continues at coordinate 123,255,156 of NC_136471.1, read as the reverse complement.
TTCTTCAACAGGAAAGAGATGGCAAATACTGTTGGTACACTTGTCTGATATCTTGGTTTTTCTACAATAAGATGAGTGAATTAGAATCAACATGTATGGGATTACTCAAATGCCTTTGTTAGAGACATCTGATTAATTTATAAAGTTATTCCATGGAGTAACATACTTAAAAACATTATTCTTTGTATGTTAAATGTGTTCATATTTTCCAGGTATACAAGCCTTTAAAGCAGAAAATTTATCAAGCTGCTGTTCTCCAAATTAAACTTGTCTGTAATGGTAAACCTATCATTTAATGTTCTATTATAGGACCTGTCATCAATAGGGTATATGTAAAATGACATTTAAGAAAGAGTGTAATGAGCAGTAGCAAATATGGAACAACAATGACTGAAATTGGGGTCTCTGATGACCTCATGGCTGTGGTATGCCTGGTGCCTGGGAGTGCTCCTGTGCAGGGGCACAGGATGCCTAACTGCTGTGGCAGTACATGGATCTCAGGCACACAGCTCTTGGGCAGGAAGGAATTCTTTTGCTAGATAACCAGTGTTTCATCAGCTCCCTTCTCTGGTTCCTGCCCACCTTACAGTAACTTTAGAACCTAACATTGCACATATACATAACTCTTTAGATCCGCATTTCCATCAGAGAACAGAGCTCCATCTGATCTCAGCTTAATCTTCAAAATCTGTGTTTATAACCCTTTATTTTCTAATACTCCTTTGCCCCTCACTGAAAAGCCCCATGTTACCTGAGATAAGGCTCTGCCTCACAACCCTGCTACACATTACAATGGCTCCAAAGTAAGCCTGACTTTAACTCATTTAAAGTTGTGTTCAAAAGTCTGATGTTTGTTATAAAGATTACTGTGATTTCAAATGGGAACTCAGCCAAAATTCAAGATGGCTATTGCACAAACTGAATGTTTTACTGTTGATGATTCCATTTTGTATTTTCCTTGTAAACTCTAATTGTTGCCTGATCAATATTTTGCAGAAGTACTGCTTCAAGAGTGAACACCGTAAATTAACTTGGAATAGTAAGCCATCAGCTATAGGACAGATAATGTAAACCCCAATTATATAAAAGGGGGTAAATAACTGTAAAGTCATAGACATTGAAGTTAAAGCCCAGTACTCTTGCTTTATGACTGGTGAGACTGACTTGCTTGATGGTTAAGATCAAACTTAGAGATTGAGATTAAATACAGAGGTCAAGAAAATGTCCATATTTGGGTCTTGCCTCAAAGTCAGCCTGAACCCAGGGAACAAGAGGACTTCTCCAAGGAGCTTTGCAACTCTGGGTGGATCACACAACCTCCTGACCAAGGAGATTGATGAGGCCACTAGAGGAAAAGCCACTCAGTGCACCTGCTGCAGAGGAGGGTCATGGAAAAAGGGAGACACCCCTAATGCTTCCAAGGGGAGCCACCTCATTGAGAAGACCCTGCCTAACCAATGGCACTAATGGAGCTAAGAAGCTGCTCTTAAGTTCTCTATGAGTGACCACTGTGGGAACTCAGCTGACTCTTTAACAGGAACAGGTCACTTTGACCAGCTTGATCTTAAACACCTAGCAAAACAGTTAAAACCAAAATATAGCCATTCTTGGGCATTAAAGAAATAATACTTAAATGTAACTTAAGATGTACACTTGTGTTAGCCCACTAGAATAAAGACTAAAAGCTACAAAAGAGAGATTCTTAGGCAAATGGGCCTGATAACTATCAAGAGAAACCGCCAGAGTCAGAAGTTTTTAGTCAGCTTGAGGCCTACAGACACAGGTAGGCTTAATCAATGTTTGCTAGTATCTCTACTAAATGTTGTGTTTACATTCCTGATAACCTAGACAATGTTAAAGTTCCCAAATAAAGGCCTTGTCCTCTCCAGCCTTTGCTAGGCCTTCTCAGTTCTTCCACCCCCTGGTGAGGGATTATTGACTTCTGTCACTTTCATGATAGTCATTGGCATGTTCCAGATTCCGCAACATTTATATTGTATTAATCTCATTTCAGTACTCATGTCTTTTGTTCTTCTCTCATAGAAGCACCCATCCCCAGATGCCTCTACAACCTGCTCTTCCCATCCGGACTTCTACCATGAACCCCTCAATTGACCTGATTTCTAAAAAGGGAACTCCAAACTGCTTGCCCCACGCTGCCCCCTTCCAGCTCGAAGAAGCCAGATCAGTCATCACCCCTTTTCCCTACAGCAGTGAAGGAGTTCCTAGAATTAGAGGGGTAAATGAAGTCAGAATTGGGAACAGGCAGTTAGTGTAGAAATAGGGGATCAGTCAAATCGAGGAAATGAAGTCCATGAAAATCATCTGCCTTTGGAAGTCTGGAAGGAGAATGGACTTTTTACATCTCACCTGCAAAAACAACCCCAGTCACTTAGAATGGAGAGAGAAGGCTTCAAAAAGAACTGGAGAGCAAAAGATTGTCTTATAAAAAAAGAAATGGGGGAATGTAATGTATAAAGCTACTCCCCCACCCATCAGGTACAGCCATTTTGCCCACCTCCCAACCACTTGTCAATCTGTGAACATCCTGGCTAGCTATTGGTTCATCAGTCAGCTTTCAAGTATCCTTCTCTGATATTGGTCCCCTGTTAGCCCGGCAGAATTCAACTGTTTTACTGTAGCTACCCCGCCATCTTTTTCCATTCTTCTTCTGTCTGTCCTACATACTTTTCTCTATCCTCCTGGCTTTCCACTCTCTCTAGCGCACGCCCTTTTCTTTTCCTTTCTCTTTTCCTCTCATTTTCTCTCTTACTCTGCAGGGAGACACTGTTTGCTTAATAAATTCCCTTATATGGAAAAAAAAAAAAAGAGCCCCTGCTACCCTGTGACAAAGGCAGAAATCAGTCAATAGAAAGAGTTACTGGGAAAAAAAATAAAACTCTCCTTTTCATTACATCTTTATCCCATCAGAGTTGAGATTTCTCACCAACCTTTTGCAATTTGGAGGTATATCAGAGTTGTGTCTGCATGTCCTATTCAGTTGAACCTGAAATTTCACTAGTTGTTTTTTACTTGAATGATACATTGCCAAAGGTTAAAGAACCTTTTAGAAATCAGTAGGAAGCTTATTTACTGACAGATATTATCACCTGAGTAATATTTATGATTCATGAATCAATTCCAACATTTCATAACTTTCAAAATTCCATGATCGGCTCCAAGAGATTTAGCAGATTCTACCTGTCTTAATTTTATTGTATGCCATTTATCAAGCAATGTTCTTGTGAACAAGTTTTTCACTTTAAAATTGCATGATGATGTCATCTTTTAAAAAATACTTTCATGACAACCAGGAAATCAAATTTAAGTGAAAATTCAACTCTGTGTGATAATACAAATGCAAATAGCACCAAAGTAGCATTTAAATGAACAGATCATTTCTATAGATGGCATAGACAATGACAACCATATCACAACTTCTTAGCCTAAAGGCTGGCATGTTTTCTTTAATATGTAGTACAATTTTGGAATTGTTAAAAATATTTTAATGCCTCTTGTGAACAAATTATGTTTAAGACTTCTTAAAGTGAATTTAATGTAATATTCAATACCTCTGTGATAAAGCTTAGGGGGTAGATTATAAATTTTGAATTCTGTAGATAAATTGACTAATATTAAGATTGTGTTTAGCTTCCTATAACCTGACTATAGCAATTTATCCAAAAGGGTTTTATATTTTTTTAATGTTGTAGGAGTCCAGAGATTGGCAGCTCAACCTACAGGCAAAATCCCAGACTCCTTCCACTTTCAACCCCTCCATCCTTGGAGTATGGTTTTACAAGCTGTCCTTATTACAAGTTATCCAGTAGATGTGAGGTAGCTGCTCTACCACCAGCTTGATGGCTGTATTCCAGCCAAAAAGCACCAGACAGGGAAATGGGGATAGCATCCATATCAGAAAATCAAACATATTCCCAGAAACTCCTTGGTGACATCTGCATATATTGCATCAGCTAGACTGTGTCACCTGTCCTTACTTAGCTTCAGGGAAATCTGGAAGGATATTTTTAGCTAGGCATATTGCCTTCCAGAACAAATCATATGTCATATCAGAGAAAACAGCCATTGAATAGGTATCTAGCAATATCACCAAGAGGTTAAAACAAGCCAAGAATCTATCTTCTACTGTCAGTTGAATGCACCAAGATTTTTCAGGGAGGGGGCACTGAGAAGAAAGATGAAGAGAATTAGAGCTTATTCACACAACTATATAGTTCATCCAAAATCCCACCTGCTTTTAGGTATAAAATTAGTTCCTGTGTGGTTACTAAGGAAGACTAAGGTTATATAGTCCAGAATCCTGGTGTGACCCTGGACCACACGCAATTTGGGGGGAATCACTGTGAACTAGATCTAGCTCCATGTAAGAATTTTTGCTTCCAGTCAAATCATCTTTTCATATTCACCACAGAAATGAATGACAAGATAGATCTGGTGGTTTACTCTTCTGCAAAAAATATTTCTGTAATGGTTTCTAGTGGGGCTAGTTGTTAATTGTCCCTGGAAGAGAGTCTTAGCTGGCAATTGTGGTCACTGGATCTACCTTGTTAGAGGGCAAAGGACCCAAGAATGGGTCCTGTGGTCCTGCAAGTAAAGACCACAGACTTTAGCATGGTACATATCAGATCAACTCAGTCGTTTTTTGTACCCCTCAAGATTGTCATTCAAGGAAATAATTTTATATCTGACTCATAATGACTAAACCAAGATGGCAGACTGAACCCATGTCTATCCCAGTCTCAAAGCTGTTGAGATGACAAACAAGATATATACACACAGTTTTGAAAATAATGCAGGTCACTGCTAGAAAATAGGAACCCCTGAAAGACTTAGGGAAAATGTAGATTGGATAGAAAGAAGAATAAATGAGAGATTTTAAAATTAAGATCTTAATTATTGACATTTTCTGCCTGACAGCTTCTAGTTATCATAAGAAGTTCTGACAGAGGAAACAAACTGTCTTAATAATCCCTATATTCTCAGCAAGATGCACCTTCCAAGTTATTAAGTTATGAATCACAGAGAATAGTATTTTTTAAATGAAGATAAATCTTATTAGGGTAGGATTGCTACCAAAGATTTACATTTGGAAAGGGCTTTGGTCAGACTTGGCTCATCTTTTCAGAATTGCTAGCCTAGCAGGAAAAGAGGATGTTGCTTGTATAGTGTTAGCAAATCACTTCTTCATGGTATCACTTCATGGTAAAAATACCATGAGATTCCATGTGGTCCAAACAAGGCTTAAGTTATGACAAATGCCAAGACTATATTGGAAGCCTTAACAGAACCACCTGACTTTTTTCATACAGTTTCTAACCCTTAGGTTTTTCAAGTCTTAGCTGGAAGTACTAGAAACAGAATTTTAAAAGTTTGTCTACCAAAATCACATTCAAAAAGTTTAATCTGATCCTGTAAAACAAATTAGTGTATAACGAAATAATTTTAAATTACCAGGTATATTCATTACCTGCCATAATATTTGGTATAATTACAGTAAAACTCCACTGAAGTGCAGAATCTATAAGAGAAACATGAGATGGTCAGGATTCAGAATGACCTGATTTCTTAATGAAGAACAACAGGACATTTAGTTGGTTGAGAAACAATAGTTCCTTTGAATCACAAATTAATATTAACTTATTGTGTATTTCATATTTTATTACAGTGGGAAGCCTGTCAGGTTAGAGACAGAAAATCTGTATTCTAATTACAGAGTCATTATTATATACTTGGTCTCTTTGAATAAATCAGTTAACCTCTGAGCTTCAGTTTCCTCATCTGTAACATGAAGGGATTGGACTGAAATATTCTCAAAGAATTTTTCTACCTCTGAAATACTGCAGCTCTACTTCTCTTTTTCCTAGGGCTCTTTTTGATTCCTACACCTCCTTTCTCTATTCCAGGATCCTAGCCTACTCCCGTTGCCTCTGCTTCCCCCACTGCCCAGGGTTAGTCTGTGCATCTGCCCATCATAGGCAACATCACCTGCCCCAGGGACACTAGTAGAAACACTCTTGTGTGCCCCATCTCCGCAGAGTCATTCTAATTATAGCTGTCCCTCCCTGAATAACAGTTCCTTAACCCAGTGAAGTTAGGCTGAGGATTTGAGCTACTATGGCCAGGTCAGGGTAGGGGAAAGATAAAGTTCTGCCTCTTCCATGCTGCAGGAACCTATTCTTTGAGAACCAGGGCTTGTGTGCTTGCTTCTAACATGGGTCTGTTCATAAGGAGGGTCCTGACAGGTTGAGAGACTGGAGGAAGGGTATGTTTGACTTATTTTTGAATAAAGGCAATTGGAAAGCCTCTCCCAGCATGCATAAAAATCAGTCCTTCCAGACATTTCACATTTTAATGTTTATTTTTGCAAATGAGGTAGAGTATAAGTAATTGCATATATGTACGTTATCATCCATTATATACAGAATGATACATAATTTATATATTTATACTTACACCCAAAGCAAATAAACACCCAACATATATGGCTTCTTGTTATATTTTTTCCTATGAGAATCTTCCCTAAAACCCTTGGGTGTTTGTCTAGTTCCCACTCTCAGGTTTCCTCCCCACATTGTGGGCTGTGAAGGGGGTTTGCTGAACAGTGGAGATGCCAAGATAATAAAAGTAGAAGTTATTTCATAATCCTATATATTATCCCTCCTCCCAGTTCTCATGAGTCAGTGGGCATATTTATCCTCTAATCCTGCATGTTACTACACCCACCCTGCATATGACCCAGACATGAGATCACAAAGTATGTGATTGACATTCACAAACTCTCCTGAAGCCCGAATCTGCTTGCTCTAAAACCTGGTTTCCCTGAGTGTCTCTCTCCTGGCTGAATTGGTATGGTTGTAGCTATTTATTTATTTATCTGTTTTTTTGAGATGAGTCTCACTCTGTTGCCCAGGATGACTTTGAATTCTTGCCTTTGCCTCCCAAGTGACTGAGAATACAGTCATGTGCCAGAATACCTGATCTGACTGTAGTTCTTAAACCCTAAAGTCAATGTATATTTATGCATATGTGTATGTTTATATTACAGGTTAAGGGATCACATTTTTTCTTTTAACACATTAGGTGAAAAATATCTTCAGCATATAGCCTAAAACTTGATCTTTCTTATTTTTTTGTTACAGGGGATTGAACCCAGGTATCAAAACACTTAGTACTTAACCACTGAGCCACATCCCCATTCCTTTTTATTTTTTTATTTTGAGACAGGGTCTCACTAAGTTGCTTAAGGCATTGCTAAATTGCTAAGGCTCGCTTTGAATTTATGATCCTCAGCCTGCCAAGCCACTGAGATTATAGGTGTGTGCCCACCTCTCTGGGCTTGATCTTTCATTTTAACCAAAACATTATCTCTTAACTATCAATATCTTGTCCCACATGTTGACATGCCACTGCAGAAATACTGACTCTGAGGAAAACCAAAGGCAAGGAAATTCTGTGTCTTCTTTGGTGCTCCACCTCCCCACCCCCACCCTCATGTCTAGACATTGCAGCAGTCTTCACAGTTACCACCCTTTTCCCCCATAATTCATTAATAATCGTACAAGTCAAACAATAGCTAATCTGGCAATTCTGTGCAAGTTAAAACACTGGAACATGTTACTCTGCTTTGCCTGCCAAATCACACTAAAATTTGAATCAATGAAGGTGCTGAAAGATTTTTCAAATGTTCATTTTGCCCTTTTTCCTGCTTTTGGGGACAGACTTCTAAAAGGGGCCAGAGTTGTTTAAAAAGCAAATCAACAGCAGCAGCATGAAGTCTGCCTTCTTATGCTGCTGTTTTTCACAGTTAACTGAAATCCAGAGTTTGGGGGCGGGGAAAAAAAGGGGAGTGAGGCAGTGTGTACCCACACCCTGAGATCATTACATCAGGCTGGAAAAATGAGCACCACACCCCAGGCGGTCAGATTTCTGGGGTCACTTAATCATGCTCTGTACACCTGTGCTATGAGGGCAGTGCAGCTGCAGAGACAAATGCTGCTAGACTACTAAGCCAATGTTCCTGTTCCCCCCTGGATCGTGCTGCTTCCAAATGTCCAAGATTAGCTTGAAAAATTTTTGCAAAGTGAAGTAAAGCAAAAGCAACAATGGATTTGTAGTGCACTGTTCCAGAGTCAGCCTCAGAGACACAACTTCTCTTCTATGATTCTTCAACCTCTGCTCCAGCTTCCAACAGCTCACAGGACCTCAGTGTTTCATGGTCACAGTGTTCTTGAGATGCCCTGAGCATTCAGTGAGTTGTATCAATGAGGGTTCCTGGCAGCCTCCAGAAGCGCCCTCAGAATTCAGATTTGGTCCCCAAAAATAGCACCAAATCTGTCCACACCTCTGACTCCTGCGTTTCCTCACTTCCAGTATTCTCAGGAGATGTTACCAAGAGGTGAGAACATGAATACTCACAGGAAGCAGAAATCAGTCATCCCTTTATCACAGATTTCCATGGAAACCCAGAAGAATCAGAAAAGAAGTTGACTGGAGGACTCCTTTAGGCTTATAGTCTGATTTTCATGAAAGTTCAGTCAGGGGTGTATACTAGACAATCTTATAAAGACCAATTTAGTCCTGAAGTGTTTAACTTGTTGCCTGCATATGAATAAGATTTGGATCTGGACTGGGAACAAGGTGTAGTACACCAACATCACACTGGGCTCCAATAACAGGAGATGAGCTTGGCTGCTGACCTTGGTGGTTTCAAATGACATGGTAAGTTATGGGGTCCCTTAAGAGATCTGGTCTACTTCATGGGTAGAGGCAAAGACCCAGTGTTGGGGCAGAAATCCTGGGATAGTTTTTGAGATTGCATCCATCATCCCAAACTTACCTTGGAAGTCTCCAGAAGGATCTGTCTATCCATTATCTCTATGGCATATAGATGGAAGAGGACATGGGGTTGGCCTGAGACCTCTGAAAACAATTACCAGCAGAGCCCTATTCTACTCATGGGAATCCACTTCAGTCTTAAAGTCATTCAGGGCTGGCAAAGATGATCAGGTAAGTTTGCCTTTATTGCTCAGTATCCCCTTTTAGAGTCTACATCTCCTATTTTGTTCTTTCTTCCTTGCAGGTGTTTAACACACTCATATGGCACCTGGGTGGACCAGAGAATTCCACCCCTGTGGTCCATCTAAATGAACTCCAGTTCCTTCCCATTACCATTGAGTTAGACTTCATGCTTCTTTCCATGGTGACATGCCATTTAAATCTGGCCCATGCTTATCTCTTTGGCCTCATCTCTTACTAGTTTCTCATGAACATGTCAATATTCTATACAGAACTTTCTTTGGTATTTTTGTGGTACCATGCCTTCCAGCCTCTGTGCCTGCTATTCCCTTTTCTAGAATATTTTTTCTTCCTTCTTTTCCCAGGCCATCTTTGACATGAGATCACCCCTCAACTTTCCCTTTCATGAAACCTCCCTGATTCCTGTAGGGTGGTTTATATTCTTTGATAGCTACTGGTATGCCCTTTAATCACACCACCTTATCCCTGCTTGGTTGATTGTTCATCTCCCTCACTAGACACAAAGCTCTACAGATGTAGGAAATTAGTGTTTGTCACCAATCAATCTAGGCACCTGAACCATTCTTACTGTCATGCTTAGCAGATGTAGTTGAAACTTACCATTACCCTAGGCCTGAAGTATCTTAAAAAACAATAATACCTAATAATTCTACTTTAGGACCTTCTTTGACACATCATCCTGAGATGTGAACAAATGAACTCTATCTTAACATACAAGTTCTCAGAGTAAAAGCCCCCAGCATCATCATCTATTCTCTCAGTGGTTATTTCTACAATAGGAAAGGCTTCGTGTTAGTTGCTAAGGATACAAAGAGGAGGAAACACTATCTTTGCACCAAAAGATCTCAAAATCTAGATTTAACAACAACCCTAATGTGTGAGAAATCTGTAATGAATGTATGAACAAAATATTGTGGAAGCAGAGAAGAAAAGCTACTGACTCAACTTGGGGAATCTGGAAAAGGCACCACAGCAAGTCCCTCTGGTCTTCTTGCAAACTCCTACTCATCCTTTGAGACTAACTTACCTGCTATCTCCTCTTCTTTCTTCTCTCTATCCCTTTCTGAGGCTCCTTCAGCCCTACACAGAACAGATTCAACCAGGATCTCACTGCATGCTTCTTGTATAATGCCTATCAAATTCCTTGGATCTGAGGAAACTTCTGAAAGTAAGGCAAATTGGGAATTGGGCCCATCAGATGCCCAATACATGTGGGCTAAGATCTCTTAAGAGATAACTTAATCACAGACATGAAGAGCTTGACCCAATGCAAAACCTTGGTCATCAGGCAGGAAAGGCCACCCAAGAGCTAGAGGAGGAGAAGCAATTTTCAGTACAGCATGATGTCTGTCATTCAGATTTTCTTACCCCTAAACCTCCAGTGGAAACACAGCTTTGTGAAGTGGTGGGTGATAAATGGAAGCCAAAAGAGCTATTTCACTAAGAACCTGTTATGGTTTTAATATGCAATATCTCCTGAAGACTCATGTGTTGAAGGTGGGAACTTTTGGGAAGTGATTGGATCATGAAGTCTCTAATCTCATAAATGAATTAATCCAGTGAGGTATTCATAGCTGATAGCATTATTGGGAGGTGGTAGAAACTGTAGAAGTTAAAACCTAGTAGGAGGGCATGAGACTTTGGGGATTACATCTTGTCCCCATCCACTTCTTGCTTCTCTCTGTTTCCCAACTGCCATGAGGTGAGCAGCTTTCCTCTGCCATGCCCTTCAGCCATGATGTTCTGTTTCATCTCAGTCCCAAGGTAATGGAGTTGGCCAACCATGGACTGAAATCTCCAAAATTGTGAGCCAAAATTAATCTTCCCTCCTTTAAGTGGTTTTTCTTAGGTATTTTGGTCCCAGCACTGAAAAGCTGACTAACACAGAAATTTTAAAGGATTAAGACATCCACTGCATGCTTTGAAAGCCCTCTGATATACTGAAACACAAAGAGGCATCCTTCCCTTTCAACTCACTGCAGACCACAGCTCTGGTGCTATCAAATCTTTGATGAGCCTGGAATGGACCCTGGCTAACTAGCAGCGGCACCCATGAAAGACTTCAATGCCACAGATAGAAAGATAAACACTCAGTGGGACAAGATAGCTCCCTGGAATAGTGCTTGCTAAATTGCGGGGCACAATGAAGTATTGAATCATGAAGTTAATTTGGTGACTCGTGGACAGCAGTTTTTAAATAAACTATAATAATATAAAAGAGTTCCTCATAAGTAGTAAGTTTTATGTAAGTAGGCATATATATATATATATATATGCAGGTATGTGTACATTCATGTATATGTACAATATACATTATGTAAAATACATCCCTTCCTGAGGACCATGGTCAAAATCACAAAGGGATTGCTTGTGGAGTATATGTAGTATCTGGTAGAAATGGTGTTATCTTGTCTTTAATAAAGAGTCCCAGATTTAACCAAGTAGGGTTTGCAAAGGCTAGCTGCACTATGCATTATGGTAGCCACTAGTGCATGTAGTTTTTATTAAAATTAACAGTAAAAATTCCATTCTTAAGTAGTACCAGCTACATTTCAAATGCTCAAGAGAAGAAATGTGGCTAGTAGTTTCTGCATTGGATAGTGCAGATAAACATTTACAACATCTCAGAAAGTTCTATTGGACAGCATTAGGCTAGAAGTTCTACATCAGCAGGAGGATGCAAGAGTTAGGAAAATGAGTATGTTTATTGTTATCCTGGCTTCTGCCTATACCCACAGACAGATGAGACCTGGGAAACCTCAAGAAACAATACACTAGCTATTTTCCCACTCCTGTTCCTAGTCTACCTAACTAGATTGCAAGGCTTGAAGCAAGATGCTGCATCTGACTCATCTTTGTTTATGAGAAAAGGTTTGGGGGACTGAAAGTGCTAAAAGCAGGTGAAGAGTTCAGTTTTAGATATAAATTTTTAAAAACACAAGAGATATCCAAGAACAGGTGTTCCCAGGCTATTGATTCTTAACCCTGGTTATATATCAGAAATCACTGTGGAGTTTAAAAACACGAAGATAGGGCCTGGGGTATAGTTCAATGGCAGAGCACTTGCCTAGCATGTGCAAGGACCTGGGGTCCATCCCCAGCACCACAAAAGATTTTTTTTAATTTAAAAAACTACATAGATACATGGACCTTGCTCTAAATCTAGTGGACCAGAATTTCCAGGGATGGGACATGTACAACTATGTATTTTTTAAAGTTCTACAGGAGATTATGGAGTGGAGTTAAGGTTGATGCCATTATTGATCCCAAGTAGCAAAAATATAAATATAGAGCTTAAGAGGTTAAGCTGCAATTTAGATCTAGAAGTCATCAACATGGAAACTTTAATTGAAGTAAGAAAAATTGGTGAGTTCACTCATGAACATTAAAGAATAAGAAAAGAGAGCTAAACATAAAACCTAAAACAGAAAGAACCAAAACCAATCCTGGAGCTTGAGAAGCAAGGGATCAGAGAACTAAGACGAAACTTCAGTAAGTGTGCTTTTAGATGCAAGTAACAGTATACCCTAGCTCACACCAGCTTAAACAATCAGGAAACTAATTCTGAATCTGAGGAAACTATGTCACACAAGAAGTTCACTGTCATAGGCTTTGGGTATAGCACATCAGGGCTCCAACTTAATTTTGCTGTAACTTGTCCAGAATAGTGTTGGCTTCAATCATTCATTGTCAGGGAGAATAGAACCACTATTATTGACTTAGATTAATTTGGGATTGTATGAATCCTGAAGTGTCAATCACAGTAACTATAACAGAAGGGAAGCAGAAATGATAGATGTCAGAAAAGCCAAAAAGAGAAAATAGGGTGGCTAGCAGAGTCAAATGCTACACTGTGGTGAGTGTGCATACCTTGTACATAGTAGAATTGAATTATCTTTAATAAAACATTGGTGGTTAACCATAATTAATTAGCCTTATGCAGCTGGAACCATGGTATATAACAGTTCAAAAGTTTATCTCAGGTACATAGATGACCACATGACTGATGTGATCCTACTATATGTATAATCAGAAAAATGAGAAATTACACTCCATTTATGAATGATTTATCAAAATGTACAAATGCATTCTACCAAAATGTACAACTAATTAGAACAAATTTTTAAAAATTAAAAAAAAAAGTTCCAGCAGTTCACTCCAAGGAAAGAGATTAAGAGAAACAAAGAGGATTCTGGTGTTAAAAAAAATAGTAAAGAAAAGAAGGGAAGGTCAAAAGTAAGAAGAAAACAAATAGAGGTTTCTTGAGTTGCTATTAACAGCACAGAAAACACTCCACTACCATACCCAGCCAAGAAAAAAATGGTTAAACTTGATTAACCAAGGAGCACATATTCCAAAGATCCAAACTTCTGAGCAACTATAACTTGTGACTTATGGCAAATTTAAAGAACTTCAGTGTCTTGTTTTACTTAGTGTTGTCAAGGCAGCCCCATAGCTTTGAAAACTTTGGCAAAGCAATCCTTGGCCAATGGAGAAGCCATCTCTCAGAGGCCTCAGTTGGCCATTACCCACTATGTAGATCAGTTCCTTGATGCTATTCTCAGAACAAATTTTCCAACAGATGCTAAGTTAATGAAAACACACTGAGAATTGTAAGATAATTTATTTTCCATCTGTTTTCACCTGTACTCAATTGAGAATACCAGATCATAGCCCAGGCAGTATATGAAAGAGGCCAAAGGCTACTCCGCCCGTATTTCATAAAGTGCCCATGGTGCCAATTTTAACATTACAGCTGTAAATAACAAGACCCCAGAGTCATAAGGAGTGATCTCATTCTCCTACATACATTTGAAGCTTAAAGAAAACCAGTGTGTTGTTATGGATGTTGCTGAACTCACCAAAGCTTATGTGGCCCAGCTTCATTACCTAAGGGCTCCTCTGTACATTTTCCCCTCCCTTCTCCATCTGGGAATTGCATAAACTATTTCCAAGGGACCAAAATATGAGAACCATATACTGGGAGGTTTGGATAGAAGTGAGAGAACCACATCATCTCTATAGTCTGGTAGTTTCATTTTTGTGTTACTCAATGAGAAATTTAAAGGCAAAGGACTGTAGTTTAGATCTTGAATGTTCCCCAAAGGCCCATGTATTGAAAGCTTGGTCCTAATCTACGGTGCTCTTGGGAGGTGGTGGAACCTTTAGGTGGTGAGGCCCAGAGGAAGGAGGTTAGATTATTGGGAATATTCTCTTGAAGGGGATGTTGGAACCCCAGCTCCTTTCTGACTGCCATGAGGTGAGCAACTTTACTCCACCACACATTCCCACCATGATGTACTGCCTCACCATAGGCCCAAAGGCAACATGGCCAAGTGACAATGGACTGAAACCTCTAAAACGGTGAGCCAAAGTAAAACTTTCCTCCTGCAATTATCTCAGGTATTTTGTCAAAGTGACAAAAAGCTGACAAGCACACAAAACATACTGGAGATATCAATTGAAAATTCTCCTTAAAATCTGTCAACAGTTGCCCATGGTCTTTGAAATAAAGACCAAGTTCCTAATGTGGCTTATGAGACTCTGCAGTGTTTGCCAGCCCCTCCAGCATCCTCCATGCTGCCTCTGACTTCTCACTGTCCTCTGGGTTCCTTGGCAGCAGAGACCCAGTTCCCTCTATCTGGAATCCTCTCTACCTCATACCCAGTCCTCATCTACTTTATTCTTAATAATCCTGAAAAGCTCAACTCAAATGTCAACTCTTCAATGAAGTGTTCCCTCCTTTCCTAGATTAGATTAAGATCCTCTATTATACCTTTTTCTACTTATCTGCATTTTTCTCCTAGAGCATCTACTCAATTGAGTTCTTTATGTTTCTCTAGAATACTCTAAATACTATGACAGTGGGACATGCGTGTCTGATCCACTATCCTCAGCACCCAGCCCAGTGCCTGGCATATAGTAACTTGTAAGTATCTTACTAAGAGACTGACTGATTGCCTGAATGAATTGCCATTCCTTATCTCCATTTGAACTAAAAAGGGGTAATTCTAAATTTTGATCTGTTAGGTACTGATGTAGCTCAAAAGTTTTTTCTTCTACTAAAGTCCATCTTATTTCCCCCTCTGTTCTAACACTTCTTAAATGGTTTATTGAGATCTCATTCACATACATTCAATGAGCCCATTTAAAACATACAATCCAATGATTTTTAGCATATCCAGTGTTGTGCAACTGCCACCACAATCAACTTTAGAACATTTTCATCACCCCAAAAGGAAATCCCCATACCCATTAGCAAATGTTCCCCATTTTTTCCCAGCCCTAGGCAACCATAATCTATTTTCTGTGTCTGTAAATTTGCCTATTTTGGATATTACATATAAATGGAATCATTCAATCTAAGGCCATTGATGAGTGGCTTCTTCACGTAGCATAATGTTTCAAGATTGCAGTATGTATCAATACTTCATGTTATTGCCAAATAATATTACATTCCATGTATATATTATACTTTATAAGTTGATGGACACTTGGGTTGTTTCTTTGTTTTTGCTATTATGAATAATGCTGCTATTCATACATAGACATACATGTTTGTATGGATTTATGTTTATGTGGTAGTAAATGCATAGAAGTGAAATTTCTGAGTCTTATGGTAACTCTGTGAGATCTTTGAGGAACTGCTAAATTGATTTTTTCAAAGCAGCTTCATCATTTCATATTCCCACTAGAATTGTGGGAGTGGTCCAATTTCTCCACATCCTCACCAGCATTTATTATGATCTGCCTGATCTGCCTTTTTTTTTTTTTTTTTTTTTTGGTACTGGGGATTGGACCTAGGGGCACTTAACCACTGAGTTACATCCCCAGCCCTTTTATAAATTTTGACACAGGGTCTCAGTTGCTTAGGGTCTTGATAAGTTGTTGAGACTGGCTTTAAACTTGTGGTCCTCTTGCCTCAGCCTCCCAAGCCACTTGGGTATGATCTGACTTTTTTATTTTAGCCATCCCAGTGGGTGTTAATGGTATTTCATTGTGCTTTTGATTTTGATTTCCTTGGTAGTTAACGTTGAGCATTTTTTTCTTCTTGTGCTTATTGGTTATTTGTATATCTTCTTTGGAAAGGTATCTATTGAAATCCTTTTCTCATTTTAAATTTTTTTTTTATTGTTGGGTTCACTTTACATTCTATACATGAACCCCTGGCCAGATGTTGTGATGTGCATATGTAGTTTCAGCTACATGGGAGCTGAGGCAAAAGGATCACTTGAGCCCAGGAGTTGGAGACAAGCCTGGGCAGCATAGTGAGTCCATCTCAAAAACAAAACATGAACCCCTTATCAGACTTACAAAAGTTTTTCTCTCATTCTGTGGGTTATCTCTCACTGTGTTGATGCTTCCTTGAAACACAAGTCTTAAATATTGATGTAATCAAATTTTTCTAATTTTTATTTTATTACTTAAACTTTTGGTATCATATCTAAGAAAACTTTGCCCAATCCAAGGTCACAAGATTCAGGCTTGTTTTTCTTTCAAGGGGTTTATGATTTTTTTTTGGTTCTATTTTGAGTAAATTTGTGTGCATGGTGTGAGGAAGCACTCCAACTTTATTTTTTTGCATGTGGGTATCCAGTTGTCCAGTCCTGTTTGCTGAAAAATCTCTTCCTCCCATTGAGTTATTTTGTCACCATGTCAAAAGTCAATTAATTGTAAACATGACTTATTTCTAGACTCTCATCTTTATTCCATTGATCTGTATGTCTGTTCTTATGGTATACTAGTACCATCCTGTTCTGATTGCTATAGGTTTTTAATAAATTTTGAAAATGGAATGTGTGAGTCCCTCAAGTTTATCTGTTCTTTCAGCATTCTATCTTTGTTTTTTTTTTTCTCATTCTCAATGTTGGCAGCTATCTGGACCTTACCTTTTTTTTTTTTTTTCTGATATGGTGTGGTGAATTCTTTATCCTCTTTAAATGAGGTATTCTATGCACTTTTCCCTGATGATATGGTCATAGGGAAAGAGGTAGCAAGTTCAACTGGAGTTGTGTGTCCCCTTTGTTAGAGACATGAACTCTCTTTACAAAATTTCTTCCATGTTCTACACTAGGAGTTCAAATCTCATATTTGAGGACATATTTTATTCCGAAAATGTTGCTTGGAATTTATGCTCCCAATATTTTTATGAATCCATGGTAAATGGCACTGTTCAGGTTTTATTTATATGTCTCTAATAAAATTCTCAGAACTTTAGTCTTCCTAGAGTTGCTTACTTTCTTCATTGATTCACTTTCCTCTAAACAGAGTTCTAATGAGAATTTGGGTTTTGATCAGCTCACTTTTTTCCCCCCTCCCAATACAACTTCAGGTGACTATAGACAGAGGAGGGGGTGAAGGGATGAGGGGTGAGCAGTGATATGGTGGTAAATGTTTGATGACTGGCTTTCAAAAATAAAAATCCCTAACATATAGGGTCTGACAATAAATACTCCCACTGTAGCCTATTTCAAGCTACCAATGTGATGTTTGTTACTAAATGTGGTATTGGAACACACATCATTATACAACACAGTTCATCATTATGTAGTATTTTCTCCAAATAGTAGATGTAAATAACCTCAAGAACATAGATAATATTGAAATGACATTAAATATAAAGTAATGATTTTTGAGAATTTACTTACTGTCTTTGTTTTAAATATAACATTTCATTTTCAGTTTGTGTAATTTGATTTTTAATAATTACTGTACTTATTAACTGGCCTGAAAGGATCCCTGATAATTGAACTATTGGTTCTTGCAAGTCAATGTGAACCAGCTCCAGCACACCCCTGAGCCCAGATTATCCATCTCTTCTTCTGACCACCATTTCTTTATTTTCATTTTTTATTTTTCAGTACAAGGTCATACTTTTTTTCTTCTGTAGTTACTATTGGTAAATTTTTGCTATTTTTTAAAATCCCTTTTGTTTGTATTAAGGGAAAGAAATTCTGTGATTGGCTTCATTCTCCTATTTTTATATTAAGATCTTACTCTTTCTATCATAAAAAGTTCTTTGAGTCTTTTTAGGTTTTATGTACTATTTAGAACTGAGCAAAAGGTACTATCAACTAAAACAGTAATCATAAACTTTCCTTTAAGTACAAATGATAACCAGACTTGGAAACATAGTTAAGTTTAGCACTCTAGTTGAGGAAAGTTAACAAAGAAACTATTACAGAACTGTATAAAGACTTCAAATGGTTAAATTCAAGAACAGTTATGGAGATAATTCACCTTGAAGAAGGAAAGAATGATGTTCTAACACATGGCAAATAGCCAGTCTGTCATACATTACTGTGAAAGGAAACTTTGAAGGATGGGGTTTGGTGAAAGGTACCTGCTCAAATATATGTAACTTATTGCATATATGTTAGATATATAATTTTTAAAGCATTAATTATTAAGTGATTCAGTACTGGATCAAGTTATTATTCTAGTCAATATTTCCAATAATGCAGTTGTTTTCAACCTTATCTGGACATTAAAATCACCTGGGGAGCTTTTAAAAACACCAATGCTGGGATCTTATTCCAAAAAAAATTCTGATTAAACTGGCCTAGGGTGAGACCATGCCATTGGGAGTTTTGAAAAGTGCCCCAGGTGATTCTAATGGGCAGCCAAGGTTGAAAATCTGTACTATAATGTAACATTTAGCATTTTATTAATACTCAAGAGAATCTATTAAAGTAAATATATTACCCCCCTAAGATGGTAATACATAGGAAAATTTGTGAAGTTCTTGGAGATGTTTAAAGAGAAATGAAATAATAATCATAATGTCATTAAGGTCTTTTTTGACTGGCCCTCCAAATGTTTTACAATTTTTTAAAAACATGCAATGACCTTTGGAGCAAAAGATTATTAAATATAATCATAACTTGAAGGTACATACTAAAAAATTATATATTCTCAGTTTTTCTTTTGGAACTTCAGAATTGTCTATGATTAGAACATCAGCATGTCCCTTATTCATCAGGTTGAGTGAGCCTTCTAGAATAAAATCCATGGATGTGTTTTAGTTAATATGGGAATCAAAAGGTATCATTTCTGAGCAAACTATTTCTCAGGAGCACAAATTAAAATCATAAATAAGATTGTAAGGGGAGATCTTGAAAATATTTAAACAAATAGACTTTCCCTAGGGCTCTTGATTACAAGGGAATTAATAGTCTTAGTAGATACTGTAATTATCTACTCACTGAAACTAGATCCCAAAGAGCTCTTCTTCCTTTCAAATTAGATTTAATTATTAAGCATATTTAAAAATGATATAATTTTCTATAGTAATCAGAATTGTTCTGGTTACAAATAAATCCACTTAAACTAAAGTTAAGAAAAAAAAGGAATGTATTAGGTCCAGTAACTGAAAAGTTCAGAGACTGACTTCAGGCAAGGCTGGATCTAGGGGTTCAAACAATATTATCAGAAATTGGTCTTGTTCTTTTCATCTCCCTATTGTTTTCTTTCTAAGTAAACTCCATTCTCAGGCAGATTTTCTCCTCATGGTAGTAAGATGGCTGACAGTAGCTCTAAGCTTTCACACAACTGGTCAGCAAACCTAGTAGATATTCTTCCATCTCAACAGCTCCAACAAAAGTCATTGTGTTGAGTCTTACTGGCTCCAATTGGCCTGTATTTGATCATATGCCCCAACTTGAATCAACCCATATCTACATGGGTCCAATACTCTGGTCAGGCTTGGGTCACATGCCCATCCCTGGAACTGGGGAAAGTCAACTGCACCTGAATTATATGACTGAGGATTGGGGAGAGGGTAGTTATTCAAAGAGAAATTACTATCAGAAAATTTGGGATGGATGCAGAAAAAAGAAAAACAAGAGTTTCACCACAATTTAGAAAAATATTTCAAATTAAATTTCCCTACCTCTCGTTCTTCTAACTTCCCAATTAGCTATAACCAATGAGGCTGTATAATACATTAGAAATCATTTTGCTTTTCAAAATTCAAACACACTATCCTATATTCCTTTGGTATTATGAGTTAACATCTTCTGATAAGTGGTACTAAAATTATAAATGCCAAATGGGTTGGTCTATGTGAGGCCATTAGTAAACTTTGTTATATTACATTTTAATTTGCCTAAACCAGAGATAAGACGTATTTGGTATGAGAAATGCAAGTTTTTAAAGAATATAGTGACATGACTGAAAACATTGCTCTGATCACTCTAGCCACAGAGATGAAGTCTGATGTCCAAATTTTCCTTGATTCGAAAGCAGATGTCTTGAGATTATTTTCAAACTAGAAGGAAGAACCACCTGAATGGATGAGGATATAAACATATTCTACCTCAGAAACACCATCAGCTTCCACAGTTCTAAGGTAGGATGTTAAAAGCAAGTTAGTGACTGGTATTGAAAGAGTTCATGGTTTGTATTTTGTTAGTTCCAGTCATCATGGCAACCAACTGGCTCTACATAAAGCCTGAAGCCAGCAGACATGTAATGGAATACATTCCTCTGAGTGAGTCAAAGCCTTGTTGAAAAGGAAGCAATCACACTGTTATGGAAATAAATTATAAACTCCTATGAACTGCTCAGGATTGAAATAAGCAACCTTTTTGGAATCACATTTCTCCCTCCTCCCACATATTTTTGATGATAAGTAACTTGGCAAAGCTTTTTTTCTGATGGGACTGCCCATCACTTCTTTGAGAAGGGGCATAGTAATATATGGCCCGTCTGCCTGCCTGTCTCACAAGGTTTCAGTGGGGATCAGATGAGAAAGTGCGTGTGAGGAAACTATGAAAAAATGCAGTGGACTACACTAATATGGCTAATGCTGCTCATTAAGAGTCGTTAACACTCAGAAATGGAAGTTCCAGATCTGATTTTAACCCACCCCTGAGCCATTAGAGACTACTTCCTATGACACACATACTAATATTTTGCTCATTCTAAAAGCCCAAGTGATGAAACTTCAGCTATTCCCCAGAGGCATCCTACTCTACCGCAGAGCCAGAAAGTTCATGCCAGTAGAATATAGTGTTTTAGAGCTTGGACTTTGGAGTCAGACAAACATGGATTCAAACCCCAGGTCTGCTGCTTTTTAGCTATGGGAGCTTAGGCATGTTACTTCAAGTCTTTGCATTTCAGATCAAATGCAAACTGGAGGTAAAGATTCAATATCATAAAATTAATAAAAGCTCCTACTAGTCTCTGGCCCATGGTAAGAGGTAAATGGGCATTAGGTATTATTGTCATTAGTTTTATTCCCTTTGGGGCATGGCCGTCTTTATTGCTGATCCTTATTGGAATTGTTTCTACCATATTAAATTATTTCTTTCCTTGTTTTTCTTTCTTGCTTTCAAATACTACTTCAATACTTTCTGCCATCTTAATATCTTAAGAAATATTTTTCTGCTACCATTTGTTATCATCTCATTGATTGGAATAAACCAATGATTGGTTTATCCTCAAAAAGTAGATTCCATAACAGAGTGTTAGCATTATTAGTGAATACTGTCCAGGATTATTATTAGTAGTGCTGGAGTATATAGACCCCAAATCACCATTGTATCCTTACAGGACCTCATTGGCTTGGAAATGAGAATGTTCTTAAAATGTCAGTGGGAGAGCCCACTTCTGGAAGACCAGATAATAGGGGCTAGTCATGACAGCCATATACTCCCTGACACCCTCACCTGGCAAGGAGTTGGGCTTGGATGGTCCACAAAAGCCAAGTTGCATAACTTTGGCAGCAAGCTTTGTACACAATTTAGCCATTACTTGGACAACCTGGTTAAATTCCTGCATCTTGGGCCTATCTGAACTCTTCATTCCAGTATTGTCAGCCTGAGTAAACCAATTTCTGCTTCTAGGAACATTCCTTTGGAGAAGAGCAGGAATTTCATCAAACTCTGAAGTGCTCTTTCAAACTGTCAAATTAGTGAGGCCATTGAGCTGATTCTTCTAGTTGACTCAGAAGAACAGTATTTGG
Organism: Sciurus vulgaris; assembly: GCF_902686455.1. Taxonomy (NCBI): domain Eukaryota; kingdom Metazoa; phylum Chordata; class Mammalia; order Rodentia; family Sciuridae; genus Sciurus; species Sciurus vulgaris. The sequence continues at coordinate 123,233,132 of NC_136471.1, read as the reverse complement.
AGCTGCAAATTTACATAGGATTGGTTTTTCCAAGAAATATAGTCTTTCCTTGGGAAAATTAATCTGGAAAAGTTGGCATTTCCTTCTACCTGACCACATTGTTTTCTCTGTTTTCATGAAGACTGACCTTAAAATACCTACTTCCATCCTTCCAGAAATTTCATATATTCTTTTCCAGCATCTTTGTTAAGTTTAATACCAGGCTGATTTTTCTTTGCCATAAGAGGTTTTTAGAATCTTTAATAGTTCTTTGATTCCTCCTGAACCTGCTTCTCCACACAGAATAAGGCTTAACAATAGGGATTTTTACAAGCACACCACATCCCTTAGTGACAAACATGATAAGTAATACAATCTCTTGACCTCTTCTTTAACCAGCAAACCTCAATAGTTGGGGTGGGGGCTGGGGGCATACAGTAGTAAATTCCCAGAACAGATTTTTTCCTCCTTACTCAAAGACACCTTGAGGACCTCATATTCAAGCCAGAATTATTTTGAGCAGAAAGGAGATAGAACATTTGATACCTTTGTGTCTGGTAAAATCCTTCCCAAGTAGCCTAGATTCTCTTCTTTGCAGTTGCTAATGGTTAGGATGCTAATTACACTGCACTTTGCCTTGGTTCCCCCTCTGAACCTGAGACCACTTCCTTTTGGACTGGGCACCTCTTTAGTTAGAACCACAATCTGAAGGGAAAATGCTTTTGATTAGAGAGGCAATTAAAAGAAGACTGCATGTGCTCCGAAACTACTTCATTCCATTCAACCAACTAGCCTGGTTTCTATTTTGAAAAACAGTGATTACGCACAGCATTTAACTTGCCATTTTCAGAATGCTCCAAAGTCTAAGGCAATAATGTTTAGTGAGTGATTTATAATGATACCAGTAAACTAGGGGTACCTAACTGAATTGGAGTATGGTTTTTAAATTGCAAAGTTGGGAACATTATTTAACACCAGTTTTCCTCACTCATAGATCTGTAATTTCATTCAGAGAAGCATTTCTTAACCTCAGCATTATTGGCATTTGGGCCAGATAATTCTTTGTTAGGGAATGGGGGAGGGGCTGCCTTATGCTTTGAGATTGTTTAGCAACATCCCTGATCCCTACCCACAAGATGCCAGTAGAACTCTAATTCCAGTGTGACAGCCAAAAATGTCTCCAGATGTTGCCAAACGTCCCCTAGGGGACACAACCACCCCTGTTCGAGACAGACTGCTGTCTTTCCCTTGCTTACTTTTCTGGACTATAAAAATCTTAGAGGCCAGTGAAAAATAAGAACATATTAGGTCCTGGAATGTGCTATTTTGATTCTATTATTATAAAATTCTTCACCTTTCTCACTTGAGATTTTTAGAAAGACAATTAAATTTCCAAATATGGTTATGATATATAAACATTGGTCCCTGGCAAGTCTCACCTCTCTACTAATGGGTCAACAGGAATAGAACTTTTCATGAGGTTTTCCAAGAGTTTGCAGGGCCCCTCTCTGGCCCAGTTCACTGAGGGCCAGGGTAAAACTACTCATTAGCAAAGTGACTAATCCACAGGCCTATTAGTTGAAATAGTCAGAGAGGGGAAAAGGAGTGTAATGTTTCCTGTGTACTGTTTTCTCTTTTAAAACATAATGCACAGTAGTCTAATGAGTAGCTGCATCCAAGTTGGTTTTACAGATTGGCAAGTTTGGTCTTTCTGTCCAGTGTTTCCTATTGACACCATACAGACCAGCCAAACATGCCATCCACTTCCCACCCAACACCCACCAGCAGGATCCCTTCTAGAAACAAATGGAGCACTCAGGATAAACTGAGAGGTTATCTATTTGCAGAGCTATTGTCAAAGTTTAGGGAAATCCCAAAGGAGAATGCAGTCTCATAGAACAAGTAATAGCAGGGACCTGGTACCAGTCCTAAGCCTGGAAAGGCAAAGGAAAGCATGGTAACCAGAACCCAGAACTGTTTATTGCATCACACAAACCAGAAAACCATGTTGACTTAGCAAGGAAGGAACTCAGAGAATGAATAACCCAACTTCACTCTCCCCTGACCTCTAACTTCTGACTACTATTTCCTTTTCTTGGAGGGGGAGATACTGGGGATTGAACCCAGGAGTACTTTACCACCAAGCTACATTCTGATTCCTTTTATTTATTGGTTCTTTTCAGTCATACATGACAGCAGAATCCAATTTTTTATGATTATGCAAGCATGAAACATATCTTATTCTATTTAGGACCCCAGTTTTGTAGATATACATGATGGTGGGATTCACTGTGGTGTATTCATATATATACTGAGTCCTTTTTATTTTTTCATTTTTAGGACAGGTTCTGGCCAAGTTGCTGAGGCTGGCCTCAAACTTGCAATCCTTCTGCCTCAGCCTCCAGAGTTTCTGGGATTACAGCTACCACAACCTCTTATTGGCCAAACCCAATCAGAAGAGGGAGGATGAAGGAGTATTATGGTTTCGATATTAGGTATCCCCCAAACACTCATGTGTAAGACAATGCAAGAAGGTTTAGAGGAGAAATGATTGAGCTGTGAGAGCCTTAACCCAATCAGTGAATTAATCCTCTGACAAGAATTAACTGAATGGTAACTGCAAGCTGATAGGGTGTGACTGGAGGAGGTGGGTCATTGGGGAAGTGCCTTTGGAGTATATACTTGATGAGCTGAGCTTAGTCTCTCTCTGCTTTCTGATCACCATGTGAACTGTTTCCCTCCACTACACTCTTCCACCATGATGTTCTGCCTCACCTCAGGCCCTGAGAATGGAGCTGGCTATCTATGGACTGAGACCCTGAAACCATGAACCCCCAAATAAACTTCTCCTCTAAAATTATTCTTGTCAGGTCTTTTAGTCACAGTAACAAAAAAAAAAAAAAAAAACCTGACTAAAACACGGTGTCTGGTAATGCAGTCTATTATGGGGCATCCTCCCTGGACATAGATTAGAGTAGGAGAGGATGAAGAGTGGAATTGGAGAGCAAATGAAAGATATCCCGCCCACATTGCAATCCCAAGGAACATCATAAACCCTCAGAATAAGGAAGAGTAGCATTTGAAAATTCTGCCCTGTAATTTCCCTCTGTTCCTTGCGGTTGAGACCACCTGCCTGAATGCATGATGAACTTTTTCAAAGTTCTCTAATCCTCTCCAGAGGGTTCCATTGCTGAAACACTGAGAAACAGACCCACCTTCTACACTCACCATTCCATTCTGCACCTTTTTCACTAACCCATTATTCTGGTTTGTATATGAGTCCAAAGGAAAATCAATTTCCATTCTGTATTCTCCTAACTTTGGTGTTTATAACCTCTTCAACTCCATGTAATAATTTTGATAAAAACAGATCTTTTTTCTGCTTTATTGAGATATTATTGACAAATAACATTTCACTTCACAGAGGAAGTCATGAATATTTCCAGGGTGCTTCTCAGACAGACTTTGGGGACTAAGACTTTCAGAGCAAGAAATGGACTGAATGACACTTGTAGTTGGAGTGAGTAGAAGTCGAGGCAAGGACTAACAAGTTTCACTCTCTCATCCTGCTTCTTATAAAAGTGTGAGCATCATTAGCACTTGGACAAACTTGGTCTAGGCTTCTGGGTTTTTGTTGTTGGTGGTGGTTGGTTTGAGGGGAGTGTATTTGGCTTTTTTTTTACAAGCACACAAAGTCATATTGCCTTCTAGAACTATCTTATTATCTCAAAAATAATAGCAGTATGAAAATGTAAACCCCTGAGAAACAGAGGAATTCCACTCTGTATATGCAACTAAGTTTGAAAAGCATCTCTCAATGCATTCCCACCATTCAGAAATATCAATGACAATGTAGTTTCCGATTGACTCCTAAGAGAGTTTACAGGGTATGATTTATAAACTAATTTAAGTATAATAATCTTCTGGAATAGAAAAATAAGTAATTCTAACAAAGAAAATGAATATGGAAAACTACTGTTTGTACCATCAAAACACAATAGAGAAGAACAATTAGGGGTTGAATGAATTACTCTCCTGTTTGCATTCAAATTCACAAAGGTACTTAGTTTGTAAAGTTACATCTAGATAAGCCATTAGGGTCTCTTACAAATAAAGCATTTATCTCACAAGCATATTTGAATTTTACAACTATTGATGTACAGTAAGAAGCCAAATTTAACCCTATTCAATTATTTTAATTTTAAAATAATTCAAATTGATAAATAATTCACTTTTAAAATAGAACAAAGATAATTCCTGAGTATTGTAATTGTTTCTATTCTTACTATTAACCATTACATTTCTATGTATGATCGATATGCACAAACATCTAATAATATAGCTCCTATTTTGTTTGAGAAAATTAAAATTATGCTCTGAAATTATGTAAAAAAAAAAAAAAAGACTTGAATTCACTACCACACTTGAGGTTGTGGGTTTGCACAAAATCTGCTAACCCATACTCTTCAGAATTTTCTTTGAATTTCTAGTTTCTGGCAGGGCTGGTAGGGATGGACTTAAGAAACCAAAACACAGTTTCACATGTAGGAGGACCCAGTGATTTATTATTGCAACAAACATTAATTGAGTTCCTAGTAAACACAGGATCCTGTGTTAGATACAAGGGATGTAGTGCAAACATGACAGGAGATGTCCCAGTTATCATAGTGGAAGAGATTGACAACAAACCAATAATGGGCAGTGTTATTCCAGGGAGTGAAAAATGCCCTGATGAAAAACATGTGATAAAAGGATAGAAAGGGATTGCATGGGTGGCTATCTTTTATTTTATTTTTGGTACTGGGGATTGAACCCAGGGTGCTTAACCCCTGAGTCACATCCCAGCCCTTCTTAGAATATTAGAATATTATATATATATATATATATATATATATATATATATTTTTTTTTTTTTTTTTTTTTTTTTTTAGAGGCAAGGTCTTGCTGAGTTGCTTAGGGGGTTGCTGAGGCTGACTTTGAACTTGAAAATCTCCTTCCTCAGCCTCCTGAGTTGCTGGGATTAGAGGTGTGTGTGCACTACTGCACCCGTATGGCTACCTTAATAGTATAGTAAGAAAAGTCTTTCCAGAGGTGGTGATGTTTAAGCAAATATCAAAACAAAGTTGGGAAGGGAAGCAAGCCATGAAAGTATCTACAGGATGTTCCCAGCAGAGGGAATGGCAAGTGCAAAGACCCTGAGGTGATACATTTTTACAAAATAGCAAGAAGGCCAATGTGGTTGGTCTGGAATAAGAAAAATATGGGATCAGAGGCAAAATCCAGATCATGTTGGGCTTTGTAGACATGGGAAGGCATTAAAGTTTCTCCTGAGCAAGAGGAAAACCTAGTGGAGGATTATAAGCAGAAGAATGATATGATTTAATTTGAACAGATCATTCTGGTGGCTCTGTGGAGAATAGATGATGAGGGAGCAGGGTCTAAAGTAGACACTAGAAATAGTCTAAGCAAGAAATGATGCTGGCTTTCTACAAGGGGAAACTCGAAGCATATTGAGAAGACTCTCTTGTCCTAAAATACTTCCCAACTACTGAGTATTCAACCCAACATTAACTGTAATCACCATGCTGTGCATTAGGTCTCCAGAACTTATTAATCCTGCATAAAGGAAACTTTGTACACTTAGACTAACATTTTCCCACTGCCTCACCCTCCAGTCTCTGGCAACCACCATTCTACTCTTTGTTTTTATAAATTTGACTTTTTTAGCCTCCTTTTTAGATTTTACTTTTTAAAATTCTAGTGAGATCATGCAGTATTTGTCTTTCTATGCTTGGCTTATTTCACCTAGCATAATATCCTTTGGTTTCGTCTGTGTTGTTGCAGATGGCAAGATTTTCTTTCTATTTTAAGGCAGAAAAATACTTGTGTGTGTGTGTGTCTGAGTGTGACATTGTTTTTATCCATTCATCCATGATGGATACTCAGGTTGTTTCAGTATCTTGGTTATTGTGAATAATGGGCAATGAACATGGGAATACAGCTACCTCTTTAGATTCTGATTTCATTTTCTTCAAATATGTACCCAACAATGGGATTGGTAGATAAAATGGTAGTTCTATTTTTTTTTTTAGGAACTTTCCTTCTGTTTTCTAGAATGACTGTACCAATTTACCAACAATGTATAAGGGGTCTCTTTTTCCAACATTCTTACCAATACTTACCTTTGTCTTTTTGATGATAGCCATTCTAACAGGTATGAGGTGATATCTTCTTATGGTTTTGACTTGCATTTCCCTGATAATCAGTGATGTTGAGCACCTTTTCATATAGCCGAGGACCATTTGTATGTCTCCATTGGAGAAATGTCTATTCAGATCCTTTGTTTATTGTTTTAGTCAGGTTATTTTTCTGCTATTGCATTATTTGGGTTTCAAACCCCTTATCAGATATAGGCTTTGAGTACATATTCTCCCATTCTGTAGTTATCTCTTCACTCTGTTAATTATTTCCTTTTTCTGTGCAGAAGCTTTTTGGTTTGATGCAATCCCACTTAACTATTTTTGCTTTTGTTAAGTGTATATTGGGATCATATTCAAAAATTGTTGCCCAGACCAATGTGAAGATTTTTCCCTGTGTTTTCTTCTAGTAGTTTTATGGTTTCAGGTCTTATGTTTAATTGTTGAGTTCATTTTGAGTTGATTTTGCATATGGTGTGAGGTAAGGGTCCAATTTCATTCTCCAGCATGTAGATACTCAGTTTCCTCAACACATTAATTGAAGAGATTATCCTTTCCTCATCACGTGGTCTTGATACACCTGTTGAAGATCAGTTGACTACATGTGCTTGGGTTTATTTTTGGGCTCTCTAGTCTGTTACATTGGTCTCTATGTCTGTTTTTATGCCAGACCATACCGTTTTGATTACCATAGCTTTGTAAAATATTTTGAAATCAGGAAATGTGATGCCTCTACCTTTGCTCTTCTTTCTCAAGATTGCTTTGACAATTTAGAGTCTTTTATGGCTCCATATGGACTTTAGATTTGATATTTCTGAAACATTCCATCAAATTTTGACAAAACTTGCACTGAATATGTAGATTGCTTTGGGTAATATGGATAATTTAACAGCAATCCATGAACACAAGATATCTTTCCATTTATTTGTGTCTTCTTCAATTTCTCTCATTAATGTTTTATAGTTTTGAACATACCAGTCTTTCATCCCCTTGGTTAAATTTATTCATAAGCATTTTATTCTTTTGATGCTATTGTACATGGGATTATTTTCTTAATTTCTTTTTCAAATGGTTTCCTGTTATTGTACAAAACTACTGCTGATTTTGGTATATTGATTTTTTTATCCTACAACTTTACAGAGTTCATTTATTTTAACAACTACAACATTTTTTTGGTGGCGTCTTCAAGGTTTTTTATAGATAAAATCATGTCATTTGCACAGTCAATTTTCCTTTTTCCTTTCCAGTTTGGATGCATTTTATTTCTTTTTTCTTTCCTAATTGCTCTAGTTAGGACTTTCAGTAGTATATTGAATAAAAATGGTGACAGTGGGCATCGTTGTCTTATTCCTGATCTTAGAAGAAAAGCTTTCATCTTTTCACCTTTTTCCCCATATTTTTTATTAGTGCATTATACTTGTATATAATGATAGGATTTGTTGCTACATATTCATACATGTACACAATATAACAATATAATTTGGCCAATATCACTCCACAGCACTTCCCCCCTCCCTCCCCACACCTTGGTTCCTTTCCTCTACTGATCTCCCTTTGATTTTCATGAGATGCCCCACCATACCTTTCCTTTCCCTTTTCCTCTCTAACTTCTGCATATAAGAAAAAACATCCAAACTTTGACCTTCTGAGTTTGACTTACTTCACTTAACATAATAGTCTCTAATTCCATCTATTTTCCTGCAAATGCCACAATTTCACTTTTCTTTTTGACTGAATAAAACTCCACTGTGTATATATACCACATTTTCTTTATCCATTCATCTACTGATGGACACCTAGGCTGGTTCCATAGTTTGGCTATTGTCAATTGTACTGCTGTAAATATGGATATGCATGTATCACTGTAGAATGTTGACTTCAATTCTTTAGGATAAATACTAAAGAGTGGTATAGCTGGGTCATATGGTGGTTCCATGCCTAGTCTTTTGAGGAAACTCTGTACTGATTTCCATAGTGGTTATACTAATTTACAATATCACCAACAGTGTAAAAGTGTGCTTTTACTCCACATCTTCTCCAACATTTATTATTATTTGTATTCTTGATGACAGTCAGTCTGACTGACATGGGATGTAATCTCAGCATATTTTATTTGCATTTCCCTATTGTTAATGATGTTGGACATTCTTCATATATATTTTACCCATTTGTATTTATTCTTCTGTTTAATTCATTTGTCCATTTATTAATTGTGTAATTTGGTTTTGGTATAAAATTTTTTGAGATCTTTATTCTAGATATTAATCTCCTGTCAGAATAGTAGCTAGCAAAGATTTTTCCCATGCTTAAAGTTCTCTCTTCACATTCCAAATTGTTTTCTTTGCTGTGCAGAAGCTTTTTAATTTGATGCCATCCAACTTGTCAACTCTTGGCATTATTTCCTAAGCTTTAGGGAGTCCTATTGAAAGAGTCATTTTCTGTGGCTGTATAGTGGAGTGTCAACCCTATGTTTTCTTCTAGAATTTGCATAGTTTCTCTTCTAATTCCTAGATCTTTGATCCATTTTGAGTTGATTTTTCTGCAGAGTGAGAGATAAGGGTTTAGTTTCATTCTTCAACAAATGAATAACCAGTTGTCCCAGAACCATTTGCTAAAAGGGCTATCTTTTCTCCAATATATGTTTTTGGCACCTTTGTCAAGGATCAGGTGACTGCAGATGTGTGGGTTTGTTACTGTGTCTTCTATTCTGTACATTGGTTTATGTGTCTGTTTTTATGCCAGACATGCAGTTTTTGTTACTATAGCTCTGTAGTATAATCTGGTATTGTGATGCCTCCAGCATTGCTTTTTTTGGCTTAGAGTTGCTTTGTTTATTCTGGGTCTTTTATTCTTTGAAATGAATTTTAGGACTGTTTTTTCAAGTCCTGTGAAGAATATCATCAGTATTTTGATGGGGACTGCATTAAATCTGATATTGCTTTTGGTAGTATGGCCATTTTAACAATATAAATTATGCGTATCCATGAACATGAGACGTCTTTCCATCTTCTGAGTCTTCTTCAACCTCTTTCTTCGATGTTCTATAATTTTCATTGTAGAGGTCTGTCACCTCTTTAGTTAGATTTATTCCTATATTTTGTTGTTCCTTTTTTTTTTTTTAGGCTATTGTGAATGGAATTGTCTTCCTGATTTTTTTTTTTTTTTTTTTTTTTTTGCGGTGCTGGGGATCGAACCCAGGGCCTTGTGCTTACAAGGCAAGCACTCTACCGAGTGAGCTATCTCCCCAGCCCCTTGTCTTCCTGATTTCTTTCTTAATAGATTCATTGTTTATATACAGGAAAGCTCTAAATTTTGCATGTTGTTTTTGTAACCTGCTACTTTGCCAGAAATTTTATTAGCTCTAGCAGTCTTTTGGTGGAGTATTTTGGATCTTCTAAGTATAGGGTCATATCGTCTACAAGCAGTGATAATTTGACTTCTTCCTTTCCTACTTCTATCCCTTTTATTTCCTTCTCTTGCCTAATTGCTCTGGCTAGAATTTCTAGCACTATATTAAACAGGAGTGGTGAGAGTGGATATCCTTGTCTCAGATTTTAAAGGAAATACTTTCAATTTTTCCCCATTTACTATGAGAATGGCTTTGGGTTTTTCATATACAGCATTTATGAGGTAAGTTCCTTCTGTCCCAGGGTTATTATCATTAATAGGTGCTGAATTTTCTGAGGGCCTTCTATGCAGCTATTGAGATGACTAAATTATTTTTGCCTTTAATTCTATTCATGTAATGAATTATATTTGTTGATTTGTGTTTATTAAACCATCCTGGTATATTTCAAATAAAACCAACTTGGTCATGGTGTACAATTTTCTTATGTAGTTGAACTCAATTTGCTAATGTTTTATTAAGTACTTTTGCATCTACATTCATTAGAGATATTGGTTTGTAATTTTCTTTCCTTGATGTATCCCTATTTTGGTATGAGTGTGATACTGGTTTCATAGAATGAATTTGGAAGTGTTTCATCCCTTTCTCTTTCATGGAATAATTTGAGAGATCTTGGCATTAGTTCTTCTTTAAAAATTTGGTAGAATTCAGCTGAGAATCCATCTGGTCCTGGGTTTTTCTTTGTTTGAAGCCTTTTTATTACTGCTTCTATCTCATTATAAATTATCAATCTGTTTAGATTTTCTATGACCTCTTTATTCAGTTTTGATAGATCATATTTGTCTAGAAATATATTCATTTCTACTAGGTTTTCCAATTTATTGGAGCATAAGTTCTCAAAATAGTCCCTAATGATCCACTGGATTTCTGTGATGTATGTGGTGATTTCTCCTTTTTCATCTCTAATTTTACTAACTTGGGTTTTTTTCTATTTTTCTTTTTGTTAGTTTTAGTAAGCATTTATCAATCTTGTTTATCTTTTCAAAGAACCAACTCTTTGTTTCATTGATCCTTTGTATTTTTTTTATTCTCAAGTTTATTGATTTCCTTCCTTCTACTGGTTTTGGAATTGGCTTTTTCAAGGGCCTTCGGGTACATCATTAGGTTGTTTATTAGGGATCTTACAGATTTTCTTATGTAGGAACTCATAGCTATAAACTTTCCTCTTAGAACTGCCTTCATAGTGTCCCAGAGGTTCTAGTATGTTGTATCACTCTTCTCATTTGAATCTAAGAATTTTTTAATTTCTCCCTTGATTTCTTCTATCACCCATTCATCTTTCAAAAGTGTATTGTTCAAAAGTGTATTGTTTGTCAAATTTCTGTAGTGGTTTGTCATATTGATTTCTAATTTCATTTCATCATGATCTGATAAGATGCAAGGAATTATAACAATTTTTTTGTATTTGCTAAGAGTCACTTTGTGGCATTAAATGTGGTCTATTTTGGAAAAGATTATATGAACTGCTGAGAATAAAGTGTGTCATTGGATAAAATATTCTATAGATGTCTGTTAAGTCCATTTGATTTATATTATTTTTCAGGTTCAAAGAGTCTTTACCAAGTTTATGTCTGGATGACCTAGGTAAGAGAGGTGTGTTGAAGTTACCCAGTATTATTGTACTGGGGTCTATCTGAGGCTTCAATTTGAGTAGTGTCTCTTGTATATAATTAGTTGTACCCACATTCGGGCCATAAATATTTTATTATTGTTATATATTCTTGTTAAATGTTTCCCTTTACCAATATGAAGTGACCTTCTTTATCTCCTCTAGTTAATTTTTGAAGTCTGCTTTGTCAGATAAGAGCAGCTACTTTTTCTTGTTTTCAGGCTTCATTCCCTTGGTATATCAATTTCCGTTCTTTCATTTTCAGTCTGTGGCTGTCTTTGCCTGTAAAATGCATCTCTTGCAAATATATAATTGTGTCTTGTTTTTTAATCCATTCTGCCAGCCTATGTCTCTTAATTGGAGAATTGAGATCATTTATATTCAACATTCTTATAGAGGGATGTTTATTAATTCCTGATATTTTGATTTATTTATAATGTTTCATTTGGTCCTATTTCACATTTGCTTAGCTACTCTTCAAATGATATTTGTGTATTCTGGGGTTTGTTTGTTTTTCTTCTGTGTGGAGTATTTCTTTAACTAAGTTGCTGCTTATTGTGGAAGGTTTTTATCGTCTTTGACTTTGAAGGATAGCTTTGCTGGATGTAGTAGTCTTGGTTGATGGTTATTTTCTTTCAGGTCTTGGAACACATCATTCCAAACCCTTCTGACTTATAATTGTGCTGAGAAATCAGAAGTGATTCTGATTGGCTTGCCTCTGTGACCTGGCATTTTTTTCTCTTGAGGCTTTTAAAATTCTATCCTTGTTGTGTATGTTAGACATTCTAATTATAATGTGTTGTGGAGGGATTTTATTTATCTTTTATATTGAGGTTCTGTGTGCCTCCATATTTGGCTGTCTTTCTTATTCTGAAAGTTTGGAAATTTTTCTGTTACTATTTCCCTGAAGAGGTTAGCCATTCCATTAGCCTGCATTTCACAACCCTCCTCAATTCCATTAATTCTTTTTTTTTTCTGTTTTTTTTTTTTTCAGGATTTTTTTTTTTTATTGTAAACAAATGGGATACATGTTGTTTCTCTGTTTGTACATGGCGTAAAGGCATACATACCATTTGTGTAATCATAAATTTACATAGAGTAATGTTGTTTGATTCATTCTGTTATTTTTTCCCTTCCCCCCACCCCTCCCACCCCTCTTTTCCCTCTATACAGTACTTCCTTCCTCCATACTTGCCCCCCTCTCTAACCCTAACTCTAACCCTAACACTAACCCTTCCCTCCCCCTCATTATGTGTCATCCTCCACTTATTAGCGATATCATTCGTCCCCTGGCTTTTTGAGATTGGCTTATCTCACTTAGCATGATATTCTCCAATTTCATCCATTTGCCTGCAAATGCCATAATTTTATCATTCTTTATGGCTGAGTAATATTCCATTGTATATATATACCACAGTTTCTTTATCCACTCATCAATTGAAGGGCATCTAGGTTGGTTCCACAGTCTGGCTATTGTGAATTGAGCAGCTATGAACATTGATGTGGCTGTATCTCTGTAGTATGCTGATTTTAAGTCCTTTGGGTATAGGCCAAGGAGTGGGATAGCTGGGTCGAATGGCGGGTCCATTCCAAGTTTTCTAAGGAATCTCCACACTGCTTTCCAGAGTGGCTGCACTAATTTTCAACCCCACCAGCAATGTATGAGTGTACCTTTCTCCCCACATCCTCGCCAACACCTGTTGTTGCTCGTATTCTTGATAATCGCCATTCTAATTGGGGTGAGATGGAATCTTAGGGTGGTTTTGATTTGCATTTCTCTTATTACTAGAGATGTTGAGCATTTTTCCATATGTTTGTTGATTGCTTGTAGATCTTCTTCTGTGAAGTGTCTATTCATTTCCTTAGCCCATTTGTTGACTGGATTATTTGAATTCTTGGAGTAGAGTTTTTTGAGTTCTTTATAGATTCTGGAGATTAGTGCTCTATCTGAAGTATGATTGGCAAAGATATTCTCCCACTCTGTAGGCTCTTTCTTCGCATTGCTGATAGTTTCCTTTGCTGAGAGAAAGCTTTTTAGTTTGAATCTATCCCAGTGGTTGATTCTAGCTTTTATTTCTTGTGCTATGGGAGTCCTGTTAAGGAAGTCTGGTCCTAGACCAACAAGGTGAAGATTTGGACCTACTTTTTCTTCTATAATCTGCAGGGTCTCTGGTCTGATTCCGAGGTCCTTAATCCATTTTGAGTTTAGTTTCGTGCATGGTGAGAGATATGGGTTTAGTTTCATTCTGTTGCATATGGATTTCCAATTCTCCCAGCACCATTTGTTGAAGAGGCTATCTTTTCTCCATTGCATATTTTTGGCCCCTTTGTCTAGTATGAGAAAATTGTATTTATTTGGGTTTGTGTCCGTGTCCTCTATTCTGTACCATTGATCTACCTTTCTATTTTGGTACCAATACCATGCCGTTTTTGTTACTATTGCTTTGTAATAGAGTTGAAGATCTGGTATTGCAATACCCCCTGTTTCACTCTTCCTGCTAAGGATTGCTTTAGCTATTCTGGGTTTCTTATTCTTCCAGATGAATTTCATAATTGCTTGCTCTATTTCTGTAAGGTACGTCATTGGGATTTTAATTGGAATTGCATTGAATTTGTATAGCACTTTAGGTAGTATGGCTATTTTGACAATATTAATTCTTCCTATCCAAGAACATGGAAGATCTTTCCATCTTCTAAGGTGTTCTTTAATTTCTTTCTTTAGTGTTGTATAGTTCTCATTGTAGAGGTCTTTCACCTCTTTTGTGAGATTGATTCCCAAGTATTTTATTTTTTTCGAGGCTATTGTGAATGGGGTAGTTTTCCTAATTTCTCTTTCCGAAGATTCATCACTTATGTATAAAAATGCGTTGGATTTACAAGCATTGATCTTGTAACCTGCTACTTTACTGAATTCACTTATGAGTTCTAAGAGTTTTCTGGTGGAATTTCCAGGTTCCTCTAAATATATAATCATGTCATCAGCGAACAGGGATAGTTTGAGTTCTTCTTTTCCAATTCGTATCCCTTTAATTTCTTTGGTTTGTCTAATTGCTCTGGCCAGAGTCTCAAGAACGATGTTGAATAGAAGTGGTGAAAGAGGGCATCCCTGCCTTGTTCCAGTTTTTAGGGGGAATGCTTTCAGTTTTTCACCATTTAGAATGATATTGTCCATGGGCTTAGCATAAATGGCCTTTACAATGTTAAGGAATGTTCCCACTATCCCTATTTTTTCTAGTGTTTTGAGCATGAAGGGGTGCTGTATTTTATCAAATGCTTTTTCTGCATCTATTGAAATAATCATGTGATTCTTGACTTTAAGTGTATTAATATGGTGAATTACGTTTATTGATTTCCTGATGATGAACCAACCTTGCATCCCTGGGATGAAACCCACTTGATCATGGTGCACTATCTTTTTAATATGTTTTTGTATGCGATTTGCTAAAATTTTGTTGAGAATTTTTGCGTCGATGTTCATTAAGGATATTGGTCTGAAATTTTCTTTCCTTGATGAGTCTCTGTCTGGTTTAGGTATCAGTGTGATATTGGCTTCATAGAATGAGTTTGGGAGGGTTCCCTCCTCTTCTATTTTATGGAATACTTTGAGAAGTATTGGAATGAGCTCTTCTTTAAAGGTTTTGTAGAACTCGGCTGAGAACCCATCTGGTCCCGGACTTTTCTTTGTTGGTAGGCTTTTGATGACTTCTTCTATTTCAGTACTTGAAATTGGTCTATTTAAATTGTTTATGTCCTCCTCGTTCAGTTTAGGCAATTCATATGTCTCTAGAAACCTGTTGATGTCTTCGAAATTTTCTATTTTGTTGGAGTATAGATTTTCAAAATAGCTTCTAATTATGTTTTGTATTTCAATCCTGTCTGTCGTGATATTTCCTTGTTCATTCCGAATTTTAGTGATTTGGGTTTTCTCTCGTCTTCTCTTTGTTAGTGTGGCTAAAGGTTTATCAATTTTGTTTATTTTTTTGAAGAACCAACTATTTATTTTGTCAATTTTTTGTATTGTTTCTTTTGTTTCAATTTCATTGATTTCAGCTCTGAGTTTAACTATTTCCTGTCTTCTACTACTTTTGGTGCTGTTCTGTTCTTCTTTTTCTAGGGCTTTGAGCTGTAGTGTTAGGTCATTTATTTGTTGAGTTTTACTTCTTTTATTAAATGCGCTCCATGAAATAAATTTCCCTCTAAGTACTGCTTTCATAGTGTCCCAGAGATTTTGATATGATGTTTCTTTGTTCTCATTTACCTCTAAGAATTTTTTAATTTCCTTCCTAATATCTTCTGTTATCCATTCATCATATAATAGCATATTGTTTAATCTCCAGATGTTGGAATAGTTTCTGTGTTTTACTCTTTCATTTATTTCTAACTTCAATCCATTATGATCTGATAGAATACATGCTAGTGTCTCTATCTTCTTGTATTTGCTAACAGTAGCTTTGTGGCATAATATATGGTCTATTTTAGAGAAGGATCCATGTGCTGCTGAGAAGAAAGTGTATTCGCTCTTGGTTGGATGGTATATTCTATAAATGTCCGTTAAGTCTAAATTATTCATTGTGTTATTGAGATCTATGGTTTCTTTGTTCAATTTTTGTCTGGAAGATCTGTCCAGTGGTGAGAGAGGCGTGTTAAAATCACCTAGTATTATTGTGTTGTGGTCTATTTGGTTTCTGAAATTGAGAAGGATTTGTTTGACATACATAGATGAGCCACTGTTTGGGGCATAGATGTTTATGATTGTTATATCTTGCTGATTTATGCTTCCCTTAAGCAGTATGAAATGACCTTCTTTATCCCTTCTGACTAACTTTGGCTTGAAGTCCACATTATCGGAAATGAGGATGGATACTCCAGCTTTTTTGCTGAGTCCATGTGCATGGTATGTTTTTCCCCATCCTTTCACCTTTAGTCTATGGGTATCTTTTTCTATGAGGTGAGTCTCTTGCAGGCAACATATTGTTGGATCTTTCTTTTTAATCCAGTCTGCCAGTCTATGTCTTTTGATTGATGAATTCAGGCCATTAACATTCAGGGTTATTATAGAGAAATGATTTGGTTTCCCGGTCATTTGGTTCATTTTTAAAATTTTGTTTATTTATTTGTTTGACACAATTTGTTTCCTCCTTTATTTGACAATTCCTTTAGGATAATTCCTCCCTTTGCTGATTTGCTTCTTTGTTTTTCATCTCTTCCTCATGGAATATTTTGTTGAGAATGTTCTGTAATGCTGGCTTTCTTTTTGTAAATTCTTTTAGCTTTTGTTTATCATGGAAGGATTTTATTTCATCGTCAAATTTGAAGGTGAGTTTTGCTGGGTATAAGATTCTTGGTTGGCATCCATTTTCTTTCAGGGCTTGAAAAATGTTGTTCCAGGCCCTTCTAGCTTTTAGGGTCTGGATTCAAAAATCTGCTGATATGCGTATTGGTTTCCCCCTGAATGTAATTTGGTTCTTTTCTCTCACAGCCTTTAAAATTCTGTCTTTATTTTGTATGTTAGGTATTTTCATTATAATGTGCCTTGGTGTGGGTCTGTTGTAATTTTGTGTATTTGGAGTCCTATAAGCCTCTTGAACTTGATTTTCCATTTCATTCTTCAGATTTGGGAAATTTTCTGATATTATTTCATTGAATAAATTGTTCATTCCTTTGGCTTGTTTCTCTAGGCCTTCCTCAATCCCAATAATTCTTCAGTTTGGCCTTTTCATGATATCCCATAGTTCTTGTAGATTCTGTTCATGATTTCTTACCATCTTCTCTGTTTGTTCAACTTTGTTTTCAAGGTTAAATATTTTGTCTTCAATGTCTGAGGTTCTGTCTTCCAGGTGTTCTATCCTACTGGATATGCTTTCTATGGCCTTCTTAATTTGGTTTATTGTTTCCTTCATGTCAAGGATTTCTGTTTGGTTTTTTTTCAATATCTCTAACTCTTTATTGAAATGATCTTTTGCTTCCTGTATTTGCTCTTTTAACTGTCGATTGGTGCGATCATTCAATGCTTGCATTTGCTCTTTCATCTCATCGTTTGCTTCTTTGATCATTTTAATTATGTACAATCTGAACTCCTTTTCTGTCATTTCTTCTACCATGCTGTCATTGGGTTTTATTGATGTAACATCTAGATTTGTTTGCAGTATTTTCTTTCCTTGTTTTCTCATATTGTTCAGGTATCAGTGGACCGCTGAGATATTGCAGATTTCCTCTATTGACTTACAATGTCCCTGAAGATTTCTATATATATCCCCCCTTAGCCTTCAGTAGGCTGAAGTCTTAGAGGAAGTTGATAATGCGGTGCTCCACAAGGAAGCTGACTCTCTAGGAGTGGTGGCCTTCAGGTGGGGTATAATCCCTGCTAGTGGGCAGAGGTGCCTCCACTTGTTAACCAATGGTCATCCAAAGGGGACCTAGGCTGCCGGCTGAGGCACGGCCTGTTTGGGCCTGAGTCTCTGGTTTTACCGTCCTTGTGGGGAAACCTCACCCGGCAGGGAAGACTCACCCGGTGGGGAGGTCTCGCTGGTCAGATCCCTCCTAGAGGTTCCCCTCAATTTACAGCTACCGCCTGGGCTGGGCTGCCTTCCTCTGCAAAGTTCCCAGGGGCCCGGCCCTACCTCCTGGGCCTGGGAGCCTCACCCTTCACAGATGAATCTCCTTAGGCTGCCCCTCCTCAGAGAATTTGCCCGCAGGCCTGGAACCTTCGCTCCGCCCTAAGCCTGTCTCTGTGCGGCTCTTCCACCCAGAAGCCTCCTAGATCCTGGGGCCCTGCTCTGCACCTAATCGCTTGGCTGTGTGGCCCCTCCTCTGAGCCGCCTCTTGGGGCCCCGAACAATCGCTCTGAGTCCCAGAGACCCGCCACAGGCCTCTTCCTCCAGACAGCCGCCCAGTATTCTGGTGCGGTCACTAGGAGTCCAAGAAACTCACTTCGTGCCTCCTCCTCCCACCAACCACCCGTAGCCCTGGGCAATCAATCACTTCGCGTCGAAGTGACCCTCCCCGTTCCTCCTCCTTCTCCAGATAACCCCCCGGGTGTTCAGGAGCGGTCGCTCTGAGTGGCTCTGAATCCACGTGACCCGCTGCACGGGTCCTCTGGGCAACCGCCCGGAGCTCTGGTGCGGCCACTGGAGACCAAGCGTCCCACCACGCTTCTCCTCCAGGCAGCCCCCCTGTGTTCAGGAGCTGTCACTTTAAGTCCAAACAACTCACCACTCGCCTTCTCCTCTGAGCAGCCGCCTGGAGCGCTAATGCAGTCACTGCAAGTCCAAAGGACCCGCCGCGCTCCTCCTCCTCGTCCTCCTACTCCTCCGGGCAGGCCCCGGGGTTCAGAAGTGGTCTGAGTCCAAACAGCTCGCCACGCCGCCCCTTCTCTGGCAACCGCCTGTAGCTCTGGTGTAGTCACCCGAATCCAAGCGGCCGCGCTCCTCTTCCTCCTCCTTGTCCTCAGGGCAGGCCCCGGGGTTCAGAAGCTTCGTTCTGAGTCCAAACAGCTCGCCGCACGGCTTCTCCTCTGGCAACCGCCTGCAGCTCTGGTGCAGTTACTCCGAATCCAAGTGGCCACGTTCCTCCTCCTCCTCCTCAGGGCAGGCCCCGGTGTTCTGAGTCCACACAGCTCTCCTCGCCACTCCTCCCCTGGACAGCCGCCGGAGCCCCAGTGGTGGCTCCGAGTCCCAGCGCTGTGCCGAGCGGCCTCCTTTACGGCGCTCCCAGCTGTCGGAGTTCACTGCTCCAGCGGGGGGAGGGGCGTCTCGCCGGCAGCTCTACTTCACAAAGTTTCCTGCGTTCCGGGACCACTGTCCCATCCGGGATGCCTCCCCAGGGGGTGAGAGTCACCCGGCTGCTTTGAGTTGGTCCCAAGCGTCCCAATATCTCCTCTTTTGAATCCTGAGTCCTGGAGCAACATGAAATGCAGCCACCCTCTAGGCCGCCATCTGCCTCAGGCCTCACCACCCCAAACAGCCTTCAAGCACCTCTCCATTAATTCTTAAATTTGTCTCTTAATGTTGTCTCAGAGTTCTTACACATTCTGGTCATGGTTACTTTTATCCTTCTCTTTAACACTGTCTGAATGTTCAAATTGGGTATTTTGTCTTCCAACTCTAAGATTCTGTCTTCAGCATGGTCTTCTCTATTCTAGAGACTTTCAACTGAACACTGTATTTGATTTATTGTGTCTTTAGTTTCTAAGATTTCTGTTCTGTTTGTTTCTTTTTCAACATCTTATCTCCTTATTGATTTTCTCATTCATACCCCATACTGACTTCCTTAATTCATTCTGTTGTTTTTCTGTGTTCCCTTGAAATTCATTGCTCATTTTTACAATGATTCTTTTGAATTCTTTATCTGACATTTCATTCACTTCAATATCTTTGGGGTTAGCTGCTGGTGAATTATGAACTTTAGGAGGTATTGTGTTAGCTTGTTTTTTCATATTTCCTGTATTTCTGTGTTGGGTTTCATGCATCCATTAGTAGGGATTTCGCTTCCATTCTTACATGTAGACTTTCTTAAGGCATAGTCTTCACTTGTCAAAGTGTTCTAGAATGATGTAGATTGAGACTCCCTCTCATAGGTGTGGTATCCACAGTCTTTGTGTTAATTATCTCTGTTTTTACTGTGGCAGTAGATGTCCACCCCTAGCCATTTCTACTTAGGACCTGGTTTTGGTTTGTGTCCTTCTATTCTTTGTATTAAAGTATAGCAGAGGATTGAGTGTCATTAATTTGTGTGTGTGCTATCTTTTGGTTAAGTTTAGTTTGTCAGCAGAGTCTCTAATCTGTGAACTTGTAGTATCCCTGTAGGTTCCCAATGCTTCACAGAATAGGAGGAAATAAGCAATTGCAACAACCAATACAAACGATATATCATTAAAAGAAATACCTGGTTTATACTATGACATCTATAATGTTAATTACTACAAAAACCAGGAATGTTGGGTCAGCAATTGTCAGCGGCAAAAATAATAGGTGAGGGGCTGGGACTGTACTTTATTGGTAGAGCACTTGCCTCACACATGTGGGGCACTGGGTTCAATACTCGGCACCACATAAAAATAAATAAAGATATTGTGTCCATCTACAACTAAAAAAACAAAAACAATAGGTGACCATGAACTAGATCTGGCTGTAAAGCAAACAGCAGGTGTCATCTATGTCATCCATAGGAGTAATAACTGCATCTGCAGTTAATGATGGGTGTAGGAATTATAGAAACCAATGAGTTTATGATTACATGAATGGTATGAATCTACATTGTGTACAACCATAGAAACAAAATGATGTATCCCTTTTGTGTACAATGAATCAAAATGCAGTCCGTAAAAAATAAAATAAATAAAATTTTTTAAAAAGATGGTAAAAATACAGTGCAGGGCTGGGGTTGTGGCTCAGTGGTAGAGCACTTGCCTAGCATGTGTGAGACACTGGGTTTGATCCTCAGCAATGCATGTAAATAAATGAGTAAAATAAAGGTCCGTCAATATCTTTAAAAAATTAAAGGGTTATAGTTCATTAAAAGAAGATAAAATGTGATAGGAAGTTAGAAAAGGGTTCACAATTTTAAAAAGTGAACAGAGAAAATGCAGAAGAGATGTAGCAGATGATGGTTATAAGGAAGGAAGAGGGAAAATATGAGAAACAAAGTGAAGGGAAAGAGGATGAGAGAACCATAGAATTCGATTATTAGTAGAAGAAAAGAGAGAATGAGACATAAGAGAAGCAAACAAAATCAATTCAAAACAAAATAAAAATATACAAACCAAAACCCCTAATCCTCAAAAGACAAGGCCAAAAAGCCCCACTACATTTAAAAAATGCTAAAAATGAGAAAAAAGAAACATATATATATATATATATATAAATGACATATGTTCATGAACCAATCAGCACAGTAAAAATTCTCTCTCTCTCTCTCTCGCTCTCTCTCACACACACACACACACACACAGAGAAAAAAGATTCTTAATGAAAAAATGAGAGAATCATTTCCACTGAGGTGGTCAAAATAGTTGATGAGAATGGACGATCACTGTCTATATGTTGGCCTGTCTTTCTTTCAGTTGCTTCTTGAGCTATGTACTGACAGCGAGAGTAAGGTCTAGGGGTTGTGTTCCTTTTTTGTGTGCTATTCTCTGAGCTGTCAGAGTGGCCTAAGACTATTTCAGTATAGGTATTTTGTGCATTTCTAGGAATTTATACATATCTTCTAAGTCACCAATTTGATGGTATTCCTCCCTCCCTTCCTCCCTCCCTCCAAATTGTTCTGTTCTATAAACTATAATTGTGTGAACTTATATAATAACCCAAAGATGGAAAGAGGTATAACATCAATTCCTCCATGAAAGATACGTATGTACACATCATTCTCTGTTCCTGAGGTTGCAAATAGTATTTTCCAGACTGAGATAAGATGGTAAAGTTAGTGATCTTGGTCTTTGGCAGCCTCTTCCTCCACCTTGTGTCCCATTAACCTACCCCTACTGGCCTCAATTTCCCAGATTTTGTCCTTCCACCCATGAGTTTTCCCCTCTCATTGTTTCAGTAAATTCTATTTGACCTAAGTATTTATTTCTCCCTTCCCCCAGTAATCTTATTTTCAGCTGAGCACAAGGATGACCAAACTAAAGACAACATTTCCCAGCCTCCTTTGCAGCTAAGTGTGACCATATCTCTAAGTTCTGGCTAATGGAAAGTGAGAAGAAATATTGCAAATGTTAGGCCCTACCTAAAGAGACAGGGTTTGTCCTTCCCTTTGCTTTCCTTTCTACTGGCTAGATGATGGAGGCAATAGTGAGCCACCTTTGACCATTTGGATCTCTGAGGTCACAGAACAACAAAAAGAAGGAGATTGGACCCCACCCCCTCCAACACTGAGTCACACTGGTGTGTTCATTTTCTAGTTTGTTCTACCCTTATTTTGGAACCTTACCAGAAGCTGAATCTACAACCTAACAAATACATACTCCAATCTCTCAGAACCAACTTAGCTCATGTTCCATATCCTCAGGCAGAGTGACTTAGATACAGCTAACTGTGGTTCATACTATGGGCTAATGCAGACTTAGGAGGCAATGAAGCTATTTCTATCAGCAAATTAATTTTTAAAGTTTCATATCAGTCCCCAAATTCCCTCCACTTGCCCAATCTCCACATATAGGCACAACTTCCCTGAGGGAGCCCTTTCATGCATTTTTTTTTAAGTTTATCACTATCTCGGTGACTGATTTTACTCTGATTTTATCTGTATATAAACACTTACAGAAGGAGTCACAGGAACTGAAGCCTTTTTCAGATTTCCCTCTAGAGCTACCTATCCTATTAGAAGGGATCTGAGAAGCTCATCCATCCTCAGATGCTAACTAATAACTGGTCAAGGTATAATCTGTTCTCATGGTATTTGCATTTTATGAAGGAAGACAACAAAATCCTCTCTGGCCAGCTTAAACAAACAAAAAAAGAATTTATCAGAGAATACTAGCAACGTTTCCCACAGTCTTTGTCCTATAATATTAAAAATCCATAAGCCCCTTCTTTAAATGAAGTAAAATGTTCTCCATTTTGCCTTTGTCTCATGTTCCCTCATACCTAGATTAGGGTCATGTGTTCTCCATGAGTGCATTACAAAAATGACATGTTCTTATGTGGTCTTGGAGGGATCACATTTGGAGTCCCTATATTCATTTGCTTTTTATTATGAACATTAATTATGATCACACAGGCAAAACTCTGTCCAATTTCTCTATTGCAAAGTTACTATTTTCCCCTTTCAACAAATAAGCAATCTTTGCCAAGATACTTGAAGACCACATATATATCCTGCTTCTCAATATGTTCCAGATTAAAGGAGGCTGAGAAACATGACAACTGAATGCAATGCTTGACCCTAGACTGGATCTTCTACTAGAGGAGAAAAATGTTGTAAAGGACGTTTTTGAATCAATTGATAAAATTGAAACATAAGTGGTAGTTAAATAAAAATATTATATCAGCATTAATTTTCCTGATATTGATAACTGAACTATTGTTATGTAAAAATATATTTTTTCTTAGGAAATATACACTGAACTTGTCTGTAAGTTTAAAGTGATTTTCAAATAATAATTTTTTTTTTTGAAAAAGAAAATTCACCAAAACCTATGGAAATGGGATTGAGGGAGTAGGATTAAATACAAAGCAATCAGGACCATTGCCCAAACCATTGCTGGTCAGTTCCAGCAAAGAGTCTATTGGCTATTGTGAATAATAATGCCTTTAATACTTCTGTACATGTCTTCTGGTAGACATAAAAACTTGTTCCTGTTAGTTTTATACTAGGAATGGAATTGCTCATAGAATGTACATAAATTCAATTTTTCTGAAGTGACTGTGCCCATTTATATTTCCACTGACAAGATGTAAGTCCTAGTTTTCTACATCTTTCCAGGTACTTGGTGTTCAGTCTTCCTTTTATGTTTTAGCCATTCTGGTGGGTATGTAGTGATGCCTCATTGAGTTCAATTGGCATTTTAGCATAGATTTGAAGTGCACAGAAAATAGGTCATGGCTGATGTTTCAGGGCCAGCGTGAAGGCAGCTGCTTCTGTGAGGAAATGATTCCAAGAGCATTTTAACCAATGAAATGGGAATTCTTAAAATATATCACCACTGGAATATGATGTTGGCTGTAGGCTTACAATGTGTTTGCAATACATGTATTTAGATTTACAAAGATCCACATTTGGGGTTGTTCTGATTTTTAGTTTATTTCCTCCTTTACTAGATTCATCTTGTTCTTTCTGTTTTTCTTCAGTCTAGTTTCATTTTCTTGCTTCCAGAGTTGAAAATGTAGTATACTGTTTGTATTTCTTCTTTTTAATATTGTCTAATATAGTCTATCAACTTGACCACATCCCACAGAGTTTGCTCTATAACATTCTTATTCACTTAACAATAGACTGTTTCTAATTCAAGGTCTTTTCTAACCCAAGAATTAATGAGAAGTGTGTTTTTAAACTTCTAGATGAGAGTTTTGGGGGGTGAGTATGGGGCATCATTTTCTTGTTAATATTTAATTTTATTATATGGAAGCAGATCTTTTTCTATGCACATATCCATTCTAAATATAAGATAGGACTTTTTTTTTTAAATCAGAGAATCCCTGGGACAATGGAAAGACTATAAACTCAGGAATTAAAAGCCTAAGCTCTGGGCCTGGTTCTCACATTTTGTGCCCTGCAACCCTGAACTGTCTATCTTACCCTTCAGCTTCAAGATTCTCTTTTGTGTTTTAAGTTAATCTATTTTATCACATTTTCCTTCTAAATGTCTTTTCAAGAAGAAATACCTTTAACTGTGTTATAGCAATCAGAGGCTACAAGTTTCAGTGAACATCCTAACAAATGTAACTATGCATAAGTCTAAGTTTACAGTCAATAGTTCTTCAAACTATTAAGGCAAATATCTCAAGGTTTCAGGAAACTTCTTCGGATTTTTCTTTTTAAAGGCAACTTTATGGTGTCAACATACAGAGTAAGTATAGATTAATTTTTTGGTGATAAATGCTATAAAACTCACATGTCTCTAAATAAAGTCTGGTTGTTAATTTGTGACTTTGCATCTTCAAAATAGCTCCTGACATTTTCTTTAAAATTTCTGGGCTCAGCTTGTGTAGCTCAGTCACAGAGTATGTATATGTTACACATTTTATGTTATGATTAGTTTAGCCTGTTCTTTGTGCTCTTCCTTATCTGGCTTCTTTCACTTGAATTGATATCTATGAGATGCATCTGTGTTATTCAATGTCCTCTATTTCTATCTTGGATTTGACCTTGATCAAAATTAAAATAATTTGGGGCTATATTAACTTGGTTATTCATCTGAAAATGAGATATATGACAGCCACCTCTTAGAGTTTGGGGAAGAACAAATTTATAGGTAGCTGTATCCATATTAATTTTGTGAATTGCTGAGAATAGACTAAAAATATAATTGGAACCACAGTAAAAACAGAACTAAAGTGTCCGGTGCTTCCCTGGACAGAATGCAAGTGTTATCTCCAGAAAAACTTTCCTTTAGATTACTGGGCATGTCCTTTGCTGACCACATTACCCCTTTTGTTGGGAGAAAAATCTCTGCATTTCCTCACCCAGAGTGCCATTGAGCCAAATGGAGACTATTGCTAACATTGGTCAGCTCATGGGGAAGGCGTTATTTTCCATACTTTTTTTGTGTGATCCGTGTGGTTTGGATCTGCTGAAAGGGTCTGTTCCCCAAAGCCCCATTCATACATGTTAGCCTGCCCCACCAAGTCTTGGGAAAGCCAAGCTTGATCTGAGTAGTGCCCTTGATTTCTGTCATCTGGACCTCCTCTCAAGCTGGAGGTAGAAGGATCCATGCTGGCCACGCATCTGAGACATCAAGGAGCTTAAACAGCTCCAGAAAGAATCTGCAATTAATTATGTTTCACAAATTGCTGTTAGTGCAGGACCAGCTCTTTTTGGGTGCTGGCTGAGATACTGTGTGTGACCTTGGCAGGCTTACCTGACTGAGTTACACATCGTGGGGGGAATGGAGAACACCAGTGTCGTTTGGAAGAACCTCACTCTTTGCAGGAGATGAGAGCATTACCAGCCAGGACATTTGGCAGTAGAGTCACACCTCCTGGGCACAATCAACTCATCTTTTAGTCATCGGCAATATGGAAAGTTTGGCTGCCTAGTGAAAGGGATGGAATGAGTGATTTTTCTTGTGCTCTGTTGAGCTGGGATAAGGCCTCTTACATTTCTGTTACACCACAAAGTAGCATCTTCCTGTAACAAATCACAGGTCCTATTCTGCAGGCTGGGAGCTAGGGGTGGAATTGCATGGGGAGTTTGGCCTTAAGGCTGTGTGGATAGCCTCCCACAAGCATGGTAGAGAGGCTAAGAGTCTAGACTCTGGAGTCCAGCTGCCTGGGTTCAAGTACTGGCTTCAGTTACTTGCAGTGTGACTCTAAGTAGGTAGTTGTTAACTTCTCTGAGTTTCATTGCCCTGTTTACAATGTGGGAATTATTTTATACTAAGTCATAGAGCTGTCATGAAGACAAAATGATATAATCAATATAAAGTGCTTAGCTTATCATACTTTGCAATACATGCTATTTAATGTAATAAGAATGACTCAGTCCAAAAATTCAAACATTAATGTTTTGTTATTTACTTATTTACCTTCAATTTGGGGTACACATCTTGCCATATTGGAGGGAAATCTGAACTCAATTATTGAGTCTTCTCCATCCCAGAACTTCATGGTTGTTGACCATTTCCCCACACTAGACAGGGTCCTAACTTTCATTTAAGTCCAGCAATTCTGATGCACCCAAGCACATTTGGGTCATGAGACTCTGGAGTTCTTATCCCTGGGATCCAGTGTCCCTCCTATACCATGTAGATAATCTCTCCAAGGTCTTGCTCCTTGGAAAGGCATTGGAAAGGCAGTGGGGATCATGAGGCTGCAGACTCTTTACTTCCCTCAAGGCCTCATAACAGAACATTCTATTATATTCTATGAGGTCTACAACTGGTCCCTATTACATTCACTAGACCATGCTAACTAAAATCAAGATGGGATATTTTGCCAGTGTTGTGATGAAATGAAATGGTTAATAAATCTGTTAGAACTTAGAATTCTATCATTTTATTATACTGCCCAAGAAAACTATGGTTTTGTGTGATGTACGCAACACAGGCACAATATGATTGTATCTCAAAGTCATATTTTTTCTTTATTTTTAAAACTTCTTATTCAGAAAAAAAAATTTAACACCTACACAAAAGTTACAAGAACAGTATGCCTTTCATGTGGATTCACATATTGTTAACATTTTGCCATATTTGCTTTCTCTCTGTAAATACATAACTTTTAATGAACCATTGGAGAATAAGTTGTAGATATAATGGCCTTTTACTTCAGCATGCACTTCTTATGAACAAAGACACTCCCTTGTGAAACAACAATTATCAATGTCAAGAAATTCAACAGTGGTAAATACAACGTTATTCTCTCTATATAATCTATTTTTAAATTTTGAATTTTACCAATTGTCTCAATAATTTTGTTTATTTGTTTGTTTTGGTATCAGAGACTGAACTCAGGTACTCAACCACTGAACCACATCCTCAGCCCTATTTTGTATTTTATTTAGAGACAGGGTCTCATTGGGTTGCTTAGCACCTCGCTTTTGCTAAGGCTGGCTTTGAACTCATGATCCTCCTGCCTCAGCCTCTCGAGCTGCTGGGATTACAGTGTGTGCCACCACGCCTGGCCCAATAATGTATTTTATAGCATTTTTTTCCTCCTTCAAGGATCACTTGCTATATTTAGTTGTTATATGGAAAGAAATCAGTGCTTAGGAACACCACTAGAATAGCACTTGAGTTTTAAATGACCTTTGAACCTCTCAGAGCTCCAGATCCTTCATCTTGATAATGAAGATAAATGCACACCCCTGCCATCTCCCAAGGTTGCTGCAAGGATCAAATGACGTTCTCTATCATTTTCTGAATAGAAAGGCACTATGCAAATGTGCAGGACTTGCCCACACATTTGCTTTCAGCTAATCTCCTAGGGCTTTATTACAAAAATTCCATTCCTGAAGGGACAGGAAGGTATGAGGCAAAGGCAAAAAAAAAAAAAAAAAAAAAAATGGTGTCAACAGCTAAATCTGAGAGAGATCATGGCACAACTAATGCCCTCACAAAAGTCCCTTCAGAATTTTAGGAGTCTTCCTGTTCCTCAGATGACAATCATTTTTCTGTTTGTTTGTTTTATTGAGAAGGTCGCTTAAAATTCTAAGAACCTATAATCCTGTTACTACAGTCTCCCTGCCCACCCCCTCAAAAAAATATTGAGGTATAACTTTCACACAGTAAAGTGTACAGAATTATGGGGGGAAAGTACCAGGGATTGGACTCAGGGGCACTCAACCACTGAACCACATCCCCAGCCCTATTTTGCATTTTTTAATTTAGAGACAGGGTCTTGCTCAGTTGCTTAGCACCTTGCTTTTGCTGAGGCTGGCTTTGAACTTGGGATCCTCCTGCCTCAGCCTCCTGAGCCACTGGGAGTGTACAGATCTTAACGAATGTTTCTTTTACCTTGAAAGTCCCCTCACACCCCTTCTCACCCTAAGACAAACTGCTCTTTTGATACATTGTTGTATCCTTCCTTGTCTGTTCTTGAACTACATGTAGATTCTTGTGTCTGACTTTTCTCATCACTGTTGTTTAGATTCTTCCATATTATAGTATATGGTGGTAGTCTAATTATTTTCTTGATTGCAGCATAGTATTTCATGTGGCATATTTTGCAATATTTATCCCTTTTACTATTGATGGGCACTTGTATTGTTTCTGGCTATAATGCTTTTGATTCAAATAAGAAAATTTATCAATAGACTTAAGGATAAGAATCATATGGTTATTTCAATTGACGCAGAAAAAGCATTCGACAAAATACAACACCCCTTCATGTTCAAAACACTAGAAAAAATAGGGATAGTAGAAACATACCTGAACATTGTAAAGGCTATCTATGCTAAGCCCATGGCCAACATCATTCTTAATGGAGAAAATCTGAAACCATTCCCTTTAAAATCAGGAACAAGACAGGGATGTCCTCTTTCACCACTTCTATTCAACATTGTCCTTGAAACTCTAGCCAGAGCAATTAGGCAGACTAAAGAAATTAAAGGGATATGAATAGAAAAAGAAGAACTTAAGATGTCACTATTTGCTGATGACATGATTCTATATTTAGAGGATCCAAAAACCTCCTCCAGAAAACTTCTAGACCTCATCAATGAATTCAGCAAAATAGCAGGTTATAAAATCAACACGCATAAATCTAAAGTATTTTTATACGCAAGTGATGAAACAGCTGAAAGGGAAATGAGGAAAACAACTCCATTTGCAATAGCCTCAAAAAAAATAAAATACTTGGGCATCAATCTAACCAAAGAGGTAAAAGATCTCTACAATGAAAACTAGAAAACTTTGAAGAAATTGAGGAAGACCTTAGAAGATGGAAATATCTCCCATGTCCTTGGATAGGCAGAATTAATATTGTCAAAATGGCTATACTACCAAAAGTGCTATACAGATTCAAAGCAATTCCAATTAAAATCCCAATGATGTACCTTACAGAAATAGAGCAAGGAATCATGAAATTCATCTGGAAGAATAAGAAACCCAGAATAGCTAAAACAATCCTTAGCAGGAAGAATGAAGTGGGGGGTATCGCAATACCAGATCTTCAACTCTATTACAAAGCAATAGTAACAAAAACAGCATGGTATTGGCACCAAAACAGACAGGTAGATCAATGGTACAGAATAGAGGACATGGACACAAACCCAAATAAATACAATTTTCTCATACTACACAAAGGTGCCAAAAATATGCAATGGAGAAAAGATAGCCTCTTCAACAAATGGTGCTGGGAAAACTGGAAATCCATATGCAACAGAATGAAACTAAACCCGTATCTCTCACCCTGCACAAAAATCAACTCACAATGGATCAAGGACCTCAAAATGAGACCAGAGACCTTGCATCTTATAGAAGAAAAAGTAGGTCCAAATCTTCACCTTGTTGGCTTAGGATCAGACTTCCTTAACAGGACTCCCATAGCACAAGAAATAAAAGCAAGAATCAATAACTGGGATAGATTCAAACTAAATAGCTTTCTCTCAGCAAAGGAAACTATCAGCAATGTGAAGAGAGAGCCTACAGAGTGGGAGAATATCTTTGCCACTCATACTTCAGATAGAGCACTATTCTCCAGAATCTATAAAGAACTCAAAAACCTCTACACCAAGAATACAAATAACCCAATCAACAAATGGGCTGAGGATATGAACAGACGCTTCACAGAAGATCTACAAGCAATCAACAAACAAATGAAAAAATGCTCACCATCTTTAGTAATAAGAGAAATGCAAATCAAAACTACACTAAGATTCCATCTCACTCCAATTAGAATGGTGATTATCAAGAATACAAGCAACAATAGGTGTTGGAGAGGATGTGGGGAAAAAGGTACACTCATACATCGCTGGTAGGGATGCAAATTAGTGCAGCCACACTGGAAAGCAGTGTGGAGATTCCTTAGAAAACTTGGAATGGACCCACCATTTGACCCAGCTATCCCACTCCTCAGCCTATATCCAAAGGACTTAAAATCAGCATACTACAGAGGTACAGCCATATCAATGTTCATAGCTGCTCAATTCACAATAGCCAGATTGTGGAACTAACCTAGATGCCCCTCAATTGATGAATGGATAAAGAAACTGTGATATATATACACAATGGAATATTTCTCAGCCATAAAAAATAATAAAATTATGGCATTTGCAGGCAAATGGATGAAATTGGAGAATATCATGCTATGTAAGATAAGCCAATCTCAAAAATCCAAAAGGTGAATGCTCTCACTGATAAGTGGATGATGACACATAATGGGGGCTGGGAGGGGGGCAAGAATGGAGGAAGGAGGTACTGTATAGTGGGAAAAGAGGGGTGGGAGGGGTAGAGGGGAAGGAAAAAATAAGAGAATCAAACACCATTACCCTATGTAAATGTATGATTACACAAATGGTATGCTGTTACTCCATGTACAAACAGAAACAACATGTATTACATTTGTTTACAATAAAAATAAGTTAGAATTAAAAAAAAAGAAAATTTATCTCCCCGAGTTTTAAAATACACAAAGTATTTTGGCCTTAAGTTTTAGGGTTCTCTAGACAGAAGTAATGGATATGTGTGTATGCATGCATGTTCACACACACACAGAGATATTAAGATTTTAAGTTTTATTGATGATGCAACCATCCTGTGTACAATTGAAAACCCAGTACACCTTTGCTCAGAAGAGGTAAAGTCTTTGATGTTTATTCTAATCCCATAATTTAAATACTATGTTGTAAAGTTAATAGTTAAATGTTCTGATATAAAATCAGTACATTTTAAATTATATAAAGAGATAAGACAGGGATTCAAACAAAGATATTTCATATGCATGCACTACTTATCTGGTAGTTACTGTCTCTTCAGCCACCCCATGACCAAGCAAAAAGCACCAGCAGGAATCCACCTGTATATGGGTCCCTTCTGGGTGGCCTTGCCTTCAAGCATCAGCTTCTGTGACAGGAGCACAATGGGAAAGTTCAAGAGCTTTTAGTCCTTTATGGGTCCTCAAGCTACACAAGGCAACCAGAGAGGGGAAGAGCTGAGATCAGCAAATGCCAGCCTTTGGACCAAATCCAGCCAGCTGCTTTTTGTAAATCAGGTTTTCTTGGATCACAGCCAGGCCCATTTGTTTCCATAGTAACTATGGCCACTTATGCACTACGGTGGCTGAGTTGAATAAGTGCCACATAGAGATTGTATGACCCCCAAAACCTGAGATATGCGTTATCTGAACCTTTACGGAGAAAGTTTGCTACTTCTCTAAAGAAACTCTGATTTGCATTTTCAGTGGGGAAGGAGGCAATACCAGGGATTGAACCAGGGCCTCACACATGCTAGGCTTAATCTGCATTTTTAAAATAGAGATCTCATCCACATTTGTGTGATTTTAAAAATACTTAAACATTTATAAGTAAAAAAATAGATACCCCAAAAGATGAAAAGCAAGTCATGAAAAGATACAGCGTAGTAACAAACAATGCTATGCCTATATAATAAATTGTCATTTTCTTTTTTGACTTTTTTTCCTTTGTATGTTCCACATTTGTCTGTATTATTTATATATTTTTAAAAATGGTTTTAACCAAGTCATCTGGGTCTGCTTCGGTGAGGAGGTAATCTCCTGCATATAGGACATCTCTATCAGGATGTCCCATGGGAACTTGAAACATAACTTCAGTAAAACCAGTCTCCTAGCCCCACCCCCACTGCCTAGGGCCTTCTCTCCCCACGTTATTAGCCAGGTTTCCTTCCAGCCAGTGGCATCATTCCAACTTTGCCTCAGTCCTTTTCACCACACTAACCACTCTCGCACCCACTATTCCTTTCCCGCCCCCTCTCTATATGTCACCAAAGTAATCTAAGATGGATATTCAATCATGCAACCCCCTCATTTAAAATTCCACTTACTGGTTCTGTATCTTTCCAGGATGAAGCCCTCCTTGGAATAACAGAAAGTCCCTCATCATTTGATCCCGACCTGTTTTTCTAACCTTACCTCTTCCATTATTCTGTCCCCTGCTCCCACTAAGACCCCTACCCTGCAGCTACACATAGCTATTATGCTTCAAACCTTCCATGTCTTATCAGCCTTCTGTGTGCCTTTTTACGTGTTGCTCCCTATTCCTGGAATGGTCTTTCCCCTCCTCCCTACCCTGTGAATTCTGTGGTTCCTTTAATACCTAGCACGATTTTCATTTCTTTTTTGAACCTCGAGCAACTTGTCAAAATTGTACCTCTGTCATGTTCATTGTTCTTTCTCCAGGGCCTGGGTTATTAAAAATGATCAATAAATGTTGTTGGAAAAGCAAAATCATTTCTGGGGCTGCAGTGAGGATTAAGAGCTCATGAGCCTACCTGTGCCCACAGTGGAGGACAATTAGGACCTGACACATCGGGGATGCCAGAGCCATCTGGAGAAGCACTATCAAATTCTTAGGGTCTGAAAATCCTGCCCACTCCCTCTTGCCATGTGATAACAGGTCATGGAAGGAAGACTTTCATATTTCTTGGAATAGAGCATTGATAAGTCAAATTCATTTTTATTTTTCTAATACTGACCAGCTCCTGTAGCATACTTAGTATGAACTATAAAATCATGTTTCATCAAAAACTTCTGTTCTTTGGGGATGGGAGAAAGGAATAAGGAAGCAAGATGAGGGGGAGGAAATCTCAACCTTTCATTCAGAGCCCTCTCCTCATACCTAATGTCCTTGGAGACTAACAGGTTCTTACCTAAAGATCATTGCCAGGTTTTTCAAAGTAAGGGCTACTGACATTTCATAACTGCAATTTTTTAGAAGATTAGTGCACAGTCCACATGTCCACCTTCCTGGCATTCAGAAAACTCAAATGATTCCCATCCTCTGTGGCCCATAGGACAGGGGGCAGGAAGGTGCTCTGATAGGGCATGTCAACCTGGGTGGAGTTTTTAAAGGTCACATGGAAGAAAAGGGGGTAGAGAAAACTTGAGCTTCAAGAAAGGAAAAAGAGAACCAGACAGGAGTCTTTGCATGACATCATTTCAAATGACTGTGTAAAAGGCCTTGAAAATAAACAGGTGCCAACCTTAATGTCTGAGTCTTAAACATACTAAGTAATTGTATCAGTTAAGGCCTAGGCAGGAAACAGAACATGCCAACTGGGCAGGTGAAGACACAGGGAATAAAGGCTTTGTTTGTCAAGATTGTACAAGTATTTCCAGATTCTATGGCAAGGAACTTTTCTACTTGGCTCCCATTTCTTACTGGTGTTGCCCAGTGGTTGAACCTGAAAGGCAGCCAGAGGGCAGGTCTGCCTCCTAGGCCACAAAGAGGATGGAGAGGTCAATAATCAGAAGGTGAAATCCATGATCCCACATAAAAGCCCAGGGAGGCCTTCAGCATTGACTGTTCTGTGCTTTGTAGGATATTTAACAGCATCTAGGACCTTGGCCACTCTTTTCCTCCAAGGAGTGACAACCTAAACTGCCTCTAGATACTGCCAAATGTTTCCTGGAGACAAAATCATTCCCAGTTGAGAAGCGCAGTTCTCAGAGGACCTAAACTCACAAAATATACTAGTTAATGACCATGAAGTGAGATATGATTATTCAGAATCAGTTTCAGATTTGCATGGTTTTGACTTTCACATTGAAGAAACCAATGTTATGTCAACATTTAACCTAAAGTAATATTTACTCCAGAAGCTTCCAGAAGATAAAGCTACTTGCTCAAATGTGTAGAACAGCAATTAAGAGGTTCCAAGACACAGAAGGAAGTTTCCCCTGTTTGGTTTCTAAGAGGTTTAGACTTTCGAAAGCTGAAGTCAGGCCAGCCTCAGTGGCATTCATTGTCCATGAGTCCTCACACTGCACAAAGAATGTGAAGTAGACAGGACCCTGAAATGATCCATTTCAGAGACTTTCCTAAGTAACGTAATTTTTAGTGATCAATTATGATTCCATGTACACACAGTACACTGATACATCAGATGCAAGAAATTCTCCAAGAGTTTTGTGATAAGAGATTAGCCTGGGTGTATGTAATGAGCACCTACTGTGTGCCCAGTACTGTTCTAGGCTCTAAAGACACTTAGGTGAACCCCATGTTCAAGATGCCTTTGAAGCTGCCAGATGCTCCAGGGAATGTCACAGTGACTAATGGCAGAGACCACAAATGCCAGGGTTTGTACACCCATTTTTAATTTTAAATAGGCTAACAGCCAGGAAGTAGGGCATTTTGTAACTTCCTTGGGAGTCAAAGCCAAGCAACCCCAGGAGCTCCCAGCTGTGTAAGTGACACAGCCCACAGGCCAAAGCACAACTTTTAAGGGCCAAGATTTCCATATTCTTTTTTTAAAAACCCTATCAATACCAGATGCCCACCACACCACCATTGGAGATTTCTTTTGGTTTAGGTTTTAAGTTCAGGATAAAATGCAAACGCCCTTCCCAAAGGCAAAATGCAAGACAGTGATGGGGACAAGGCCCAATGTGACCATGAAGGGCAGCTTTCCCATGCTCTTTTGGGTGATCAAGTCATTTAATTCAAAAACCAAGTTCCAGAAAAATTAAAATAGTTTCAATGGTTTTTGAAAACATAATCAAACCTAATTTCCTCCTTCTAAACTAATTTCCTCCCTTTAAAACTGCTAAATATTCATATATCTTAATTCAGTGAATTTAATCTCAACTTGAAGGCATTTAACAACATTTATTTTGATCTCAGCTACATTTTCCTCTACATTTCACCCTGTCTAATAGCAAGATACAGAAGCCTTAGGAAAAGAACTCAAAACTTTCAATTTCTTATTCTATTCATTTGATACTCACTGATCTGTTAGTCTTATTCTTTAACTTCTTTAATATATATTTAATTCCTAGTATGCATCAGCTGCTGTAGCAGAGGCTGAAAAGATGGAAAATATTAGGTTATTTTGTTTTTACCCAAGAGGATCTGCTACTGGTGGGAAGAATGTACAAGTCATTAAACTAAGAATAAACACTCTAATCGTAATAAATTCAAAGTACTGAAAATAAATGTACTAAATTTTAATTTAATAAGTAAATATCATAAATTTATTATCACATATTAATAAAATTTTTGCTTAAATTCCTGGAAAAATTCCATAGATGGAAGCAAACTTTTCTTAAATTAGACTGACACTCTGTGGAATTTTCAAACAATGCAGTGCTTTGTCTATTTCTTATGTTGGAGTGCCATCTTGTGAAAATTTCTTGTAATTGCCGTGCCAACTTTTTAATTTCTTGTGTTATGCTGCCATCGTGTGGATCTTTTGTGTAATTGCATGGTCACATTTCTTTGTATTTCTTATGTTAGAGTGCCATCATGTGGAACGTGGGGGTAACTGCAGGTTCGAGTTTCTTTGTGTTTCTTATGTTAAGAGTGCCATCCTGTGGAATTTGGGGGTAACTGCAGGTTCAAGTTTCTTTGTTTCTTATGTTAGAGTGCCATCATGTGGAACTTGGGGGTAACTGCAGGTTCGAGTTTCTTTGTGTTTCTTATGTTAAGAGTGCCATCCTGTGGAATTTGGGGGTAACTGCAGGTTCAAGTTTCTTTGTTTCCTACGTTAGAGTGCCATCCTGTGGAATTCGGGGGTAACTGCAGGTTCGAGTTTCTGTTTCTTATGTTAGAGTGCCATCCTGTGGAAATTTTGTGTAATTGCAGGACATAATTTTCTAATGTTAGACTGCCCCTTGTGCAATTTTCACGAAATTGCAGAACAAAAAATATTTAATCTGGTTATAATACCCAAGTACAAATTTCATACAATCATACACAGAACTTTTTCTTCTTACTCTGGTCATAATGTCATAGGATAGAATTTTCATGCAATTACATATCTGAGATTTTTCCTATTATTTGAGTTAGAGTGCCACCTGGCCCTATTCTGTAATTGCAAATCGGTTGTTTTCCCCACTACTCAAGTTCAATTGCCACCCAGTGGAATATGCCTGTAATTATATATTCCACATTCTTTTCCTACTACTCAGGTTAGAATGCCATAGGTTGGAATTATCACATAATTGCAGAACAGCTGTTTTTTCCTACTACAGATGTTTCTCAACAGACAATGTGGTTACAGTACAATACACCCTGAAGTTTAATGTAAGTCCAAAATGCATTTAATACCCTAACCTACTGAACATCCTAGCTTAGCAAGATAGTAGGCTAATGGAGTATAGGTTGTTTTGCCTTGTGATTGTGTGACTTACTGGGAGCTGTGGTCAGTGTCACTGCCCAGCATCATGAGAGAATATTGCATTGCATATTGCTGGCCCAGGAAAAGATCAAAATTCAAAGATTGGTTTCTACTGAGTGCATATTGTTTTCACACCATTGTAAAGTAAGTCAGGGACCTTCTGTGCTCTAGAGTGCCACCTGGTGGAATCTTTCTATAATTGCAAAATGAATATGTTCTCATAATTCCCAGCAATTGAAGAAGAAATGTTTTTCCATTTACAGTACTTACATGAGGACATAACCTGGTGGAATTGTCCTTTGTTCTAAAGTACACAAGTGGTCCTCAAACTTGGCATCTGAATCACATGAAGATCTTTTAAAATAAAGATCATAAGTCCCTAGTCAGAATTTCTTACTCAGGAGGACTGGGCTAGGGTCCAAGAATTTGCATTCCTAAAAAGTGTCTCCATTTATGCTGATACTGCTCATCAGAACCACTAAGTACCCACTCCTTAAAATTTAGTTCATGCATACTTGGATTATTCCTATATAAGTGTTTCACTTTTGAAGAACTATAGAGATTTTGAAACTTTGCTTTCTGGAGTCCTTCCAGAGAACTCAAGTTACCTTTATTTTGATGTAACAATTGGGGTTTTTTGTTTGTTTTACTGGTTTTTGAAAACTGATTTAAGCCATGTAACAGTGTGAGGTTTTGTCTGGTTTTGTATCTCCAAACCCTAGAATAGACAACCCCAAAGTATCTGTTGGAAGAATGAATAAACGTGGTTCTTCAACACTGTCAGGTTGTTTGGATATATATGGTGGCTTCCCACAAAGTAGGCAGAAGCTTTGTCTTCTTTTTTCTCCACTTCAGTATCACATTACAATAAAAAAAAAAGTCACAGACAGAATTCTGTCAAAAGCATTCAGTTAGGTAGGTGCAAAACCTGCCACACATTCTGTTCCCATAAGCTTGGGGAGAGCCTATTCTGTTCTTGTGCATGCCGTGACAAGCTCCTTTTCTTCAATGAAGTGTTGATTCAAAGCGGACTCAGTCAGATAAGAATTCCTCATCAAGGGCAGAAACAAGGTCACTACTCTGAAAGTACTTGACCTTGGGCTTGTCAGATCATTATTTTGGAATCACAAGTTTTATTCATGCATTTGTCCACTTATTCCATGAAAAGTCTAGCATGATGAAACTTTAGGGTGAAATTCAGAAACCCTGAGTTCTAGTCTCAACTCTGTCACCAAATAGCTGTGTGACCTCAAACAAATTACATCCCTGGACCTTAGATTTTTCATTTGTGAACAAGAGGGCAGAATCATTACTAAAGCTACCCCCATCTGTACAGTCATGTTCCATTCTTTCAGGCCCAGGGATGTAATTTGTCTGAGGTCACACCACTAGTTGGTAACAGAACTGAGACTAGAACTTGGGGTTCCTGAGTTTCAACCTAAAGTCCCATCATGCTAGGCTTTTCATAGAGAGGGTGGACAAATGCATGAACAAAACTTTTGATTCCAATTGCCCTCAGACTTTCTGATCCCAAGTAAGGATGAGGCCCTGAATTTCCCCCAAGCATCCATTGTAGGCAATGAACTTCTCTCTTATGCACTTACAATTGGAGTCATGTAATCTCTTGGGGAGAATTGAGAAAGTCTCCATGTGCATGAATTTATGAGTTCTGTAGTTCATATGAAGAATCTGGGGTGAGAAAGGTTGCAAAACACTGTAAATGGCATTGGACACACTGCTCCCCACTTGGGGTGCCACAAACCAACTTCAAGGTTGCGAAAATGCTACTGCCCTTAGCTTCTGTTGTTACTGGAACCTCTGGGGGAAGCAGGTTGGTTGTGCTCCACTGTCTGCTAAAGTGAGCAAGGCTTGCAGGCCCAGCACCCAAATAAAGCAGAAGAGTCCAGGTTGGTTGCCTTCCACTTCCTTTTGGCAACTTGGTCATCTGTGGTTTAGATCTTTCTGTAATACCACATAACAAGCTCACACTCTTCTGTTACTGTGGGCAGCAGTACTCGATGGCACCATGTAACCTCCTCTCAGGCTCTCTCTTTCTTTCTTTCTCTTTCTCTCCCCCATCCTTTTTTTCTTAATTCCTTCCTTCCCTCCATTTGCCTTTCTCTCTCTTCCTCTATTTTTTGAGCAAGCCCACAAGGATTTATTTTCCAAATAATTGACAGGGACAAGTCCAAGAGAACACACACATACTGGTGTACTCTGGCAACTTGAGACTCCAGTTCTCTCTGTAAAGGCACCTGCTTTGGCTGCCAAGAGACATGGCTGTATTAGATATTGCAAGTCACCAAGAGGTGACATTAGCTTTCTCAATTGAGTATTTTCTTCAAAGGCACTGAGGCTTATTTGGGAGGAAATGGCTTCCTATGGGAAACCTTACTTCCCTCTGGGGGATTCATGGCAGCTTATCCCCTACCCCAAGAAAGGATTCACAAGGGCCACTTTCTAAACTGTGATCCCACATTGGCCACTGGGTTCTGCTACATTTAGAAGGCTGATAAGTATTTAAGACAGTATGAGAACCAAATGAGCCACATCAGTGTCACCTGAGAGATCCTCGGAACTGTAGATGCCACTCTCAAGGCCTGTAAGTCAGAAACTGTCAAACTAATAGGGACTAGCCCTTTTTCAAAGGTAGCCCTTCCCACAGTAATGGAGACCAGATTCTCTTGAGAGAATGGTAGCTGGGTGGCCTGGGTAGATTCTGAGTGGCAGCAGATGGGAGAAATGGCCATGGGATACTCAAGCAGTATTGTGCCTTGAGTCTTACACAAAAGGATCATTTTCTTACCGAATTTTGGGGCCACAAAACTTAAATCCAAAAGCAGTAGCTAAGTGAAGTGATGCTCACCCATACCACCAGGGGTCACTAGGGAGCTGGAAGAAAACAGGCTCCCTATCCTTCCATACCTCAGGGCTCCTTTTAAAGGTAATATAGCCTGCATGCACACATCCTGTTTAGGCTTTTTCAAAAGGCTTGGATGTGACTATGCCAGAGCCATCATGGAGCCAGTTGTTTGTCATAGAATTGCTTTGAGTAGAACAGCTACAAGTGTAGACTGAATTAGGGTGTTTAAATCTGAGACTCAAATACACTGGAAGTATTTCCATTGGTAAGAGGATTTTCCATAGTGGTAAATGATGCCTAAAAAATCCCAGAACAAAACACATTCTTGACATAATCTCTTTTCAGTTTACTTAGTAGGAGCCTTTGTATTCCTGGCAAAGCCACAGCATCTAGGTTCAGATGGTTAGACTTGGGCTTTTCACCAATGAATGTCCAGAAGAACATCTGAAAGTCAGGTGAGAAATAGGAACAATCTTCTTTGACCAGACTACATGGCTTTCTGGCCCTGCCTATCAAGTCCAAAAGTGTCCCCAGTCATTGTGCCAGTCAATGCCACCTCCACCTGCAGAAGTGGCCATTGTGAACTAAGAAAAATGGTACTACTGCTATTAAACAGCTTTGGGCTGGAAGGAGTAAAGGCCAGAGAGAAGAGAAAAAGAAATGTTAAGGTTCTGTAAGGACCCCAGCAGTCCCACAGATGGGGACCCTGGGTACATACCAGCAGGTGAGCAACTATGATGCCAGCTCCTGCTTTTTAGCCTCTCATTTAAGTAACAATGTCCTATGCTTCTCTTTATTTAGCAGCATGTCTGTGTCCCCCAAAAGATAGTCATTAACCCTTAAATCTGCCGTGTTCCCAACGGATTCACTCTCAGAGCATATCTGAAAAAGGGAAGCACCAAATGTGAGAAACAGGCCTAGAGTGTAGGCCTCTGGTTCCTGAGTTCACAGTCTTTGCAATGTCCAGGGCTTTCCTGCTTTCCTGAAGATCCACACCAAGACACTAAGAGGTTAAAAGATTGGCATATTTATATGTCACACAACTATAATATATTGCTCATTAAGGGTCAAGCATTTAGCTTGACAAATATTAATCCATACACACTTCATAACAGGCCTATGAGATGAACACTGTCTTTGAAGTTTAAAGATGAGGAAATGGAAACCGAGAGAAGTTAGGCAGTTTGCTCAAGGTCACACAGCTAGTGAATGATTGAGCCAGGATTTGAGACCAGGCCGACCAGTTCCAGAATACAGATGCTAGGCTGCCCTCCATAGGTTTCCAAAGGCAACTTCTGTTTGGGGATTGGCCCAGAAAACAATTGAGATAGTGACTAGTCATTCATGGTCTGTGTGATGGTTAAACAATTAGATCAGATTGACCAGAATGTGCAATGTGATGCAATCTGCATTCTGACCTAAAGCCAGCATGGGGTGATGTGACCCACTCACAAAAAGAAGGGGTCTGCTCTGCTCTGGGCAGCAATGTAGAATGGGCCATAAGTGGCATCATGCTTGAAACACTGTGGCTTGAGCACACCCACAGTGCAGTAGGGGAGATTTTGCAACCCATTTCCCCACATTTCTGTATTGGCTAATCTAAAGGGATGATCATTACCCCACACCACCTGGTGGTTGACACATGCGCACATTGTGCCTTGGATTCAGGAACTTCATGCCCTCCTGAAAACACAATGGCACTTTTCCCCATTAATTT
Source organism: Sciurus vulgaris (assembly GCF_902686455.1). NCBI lineage: Eukaryota > Metazoa > Chordata > Mammalia > Rodentia > Sciuridae > Sciurus > Sciurus vulgaris. Next base: position 123,191,950 of record NC_136471.1, on the reverse strand, counting down.
CCTTTGGGAGGGTACATCTGAGAGGGTACATGTCATCTTCCATTTATAGAATGCTAAGCTAATGCTAAAATCCTTCTTTGGCTTCCCACTGTTCTTAGGAAAAATGTCCTTAATGAGGTCTGACAGGACCAGGATGATCTGCTGCTAACTTTCTTTCCATTCCTCAAAAGTATCTTGCTGTGGGGCTAGGGTTGTGGCTCAGTGGTAGAGCATTTGCCTGGCATGTGTGATACCCTGGGTTCAATTCTCAGCACCACATATAAATAAATGAATAAAATAAAGGTCCATCAACATCTAAAAAATATTTTTTAAAAAAGTATCTTGCTGCTCTTTGACTGGGACGTGGGTCATGTATGCCCTCCTGCTAGATGCCTGTTGTCAGTCAGCAGTACTCAGCTATCAGATTCCATCAGAAAAGGCTCTTCCTTAGTGCTATGATCTGAAGTGTCCCCCCAAATTCATGCGTTGAAACCTGATCACTAAAAGGTGAGACCTAGGGGGGTGACAAAATTAATGCCCTTATAACAGAGATTGGAGAAGGCATCCTGTGCTCTTGTATGCCTTTCTACTCTTCTACCATATGAGGACACAGCATTTATCTCTTCTGCCTTTATTTGGGGGGGCAGGTACCAGGGATGGACTCAGGGGCATTCAACCACTAGCCATATCCCCCACCCTATTTTGTATTTTATTTAGAGACAGAGTCTCACTGATTTACTTAGCGCCTCGCTTTTGCCAAGGCTGGTTTTGAACTTGAGATCCTCTTGCCTCAGCCTCCCTAGCCTCTGGGATTCAGGCATGTGCCACTGTGCCCTGTTTCTCTTCTACCCTTTTCACCTATTCCACCACATGAGGACACAGCAAGAAGTGCTGGCACTTTGAACTTGGACTTCCCAGCCTCTAGGACTGTGAGAAACGACTGTCTCTCATTTCTAAACTACCCAGCACAGACTGAGATACTCCACTTTTCCAGACCACCCCAGCCCCTGACCCTCCATAACACAATTGAAGTGTGTTAATTACATGTATAATTGTGTACATAGTTTCCCTGTTGAATAACTGCCCCCACCTCCCCTGCCCACTGGGCCACAGGCTCCACAACAGCACAGCACCCTTCCCTCCAGAGCTTAGTTCAGAGGATGTGCTCAATACCTACTGATCCATGAATGAATGTTAATAAATTGTTAGCAATTGTCCAACCTAAGCAAGCCCTTCAGTAGCTTCAATGTGCTATATGTAAGCAAATGCCAAAATGTCAGAATGTGAATGCTCTTAAATCAACTGAATAGGTTAGTACTAAATACTTAATCATTGATGTCTGATATTTGCACTGCTCTTTTCATTAAGAGAAATTTTCAAATACATACAAACAACAGCAAAGAGTACAATAGACCTCTATGTGGGCATCGCCCAGCTTTAACAACTTATGACCTATCTTGTTGTTTCTATATGAATCCCACAAACTACCCAAGCACTGGCACCCTTACTACAGGGTTGCTTAAATACTCTCAGACATCATAAACACTCCAACACGTGGGACCTGGGATTGTAGTTCAGTGGTAGAGCACTTGCCTGGCTCAGGCAATGCCTTGGGTTTTATCCCCAGTACCACAAAAATAAAAACAAAAAACAAACCTTCAGTATGTATCTGTATAAGAAGAGAACTATTTTTTAAAAGAATTTAATACCTTTTGGACACCTAAAAACATTTTTCATACCACCAAACATCCAGTCAGTGTTTAAATCCAAATTACCTGATAAATCTGTTTTACACTTGCTTCGAGCCAGGATCCAACCAAGATACACCCCACTGTATTTGGTTAATCTCCTTTAACATGATGGTTCCCCCTTCCTCTTTTTTTTCCCCAAATCTTATCATTTGTTTATTAAAGACACCAAGTCATCTGTCCTGTAATATTTCCTCCATTTTGTGATCATAATTATTGCATCCCTGTACAGTGGCAGGAAACAGAGGGTTATGAGTTGCTGGTCTGATCTGGAGGCAAGAACGTTTCACAGGAGATGAAATCACTTCATTTTCTATTGGGGCAGAAGGCACAAGCTGAATTCATGATTTTTTTAAATTTCTTAATTTTTATAGACTGCATTTTGATTCATTGTACACAAATGGGGTACATCTTTTTCATTTCTATTACAAGACAAATGTATTAACATTCCACAATTCTTTTTTTATATTTATTAGTGGAAACTGTTCTATAAAGAACTCTCTCTCTAGTCAACTATTTGTTTACCTTAAAATTCAGGCTATACAGAAAAAGCAGGGCCAATTCTTTATTCTTCTCCTTTAGCAATTTCCAGAATAATTGCTATTGGAATGGGCTGGGTTTTGCTTCTAGGTCTTTCTGTCAGGGGGCAGACAGATACTGATGGCAGAAACATGAGGTGAGGTTAAGATAATCATTCTATAAAATGAACCCACTGTGCTGACCCCCACATGCTTTCTTTGCCAAAAAGCAATTTGCCTGCAGCCCTACCCAGCCTAAGTGGACAGATATGCCACATTCCTCAGCAAACTACCTGTTAACTTCAAGGAAATGCAGGCAAGGAATAACCTTGATAAGAGGAACCCAAGTTACCTTGGAGGGAGAGACTTTTGTGGCCCTTTTCACAGACCAGATCCTGAAAGGTAATTTCTCCTAGCAATAAAAACTGTGAGAATGTACAGTTAAGAATCCAAATATGTTGGGTTGGGGCTGTAGCTCAGTGGCAGAGCACTTGCCTAGCACATGTGAGTCTCTGGGTTCAATCCTCAGCACCACATAAAAATAAAGAATCCAACTAGAGGGCTGGGGTTGTGACTCAGTGGTAAAGCACTTACCTAGTACATGTGAGGTACTTAGTTTGGAACCTCAGCACTGTTGGGACTAATGACACGTTAACTAACTCAGACTGACTCCTTACTCCCTGGCGAGTGAGCAAGATCAAGGCCTCAAAGGCGGTTTCAATAGTTAATGACGATGAATCGGACCACCGTCAGGGATTGGTTAACAGTAGTTCCGCGAACGTGATCAGCTCGTGCTTGCCATATAGTCTTATGGGACTCTCGCCTGCATGAACACCCCATGCCTGGCTGACCTTTAAGCTGATTGGTTCCCGCCTAGCCCCCACCCTACATAAAAGCTGTGTGACTTCCTCAATAAACGAGTTCCTGCTGTGACGGGTCTCCCTGACGCGTCTGATTGTCCTCCGCCTGGAGGGCTGGGAGCGGGCGGTCAGTCGGCCTTACCTATCCCGGTCTGACCTTGTTGGGGAGTGTCCCCTTCCCTTGTCGCTGGTTGAGAAGAGCAAGGGGGCTTAAGACCCCAACATCTGGCGCCCAACGTCGGGCCCCTCAAGGCTGAACCGCAGCCAAAGCGAAGAGGCAGTTTCAAAACCGAAAGTACCGGCAGATGGGGCCAAGCGAGTTCCGAGGTAAGGCATCCCCGAAAAATGGGGCAAACACACGCCACACATGGTGACCCTGCGCTCTCAGCTCCTAGACTCATGCTGAAGAGCAGGGGCCTTGAGTGGTCTGATACACAGGCAGAAAAAGCCTGGGACACCTTTACTCGGGTGGCCTCTTGGCTTCCCGCCGCTAATCTTTGTGACTGGTCCACATGGGATCGTGTAAAATGACTTGTTAAGAAGAGGGAAATCAATTTAAGGGAGGGTCCCCCATTGGAAGTCTGCCCTATATTATCCGCCCTTAAGGCCTGCTTCTCTCCAGGACCTCCCAAAGGGGGCTCCAAGTTTCTCCCCAAAGAGCCGCCACCTAAAGAACCACCGGCTCCTCCCATTACATCTCCTTCCAGAAACTTGCCACATAGTAAACAATGTTGGGAGACCTTGAATGAGGAGCCCAATCCATCTCCATCCGCTCCTCCCAAGGTTGAGGAACCACGAGGGCAGCCAGCCTCTACACGTAGAGAGGGCCCACTACCGCCCCAGGGAGGCTCATTGCTGCCATCTTGTATTCTGGGGCCACATCAGACGCCAATGAAAGCCCTCGCCCTCCTCCTTCTGGATGGCGGGAAATCTTCCTGGCGGCCATTTTATGATACTGGGGGAGAACACACTGACTCTACCCCTCCCCACTCCCAGTATGGCCTTCCTGGTAAATGCTAATCCAGGGGGTAACTGGCCTGCTGTATGGTACCCATGGGAGGCACAAGATTTAAAGGAACTAAAGAAAGCTGTTTCAGAGGATGGGCCCAATTTCCCTTGGGCTGAAACCATCCTCCAGGGCCTCGCCCACCAGCAGTGCACCACTCAGGATTGGAAGAACCTAACTAAAGCTGTCCTTCCTGGTCCTTTATATCTAAAGTGGTGTGCCTTTTTTAATGAAGAATGTCATGCTCAGGCTGAACGGAACCAGGCCGCTAACCCTCCCGTCCCGGTTACTTATGGGATGCTCTCGGGGTCCAGTGACCAATTCTCTACTGGCCTCTTACAGGCTGCCATCCCAGCCCCATATCAAGAACAAGTAAGAGCTCTAGGGTTGGCAGCATGGAAAAAGCTAGAGGAGGGCCCCTCAGAACCCCCCCATCGCAGGAATTACCCAGAAGGCAACTGAAGACCTAGCAACCTTCATTGAAAGGGTAGAAAGAAGCCTTCAGAGAAAATTTCCTCCAGGGCCCCTAAGAGATCAATTTGTTAAAATGTTAGTTTGGGAAGGAATGACTACCGATCACAAATTGGCCTGTGCAGGGATGAAAGATCACTCCATGGGAAGGTGGATAGTGGCTACCAAAGATATTGGCACACAAGCGCATCAATCTCAATCCTTGGTTGCAGCCCTACAGGCCCAAACTGCCTCACTTGCTGAGGCTCTCACGGCAGCCTTGTCACCAGTCGGGGCTAAGGGCAAAGGAGTATGTTATGGCTGCAGGCAACCAGGCCACTTCAAGAGGGATTGCCCCACTGGTCGGGTGTATTCTGAGGCTCTGCCCGGACGCTCTAGCTCTAGGGGTTCAGCTCAAAGTCCGGCCAGTTCAGCTCAAAGGCTGGCCACCCCCAAAACACCTGGCCCAAGATGCAGAAAGGGATTCCATTGGCAGAAGGATTGCCAATCTAAATTCGACATTGAGGGGAAACCTTTAAACTAATCAGGGGGCACCCTCCAGCCCCATCACACAAAGGAGGTTTCTCCCCCAATAGCCCCCCGAAGGCACATTGGACTGTTCCCATTGTCCCCGGGGTCAGGCCAAAAATGGACATTTTTATAGCAGGAAAGAAATTCCGCTGTCTCATTGACACTGGAGCAGATAGGACTGTGTGAAAAAGGAGGAAGTTCCACCTCAATGGAGGTTGATTCCTGGCCCCCAGTTGCTTGGGGTAGGAGGTAATACTAAATCAGAGGAGACCAAAGATTGGCTCAAATGGCGGGATGTGGACGGTGCCCAGGGAGACATGTGCCCCCTCGTGGCTTCAGGTCTTACTGCAAATTTACTAGGACAGGATATCCTAGGGGAAGCAGAGGTCTATATAACAACTGATCACAAGGCAGTGTATGATGACCTCCTTGAGCAAGAGGAATATGAACAACAATTTAATCTATCTGGCCCTTTTAGCAATTACAGAGGAGACCCTCTTTTTGAGGCATCTAGGCAGAAGGTCCCAGCTCCCCGGGTAAAGCTTCACCCCCAATCCTAAGGGCCCCTTCCAATAACTGGATGCTTGCATGGTCCTGATCCACTAATAAGTGCTGGTAGAGGTTTTGGACGTGTGTTCCCAATTGGAGAACCAAACCCTATCTGGGTGCCCGCCAGGAACCTCAAATACCATCAACCAGAACAATATAATTCACCCAAGAGCACACCCTCTTGAGGTATGTTTACTGCAAGTATTCTAAAATCCCTCCTCCTCCTCCAACTTCGACTCAGCTGTTTCTGCTTCCATTCCCCAAGCCACGAGGTCCCATATATACCGGTGTGGAGGGAGTAACCAGCCCAACCATCAGTGGCATGTCCTAGTAAGGAGTATGATATAGTAGCCCCAGTCCCCACAAGTATTGGGAGATAATTGTTTCACAATTTTCTGCGTCCAAACCTGAATTGATTACTAATCAGGAATAAGGGTTAAAATGCCCTAAGCATCAAGTTTCTGCTAGAACATTTTGGCCCCTTTCAGATCCAAATCTCAGTCAAGGCTTACATTGAAATGTAAATAGAGAAAGCCTGAAGGCTCAGTAGAAGACCAGTCTCAAACCCAAAGAAAAAAAAGAGCAAAAAGAGTCTTACCTGAACTCCAGCAAAAGTAAATGTTATGGTGCTTTACTAAAGTAATTAACGGCCGTATCATTTTTCCAGGACTCTTGTTTTTTTTGAATTCTACATTTTTTTTGAGCTCATGACTTTTTTGATCAGTTCTATTTTTTTTTATTCAACTGGAGTTTTTGAACATCTGTTACATTGCAATGGAGAGTCACCTATAAGTTACAAGGCCTTTGATTTTGTGTTATGTGTATGTTGTGCTGTCTGATGTCATGTTTTGTCTGTATCAAAACTGAGCGCTCCTAAAATTAAAATTTAAAAGTGGATCCAAATACTTTTAATTCACAAAGGTTCAATTTAAATTGGGTAAACTAATAGAAGTAAAATGTCTTGAAAATAACTCGCAAGTCTCTAGGTGGTCAAACTAAAAATGTTGATGTTAATAAAATGTCTAACATCAGTTTTTCTAGGACTTTCCTCCAACAAGAAAAAGATGGCAAATACTGTTCAGGACACTTGTCTGATATCTTGGTTTTTACAAAATAAGTGAATTAGAGTTAACATGCATGGGATTACTCAAATGTGTTTGTAAGGAAAATTGTTTCGTGTCATCACTAAACTAAAAACAAGGTTACTAAGAGTTATGTCCTAACAGGTATAATTCTATATACAAAGGGTTCTAAAGGTTTCAACTGCGTTTCAATTAGAGTACTATAAATAACAAAATATTTAATCTTATTAAAATGGAGTAATTTATATAAATTAAGAAATCTCATAAGAGTTGTTTCAGAATGTGAACAAAAAGGTCAACAGATAGGAAAGAAAAAAATAAAAGGTTCTAGATATGGAAATATATTTAGTGAAAAACAAAATGTTTCTGGGTAAGAAAGTACTTATGTGATAAAATACATGAGGGTCTAAATAAGTGCTAAGAAAGTCTGTGAAGGGCAAGTTTCAATAAGTTTGCATGTAACTAAGTTGTTGTATGTATGTGACACAGTTAAAGCTATTTAAGGTTTTTTCCTAAGGTGAAATACTAATGTTCTGATATAAACCAAAGTTTAATCTAAATGGTAAAATGACAAGGATTTCTTAGAAACACTAATTTACTCTTAACTTTGTGTCTATTAAGTTTTATTCTTTAGAACAATTAGTCTTAAAAATTGGGATATACAATTATGGTTAAACAACTGTTAGAGTATTGTACTATGTTACAGAGTCTAAATTTTTCTTTAAAATACTAAATTTGGTAACATAAAAATGTCAAGGTAATTGTGAAATGGTCACTCTTTATATATTAAATGCGTTCATATTTTCCAGGTATACAAGTTTTTAAAGCAGGGAATTTATCAAGCTGCTAGTCTCCAAACTAAACTTGTCTGTAAACTTAAAAAGAGTAAATTTTATTGGGGATTTATTTCTATCATTTAATGTTCTATTATAGGACCTGTCATCAATAGGGTATATGTAAAATTTGTTAAATGTATTTCTGAAGGTTATTGAGAGCCTGATTTGTTTAAAGGTTAAACATAAAAACATCTTGTCACTTTGCCACACAAAAGGAACATTAAAAGCTCTCTCAGCATTTCTTTAATTCATGTTTAGATACAGTGTTAAATTGTGTTAACTAATGTTCATATAGACTCAGGAGTCAATATATGTAAACTTAAAATGACATTTAAGAATGTAATGCGCGGTAGCAAAAATGGGACAACAGTGATTGAGATTGGGGTTTCTGACCTCATGACTTTGGACAGTGGACTTCCTTGAGAGCTACACAGAGCTCCTAACATTGCACTTTGCAGGTCTACCATCTTAGATCTATAGGCTCAACTTGATTCCTTGGCCACTGTCATCCTGCAAGATCGTCGTGGTTTGGATCTGCTAATGGCGAAGGAAGGAAGTCTTTGCCTGTTCCTTGGTGAGAACTGCTGTTTCTACGCCAACCGCTCTGGCATTGTACAAGATAAAATCAAAAACCTACAAGAAGATCTGGAACATCGTAGGAATGAGCTCCACTCTAATTTCCTCTGGACTGGGTTACATGGGTGGCTCCCCTACCTCCTCCAGCTTATGGGACTGCTAATCACCATTATCCTTGTGTTCACCTTTGGGCCTTGCATAATCAATAAGCTTATCCATTTCCTGAAAAGCCAGGCTAAGTCTGTGCAGCTCATGGTGGTCTGACAGCATTATATCGCCCTTCATAATGATGATTGGGAGCCCTATGGGATCATGGATCACTCGTATCAGGACACTGGGGTCTAATTGTCTCTCCCTTAAGCCCTGCTCCTCCTGAGGGTCCCGCCTGAAGTGCTAAGGTGGTAGCCAATGACGGGTAAGATTCATGGGGAGCTCATACCGACCTAAGACAGGAAATGAGGGCTAGAGCCTCATTGTCCGATGACGGGTAAGGATATTGCTCTGCCGTGGACAACCTAAGACAGGCACACCTTCGAGTAAGGCGGACCCCCAAACTGCTAAGGTGATGGTCCATGATGGGTAAGACCCTTCCAGGGGCAACCTAAGACAGACACACCCTTAATATAAAACAAAAAAGGGGGATATGTTGGGACTAATGACATGTTAACTAACTCAGGCTGACTCCTTACTTCCTGGCGAGTGAGCAATATCAAGGCCTCAAAGGCGGTTTCAATAGTTAATGACGATGAATCGGACCACCGTCAGGGATTGGTTAACAATAGTTCCGCGAACGTGATCAGCTCGTGCTTGCCATATAGTCTTATGGGACTCTCGCCTGCATGAACACCCCATGCCTGGCTGACCTTTAAGCTGATTGGTTCCCGCCTAGCCCCCACCCTACATAAAAGCTGTGTGACTTCCTCAATAAACGAGTTCCTGCTGTGACGGGTCTCCCTGACGCGTCTGATTGTCCTCCCCCTGGAGGGCTGGGAGCGGGCGGTCAGTCGGCCTTACCTATCCCAGTCTGACCTTGTTGGGGAGTGTCCCCTTCCCTTGTCGCTGGTTGAGAAGAGCAGGGGGGCTTAAGACCCCAACACAGCACCACATAAAATAAATAAAAGGTTTTTTTTTTAAAGTTAAAATAGAGCTCCAAGTCCCTAAGCCAGCGCGCAGTTGCTTCAGAGACCAGGACAGGGCAGCCAGGGACTTCCCCAAGCGGCCCGGCTCCCTCCGCAGGAAGGGCCTTTCTAGGCTAGCTTCTCGGAGCAGACCGCCCAGTGAGAGCCTTTCTACACAGAGCCAGACACAAGTCCCCAAGCCAGCAGAGACCTCCAACCCACAAGCAGCTTCTGGGACCAGGCCAGGAAAGCCAGAGACCTCTCCAGGCGGCCCTGCCCCCTCCGGCTGCAGGCTTTTTCCACGGGGTGATCCAAGATGGCGGAATAGAGGGTGACTGCATCTCCAGTCGCTCCAGAACCCAGGATTCAAGAAGGGGAGGCATGAGAGACTCGGACTAAAATAGAGCCACGGGGTGACTCTGCCCCACCCGGTGAAGCTCTGCCTGGGTGGCAGGCCCGGATTCAGGCGACTTATTAGAGTAGGGCAGGGAAGCTAGAGTCTTCCCCAGGCAGCCCTGAGCACTCCAACAGTGGGCTCCTCCCACACGGCCAGCTTCTCAGAGCAGAAACCCCAGTGAGAGCCTTTCCACCCAGAGCCAGCTCCAAGCCCTGGAACCAGTAGTGGCTAGGGGCAGCTTTCCTTGGAAGCACTGCATTATCAAGTAACTTCAAGACTTCAGGCTACTGAAGGCTGGGAGGTGATACACTGGAAATCTACAGGGACACTATAAGCCAATAGAGGAAATTGCAATATCACAGAGTCCCACTGATATCTGACCTATATGAGAAAACAAGGGAAGAAAATGTCCCAAACAAACCTAGATACTATATCAATAAAATCCAATGACAGCACAGCAGAAGAAATGTCAGAAAGAGAGTTCAGAATGCACATAATTAAAACAATCAGGGAGATGAAAGAGCAAATGCAGGCATTAAATGATCGCACCAATCAACAGTTAAAAGAGCAAATACGGAAAGCAAGAGATCATTTCAATAAAGAGTTAGAGATACTGAAAAAAAACAAACAGAAATCCTTGAAATGAAGGAAACAATAAACCAAGTTAAAAACTCCATAGAAAGCATAACCAACAGGATAGAACACCTGGAAGACAGAACCTCAGATATTGAAGACAAAATATTTAATCTTGAAAATAAAGTTGACCAAACAGAGAAGATGGTAAGGAATCATAAGGAATCATGAACAGAATCTATAAGAATTATGGGATATCATGAAATGGCCAAATTTAAGAATTATTGGGATTGAGGAAGGCTTAGAGAAACAAACCAAAGGAATGAACAATCTATTCAATGAAATAGTATCAGAAAATTTCCCAAATCTGAAGAATGAAATGGAAAACCAAGTACAAGAGGCTTATAGGACTCCAAATATACAAAATTACAACAGACGCACACCAAGGCACATTATTATGAAAATACCTAACATACAAAATAAAGACAGAATTTTAAAGCCCGCAAGAGAGAAGAATCAAATTACATTCAGGGGGAAACCAATAAGAATATCAGCAGATTTTTCAATCCAGACCCTAAAAGCTAGAAGGGCCTGGAACAACATTTACCAAGCCCTGAAGAAAACAGATGCCAACCAAGAATCTTATACCCAGCAAAACTTACTTTCAGATTTGACGATGAAATAAGATCCTTCAATGATAAACAAAAGCTAAAGGAATTTACAAAAAGAAAGCCGGCATTACAGAACATTCTCAGCAAAATATTCCATGAGGAAGAGATGAAAAACAACGATGCAAATCAGCAATGGGAGGAACTAGCCTAAAGGAATAGCCAAATAAAGGAGAAACCAAATCATGTCAAAAAACAAAATGAGTCAAATGACTGGGAATACAAATCACATCACAATAATAACCCTGAATGTTATTGGCCTGAACTCATCAATCAAAAGACATAGACTGGCAGATTGGATTAAAAAGAAAAATCCAACAATATGCTGCCTGCAAGAGACTCATCTCATAGAAAGAGATACCTATAGACTAAAGGTGAAAGGATGGGAAAAAAACATACCATGCACACGGACACAGCAAAAAAGCTGGAGTATCCATCCTCATTTCAGATAATGTGGACTTCAAGCCAAAACTAGTCAGAAGGGATAAAGAAGGACATTACATACTGCTTAAGGGAAGCATAAATCAGCAAGACATAACAATCATAAATATCTATGCCCCAAACATTGGCTCATCCATGTACATCAGACAAATCCTTCTCAATTCCAGAAATCAAATAGACCACAACACAATAGTACTAGGCGATTTTAAAACACCTCTCTCACCGCTGGATAGATCATCCAAACAAAAATTGAATAAAGAACCCATAGATCTCAATAACACAATCAACAATTTAGACTTAACCGACTTATATAGAATATACCATCCAACAAAGAATGAATACACTTTCTTCTCAGCAGCACATGGATCCTTCTCTAAAATAGACCATGTTTTATGCCACAAAGCTACTGTTAGCAAATACAAGAAGATAGAGATACTACCTTGTACTCTATCAGATCATAATGGATTGAAATTAGAAATAAATGACAGAATAAAAAATAGAAACTACTCCAACACCTGGAGATTAAATAATATGCTATTATATGATGAATGGATAACAGAAGACATCAGGAAGGAAATAAAATAAATTCTTAGACGTAAACGAGAACAAAGACACATCATATCAAAATCTCTGGGACACTATGAAAGCAGTACTTAGAGGAAGATTTATTTCATGGAGCATATCCAATAAAAGAAGAAAAAATCAACAAATAAATGACTTAACACTACATCTTAAAGCCCTAGAAAAAGAAGAACAGACCAACACAAAAAGTAGTAGAAGAAAGGAAATAGTTAAAATCAGAGCTGAAATCAATAAAATTGAAACAAAATAAATAGAAAAAATTAACAAAATAAATAGTTGGTTCCTTGAAAAAATAAAATTGATAAACCCTTAGCCACACTAACAAAGAAGAGAGAGAAAACTCAAATTACTAAAATTCGGAATGAACAAGGAAATATCACTACAGACACGAGTGAAATACAAAATATAATTAGAAGCTATTTTGAAAATCTATACTCCAACAAATCAGAAAATCTTGAAGACATGAACAGGTTTCTAGAGACATATGAATTACCTAAACTGAACCAGGAGGACATACACATCTTAAATAGATCAATTTCAAGTAATGAAATAGAAGAAGTCATCAAAAGCCTACCAACAAAGAAAAGTCCTGGACCAGATGGGTTCTCAGCCGAGTTCTACAAAACCTTTAAAGAAGAGCTCATTCCAATACTTCTCAAAGTATTCCATGAAATAGAAGAGGAGGGAAACCTTCCAAACTCATTCTATGAAGCCAATATCACCCTGATACCTAAACCAGATAGAGACACATCAAGGAAAGAAAATTTCAAACCAATATCCTTAATGAACATCGACACAAAAATTCTCAATAAAATTTTAGCAAATTGCATACAAAAATATATTAAAAAGATAGTGCACCACGATCAAGTGGGTTTTATCCCAGGGATGCAAGGTTGATTCAACATCCAGAAATCAATAGACATAATTCATCATATCAACAGATTTAAAGTCAAGAAGCACATGATTATTTCGATAGATGCAGAAAAAGCATTTGATAAAATACAGCATCTCTTCGTGCTCAAAACACTAGAAAAAATAGGGATAGTGGGAACATTCCTTAACATTGTAAAGGCCGTCTATTGCTAAGCCCATGGACAATATCATTCTAAATGGTGAAAAACTGAAAGCATTCCCCCTAAAAACTGGAACAAGGCAGGGATGCCCTCTTTCACCACTTCTATTCAACATTGTCCTGGAAACTCTAGCCAGAGCAATTAGACAGACCAAAGAAATTATAGGGATATGAATTGGAAAAGAAGAACTTGAACTATCCCTATTTGCTGATGACATGATTATATATTTAGAGGAACCAGGAAATTCCACCAGAAAACTTTTAGAACTCATAAGTGAATTCAGTAAAGTAGCAGGTTACAAGATCAATGCTCATAAATCCAATGCATTTTTATACATAAGTGATGAATCTTCAGAAAGAGAAGTTAGGAAAACTACCCCATTCACAATAGCCTCAAAAAAATATAACACTTGGGAATCAACCTCACAAAAGAGGTGAAAGACCTCTACAATGAGAACTACAAAACACTAAAGAAAGAAATTAAAGAAAAGCTTAGAAGATGGAAAGATATCCCATGTTCTAGGATAGGCAGAATTAATATTGTCAATATGGCCATACTACCAAAAGTGCTATACAGATTCAAAGCAATTCCAAATAAAATCCCAATGACATACCTTACAGAAATAGGACAAGCAATCATGAAATTCATCTGGAAGAATAAGAAACCCAGAATAGCTAAAGCAATCCTTAGCAGGAAGAGTGAAGCAGGGGGTATTGCAATACCAGATCTTCAACTATACTAGAAAGCAATAGTAACAAAAATGGCATGGTATTGGCACCAAAATAGACAGGTAGATCAATGGTACAGAATAGAGGACATGGACACAAACCCAAATAAATTCAATTTTCTAATACTAGACAAAGGTGCCAAAAATATGCAATGGAGAAAAGATAGCCTCTTCCACAAATGGTACTGGGAAAACTAGAAATCCACATGCAGCAGAATAAAACTAAACCCCTATCTCTCACCCTGCACAAAAATCAACTCAAAATGGATCAAGGACTTCAGAATCAGACCAGAGACCCTTCATCTTATAGAAGAAAAAGTAGGTCCAAATCTTCAATATGTTGGCCCAGGATCAGACTTCCTTAACAGGACTCCCATAGCACAAGAAATAAAAGCAAGAATCAATAACTGGGATAGATTCAAACTAAAAACTTTCTCCCAGCAAAGGAAACTATCAGCCATGTGAAGAGACAGCCTATAGAGTGGGAGAAAATCTTTGCCACTCATACTTCAGATAGAGCACTATTCTCCAGAATCTATAAAGAACTCAAAAAACTCTACACCAAGAATACAAATAACCCAATCAACAAATAGGCTAAGGAAATGAACATACACTTCACAGAAGAAGATGCACAAGCAATCAACAGACATACGAAAAAATGTTCAACTTCTCCAGTAATAAGAGAAATGCAAATCAAAACTACCCTAAGATTCCATCTCACCCCAATTAGAATGGCGATTATCAAGAACACAAGCAACAACAGGTGTTGTCGAGGATGTGGGTAAAAGGTACACTCATACATTGCTGGTGGGGTTGCAAACTAGTGCAGCCACTCTGGAAAGCAGTGTGGAGATTCCTCAGAAAGCTCCGAATCGAACCACTATTTGACCAAGCTATCCCACTCCTCAGCCTATATCCAAAGGACTTAAAACCAGCATACTACAGAGATACAGCCACATCAATGTTCATAGCTGTTCAATTCACAATAGCTATATATATATAATGGACTATTACTCAGCCATAAAGAATAATAAAATTATGGCATTTGCAGGCAAATGGATGAAATTGGAGAATATCATTGCTAAGTGAGAAAAGCTAACCTCCAAAAACCAAAGGAAGAATGATCTCGCTGATAAGCGGACGATGACACATAATGGGGGGGGGCAAGAATAGAGGAAGGAGGGACTGTATAGAGGGAAAAGAGGGGTGGGAGGGGTGGGGAGAACGGAAAAAATAACAGAATGAATGAAACAACAGTACCTTATGTAAATGTATGATTACACAAATGGTATGCCTTTACTCCATGTACAGAGAAACAAGATGTATCCCATTTGTTTACAATAAAAATAAATTTTAAAAAAAAGAAGTTAGTATCCTCCATTCTGAGTAAGGCCCCAGCAAGAGGTCATGGAAGGAGGGGTGGGAACTGCTGGCCACTAGAGGTTCCAGGATCAGGGAGGCGTCCCCTAGTCAAAGAGACAGTTTTCTCAGTGCAGGCACCCATGTTCTATTCTCCTTCATTTATTTGTCCTCAAAAATAATACCAGGGGACGACCTAATCAAAGTTGAGAAAAAGAAGATACCTGTTAATTTTCTGCATCCAAACCTGGCCTGATCACCATTTGGAAGAATAGAAAAATGGTCTCTCGAGGGAAACATAAACTATAACACCACATCTTAAGAGACTATTATAAAGGGGAGAAGAAAAATGGTCAAAAGTGCCTTATGCATGAGTTTTTCTTCCTGTGCTTATAATGGCAGCTTTCCCTACCTTTTAACTGCCTGATGCCCATCTAAAAATCTAAGTCACATGAGCAGGTGCCCAAATCAGCTTGAGACCAGAGTGGGGGAAAATGTGTCACTTTTAAATCCAAGCAGCTGTGTGACATAAATGGCTGTTTAATCTGTTATTTTACTCTAGGATTCTGCTAAATTCCTCCCTAATACAAGAGAGCAGGAGAGATAAATGGAGAGGACCTGGAAAGGCCAGCTAGACCGGGTCCTGGACCTTTTAAGGATGCTTAAGGAATCTGCATTTTACCTTGGGGATGATGCAGGCATTGCTCTAAGCTGCATGGGGTAGGCTCTGCAATGATGATGGGTCAGCTCTCTAATGTGATCAACCCGGGAATATCGGGGGAACACTTTACTTCCTGAGGTTTTTCTATTCTTTCCAGTTGGGCATAAGGAAGGAAAATGGAATGATCCCATATATACAAGTCTTCTTTACCTTGAGAACCTTTACCTGAGGATTTCACAGACTCCCACATTCTTTAAATATCTGGACTGACTAGTCTGATCCAAAAGTGTGCTCTGGTCTAATAAAGACATTCCATGTGCTCCTAGAGTAATTACAGCTGTAGCACTTTTTATAGAACTTCTGTATTTTTTAACTCATAATTTTTTTCATGTTTGAATCCTGCACACCTAAATTAATACATTTTATTCTGATCAGTCTTGTTTTATCTAACTATAGAGGTTTTTTAACCCCTCTACCTGTTTCTCATGCTATCTTTATTCAGAGGTCAATTACTCAAGGGAAAGCTCAAAAATCTTTGTTTCCTATTGGGTTTTCATGGATATTTCTGTATTGTATGTGTGTCTATGTATGTGCCTTTGTCTATATATCACTTATGTGGTACCATAATTGGCATACTAAATGAACACTCATAAATTAAATTTTAAAAGAAGAGGAAGAAAAAAAGGAGTGGATCCAAATGCCTTTTAGTTCATGTCACTTAAAAGTTCAAGAAAAAGTTTAAAATAAGTTGGATAAACAGATAAAAGTAAAGATGTCTTTAAATTACTAACCTACACATTTTTCTAGGTGGTCAGGCAATTAATAGATGTTGGTTTCTATAAACTGTTTAGTGTATAATATCCATTGCTTCTAGGATTTTTCTTCAGAAAAAAAATGATGGCTTATACTGTTAACTATACTTGTCTGATCTCTTGGGTTTTACATTTTAAAATGAGTAAATTCTATTTAGCATCAATGGGATTAATTCTCTTAAACATGTTTGTTAGAGGAGATATCTGATTAATTTGCAAAATTGAAATGCAAAAACATCAACTAAATATAAATATAAAATCAAGTACTGTTGACTTCTTGAATTCTATAAGGTATATATATTTTGGTTTATTAAATGGTATTTTTACAAATTGGTAAATAAAAAAAGAGTTTGTTTTATTTCTGGATCTTCACTAAAAGCTGAGATACTAGGACTTAAAATTCTAACAAGCATAATTCTATATGCAAAGAGTACAAAAATTTCAATTCTGTTTCAACTAAAATACTTTTAAAAGCATAAAGTTTTTTATCTTATTAAAATGAGGTAATTTGTCTAAATTTAGAAATTTCATAAGGATTGTTTCAGAATGTAATTTAAGAAAGAGTCAGCAACTGGAAAAGAGAGATATAAGAAAGTTACAGGTATGGAAATATATTTTAGTATGGAAATTAGAAGGAAAATGTTTCTGGATGAGAAAGTATTATATATGATAAAGAAGTTATAGAGTGTCTAAGTAAGCTACACAAGGTTTATGAAGGGTAAATGTCCAAAAGTTTATGTGTGGTTAATTTGACTATAATTATCACAATCAGTTGAAGTTATTTAAGATTTTTTCCTGAGTTCAAATATTAATGTACTGATATAAACCAGAATTTAATTCTATATGTGTTGAAGTAAAAAGGTTTCTTAGAACATTAACCTGCTCTTATCTAGCAAGATAATTTCTTGTGTTTGTTAGGTTTTATTATTTAGGGGAAATAGTCTTAAAACAATTAGGGTTTGTACAACTCTGGTTAAACAAACAACTGTCATTTTAGATTATTACACTATACTATGAATTTTAAGTTTTCTTCAAAAGTTAAATTTGATTAATATAAGACCATCAGTGTAATTATGATGCTAACTATTGCTGGCTCTTTTTGTATTCATGTCCTCCAAGTATACAAATCTTTTAAAATTTAAAGTTTAGGAAAGCACTTTACTAAGCTGGTGTTCTCCAAACTAAAATTGCCTGTAGCAATCCCAATAAAGTTTCAGACTTAAATAGAAATAAAAAATTTAGTTGGGGACTTATTTATGCCATTTAATATTATGCAATTGGATAAAACAACCTGTCATCAAATAAGTGATATGTATAAAATTTTGTGTTACTCTTTACACTGAGATGGAAATATAAATGAACTTTTGAAAGGTAATAAGGAGAGCCTGGTTTGTTTAAAGGTTAACAGTGTAGAACATGAAAACATTTTGCCAGTTTTTCTCAAAAAGGAGTCAGGAGCTCTCTTAGCTTTTGTTTGATTCATGTTTCATATGTAATGTTGTATTAACTGATATTCATATAGACAGGAAAAATACATGAGAATTTGTAAAATGATATTTAAGAAAGAGGCAAAGATCAGCTTCAAAAATAAAACACTTTACCTAAGATTTGTCAAGAGGCCACCTCACCTGAATTAAGACTCTTCCTCTTAACTTATTCCATGTTAGGATGACTCCAAAGTAAACTAGCCTTAAGTTCACTTAAAGTTCAAAAGATAGATGTTTGTTGTAAAGATTACTGTGATCTCAAAATAAACAGGGAATCTAATATATAACTAAGTAAAGGTTTGGGATTAAAAAAATTGTTTCTTGGTTCATAGCTATTATACAAACTGAAAGTTTTGTTCTTGTTAATTCCATTTTGTATTTTCCTTATAAATTTTATAACTGTTGTCTCTTTATGCTTTGCAGAAGTACAACTTCTAATAAGACACCTTGAGTTAATTCGAGATAATAGGCCATTACCTATAGGACAGAGGCTGACTTCCAGTACTAATACTGATCCCAATTAAATGGAAGGGGTAAGTAACTGGAAAATTTTAGACATTAAAATTAAAACCAGTACTACTACTTCAAGACTGGTGAATCTGGCCTGCTGGATATTTAAACCCAAAACTTGGAGATCAAATTCAAGGAAGCAAAAGGGCCAAGAAAAAGGCAGTCCTCCTCTGTGGGACTTGCACCTCTGGTAAGTCACCCCAAACCCCTGATCGGGGGATAGAGAGGACCCTAGAGAACAGGAAGACAACCAGTGTACATTCTGTAAAGAGGAGGGTCATTGGAGAGGGAAATGTCTCTGATGCTTCCAAGAGAAGCCACATGTGGTCAGCAAGACCATAACCCATCCTGGCAGATGGCACCACTGGTAGAGAAAAGCTAAAGGAGCTGAGAGGCTTTGCACATGTCCTTAAGAGTGACCCCCTAAGGAATCTCAGCTGACTTAACAGTAGGGTAGGAAAAAGGTCAATTTTGACCAACTTGGTCTTAAACATCTAACAGGAGAGTTATAACCAAAGCACAGCTATACATGGACATTTAGTAGGAAAGACAATGACTCTTTTAATGGAACTTAAGATGTATGCTTGGGTCAGTCCCACCCAAAATAAGTAAAGCTGGAGGCTATAAAGGAAGGGTTCTTAGATGGGAGTGCCTGATAACTATCACAAGACTTTCAGTATCACAAGGTTGGTTTTTGTTTTGTTTTGTTTTTGAGTCAACATGAGATCTACAAATATTCCTAGCCATCTGCATAGGCAAGCTTGATCTGTGTTTCTGCATTTGCTAGTATGATTATGTAGCCCCAATATTTATCCCTCATATTGGTTTAAAAGATGTGATGTAGCACATAAAAGTCCTAACTTTACCAAGAAATTCCTAAGTGACACAGATAAAGGGATCTTTACTAAACATAGAAGTAATGCCAATATAAAGGTATTTTACAAAAGTTAGATGGCATTAGATATCTTAATTACAGCTCATGGGGACATCTGTGACATTATAAAAATTAATGTTGTGTATGCTTCTAACAATTCTGCTAGTGTTTCTAAAGCCTTAACTGGCCTCCACTCACAAATCACTAAATCAGTGACTTGTGGATCCCACCTAAAACTT
Source organism: Sciurus vulgaris (assembly GCF_902686455.1). NCBI lineage: Eukaryota > Metazoa > Chordata > Mammalia > Rodentia > Sciuridae > Sciurus > Sciurus vulgaris. The sequence continues at coordinate 123,172,294 of NC_136471.1, read as the reverse complement.
TAATGAGTTACCATCTTCATGGTTTTCAGAGACCAGCCAATAATACTGATTATTTTTGTGATAACTGTTTGCAAAAAACCTAATGTTTTGCTGTCTTATTTATTGTTGTCTTAGCATGATCCCTGCCCTATGTACACCTTATCCAGTCACCCACCAACTGCCACCATGAACCTCTAGACTGCCCTGATGCTAAATACCCTTAACTTCATGTCCCACTTGATGAAGAACAAGAATTTTGAGTTTCATTCCCCTAAACATAGCCCCTTTTCAACAGGGAGTAGCCAGAATGAGTCAGTGCCCAAATACCCTAAAAGAATTGAGGGGCTGAAAGTTTGTGAGGGGGAAATGCTAGGGGACAGATAGATGAGGATGGTGGAAACATGAGGTTAAGGGAATCATTCTATAAAATGAACCCACTGTGCTTGACCCCCACATACTTTCTTTGACAAAAGACAATTTATCTGTAGCCCTGCCAGGCCTAAGTGGACATAATATGTCACATTCCTCAGCAAACTACCTGTTAACTTCAGGGAAATGCAGGCAGGAAATAACATTGATAAGAGGAACCCAAGTTACTTTGAAGGGAGAGACTTTTGTGGCCCTTTTCACAGATCAGATCCAGGATGATAAGGATAGTTCCTCCCAACCATAAAACGTGTAAGAATGCATGGTTGAGAATCCAATTAGGACCAGTCAGCATGCCAAGGTGACCTAGAGTTGCCTTAGCAGTGGGTACTTAAAAGTCTAATGTCATTCTGCTGTCAATCAAATGTCAACAGGTGGACCTGCGTGGGACTCTCTGGAAACTTTCCTGGGATCCCCAATAAAACTGGAGTACAGGAGAGGCACACTGTCCCTCTCCTCTCTGAGAGGTCTCACTCTCTCCTTTGAGAGTATCCCCTTTCCCTTTTCCTGTCCCTTCAATAAACTCATTCCTTTTACTCTGAGTGGCACGTCTGAAATCTTTCTGCCTTGATTGCAAGAATCAGGGTTTGAAGGGAGGTCTTCAGTTTGCCTCAGTTTCTTGGAAGGCCCTAGCTCTGTAACATTTCCAGGGGAGAGAGTTAAATAAATAAATACTTATTTACATATTTATTTATTTATTTCTGCAGAGCTGGGGATTGAACCCAGGGCCTTGCACATGCTTGGCAAGCGCTCTACCGTTGAGCTACATCTTTGCCTTGGAGATATACATTTTAAGGGGAAAATAATCAGGAGTTTATATTTGTGTTTCCAATTCAAATTCAGGACCACTAGGCTTTAACTTCTTGCATTTCCTATTTGTGTCTCTTTTAGGCTGAAAACTCTGGTTCCAAATGACATTAACATAATCATGTATATACTTTGTGTACATGTGCATGTATGTATATATGTAGTCTCAGATAATAATAATCCTGATAGGGCTTGGGTGGCCATGGGTTCACTCTCCACATCAAAAATAATAACAAGAAGAGCACTAATAACTGAAAACAAAGATTTTGGGGGATAGTTAGTTCATTTTATCCTGAGGATACATCCCACTGAGGAGGCACAGTAACATTCCTGTGGTGTGAAGTAATGTGAGGTCATTCCGTGTGGGGTTATGCCAACAACTTGATATATGATTAAATTAGTTTGTTGCATTTCATTTCCATTTTTATGTTATTGTGTGTTATGGTTATGTAAAGCATTTATATGGTTCCAAAGATGAAAAGGCCCCTAGCCATAATCCTTCCACAGTGTTGTGCCTAGCACATCAAAGACATTCACAAATATTTGCTGACTTTTATGACATGTATATGATTGTTTTATTTCGATTCATTCACTGAAGGGGTGATGGTGATTCGAACCAGAAAACCAAAGGCATGTTAAGGGCCAGGATTTGCCTTGAAGGTCAGGTTGATTGAATATCTTTTGGGTGATTTGCAAAGGAAAAGGTCAAAGGCACATTTCAGGATCTCTAAATCCCCGAGGCACACAAACTGGTGGGGTCTGGGGTGGTGGGGAAGCAGAGTCCTTTGTCTCCAACTTCACTCAAGATGAAGGCACCCTCCTTTCTTAAGACTTTCTCTTCCTCAGGTCCGTGTCTTATGCAATTCTTTCTTCATCTCCCTGGCCTCCCCTTCAGATGCAGGAGAACTTTGTGAATATTCTAGCTCATATAACTTTACTTTTACCCGTAGTTAATAACTACAACCTCAACTTGTCACTGCCTGACACAATTTCCTAAAGCATCCCTCACTTTCAAGGTTGTTTCTAAGTTTGGCTTTGCAATTTCTACAAAGAAAGAGCATAAAGAAAATGTCCTGGTCATTTAAAAAAAATGGATTCCCTTGTTTCTCCACTGCAAAGTTACTATTTTAACCTTTGTAATGAATAAATTTCTTGTCAGAAGATATTTTGAGATTATGCAAATGTCCCACTAATTTTAGCCTCTATTTATGTTAATTCTTGTCTGCAACGGCCACTGTGGCCTTTGCCAAATGCTGACTTTCTATTTCCAGCATCTTTTTACATTAATTAATTGGAATTCTGTAATGAAAAGTTGTTCCTCCTTCCCCATTTATTTATTCAATTATGTCTTTGCAAATGATTTATGGCTGTTCATTTTATTCTGTGGGTTAAAACCAACAACTATCTGCATTTATTTTATCTTTCAAATAATAGAGCATTGGAAAAGGAAGGGAGAAGAGATAAAGAGAACTCTGAAGGAAATAGGAATGGCAGATCTCAGAAGCGGTCCCTGCCCCTTGCCTGAGATAGAATCCCCGAAGAGTCCTCCCCTACCCGCCACTAGAAACCCACTTGTTGAAGACAGCATGGCTCCCTGGATGATATAGTTCACTGAGCTGCTATTTCCAGGTTAACTGTACACTAGGGAAAAGGCACAACTCATCCCAAGTGCATGAGAGCCATTGTGAGATCTTTTCTATGCTCTCTGTTGCACTGGCCGTGCAGGTCACATATTGAAATATTACAGCGCCCTCCATCCTGGTTTCCTGAGTGATATCATGGAGAGTCCCTGGCCAATCTATGTTCGACACAGGAGTGGAAAATCAACCTCTGATAATTTGAGGCTAATTGGTACTGCAACATACCTGGTCCATCCTAACACAGTGGTCTAAACTCAAACAATGATCCACACATTTCCCTTCATTGTGCTCATTAAGTCCTAGGTCTTAAACCTTTATAGTGCTTGGGTAACCACAAGAAGCAAAGGATAAAGGCTTCTGGGTTTTTTCCAAGTTTAAAGCACATATCCAATCTGCAGTTGTCCACAACTGAGTTCTCACAAAAGAAGCAAAAGTTAACAGAAACTCAGAACAAATAAGCACTAAGACTGAACTCTTGTTCATATGAACATGGCCAACTCATGGCCAACTCGCAACATATAGCTGGGGAATTGATTTTTGGATCCTCAGTCAAGTAAACAGGGCAGCATTTTACAGCTGTTACATGATCTTTTAAAGGCAAGTTAGTGGCATAACCATTTATAGAAACAGTTGTTCTGTCCCTTTGGCCCCAACTGTGTCGCTAATCTTCATCTTCTCTTGCACTAAGTCAATGCTGCAAACTTGCATCACCAGCAGGACTAGGCATACCGTAGCACTACCCTGCACAATTAACATTCCCCAGAAGGCAGTGCAGATAGCAAGAAGGTCCCGCCTGCGGTGGGGCGGGCACTTTCCTACGCAGGCGCCTTCGGGTCCCCGCCTTCTCAATCGCCCACCGCGTGGTGACCTGAGGAGCCCAGAGCCCCGCCCCCTCTGGCGCTGATATTTAATGAGCGGTCGCAAGCCTTTCTGGTGGGCGGGGCAGGCGCTGGGAGCCGTCCTGGTTGGTCCGCAGACCTGCGCGGCGCATGACGTCGTTCGGACTCGTCACGTCGCGTTGCGTTTAAGGCGTGGCATCAGCTCCGGGCGCTTGAAGGAGACTTGGGGACGGCTTGTTCACCTAAGTCGTTGGAGTCGCCTCTGCAGCTGCTTGCTCTCCATGAGGAAGATGCTCGCGGCTGTCTCCCGCGTGTTGGCTGGCGCTGCCCAGAAGCCGGTGAGGCGGCCTGAGCCAGCGGGCTCGGGTGGGGCGTGAGCAAGGCCGAGGCGGGACCGGAGGAGGGCGGGCTGGACCTCCTAGCACCCGGCTGTGGCTGTGTGCTGTTTGGGGCCGGGCGCCGGAAGGGGGACACGCGGGAAGCCGCGGACCTTTGTTTTGACTCCTCGCGGTATATTCTGCTCCTGGCCCCGGGGTGAGAGACTCGGGCTAGGGAGGAGGGGGATCCCTACAAGATTTTCGTGGAGTTCGGCTGCGCCTCCCCCCCCACCCCCCTGCGCCCCCGTCGGCCCGGCTCCGCTGGCCAAGCAGGAGGAGTGTTGGAGGATTTCCAGCCCCTGTTTACAGGACATGGAAATGGTGAGGCTAGGGCTTCTGGTCGTCAGTTGGCTCCACTCATTTCAAATCTTACTAATTTCGTTCCTCTTGACCGAGAGGCAATATAGTACGTAATAGTAAAGAGCTTGGAATCCGGGGATTTGAGTTATTCGGTTCAAACAGCGTTCTCACCATTTAACTACTGTGATCTTAGGGAAGCGCACACACAAAAAATTTTTTTTCAACGTCCTGGTGCGTGGTTTCTTCATTTAAAATGGAGATAAGAAGAGTACTTTCCCTACAGTGAATCGCACCAGCGAGTACATCCACAAGATAGGGATTCTAATTAGAATAAGATATATTCCATGCTCGTATAATTATATCAAAATGGATTTTGCAGTCATGTGTAACTAAAAAGTACAACAACAAAAAGAGTACTTTCCTCGTGGCATTATCGTGAGGATTCAACAATGACCCGTGCCTAAACCTTTCCGAATAGTGTCTGGCACATAGTGAGTGCCATATATGTTTAATATTGTTATTTTATGGAGTGCTAAGTTTGGTGTACATTTGTTAGACACATACACTTGGCCCTGATGAGGGTTCAAACGGGGTCAGACTCGCCAAAAACAAATTTCCTCCTTTCCCTTCCTCTCAGCTTTGGAGCTTTTATTGGCAATCACTTCGCGAGCGGTCAGGGAGAACCCAGAGAGGAAACTACCTTCACCCTTAAACACACAGAGGCTTAGAGTAAAGGTAGCTAAAGAAAACAGAAGTGATCTTAAGAGGGTGGGGGTTAAGGTTAAGTCTATTTATGGCCCCAGCTTTTAGATGTTCCTCATATCTAAGCTAGCATTTTGACCTCTAGGCACAGTGAGATAGTGTTTGTTGGTATAACTGCCCCAAGCTTTGACTTGTAATTCTGGTTCTAGTAATTTCCCCAGGACTTAATACAACTCTGGGCATTATGGGCAGAGATTGTCAAAATGTAGGAAGTGGGCTGCTCTAGGAATCCCATTGACTAATGACAAAACGATTTGATTAACCCATTAAATCCCAGGTTTTCAGTTCTGAGAATTATTTCAACAAAATTGATACAGGTGCACTAAAATAGGTGAAAATCAATCTAGAGCTTATACACATTGTTAACATAATTGTTATATTCTAATATGTTCTTATTATGTAGCTATATATTACATACTGTATTTTTATAAGTGTTCCACATTTGGGATGATGGGACAAAATGGGTTAATCAGATACTATATTAGCATTTGAATTGTAACTGGAAGCCTACCTTCCTGTTAACGGTAAGCGCCATATATTCAGTGCTTATTGAGATCTTTTTGTCGTCATTCTAATTAGTTATACATGACAGTAATATGCATTTTGATACATCATAAAATGGAGTATAACTTCTCATTCTTCTGGCTGTACATGATGTAGAATCACACTGGTTGTGTAATCATATATATATGTATATATGTATATGTACACACACACACACACACACAGGGAAATAATACCAGATTCATTCTACTATCTTTCCTAGCCCATACCCCTGAGATCTTAGTACATGTCAGGCAGTAGGCTGGATTTGTCATATGCTTTATCTCATTTAATTCCCACAACATCAGTTTTTAGTTGAGCCTAAGAAGTAGAGACATGTTTGTGTTTTAGTTATAGGCAGAGGTTAACTGAAGGTGAAGTTTGCTTACAGCTTTGAGATTGGACAAGGCATTTAAGCAAAAACAAATAGAAGCATTGGAAAGGAAAAACATTTTCAAAGATACTACTGAAATCAAACTTGGAACGTTTTAGGAAGTTGAATTGGAACTTGAAACTAATAAATGCTAAATTTCATACCTTTCTACCAGAGTTTCTGCTTTAAAGAAGTGTCATCATCTGTGGCTATCTGTTGCTAGAGGCCATTACTAGTAGATCCTTGTCTTTGTTATTAGATGCTTGATGGAGATTTAATATTCTGGAAGTCAGATTTATTGTTTCTCTTATTTGCGGTTTTTTTTTCCTAACCTTACGTAAGAACATCGAATTCCAGAGATGAAGTCATGTAAGAAAGTGCTCAGTTATCTTCCCGTTTGGTAGTGTCAGCTCTTCAGATAATTAGTTTTCTGTGTTAATTGTACTTGTCCTGCACTGATTAATTAGGAACCATTCCCGGAGCTTCTACAATTAGCAAGAACTAAAAGTTTTGCCCTTATCTTTTTAAAGGTTAGAGCAATAAATTCCTAATGTGTTGGCTCTTATTACATTTTGTAATTCTTCATATGAATGGATGTCTTTTTCATTTCAGTATAAATAACACAAAATAGATTAAGGCTTACTTTTTAATATTATACATGTAGGAAGCCTTCCCTCCCAAAATGACAAATGCAAACTTTTGTAACTAGAGTCCTATCAGCTACACCTTGAAGAGGGAGAAAGGTTAGGCAGTTGGTTTGATAGCTGTGATCCTCTGCCTAAAACTAATCCCCTTACCTTCCCTCCCAGGACTCTGCATGTGTTTTTTCTTTTCGCTTTTTCTTCTCTTTGTTTGCCTTCCCCTCTTGAGATAGGGAATTATGGAGATTTATCTCAGGCTTATAGATTGTCATTGTCTCATAGTGTTTGGCATGAAACTTTGAAATGGATTATACAATTGTGATTTCATTTCTGAATGAGGTTGATAGTTGAAGTTATTTCCTGGAAGAAAACTGAATTGCATTAATTTTTTTATTCTTTGTCTTATTGTTTATATTTCTGTTATGAGTTCAGAAGTAGGTAAGATTTTTACTTTACACTGGTAAAATCTGGAATTTTTTAAATGTATTTCCTCCTTCACATGAATGAATCCTGTGTATTTAGGAACATAAAGTTTTCATTTTATTGAATAGGTTGGGTCTCTGTCAAAGAAGAATCTCTTTTTAGGGGTTGGGGGTGCAACTCAGTGGAAGGGCATATGCTTGGCATACTTGAAGCCCTGGATTCAATCACCAGCACCAAAAAAGAAATCCCATTTAAAAGAGAATTTTTTTTATGACTATCCAGAGAAAATGAATAGTAGTTGTCTTTTAAGAAATCTCAGTTAAATATGATATACTCACATTTCTAATATGGCTTTTAGCTTCTTTAATTTACATTTGCCCCTTTCACCCTTTGTATCAGTGGTTCTGCTCATTTTTGAGGTTCTTAATAATGAAAAAGGGGGAGAAATTAGCTTTCTGGCTGTTGCAATTTTTGCCCTTCCAGTTCTTTACTATATGTAGCACAGTTTATCATTTTTCATTTTTTTGACTTTATGATTTTTGTTTGCTTTTTGTTACCATTGCCTACCTGGTTTGAGCTCTATTTTTAAATTGTTCCCAAAACTGTAGTTCCTGTAGTTTTATCTGGAAATTTATTTTTCAATACAATAGATAATTTTAGCTCTGCAAAATAATTTAATGGTTACAAATAACACATCTCTTATGACTGTCAAACATCACCTTTTCATTCCTGCCTCTCAGCTTATATCTTCCCAAATTTCCAAATTTTCTTCATTCTGAGATATATTTAATGGACTCTAACTTAACTGAAGCATTTATTTCTAGTATTTAGACTTTTTTGGTGTGTCATTGGCCTTTTTATTTGTTTTTGGCTTTGTCAGATAATAGTACAGTAGTCCCTCATTGGTTTTAGTTATTTGTGGTCAGCTGTGGCCTGAAAGTATTAAATGGAAAGTTACAAAAATAAGCAATTCAAAAGTTTAATCTGGGGCTGGGGAGATAGCTCAGTCGGTAGAGTGCTTGCCTTATAAGCACAAGGCCCTGGGTTCGATCCCCAGCACCGGAAAAAAAAAAAAAAAAGTTTAATCTGTGTGCCATTACAACTAGTATGATGAAATTTTGTCCAGTCCAAGTCAGGATGAGAATCATCCCTTCATCTAAGATACACTCATATGTTACCTGCGTGTTAGTCACTTAGGAGCCCTCTTGCTTATCAGATCTACTGTCTTGGTATTATAGTGCTCTATATAGGGTTTAGTACTCTTTGGTTTTAGGCATCTGCTTTGGGTCTTGGAATATGTAACCCCTGCAGATAAGGAGGAACTGCTATATACTGACAGGTAAAGAGATGAATGGATAATAGCTTTCTACCTCTTGGCTCGTTCATTTGGGAGGTACACAGAGCACAGCATTCTTAACTCTTCTCATCAAGATAAGTCCAGTGCTAGCGTTAGATAGGAAAAAAATGCTGTATTACATGTCAGATGTGCTTTTTATGAGATCTGATGAATATGCTTCAAGTCTCCATGAAAAGAATGCATGCTGGTTTACATGTCAGTGTGAAAATGTGGTAGGAAGTAGCTGTTTAATATAGTACAGTATGTCTTTTTGGTATAACCTAAATGTTGGCCACTAAATAGAATACTTTTGCTGTGAACAGCTCTGTTCCCTTGTAAGAGCAGGAAGAAGTCCTTACCCCCAAGCAGTGACAGCTACCCAAACATCAAGAAGGAAACACCGTTTTAGAGAATATTTCTCCCTTCTGGGGCCTCAGGAGGAGCCTACCCAAGATGTAGGCTGTTCAAATTATAAAACTGCTGGCTCAAGTCTATTGTTTTTAAGTCAATGCTAAATATCTTTGGTTCCATCTCTTATATTTCTCACTAATGTACTCATCTCATACTTTGAATAGTTTATTTTCCCTTACAGGTCTGTTTCATACAAAAGTGAAGTTTTCCTGGAATGGGGACTGACTATTAGTTTTATTTGAAGTATACTTTTGACAGTTAACCTCTAGATGAGTGGTATCAGGTTATTACTGAAAATAGTATATGTCCCTATGACTTTTTTTCCCCTTTTTGTCTGCCAGGGATTAAACCCAGGGCCCTGTACATTCAAGGCAGGTGCCCTACCAACTAAGCTATATCCACAGCCCTGAAAATAGTATAAATAAAGCCCACAGTCTCTTCATTTTGGTTATTAATTTCATTATATTCCCACTAATATTTTTTGAAAACAAAGTGATTAAGTGTATGAGTTTGGTTTTTGCCATCTTTCACTGTCTTCATGATCATGTTTGATTGGCCAAAGCGTGGATTTATTTTGGAAGACAAGGAGGATACTAGCATAGTAAACAGAGTGGAAGAGAAGCCCATGAACATGTTGGGCCCCCATTAAAGTTCCATGACTACATCCTGATAATTGATCGTTATAATAATGACTTTATAAAATAACTGACAGTAAAAAAGTACTGATTTATTTGCGTATTTTTGTCTTTCTAGGCAAGCAGAGTGCTAGTGGCATCCCGTAATTTTGCAAATGATGCTACATTTGAAATTAAGGTAAGAGGTATTTTACTTTGCCATAAGTTTTTCCACAGGTACACTCTGATACAATTTTATACCTTCAGAACATTTTTGATACTTATGCTTTTTTTGACATTTTCTCCCAAATGTTCCAGAATCAAAGGCTCAGAGAAGTTTGGCAAACATAAGAATTTATTCTTAGAAGCTCGTTGGTGTTTCAAGGAAGGGAGGCATAAATAATGGAAACTTACTTCAAACTTTAGGACGTGACTCAGTAAAACATTTGAATAAGAAGGTTCTTAGATGTTTCTTTGAAAATTCATCTTTCAGCCTGTAACACCAAGTTACACCAAGGCGTTTTCATAAAAAAAAAAAAAAATCTCAGAAAAATTTCCTTCCTCCAAAGCCCATCCCTTTGCCTGGTGTGGCTTATAGATTTAAGGAGTCAGAAGCAATATAAAGCATTGACAATATGCTCTTTTGCTGATTTTTGAGTTCAGTATTATTTGAGACTGAGTTGGATCTTCGAATGAGTCAGCTGTGTTAGCAATATAGTAACTGGGGGATGACTGCCGTGCTCCATTTCAGAAATGTGACCTTCACCGGCTGGAAGAGGGCCCTCCTGTCACAACAGTGCTCACCAGGGAGGATGGGCTCAAATACTACAGGATGATGCAGACTGTGCGCCGAATGGAGTTAAAGGCCGATCAGCTTTATAAACAGAAAATTATTCGTGGTTTCTGTCACTTGTGTGATGGTCAGGTAAGTGGTAGGTTTCTAATAAAACCATATTTGTTGTTGTTGTTGTTCGTGATGCTGGGGATTAAATGTAGGGCCTTATGCGTGCTAGGCAAGCACTCTACCAACTGAGCTGTTTCCCCACCCCAAACCATGGTTATTTAGGTATGGTTTCTATTTGTTGATTTTTTTACTCTGCCTTTTGTGTCAGAAGGATTTGAAGTTGGTATTTAAAATTAAAAATAGAATCCCAAAACCTGCTATGAAGCTTAGGCTAAAGCATTCATTCACATAAAACATTGTCAATTTCCTGTGTGCATTCTTAGAATTTTCCTAATTTAAAACTTTCTGACAGGGCCTGGGATTGTAGCTCAATGGTAGAGCACTTGCCAAGCACATATAAGGCACTGGGTTCGATCTTCAGCACCACATACAAAAAATAAAATAAAGGTATTATGTTAAAAAAAATTCTGACATTGCAGTCATCTTTACTCTTGGGAAAAGGGGTTATTTTATTGGTTTGTTGTTTTGTGGGTTTAAGCCAAAGGTTACAAACTGAAATCTGTTGGGGCCAGTTAGATAAGATCAATGAATGAAAAAAGATTGGGTATACAAAACATGAGAATGATGACAGGGACTGGGGTTAAACTGGGGGCAGTATGCCCACTCAGAGGGATGCCGTGATGTGGTTCCAGCTAGCTAGTTGGTGCCAAATGGAAATAAGGGGCTGAGGTTTCCTAGTGTTTTGTTTCTCTGAGAGAAAACAAGTCTCAGTTTTCATGTGACATTCCCTCAGTATTTTAATGTTAACATCTGACTCAGAATCTTTCACTGTACAGGCACATCTGTGGATTGCTTGTGACTTCTGATTTGGGCCTTGCCCTCCACTGTTCTTGATGAAAAAAATATATCACTTTCTATAGTTACTAGTGAGGAGTTTTAGCCCACTTAACATAATGTTTCATAACATTTGGTCTAATAGAAACCTTTTTATCCAGAAATGAATGTCATGTTGGTTTCTTCCTTTAATACAGGAAGCCTGCTGTGTGGGCCTGGAGGCTGGCATAAACCCCACGGACCACCTCATCACGGCCTACCGGGCTCATGGTTTCACCTTCACTCGTGGTCTTTCTGTCCGAGAAATTCTTGCAGAGCTAACAGGTTTGCTATGGGTTTACAGAAAGGGGAAGAGAATGAATTAAGTTTTTAGATATTTCACCATTAAGGTGCTAAGCATTGCAAGTTAGTGCTAAAAACTTTTTGAGTTTAAAATTAAAAATCCCCCAAAATCCTTGGGTGTTTGAAGCTTTGATACATTTGTTGTCCTTTGGAAGTAAACTAGCCATTTGTAAAGTCATCTGGTCCCTCAAATAAATATTTTGTAAATCAGAATGGGGTTATCATCATCAAGCCTGTCAATAGAAGTAGAGCAGTCATGGTTGGGTTGAAGCACTCCCTGATATACAGTGTGTAGAGTCTAGCAATGTTTAAAATTCCTGTTTTCTTTGTCCCCTTGACTCTTTTTTTTAAGTATTTTTTTTTAGTTGTAGATGGACACAGTATCTTTATTCACTTATTTTTTTTTAACGTCCTGAGGATTAGACCCAGTGCCTCACACATGCGAGGCAAGCACTATACCACTGAGCTACAGCCCCAGCCCTGTTCTCTTGACTCTTGAACTGTTTAGTTTACCAGTGTAGGAAAAATCAGATATGTTGTGACTGGCCAAAAAAGTCCTGGCTACTATATTAACATCTGAAGGCAACTAAGTGATTAAAGAACAGGTGTGATTGAAATGGTCAAGGACATGGAATTAGTCTGAACTTCCTTATCAAAGGGTAGGGAGACAAGGAGGAACATACGTTTGCATGGGGGGGACAGATGCTTAGGAATTGAATTGGTCTCCAAGTAAAGACTTGGGTGTGGTTTTATGGTATATTTGTTTTTCACACGTGTGTGTTCTGCCCTTTCTAGGACGAAGAGGAGGCTGTGCAAAAGGGAAAGGAGGATCGATGCACATGTATGCCAAGAACTTCTATGGGGGCAATGGCATTGTTGGAGCTCAGGTAGTCAAGGATGAGGATCTCGTGCTTTCGTAGATCTCAGCTTTCGTATATGTGGTCCCAGCCATGTCTTCAGAAACTTTGACAACCCAGAGAACTTCTCTCTGAAGAATTTTAGTACTTTGGGGACAATTTTTTTTAGTACTTTGGGGGCTTTTTAAATTTTTTTCTTCTTAGTTGTAGGTGGACACAGTACCTTTATTTTTTTTCTAAGTAGTTCTGAGGATCAAACCTCGGGTCTCAGGTGTGCTAGGTCAGCACTTTACCACTGAGCCACAGGCTCAGCCTGCTCTGTTTGCTTTTAAATCCCTATTCTTTCTTAAGTTACCATTTGAGCAATAAGTAGATTTGGATAGTGATTTAAAATTTATTCATTTTTATGTTTCACAAGTAAGCAAGAGCCTCTAGCAGTAGAACTATCCCGTCAGTTTCCTCTGTATTTCAGTACATGAATTACTTATTGGATCAACTTCATCCTATCTCTGCCTTGTCCTAGCTCCTAACACTAGAAGAGGTGGCATTCAGGGTCTTAGGGGCCTACTGATGATCCAAAGCCAACCTCTATCAGTAGGGAGTCCTTGCTCACATCAATTATTGAAAAATGAAAAATTAACAGCATGTAATATATCTAATAGAGTAAGATTCTATTATATGTATTTTAAATCTGGGTTCTATTTTTTTATTTTTTAGGGTTAGTAGTTGAATCTTTAGGTGCAGATAAGTCATTGCCTACTGGTCAAAACAGAATATGGTATTTATTCATGTTTTATTACTGGTTTGAATATCGGGTGGGTAAACAGAGACAAGGTTGGGGTAGGAATAGTTTATAGCAACAATGTGATTTCTGTTTTAAATTCTGTCCAGGAGTTAAAATTCAGAGCATTACTCCTCTCATGGATTTCTTTGGTTCCTCTTTTGGTCATCCTTAATGTTATTAGGTGCCCCTGGGAGCTGGGATTGCCCTGGCCTGCAAGTACAATGGAAAAGATGAGGTCTGTTTGACTTTATATGGTGATGGTGCTGCTAATCAGGTATGTATTTAACTTTGTGACACCAATTATTTTCATGTCCAAAGTGTTGAATGATCACAGTTGGGTTTGTAAAGGAAATGGTATATGGCTTATTGGTTGAAATAGTATTTCATGTGTCAAGTTAGCATTTGGTTTTCTGACTGAGTCAGAGATGTACCCCTGGGCACATTTCACACCAAGCTTTATAGGGGCACATTCCTGTGAGGGAGCTCTTCTTAGCTGCACATTAGTGCTTCCCAAATCTATTCTGTGGTGAAGGATTTTTTAAAAAAATTTGTAACCCATTGCAAACCAATACTATAAGATACAAACAGGCTCATTCTCTTAGATGCCAGGGCAGTGTCCTATAATGGTGTCTGAGCCCTGGCTCTTCCATTTCTTGCTTGTCCTGTTTAGGTGCGTGTAACCACCAGTCTGAAAGGCCCTTGGTGTCATAGATGCTGTTTCACTCTGGTCATCCAGTGGGTTGGATAGATTAATATAGCATAAAACTAGGTAGTTTTTACACGTTGCTCATCTTCCCAGTGTATTCTGTACTACTCTGGAGGCCCCAGAGAAACAAGTAATGGTATTTGTCTCCCCTTAGTTGCAAGAATATGATGCCTGCTGCTTCTCCCCACCACCCCAACACATGCTTCTTTCCCTTACTACCAGAAACTTGTTTTTAGATGATGAGGCTTTTCAGTCTTTATGAAAGCACTCGGTGCCAGGCAGAGCAACTGTTGGAATGATGAAGAAGTCTATAGAGAAATGAGCAAAATAAAACCACTTGAGCTTTTTATTATTACTTCCAGGGTCAGATATTTGAAGCTTACAATATGGCAGCATTGTGGAAATTACCTTGTATTTTCATCTGTGAGAATAACCGCTATGGAATGGGTACATCTGTTGAGAGAGCAGCAGCCAGCACTGATTACTACAAAAGAGGCGATTTTATTCCTGGGCTGAGGGTAAGGACACCTCTCATAGAGCCAGGACCACATCTTCTCAGCTAGATGCCCTCATGCATACTCTTGATGGTCTTAGAAAACTTGAAGAATTTCACTTTCTTATGTATGAGCAGGTCATATAAAAGTAAAATGGGGGGCTAGGGTTGTGGCTTAGTGGTAGAGTGCTTGCCTAGCATATGTGAAGCACTGGGTTTGATTCTCAGCACCGCATATAAATAAATAAAGGTCCGTGAAGAACTAAAAATGTATATATATTTAAAAAAAAAAAAAAAAGTAAAATGGGAGGGCTGGAGTATGGCTCAGGGTAGAGCACTTGCCCAGTATTTATGAATCCCTGGGTTCCATCCCCAGCACTATTTAAAAAAAGTGGTGAAATGGGTTCGAACAGTTGGATTTATATTCTGTTGCTTCCACCTTTATTAATAGGTGGATGGAATGGATATCCTGTGTGTCCGAGAAGCAACAAGGTTTGCAGCTGCCTATTGTAGATCTGGGAAGGTAAGACTCCCCAATGACTTTGTCTTAGGCCCTGTGGCTAAAAATGTTTAAAGTTAAAAGAAGAATTCCCACCTGCCTCTGGTAGCTCTCCAGGACTAGCTGCTAACTGAAGTGTATGAAATAGAAGCAGAGTCCAGGCAGGTGAATGGAGTCCTGTAAATAGCATGGTCTTGGTAGCTCACATCCTGGGAAACAGTCCACTTTTCCCCCATTTGAGGTTAGTCTTCTGGTGTTTCCTCAGTATTTTGCCTCTGCCTTCACCATGATGATCTATTTTTGTTTTGGTTAATTGTTCACCCTCCCACCCATTAAGTATAAGCCCCTTGAGTGACCAACTTAGGGATTGCCACAGTGCCCAGCATAGGACTTTGCTTACGTAATAGGTATTAAATATGTTTCTTCTTTGCAGATTAACAGTAAAAGTGCACATAATCTTAGTCTTGCTGCTTCAGCCCTAAAAATCTGTACTTTTCAGTGTATGGCAGTGAGAAAGAAAATAATGAAATTGGCCTAAAAAGAGGTTTAAGATGTACATGTATGATTACACAAGTGGTGTGAATCTACATTGTGTACAAGCATAGAAATGAAAAGTTGTACCCCATTTGTGTATAGTGAATCAAAATGCAGTCTGTAAAAATTAAATAAATAAAAATTTTAAAAGAGAGGCTTAAGTACCTTAGTGCTAGTAGAAATTGAGTAGTTGCTCTCAAATCAGTCTTCCACTGCCAAAAAAGCACAGCCCTGTGGTTTACCTTTTAGTGAGGTACCATGTGTGTATTTGGGCAGTAGTACGAATCATATGTGAAAGTAATGATGAAAAAGTCAGGGTGGAGGGAAAAGAAACTAGAAGGGATGTGGAGTGATAAAGCAGAACAGGGCTAAGGTGATAGATTGACTGTAGTGGGCTGAGCAGTCCACATGAGACTAGGAGCCAGACCCTCAGGTGGGTGTTCCTCTATCTCTTCCAGTTCCTGAAAAGAACATGTGGGGTCCAACCCTGGGTGAAAACATGCTCAGTTCACAGAATATTTGGACTTAACCTGACCAAAGCCTGATCTTAAAACTATGGGAGGACCTAGAAACCCCCCTTATCACCCCTAGTCCAACGCACTGTAATTCCAAGTGACTACAAGATGACATTACCAAAAGACTAAATAAATAAATGCCAAAATGAATCCACCCCCACCTGTTCATAGCCTTGCCAGTCGGCTAGTGTAGCATGAGTAAGCTGCTTGGTGATGCACAGCTGAGCTGGCCAGACGCCTAGCAGAGTTACACTTTAGGTATCAAAGGTCTTGGGGCCTGCCAGCTTTCTGTTAAACCAGCAAAGTCTAGTTGAAGCGGGATTGGCTACTGGCCTCTACAAAAAACACTGCATCATGAAATGGGCAACTTTGTTTAGGTGGAAGTGGAAATCTACTTACTATCCATGGGCTTTGTAACATGTTCTGTGTCCTTTTGATTAAAAACAAATTGTTGGCAGATTAAGTTCTGCTGTACCATTGAGCTTCACCCCCAGCTTTTTTATTTTTTATTTTGAGACCAAGTTTCTGAGGCTGGCCTCAAGCTTACATAGTGCTCCTGCCTCAGCCTCTTGCATCAATGGGATTATAGGGGTAATCATTTACATCATACCTGGATTTAAGTTCCTAATAAAAATGAGAAGGATGAAACATGCTGTAAGTAGGTATTAGAATCGTTCAACCAATAAGAAATTCTTGACAACTCGGCTGATTTATAGAAGATTGAATAGAATACATTGGATGCTGCAAGGGTCTCTATTTGACGCTGTGAATTGTTGGCATTACTGGTCCTGGTCCCCTTACCTTACCTAACCACTTATGGATTCCATTTTAGGGACCCATCCTGATGGAGCTGCAGACTTACCGTTATCATGGACACAGTATGAGTGACCCTGGAGTCAGGTATAGTCATGGGAGATCTGGGTGTGGCTTTCAAAGTGAATGGGCTTGGATTAGTGCTGTTTACATGAAATCACTTTAGTTGACATCAAGTAGTTAAATTTAAGTCTTAGTCTAAAAGAAGTACTAATAAATTGGTTCTAATATAGAAAGCATTCAAAGTCCCTACAATATACAGTATGTCAGTGTTAGCAAGAGTAGTAATTTAAAAAAAAAAAACATATGACTAAATTGTAGAGGGAAATCATTACATAAAACAGGTCTGATGGGAGAGTAGTATATTTGGAAGTATTTAGCATTATCCCAAATTCACACATGGCATACTTTACCTGAAGAGAATCAGGATTTGGAAATGTTATTCTAGCTGGTAGGGAGGGAAACTAACTGAAACACAGGTGTTCAGTAGATTGAAATTTATCAAAAGAGCAGGTTACACTAAGAAGGTGTGAGTTTTCCTCTTTCACTTGGTAGCTCTTGCATATAATTCTGCAATCGCAGAGTCAACACAATTAAAAGTCAGTTTAGTCAAAGTAAACAGCCTTTGTTCAATGAACTTTAAAGGGAAAATAATAGCAAATTAAGCGGGAAAATGTACTTTGTGTGATTTGGTTTTCAAAAAGTGGTAAAACCCTTGCTTTTAGTGTTATTTCAAACATATCTTTTTCCTCTATCATAGAATCAAGAAATGGAAAACCTGATGTATTATGTTTTTGCTGGCCATGCTTTGGGGTTGTAAGGGAAAAAGTCAAGATGCTTGGCATTAATGCCCCAACCCATGTAAAATATAAGAGCTCCAAGGCATGGGACAGGTGACACTTCTTTCATACCCTACTTCTAGATTAAAGAAGCAAACCAGAACTTGGCCCCCATTGCTAGAATGCCAGAGAAGCCCTGAGTTTCAGCATACAGTTTTCTATAAAAGATAGAACCAGTTCTTACAGGCTGCTTTCTTGTGTTTTGGAAGTACAACTCTGTTCTTCTCCAGTAACATTGGTGTTAATGTGTCCCTTCCTCTCAGGAATGTATGCATATTTCACCAAGCTGTCTGCCCCACTGGAACTATTATTATACCTACCTATCACTGTGTTTCTCTCCTCATAGTTACCGTACACGAGAAGAAATTCAGGAAGTAAGAAGTAAGAGTGACCCTATAATGCTTCTTAAGGATAGAATGGTGAACAGCAATCTTGCCAGTGTTGAAGAATTAAAGGTACAGTCACTCTTAGTGGTTTAAGTCTGGCTTTAAAGGGTGGCTCTCTTTTCCTAACAGTTTCCTCTCACAAAAAGTTGCCATATCTGGGTAACCACAGAGTCATGGGTAAATTTGTCCAAGCCTAGGAAAGTGAGGTGATGGGGCATAATTCTGAAATCTCACGAGGCTATTCTTTAAGATTAGGTGGGCAGTGAACTAAGTAGTGAAAGTATGTGTTATCATAGATCATATTGGCAAAAAGCCCTTTTTTATGCTTCCCCCATTAGCATAGTTCATTTTAAATTCATGTACAGTACTTGGATTATCTTCCTGTGAAGATTATTTTTAAAATGTTCAAACTATCAACTGTTGGTACTTCTAGAATTAGTAGAAGAGTTATACCAGCAATAGGTTTTGAGTAGAACTCTAGCTGCTGTTCATTTAAAACTCTCTTGCACTGTAATCCAATGTTTAGGAAATTGATGTTGAAGTAAGGAAAGAAATTGAAGATGCTGCCCAGTTTGCCACAGCTGATCCCGAGCCACCTTTGGAAGAATTAGGCTACCACATCTACAGCAGTGATCCACCCTTTGAAGTGCGTGGTGCCAACCAGTGGATCAAGTTTAAATCAGTCAGCTAATGGGAGATGTGTGTAATAATGGGCTATTCATCAGCAACTATAAGGAACAGTGTTGTCAACTTTGAGGAAATGAGATCCAGAAAAACAGAAGTCTTAGAAAATAAATAGCATGTAAATTAAACTGAAGGGAGAGTAAGCGCATGCAGTTTGTACATTGTTGCATTAGAAGATGTTGAGTGCCTAAGTATTTTGTGCGATTATTATATTACCTATTTTAGACCTTTGCAAATCTAATATAGAGTTTAACCTTCCCAAATAATTGTTTGGTTACTAGAAGAACACTTCTTGTGTACCTGTTCCGGCTGTTCCCTGAGAAGACACATTCTGGTACGGTTCAGCTAAAGCCTGTTCACACTGACCATCATTTCGTCATTTTTTATTATAACCAGGCAACAGGTAAAAGGCAGACAACTAGTTTTCTCCATTTACACATCAATGGTTACAATCCTATCAAATTTAGGTTCTATACTAGTTAACAATGCATACCCTACAACAGCAATTTCCAGCCTATATCATTTTAAACAACCACTGTATTTAAAATATCAGGGTATGCTGATTTTTTTCTGAAATTTCCTAATACTCTAGTTTATCAAAACTAAAGCTCACTATTCACATTACATACAGTTCTATAATCTTTAAAACATTTATAAATAATAGGTTTTAAAAAAAAAAAAGGACAAACTTTACCAGATTCTTGGATTAATTGAACACAGATCTTTTTCTTGTGTAAACTGAGCAGAATTTCTGTGTACATGAACAGAAGCAGCTTTAACCACAAGCAGGAGGATATGTGCTCGCTCTGTCCTCCAGCTTAGCTGAGTGTGATTAAGTCTAGTCCTCGGTCACTGAGGACTCCTGAGCCTGCCTTCTGTACTGGGAGACTGCATGCCATAGCCGACAGAGGACACCACCACTGTGGAACAAAGGAGTTACCATAAGAAAAGCAAAGTTCCAACTAACAACCCCCAAACTTCTCTAAGTTAGGCATACTTGTGGCAAAAGATATAATTCTAGATTTTTTTTAATTGGCCATCTAAAAAATGCAGTCCCATTTTAACTTAGATACTGAACGAAACCAAAAATGTATTCTTCCTGTGTGACCGTAATACCCTTGTGCTCCAGCAGTGGTAGGACATGGTGTTAGAAGTTTGCACAGGAGCACTAATGGATTGGTATAGGACTGGCTATTTAAAATGACACAGGAACAAGAGCATAGGTTATAGTTTAAAGGAGGGAGAGGTTGGGTCTAGCACATTGGTACCTCATGCCTTGCCTTCTGCCACACCTTGGCATTTTCCCCAGCCTGAACCTGGCAAAACTCCAGATTTGGGGGGGAGACAGGGTAGTATGTTTTTCAAAGACATAGGAAAGGGAATGAATTTCAAGGAGGGAAAAGTTACCAGCACTGTTTCCTGCTTTAATGTATTCACCCAGAAAAAGTTCTATTACACAAACTGTTTTGAAGCTCTTACCGTAGTCTAAGGCATCTTAAGTCTTCCTTAGTGATATCATTAAGAATATCAGAAAGTGTATAATTCTCTTCAACAATCTGAAACAAAGATCAAATACATACGAGATAAGCAGCTTTTAACAATATCATAGGAATAGTTTTTGGTTATAAGTTTACCTTTTCAATTGTATTTGCATCTGTTCCTTGCAGTTGTAGCCAGTCTATAAGCTCTTTATCTGTTCCCTGCCTAGGAGGGGGTGCTAGGTTCTTTGTCATACCTGTAACAATTAGAAATTTTTTTCATTGTGTATTAATTGTAACCATAAAACTCTTCAACAGTAAATATCCATGATATAAAATGTGATGTGAAAAGGAGATGTATTAAACCTGTGTCATTCATCTGCTCTAACGTCTTACACAATTCCTAGTTCTCAGACTGTCTTTCCAGAGAGAATTACCCTTAACCTCAGCACCTTAAGTTTGTAATTTGATGTTTTCTGTCTCACTTTAAATGCTTATTTCCCTGTGTTTAAAAAATGCCTTTTCTTCAGGTGCACATCCCTAACTGCACTGAAAAATCAAATGAAGCAGGTTGTAGTATTGAAATTTTACATCAGATTATGTAGTCCATACCCTAAGAGGTAGCTGTAGCCCATAAAAGGAGAAAGTCAGGTTTACTGAGGTATAAGTTTGGCAGTAAACCACCTCTTTTACTTTTACTTCTGACAAACTCAATCATGTTACTACTACAATTGAGATAGAGATATTTCCATTAACCCACAAGGTTCTTATGTGTTCTCTTATAATCTGTCCCCTCTCCTACCCATTCTGATTTGTTTTCTGTCCCTGCAGCTTTGTCTTTTCCAGAGAACACTGTGATTGGAATCATAGTGTATAGCCTTTTGAATCTGGTTCTTTCACTTAGCATACTGTTTGCTATTTCCATGTTGTTGAATGTATCAGCAGTTCCCTTTTTTAATCATTGAGTAGTCCAGAATCTGCTAGAGTCCTGGTTTAACAGAAGATAATCTCAATTTTTTTTCAAGGCTGTTTTAACATTAGGCAGATTTTTAGTTTGTCTCTCACACACCTAACAGAGTACCTGAACAATGACTCACCATTATAATTGAATTGTAATTGAAGGTGATATAATTCTTGAGTTTTCTGTTCTAGCGTTAGCCGTAGAAGATTCTGGTACTCTCTCTCTTTTTCGACTAGGTGTTCCAAAAGTCTGGTTTAAAAAAAAAAAAAGCCATCATTAGCCCAACACCATCCAATTCCAGTTTGAACATCTGTTGAACATTAAGAGATTGTTGGGATTGTGCCTTTAAAATTTTTTTTCAGTCAGCTCAGAAGGAAGCAGATTTGTTTCTTCTCCAGAGTTCTGTGAATAGGTTTCGTGTGAATCAGGTTTCAGCTTATGCAGGGGAAACTTCCTTTTTTCTTTCACTTGACATTAAAGATCAGTACTTGGAATGTGGGTATAATTTTGCAATGGACTGACTGTCTTGCCAAAGTTCTTATTGTTGAAATCCTAACCCCCAAGGTATTTTAAAAGGGTGGGCCCTTTGGTAGCTGAGCTGAGATTGGGGCCCTTATGGAAGAGGATCCCAGAGACTCCCTCAACCCTCCCACCATGCAGACAAAGTGAGTAGCCAGTCATCTATGAAGTTGCCAGCCCTTGACCTTGGACTTGGACTTCAGCCTCCAGAACTGGGAGAAGTTTTGTTGTTTGTAAACCACCAGTTGATGGTGTTTTGTTATAGCCTGAACAGACTTAGACAGTTTTGTCTCAAAATATATCAAGAACTAGAAGTTAATTTGATGTTTATCAGTAGAACTGAGCCAGAAGGAATATCTGATTCCTTAAGCTGTCTCCCTATGTCAGATACAGTAGCTGAAACTAGGTTAAACTCCTTCCTTAGAGGGAACTGAAGCAAGGGGACAGCTCCTGATGTAATAGCTGCTGGCTGAGGAGCTTCACAGGGCAGAACATTACTAACATTCACTGAGTGTCTATGCAGAATCCAGTACTGTACGACACTTAGTGGACTGTCATTTAGGCCTTAACACCACTTAGAGCTGAGGTTTTGAGGCACTGAGTCATTAAATAATTCACCCAGAGTCGCAGAAACTGGGCTTTTCCCATCAGGACAGTCTCCTGACATCCAGTCTTGCTCATGGTCTTCCTGGGACAAGAAAAGGTTTGGCACAGCTGAGCCTCCAACTTCTGGGTCCCTTCCATGCCAGTGGGTCATGTGCCTGGGAGAGGGGAATTGGGCTGGCAAACTGGAGCCATGTTTACCTTCTTTTGTTTGCTCACGAACCCAAAACATGAGATTAGTTTGTTTTAACTGCATGCTCTTTAAATTCATTTATATTACTCATGCTGGTGAACTAGAGAATATAGAACTAAGCTTTATTTGAATTACTAAAAGTTAATTATTGACGTTGCTCTGAGAAGTTACTGCAACAATGTGTAAACAGATGAGAACTCAGGTACCCCTAGATGGTTCAGTGGCAAAATGGGTGGGGAGAGGCAAATACTTCTGTCCCAGCAAGGAGGAAATGCTAGCACTCTAGTGGGAGAGACTTCCCACCCACAACCCTGGCCTCACTGCATCTTTGTCAAGTAGTCTTCCTTCTACCTGAGTGAAGGAGACAATTTTAGCATGTGCCTGGGTCCATTCAGTGCAAAGGGTTTTCAGGCCTGTCACTGGGACAGGCCAATTATCCCTAGTCACATCATTCTGTGCAGTAAGGCCACCCTACTTCAGCTCTACCCAGTTGCCACACAGCCAAGGCATCTGCCACAGGATGGGCAGGCTGCCCAAGAACCACTTTATTAGACATTCACATTAATGTGCTGAAGGCTGAGAATAGAAAATAACAGCATGACTGAACGGTGGAGAGGAATGACCTTTGATGCCACATATAACTGAATTGGGGAAAAAAAGTTCTGAAGAAATACCAAGTATTACTACCAACTTTCATGTCTGTCAGCTTTCTAAAATTCCCAAACTTTGGCCTGTGACACCGCTACCATTTACTTAAAGTGTCATGTCTATTAAAAGAAATGATTAGATCTGCTTAAAACTAAACTTGAGATGTCCTGGGGGGTGTGCACAATTTTTCATCCAAAGTGTGTACATCCAGCACCTGCTTTCCCCTGTAAATAAGAGTAAGCACTACCAATGGTCATACAGCAATAGCACATCATTTGGGACAAACACCAACTAGTTTGCCATCGCTGAAGACTTATTTTAAAAGCTCATTGATTTTTGCATTCTGATTCTGATTCTGATTGATGCAATTCTCCAGAACAAAGGGGAATCATTTTGTTCATTTAACAAATGCTTATGAAACACCTGTTGGATACCAGGAAGTGGACAAAAATAGAGCGGGGCATTTGGGAGAACATTATGGTGACACCAGGGTACCCTGGCTGACAAGGGTATGAACATCCAGTGGGGATGTTCATTGATACTTGAAGGCAGTTCATTGATACCTGCCAGAGGATTGTGACAAATCACCAGGAAGTCATGAGAGGGCATATTTCCTTGGGGGTTAGAGTCCATCCATAACGAAGTGCAAACAAACTGTTACACCTTTCACTGAAAGGGGTCCCATCTTGAGTTCAGGTACTGCTGTCTTTAGTATGGCAAAGTTCTGTGTGGCCTCTAACAAGGCCCTATACTTTTCTGATTCCTAATATTAAAGGAATGCATTCTAGTCCCTCACCTGAAGCTGCAAATATAACCTTGCCCAGTTCATTGATGGTGAATCTGAGACCTGGGTGAGGCCCCCCAACAACTCAACCCATTCCAGACTGAGGGCCTAGAAGTTCCTCACCTGTTGCTCTCCTGCCTGAGCTTGCTCAGCTGGAGGCTCAGGTGCTGCTGGTGGGGCTGGGCCTCCTGGGCAACCGCTACACCAGGTCTTCTCCCTCCTGATGCCACACGTGCGTCACTGCCAGGCAGGTCTGCTAGGGGATAGTCGTCTTCCACTTCATCCGTGTCCTTATCTACCCCTTCAGTCTCAGAGGTAGGTTCAAAGTGAGCCCGGAGCTCTGAAAAATCAAAGACCATGGTTATCATGGCATTTAGCTCACCTGGGTCAGCAAACTAGGCTATTCAGGAGCTGGCCCCGCCAATGTGACACTCCATCAGGAGTGTGCTAGCTTTATGAAAGGAGAGAAGATGATTCTATTTGGGTCTCTGAACTACAAAAGTGGTCACCCCCAGTTTACATATGAAGAAACAAACATGTAAGGAGGTTAGTGAAGGAGGCTTTACAAAGGTACAACCGGGCAAGTACCTGCTTAAAGCAGGAACTGGGGTTCACCCGACCTTCCTGCCATTTGAGCCTAAGCTACAGAAAGCATTCAGGAGAGCAAGCAGAAGATGAGCAGGGAGGCCCCAGAGTAATGAGAGGTAGGGGCCAAGTCCACAGAACCCTTCTAAAGCCTCCCATTACAGGAAAAAATATCACAGAAGGGGAAGTGATTTTGTTATAAAGATGCTCTAACATTTCCAGAAAAAGTCTATAAAAGCCCAAAACTGGGCTGGGGGCATAGCCCAATAGCTCAGGTAGAAGGCATGCTTGTCATGAATGGGGCCTTGGGTTTGATCCCCAGCAGAAAACAAAAAAATCCCAAGATTTCTATAGCTACTACAAGAGAATTCTGAGAAGAAAAATAAATGGAGCCATTTCATTCCCAACTATCTAGCATGCATTTGTGAGCATGCGCACTGAAATGGGTACCAGAGCACTGGAGGATCCCTGCCCTTTTACATGATGTATTTGTATGCAATCACTTGCATTACACTCATAAGTGATCACCACATGTTCTTATCATAGACACTTCACCCTTGAAGGGATCTATGGCGGCATTCACTTCACTGCAGGGAAGTATAAAGGCAACAGGGGAAAGAGAAAACAATTCCTGAATGCAGAGACTATTTGTGGTCTTTGTTACAGCCTGATGCTGACCTCGACCTCAAAGGGCACTTACCTGGGATGAGAATGGTGACTGCAGCCTGTACTGCTCTGCGGATGATGTTATCCATTGCAAACATCCAGTGGGGCCTAATTAAGTGGTTCCTCAAAATTTTATTTACCTAAAAATCACAAAAATCCAGATTTCTAGTCTGTCGCACTTTAAGAAAGTCGAGTTCTCACTAATGCTAATTTGCTTCTGCATTGAGATTTGAGCATTGGCAATGCTGCCATGGAGCTTTGTCTGACACATTTCTTCTGAACCCAGTCTTCCTCTAGGCTGCCCTAAGTCACGTTGGAGTCCAGAAGATGTGTACAGCAATGGGATTGACGTCATGGGGCCTCTTCATTGTTTATTCAACAAGCATTTATTGAACACTTAGGAAATGACGGATTGCACTGGGGGCTGGGGACACGAAGATAAACCAGACAGTCTCAGGCCTGGAAGAACTCACATCTGTTTGGCCAGACACATACATTGGCTTAAACTCCACACCTACTTTGCTGCCGGATGCCATGTGTTCCCAAATCCTATACTTAGGCTCTTTATGGCCAAAAGCAATCAGCCCACTCACTTGGGTGACATTTCCTATACCTACATGTTCAGTATTTTAGAAGGAGCTGCTAAATTTCAGTGTTCAGGTGTAAATAGATGAGAAGAAATGGGGGCTACGGGAGAAGATGGTGATTAGCATGGTCTCCAGGGCCAGGTGGGACACTTACAGCATCCTGGAATCCAAACAGTACCAGGTGAATCTGATTGATGGATGAGCTGTCAAAATCCAGGTCCACCTTCAGCTTTGATATTGTGGATGCCATCACCCTGTGCTCTGGGGAGCGGATGAAGTCCCTCAGGATCCCAATTATTTGCTTGATGTGACCAACTGAGAGATGCAACTCCTCTGAGCTCTGACCACACATACACACAAACATATGAATCATTTTCATTGAATGAGTCAGGGAGCGGGGATAGGAAATTCAAAATGTATTGTGGGAAACTAGGTTGCCCATTTGCTAACAAGAATTGTGGCATCCCTTCAGGGAGAAGGGGCCTTTGTTCCTGGAATTCCTTCCTGTGGGGGTCTTCTGGTCCCTTCCCTCTGGAAGGCACACATCGTCACCATTAGGTCCCAATGAATGGTTCTACCTCCTGTTTGACCCCCTCATCAGGGCTCTCATCAAAAAGCCTAGTTCACAGTGGGGCAGTGACCTCTTTCTAAGAGGAAGGGGGACCAGTATACTACTACTGTGTCCTAGTTAAAACTCAAATCTTTTCATCCATAACCATTCTCCTAATGTGGCTGTTCTTCCAGTTTCTGAGGGTGGCTTTGGCATGTCCTACAGCTGGGGGTTAACTCGGCCCCAAGCCTCAAAAGCAAGATGAGAAGAGGCCTAAGGCTGGAAGCCCTTCAGCTTCCTGATGTTTCTGCTGCCATGTGGCTCTTTCTCCACCAGGTGGTAGCACCGCCCCACAAATGCCCAGAAGCACTGCAGTGATGTTCAAATTTGTGTTTCAGGAGTTTTTTTCTTTGTATGTTCTTTTGTTTTGTTGGGGCAGGAAAGGATGTTAGGAAATACTTATGGTGCTCACTCTAACTATGCAAATGTTCCAGAACACAGAACAGTGGTCCTTGTTCAGACCTGTCCAGGGACCTGGACCCAGATGGGGCAGGATTAGATTAGCAGATGCCATCCCTCAGGCCAGTACCTGGGCCACACACTCCTGTAAGTTAGAAACCACCTGGTTCTGCTCTTCCCAAAGGATTTTGTACAGGATGGCACGGCGCTCACTGTCCTTGCGTAGCAGGAAGAGGCCCTGGTCCCTGTCTTCTGGGGACGAAGGTATGCTCCGCTCTTCTGAGGCTAAGCTCTCGTCTGGAACACTGCAGACAAACACATGTGACAATCCTGTGTTTGTCTGGGAACACTATCTCCAGGAAGTCTACCACCATATGCTGTAGGGGCAGGGCGAAGAGAAATACACTGCAGTCCCCAGGCTCAAGAAGCGGAAGCTGCACGGAGCAAGGCTGATGGAGGAGAGGGGCCACATCCCCTCTCTCACCCTTGCTTCCCCCATAGTAGCCAAGTTGAGGGGGGAGAAGGGCAAAAAGAAGCAGGGACAGGGAGGAGTGGGGGAACCAGAGGGAGAAAGGGGAAGTAGAAGGGAAGGGAAATTGAGAAGGGGGAGGGGGAGATAATGGGGGGGATGTGTGAGGGGACAAGCAGGGAAAATGAGGGGAAGGAGAGAGAGGGAAGTGCAGAGGGGGAAGGGAGGATGAAGATGGAAATTAAGAGAGCAGAAAGGACAGTCAGGGGAGTAAGCAAAATGCTCTCCTGGCTTGTCCCAGGCCATTCAGAAAAGGAAAAGCCCTTCCCAGCCCTCTGGTTGTGACCCAGCAAGTACTGCATCACTAAGGAACACCAGCACCCCTCATAGGACCACAACAGGGGGACAAGGGAAACAGGCAGTACCTGAGAAGGTGACTGAGCTGGTGCTTGGGCGCCTGTACCTTCTCAAAGAATGTGTCAGGCTGGGCATCAGAGTCTGGAGAGATGGAACCATGCTCGCTGCTGCTGCTGCCCAGAGGCTCCCCTGACGAAGGCAGGGCCAGGGCACTGGTGACACTGCGGGCACCCTCTGTGGAGGACAGCCAGATAGGGAGTGGAGAGGCTCAGAGAGGGACCAGGTGGGGACTAAGTCTCTGGCAGCCCCTCAGACCCAAGTGCCCACCTGGGGCTTGCTAAGCCTGAACCACTCTGATGAGGTGGTGTTAACAGTCACCTTGGGACCATGGTGAGAATGTAGGTCTGGGACAGGCCTCATGGCAAACACTTACGGGTGGTCTAGGGTCACATTCTGTGGAGCAAGTTGTGGAGTCACTCTGCCATGCCTTCTGATTCCATCTGCCCCAGAGGGAACATGGCAATAGCTTCCTTTTCACAGGCTGCTCTTTGTCACTGCCATTTACAGCCTACCATCCTAGAAGGTGTTACTGGGTTTTGGTGGCCTGTGGGAAAGCTACCACAGGCAAGTCTCCCTAACACACCCTTTAATCAAGGTCAGGATGGCAGGCCAGCCTCCCAAGACAAAGCACCAGGCTCTACCTTTGGGGGAGATACAACCCCAGCCAGGTACCTCTCACCTCCTACCTCCTCACATTCCCAAAAGAAAGCCTTCAAGGAAGTGACCTCATAGTCACCCGCAAGGCTCCCTGTGCCTGTCAGGAGATGGAGGGATGTTTATTGGGCTTTGACAACCTTCAAACCTAGTGCACCATCATCTCTACCACTCTTAACACAAGCAGGAACAACATGGAAGCTCAGCACTTCCTCAGCACTTGGGAAGCTGGCATTCTCTCTAAGCAGTGGAGAAGCCCCAGGCCCAGGGAATCTCCCCAGCTGTCCAGGCAGGCCTCACCTGAGGGCTTGAAAGCAATTCGGTTCTTCTTGCCTTTGTTCAACTGCCTTAGGAAACCCTCTCTGAGTAGGTCAGTGGCAGTGGCCCGTTTTTGAGGGTCAGGCTCAAAACAGAATAAGATGAAGGTTCTGGCTTCAGTCGAAAGGGTTTCTGGAATCTCAGGGTGGATCTTAAACATCCCCACCTGCATTTAATGGAGAGGTAACCAATGTGTCAGTGAAGCCTCGGGTGATTCAGGGGAATGTGTTGTCAACAGAAAGCTCCCACACTTGCCATCCCATGAGGGACTGGGGATGTGGTGCAGCAGCCCCGAAGACACTCATCTCTGTTCATGCCCCATTGCAATGCTATGTTCCTACTATCGGCAGGTGGACTCTACCTCCCCATCCCTGGAGTCTCAGCTGGCCTTTTGAAGGCTGGGATGTGGCTCAGTGGTAGAATGCTTGCCTAGCATGGGTGAGGCCCTGGGTTTAATTCCCAGTACTGGGAAAAAAAAAAAAAAAACAGAAATCAGCTGGCCTTTTGTGACTTCGCCTTCACCAAGAGACTGAGGTGAAAGTTGTATGTGAGTGTTTCATAGCTTAGGCCTGAAGGGACCTTGTAGTCCCTGTCCTCATCTTCTTGGAGTCCTGAGACCACCACACAGTAAGGGAGTCCAGGACGGACAACTATGTGGAGAGAAGGGTCCAGCCCTGTCTGCCACACCCTCAGACATGTGCAAAAGGACCTCTCAGAGGATCCTGCCTCAGCCAAGCTGCCACCTGGATGCAACCACAGGAGTGAGCCCAGGCAAGACCTGCAGAAGAGCCAACACTCCTCTCACAGAACTGTGAGGAATAACAAGTCATTGCTTTCAGCCTGTAGTGGGTGAGGTGGTTAGTTACACAGCATGAGGGAACAGGAGAGCCACATGCTGCATCTGCTATCTGTTCCCAAGAGATACCCTGCACACCTCTCAATCCCTTTGCATCCACAGCCCATATCCCCAACCTCCAGCTCTAAGCCACAAGCAGAAAAAAACCTGAGGCTGCTACCTAACAGACAAGTGTCTAATCATCCACGACCAAGCCATGGCCTCCTCCCAAGGGGTACAGCAGTTGAGGGAGGTGAACTGCCTTTTCATTTCATGAGTTGCTAGAATGGCTGCTTCAGGGCCTACTTCTAGGACATTTAACTGCTATCTGGCCAAAGGTTCTCTGTTCCTGTGACCCATAGGGAAATTAAGAGTCAGTTCCCAGCTGTCATATCTCACTATGACATGGAAATGCTTCCATGACAAACCTTGCATAACCTCTTCCTGCATAATTGTTGCCATCAGGAGTGGCTCTCTAGTCTTCTTAGGCATTATCATCTTGAAGTTTACAGGCTTCCCTGTGTCTTTTCCAAGCCCATTCAATCCAGTGGTGGAAGCCATTCTCTTTCAGATCCAAGCTCACTGCCAGCTCCTCAGCCATCTTGGGGGCTGGCTTGGCCTCTCTTGCCCCACTGCATGCTGGAGCAAGGACTTGGGTGCTGCAGAGCCTTCTGACTTCACCTCCCAAAGGACCTTGATGAGGTGGACATGTCCCATTCCCAGGACACTGCTACTCATGGCCAAGGCAGAGAGTGGATTTTGAGACCACTAACTGCTAGATGAATCCAGTCACCAGGATTTGAAATGCTGGGCACGTTACAGGTGGTACCCCTACCTGCACCATGGGAACAGATGGTGGCAGAGCCCACTGGCTCTAGGGGCACACAGACAAAAATTCAGGAAAAGATCCTAAAGTGGAAAGGGTGATTTTTCTTCTGGCTCTCAAAACAAAAAGAGCAGAATTGAATAGCACACCCTGCCACTTTGCAAATACATCACTTATTAGGGTGCTCTGCTCCCTTATGGGTTGGCCAGGGCTGCTGTAACAAAGTATCACAAACTGGGAGGCTGAAACACCAGAAATGTATTCTCTTCCAGTTCTGGAATCTGGGAGGCTGAAGTCAAGGTATTGCCAGGACCAGTCGCCCTCTGAAATATATAGGGAATCTTCCTTGCCTCTTCTGTGTCTCTGGTAGTTTCTAGGTCATCTCTAGGTCCTTGGCTTGAAGATGCATCACCCCAACACCCTGCCTTCACATAGTCTTCTCCCTGTGCATGTCTGCCTTGGAGTCCAAATATCCCTTTTTAATAAGGACACCTGTCATGCTGCTTTGGGGTCTACTCTATTGACACCATTTTAATGTGATTATCTCTCTGAAGACCCTATTTCCAAATAAGGTCACATTCTGAGTTATTGGGGGTAAGGACCCCCATATATCATTCTGGGTGACATAAACCCATAACAATCCCTTTGGGGGAAGAATAATTTCCTTTGTTTCAGACACTGCCCAGAAGTTTTAAAAAATTTTTGTTGAAGGATTCTCCTATCCAAGAAATGAGTAACACAGTGGACATTATTTCTAACTTCTTTGTTGGCAACATAAAATGACTGTGTGCCACCCAAAAAAGTCAACATTTTTTCAAAGAATTTGTACAGATAATGAGTTAACCAAAAACGGGAGGCGAGAAGAGGATAAGGGGAGTTGCTCATGCCCTGTGGATGAATTGAGAAAGTCACAGCCTTCAGCTGGGTTTCTGGAGTTTCACAGGAAGTCAACAGATCAGAAAACAGACAGCCATGGCTCTCAAGTGGGCACCATGTTTTTCTAAGCACCAGCTGCTATTTATTCTAAGGCCTGTGAGGGAAGATGCAGGTGAAATCTTTAATGGTCCCCACTGGGGATCATGAATAGTCATTGATGTGCTGAGGAAGGCTGCTGCTTTCAGTCCCTTTGTTCAGGGTTCTGTTGACATTGTAGGGACCAGAAGACTTGAGGTGTTGGCCTTGGAGCTACCTGGGTGGCTGATGTGATGGAAGGAAGCTCTGAGAACCTTCTGCTGGGGCCCAACCAGGCTGAGGAGAGCAGCCAACATACCCAGAGCAGAGTGCTCAGAGCCCACTGAAGGTGCCATGCCTGCCTCAGGGGGCAGAATCCCACACTCATATTTGTAGGGTTCTTTCTGCCCAAGGGGCTGAGCCAGAGGGTCAAGCAAAGATGCAGGCCATGAGGGAGGCTGCCACACATGGCAGAAAAGCTAGGAAAAGGCCTCTGGAATCATTATAAAGCTATGTCAATGTACTGTAGCTTCATTATCCACCAACAATGGCCATTTGACTTTCTGAGACCCCACCGTCTTGCTGTGAATAAAAATCTTCCATGGAAGGTCACTACTGATAATGGACTCTCGGGGCTGGAGTCCCTTAAATGTTTCCAAGGATACTCAAAGTCAGAAACTGCGGGCCTGACCTTGGGCACCCAGGGTTGACCTGGCATCAGCTTCCTGTAGGGTCATCTCCTTTCAAGGTCCCACTTGCCCAGCAGTAAAACCACCACCCATTCGTTAGCCTCAACACATGGAGTGTCCTTCCACTAGCTGTAGAGGGTTGTTATTATGATAAAGGATATATTATCAGTACCTACAGTTCTGCCTCTCCAAAATCCAGTCCTTCAAAGACACATATCCTACCATGGCCTTTGAGCCTTACCCAGAGAAAGGGCAAATGCAAATGAAAAATAAGAGGCTTAATTGCCCCCATCCAACATAAAGGAAGAGGATTCTTCCCTTTTCTTCCAGCATTTACTTTAGAGAACTTAGAATTTTTTTGTTCTTTCTGAGATTTTTGTTGTTGTTACTGGGGACTGAACCCAACGACACTTAAAAACACTGAGCCACATCCCCAGCCCTTTTTACGATTTAATTTAGAGAGAGGGTCTTGTTGAGTTGCTTAGAGCGTCACTAAGTTGTTGAGGAGTTTCACAGGAACTTGTGATCCTCCTGTTTCAGCCTCCCGAGCTGCTGGGATTACAGGTATGTGCCACTGTACCTGGTGCATGTAAATATTTTTAACAGCTAGATAAGCCTCTTCCCAGAAACATTTCCCAAGATCTGGGAGCCACTGCTTTGAAATGTAATCACTGAGGAAGACAGTGCCTCTACCTCCCAGTTTCTGTAGGAGGGAAGGGGGATAACTTTGGTGGTACCGCACTCCAAAACAACCTCCCGTCTTAGGTTTATTTTTTCCTTTGCAAAAAGTCAATTCCCTAACATGAAAAGTCACCTCAATTACCAGGAAAATCTAAAAGGAGCCATGTGTGACAAAAGGTGCTGTCAAGTCCTCTCACTTGAGGACTAGTTATTTACCTTGAGAATGGATTGTATCTGCTTAGCAGTATAAAAGGGTGAGATTTCCTTCTATCTTTGAAATCTTAGTGGATTATCTGCGATGTGACTTGCATTCTAGTTTAATACTTACTCAATAATAAAACTGTTTTCCTTCTCACCTACCTCTGTGTATATGTTTTCAAGATTGAGAAGAGATCTTATTTTAAATTGTTTCCCCAACATCTAAACCACCCAAATGACCAAATGTGTCTTACTTTGAACATTGCTGCCTGTGGTTCACCGAGCTCATGGAATGGAGGCTTGCTGGTGGCCATCTCAATGATGGTGCAGCCCAGGGACCAGATATCAGCTGGGGCGCCATACCCACGAGGTCCTTGATCAATAATCTCAGGTGCCATATACTGCAGAGTACCTATGTAGAAAATAAATGCAAAGATCAGAGTGCCATATTGCTTATAAATGAAGTGGACCATTAATAAAAACCAGTATGTGGGTTTAACTGTCTCATTAATAGGAGGAGCCTTGTCCTATGCATAAATAATATGGCTGTATCACTTTTTGACCAGAAACATGCAACATACCTTCTTTTAATACTAGTCACATTGAAAGAGAATTGCTTAGTCCCTCAAAGGATAAATGGGCCCAATTCAATTAGCATGTTTTAGCACATATCAAATACAGGAAAACAGGAATGGGAGAAACAGCCTGATAACAAGGAGCTGCCTAGTGGGGGAGATGTATATAATGGTGGTGGTAATGGCAGCTGTGATGGTAAAACATGCTCAGTGCTGTAACAGAGGTGTACACAGAGGGCTGGAAGAATGTGGATGAAAAAGTGCTTGATTCTGTCTGGTCTGAATCAGGGAAATCTATGACTGAGTCAGTTTTGGTCTCTGAGAAGCAAATGCCAAAACAAGATTAGATGTGTAAGAGATTTATTGGGGAGAAGGTCCATGAAGGATAAAAGGGAAGAAGGGCAGGATTGGCAGGGAGAGTGCCAGACTACAAAGCAGGCCTGACCCCTGGGAGAAATGTGGGGAGGAAGAATTGGGTAGAAGAGTCTCAGCACTGAGGGCTTCAGCCAGGTCACCAAGGAGAATCTGGCCACAATTTGCCCATTGGCAGAGTCCCATATTGGTTCTAGAACCTTAACCAAGTTCAGACACTGGCAGGGAGCAGCCTGGGTCAAGTGTCACCTTGCCAAGAATGTGATCCAAAGGGGCATCAGCTGATACAGCCAGTGAAATAGGTTCCTGCTTCTATTGTTGAAGAGGTAAACAAAGGGATAGGAGGGTGTCCAGGTATAGGGAAGAGCTTGAGCAAAGAATATGGGTCTAGAGAGTCCAGGGAACAACAAGTGATGTTTGATGGGGGCAGGGTATAGAAAGAATTAAGGAGAGTGGCAAGGATGCAGCCTAAATGGCAAGTTGTGCGTTCTGAAGACTGGCTTTGGACTTTCTCCTGTGGGTCATGAGCTACCAGAGGTTACCCCAGGGAAGGTACTGATTGGATATGGTAGCAGGAAGACTAAGGGATTATTGAATGGAAAGATTGGGAACAGGGAGGTCAATCAAGGGCTCTGTGAGTAAAATCATTCACTTTTCTTGAAATTGAGAGGGAAGGGAAAATGTGGCTGGGACATTAGCAGATGTTATAGGGTAGCAAAGAGATTTAGAAGAAGACAACAAACTCAGAGATGACCTTAGCCAAAGTGTTATAGGAACACTGATGTCCAGAGAAATGAAAGAACCTGTCTCAAGATCACTCAACCAAAGCAGATTTCCTGAGTTTTAATCAATAAAAATAAAGGGCTCATCAGTTAAAAAAAAATGTTAGAAGAAGCTACTGTTGTGTCCTTCTCTTAAAGATCTAATGTCTTAGAAGCATTTTTCATTCCTATGGACATTTTAAAGAGTCTATGACAGTTGTGACCAAAAGAATTTTCTTCAATAATGGGTATGCTCTATTCTGTGCAGTCCAATATGGTAGCCATTAGCCACATATGGGCTGTGGTATGTGGCTAGTGAGACTGAAGAAATGAATTTTAAATTATTTTATTTCATTTCAACTGATTTAAAGTTAAATATAAATCAGGCTGCATGAGTGAGCACAACTGGTCAGTGGGACACAGATGATAGCTTTGGTCTCCAGGGCTAAAAACCTGGTGGGGAAGTGATCAGTCAGTTGCAGAGTTGAGCAAGATGGAGATGCATCGCACTTGATGCACTATTAGGAAACCCCAGAGCCACAGGAAGGGAACTTCCGGTGATACAATATCCCCTGTAGGCTGCTGCTGCTATGAATAACAAAGGGAGAAGTGTTGGCAGGGAATGTGCCTTCTAATGAATCCAAAATTCATTAATTAAAAAATGATTTGACACTGTGTTGTTTATTAAGCTATCATCTTCCAACTCTGCTCTGTGATGCTGGGTCTGGAATTCTAAAAAAACCCATTTCTGCTTTGCCTGAGGCTCCCTGTTAGGCTTTGCAACAAGAGACACCAGAAGGACAGAGAAGGGACTTGCTCTTCCTTGTTCCTGAAAGCAAGCTTACTCTGGACCCTCAGGTGACTCCAGTCTCCACCTTCTTGTCACTTTATACTCCCAGAACTGCTTCATCTTGCCCTTCCAAGGGACTTGCTCCATGCTGGTGACACTCACCTCAAAGTTCTAATCCTACCCTCCTATCTGTACCCCCAAGAAAGATGGCATTGTAGGGCATCTGAATCATGCACAAATCCTGGGAAACTGGTTTGCTTTACATCTACAGGGGCTTCATATCCTTAAACTCCCATTTCCTTCAAGGGGTGCCCCACCTCACTGTCAGTGGTTCAGCAGTCATGACTCTCAGGCACTGCACCAGGGGAGTGGTGCAGAATTCAGAAAAAGGTGTCCAGAAGACCCACAGGCACTAACCCAGTCCCCTTTGGACATAAAATTTGTTGGCAATTCCTGGACAACTGCCCAAGCAGGATTTTCAAATTACCAGCAGGGAAAACACATGACATAAGGTGATACTTTTTGACAAAGGCACCAATACATGACACATACCAGGACAAGGGGAGAGATCGGGCCACGATATACACATTTTCTAAGGGCATCTCAGACCCCTGGGTACACAAGTCTTGGGCCTATTGCTCAGGGGCATCCCATCCAAAGAAAGGTGTTCAGAGTATTTAGAGAGGGGGGAAAGGGTGGCAGGAATGGGTGTTGAAGGAAGCCTCTTTGGAGAGAGCTCTTATTTCATTAATACATCAATGGATTAGTGCACTAAGGGATTCACAGCTGGTGGAAACTGTAAGAGGTGGGGCACATAGTTGGAGGAAGTAGGACCTTGAGGGTGTGCCCTTGGGAACTATATCTTGTCCCTAGTACCTTCCTCTCACTCTCTACTTCCCAGACACCACAAGGTGAACAGCCACACTCTCTCTGGCATGACATTCTGCCTTACCTTGGGCCTAGAAACAATGGAGCCAGATGACCATGGACTGAGACCTCTGAAACCATAAGGCAAAATAAAGTCTTTGTCCTTTAAGTTGTTTTTCTCAGGTATTTTGTCACAGCAACAGAAAGTTAACTAGCACAGGTCTTTCAGATATTGTTAGAGACCAACATTTCAAACTTGAATATTAAAGAAGGTGCCACTCCCCCATGCATGGTGGTTGGGGCTTCCCTAGTTGCCCTACCCAAAGAATGGTCCCTGGGGAAGATCACTTCTTCCCAACCCAAAGTCTTCAAACTACTCAGAGCTCAATACATACACATCCCCTGGAGGTAAGGTACACAGAGGACTGATTTTCAAGGGAGCAAAAGTCACTTATAGCAGCAGACAGGGGCTTGTAAAGTTTAGGGATATTGCTATAACCTCTCAACAATGGCTTAAAGATGCATAAACCCTTAACTCTAAGAGGTGAGATCCATTGTAGAAATATTCGTTTAGTTTTTTTTTTTTTTTCCTTCCAGAGGAATCCTTCTTAAAGGCAGTCTTCCAAGACCTGAATTCCTCCATGGAAAGTTGAAGAGGGGTGGGCAGAATGTGAGGGGCAAGAGGAGGAGTTGGGGAGGGGAAGTGGGTATTGAGCCAAAAGACAAGCCCCTGACTATGATATGGGGGGGGTCACATTCAGGGGATTCATCAAGAGCAATTAACATGAACCATCAGCCAGGCCCATAGCACACAAACTCAGCTTACAACAGTACCAGTCAAGTGACAACTTGTCAAGCCCCTCTCCTTGCCTTTCTGTAGCTGTTGAGTAGAAAAAGAGGTAAGGGAGGAGAAGACACACCGAGAACCTGAGCAGAGGTCACTGCCTACTGCTGTATCTGGGAGAGAAAAGGGAGAGGAGTTGACTCTGGGAATGAGGACCAGACCACTGATGAGCATATGAGTCCACATTCTTTTCATTACTCAATTCAACCTGTTTTCTCCTTCAAGTGCCTTTTGGACTCTCTTTGTCTTTAAAGGGTGGCTAGAAAAGTCATGGGAAAGGTCCACTGCCCTGGGCAGGATGTTATGGGGCAGTGGGAAACAAAATATATTGGCTTTTATCATGATAACCTTTGAGTCCCACAGGTTCAATACTTGTTACATATGGGAACCCAATTCTCTCAAAGGCTCCTTCCA
Source organism: Sciurus vulgaris (assembly GCF_902686455.1). Lineage (NCBI taxonomy): Eukaryota > Metazoa > Chordata > Mammalia > Rodentia > Sciuridae > Sciurus > Sciurus vulgaris. Next base: position 123,134,939 of record NC_136471.1, on the reverse strand, counting down.
GCTCTAATAGCCTGCAACTTTTACATGGAAATAGGTTTTTATTTTAAAATTAACAAATACTTCAATTTTGTTTGCTGTAAATCAGGTAGTGATCAAAGCACTTTTATCAATATTAACCCATTCAATTCTTTAAAAACCCGATAAGTACTGTGAGCATTTCCATCTTACTTATGAAAAATCTAAGGCACAGGGTGGGTCTTCCAGCTAGCAAGTGGTTGAGCCAGGACTTGAACCTGCTCATCCTTAAACCAAGGATATTTATAGCTACAGACAAGATAGAGTTCCTCTTCTAAGTTCTGCCCCTAGGACTCTACCCAAGAGGGATGAAAACACATCCACACAAAAGCTTGCATGTGAATGATTATAGCAGCATTATTTGTGACTGTCAAAAAGTAGAAACCACCCAAATGACCATTAACTGGCAAATGTGGTCCATCCACACCATGGAATATTATTCAGCCTGAGAGGAATGAAGGCCTGATACATGCTACAGCATGGATGAGCCTTGAAAATATCACACTAAGTTGAAAGCAGCTAGATGCCCCAAATCACATATTCTATCATTCCATGTATACGAAATACCCAGAATGTGCAAATCAACAAAGTTGATCGGTGATAGCCTGGAGCTACAGTGGGAATAGGGATTAATGCAAAGGGGCACAAGGATCTTCTAGAGGTGATAGAAATGTTCAAAACCTGCATTGCAGCCAGGCACAGTGGTGCACACCTATAATCCCAGCAACACAGGAGGCTGAGGCAGGAGGATCATAAGGTCGAGGTCAGCCTCAGCAACTTGGCAAGACCCTGTCTCAAAATAAAAAATAAAAAGGGCTGGAGGTATAGATCAGTGGTAGAGTGTCCCTGGATTCCAACCTGAGCACTAAAAATAACCAAACAAAAAAATGTATTGTGATAATGGCTGTATGATGCAGTAAATTTACCAGAAACCACTGAATTGTGCATTTTAAATGGATGCTTTTATGATATGCAAGCTATACCTCAATAAAGCTGTTAAAACCCACCACAAGAACAAGAGGAGGGCTGTGGTGTAGTTCAGTGATAGAGCATTTGCCTAGCATGCATGAGGCCCTGGATTGAATCGCCAGTATAGGGGATGGGGGAGCTTGTTCCAGTCCATTTACACCTATGATGAGAACCCTTCAGAGGAACACAGGAGGGGAGGGATCCAGGCTAAGAAGTTGGCTGAAGCCCGTGGTTCTCCTGCCAAGGTTCAGAAGATCTCTGAGTACTATCAGGGAAAAGCTACATCAGATCCATCCAACCCAGAGTTCTGCACAACTAGCTCAGATTTCTTTACAGAACTGCTCTGTTTTGCAAAGAGTAATTACATGCAAGGGAATTTCCTAACCAAAATGAGACCCCTTTTTTATTATCCCTCAAACACCCATGCATTATTTTGCAATGCAAAATTCATGCCTCCTCAAACCAATTACTTGGGAAATGTGATATGTGATAATGAATTATACATGTGTTTTCTTTGAGATTTTTTTCTCCTCAGGGATGCTAATTATGAGATAAATTGTTGGGGGTTTTATGTTTTTCAAATTACTCCTTGTCATATCAGAGACCCTCTTGCTACGTATTGCCAAGCTAATTGGTGGCTTCCAAAGTGGAGGATGTAAGTCATTTACAATTATAGTAGTAAAATGCTGAAAGAAAAAAGGGCCAGTTCTACATACATATTCATATACATAAGATATATGTAGTATATGTATATTTGTACCAGAAACAAAAAATGAAGATTTAACATGTTCTTTCTATGGGAGATTCTGATGAAGACCTCATGCAGTACTTTCTCATTTTGAGACTCGTGTACAACTTAAAGTTGCATTACAACTTAAAAGTCATTTTTGAAGCACTGAAATTCCCTTTTGATGGAGAATGTATCTCCACTGTGGGTGTTCAGCAACTGACATACAACAACTCTCTTGTTGAAGAAAAGTCCTTCAAAGCTAAGACATTATTCACCAAAAATAAGGCTCAAGCTGTCCATTCTACAGCTTTGGTGACCACAGGGATAGAGAATAGCCATGTCCCTTTTATAGCTTATTTCAGAGCTATAAGATATGAGAGCTGTTTCATAATTTCTATCAAGCAAAACCTTTGTGATCTTTATGTTCCTCCTTAGGGGATCATAAATCTTTATTTATTCAAAATCAGTACTTCTTTCCAAGGATCAAGATTTGGGCTACAGTTGCTTTTAAGCAGGAATTTTAAAAAGATACAGGTTGCTTGTGAGTGGCATTCTACCTATTAGTCTGGTAATGTACAACTAGCTGGTGATTTTATATCACCATTTGAATCCAATCCCTCGGAACAATCAAATTATTCCATCACTGACACGTGGGAAAGAAAACTCAATTCCTCAAACCCATTTAAAATACCATATTCCCCTGAAAAAATTAGCCTCCCTTGGAAACATAATTATATTGAAACACGAGGTGTCGGAATTCAACAATAAGGTAACAGGCTATTTTTTATGATAGGCCAAGGAAAGAAAGGTCCTAATAAGTTGTCTGAGGGAAACTGTTATTCAGAATTCCCCTACCCAACTTCTGAGAGGCAAAGAATAAAGTAGGGCCATCTTGTTACCACAAATAGATGGCTAAGTGCATCATCATTACAGGTCAAAATAATTTGAGTTTGAGGACAATACATCATCCACATCAAGCAATAATTGCCACTCTGTGTTGAGAAGGAACCCAGTAAGTAACCTTCCAATGACTATAGCTTGTAAAGAAAGTTTAACACCAAAATGGCCACCACAGCCCTACTCTGTTCTGCTTACCAGTAAAGGTTTCTGTGCAAGGGTTCACTCCTGCGAGACGTTTAGAAGTTCCAAAATCAGAGATTTTCACCACTCCACTGTAGGTGTTTACCAGAACATTGTCACCCTTCAGGAGAAGAATAGTACCAAAGCTTAAAGACAGATTTAAACAAACTGACATATAATGGTTCAAGACCTTGAAAAATGGTCATGAGAAAAACCCTCCCATCCCTCCCATGAGCAAGTCGCTCGGCACACGCTGCACTGACAGTTATCATGACTGGATATGAGCAAAATGACACTTTGTTGGTTTAGAAAAGCCTGTACCTTTATGTCCCTATGTACTATCTGGTTTTCATGGAGATACTTGAGGCCTTCCAGGATCTGTTTGGTGTAAAACTTGATAGTGGGCTCCTTCATTGGTCCCCATTTGGATCGCAAAAGAGCAGAGAGGCTTCCTAGAAATGGACACAGCAAAACATTCATGAGGATGACAAAGATGCGATTGTAAGATTTTAGGGAATTAAAGTGAAGTGACATCTCTAACCTGACATAAGCACTTTATACCTATACAATTATATATGGGTAATAACAATGAGTCTTCCCTCTCTACAGTCACAGCCAAAGTACAGACTGGAAGCAAATCAGCATGTTGGCCTGATCCAGGTGGAGGGCAAAGAACAATCCTTTGTGATTCCTAAAATTCAGTGGGGCCAACTTTGGGATTAGCTCTGTCCAGTTACATGAAGTCAAGAGAAGAATGAAACATGACTCCTTGAACTAAAGAGGTGTGACCCAATGTCATAAATGACTTGGATCCCATAGACATTTGTTTGCTGGACAACCATTTGGTTTGAGTCAAAGCCAGATTTATATCTCTTCCTGTAATCGTAAGTGAACAGATCTAGAGTGAGGGTCTTTGGGGTGATAAGGACTAGGATTAGAGAAAGCAAGGCCTCTTTCTCCTCATTGTGAAAAGGTCCCAACGGTAGGTCACCCATGCCAGTGGTAGAGGTGTAGGACCATCCTGATTAACAAGCCTTCCCCATTGTTTTATTATACACTAAACACTTAGGCCAGAAGAAAAGCCCCCTTCCAGACTCTCTGACCCCATGTTCCCAGAGGTGGTGGTCTGAACTGCAAGCAAGCCTGCCTGCTAGTAAAAACAGGCTCTTGGGTATCAGCTGGTTTCAGCTGTGCCAATACAGCCTCATACAGGGCTATGTGACCTTAGTACACTTCAGGTTCCCCATCTATGAAAGGGAATGAACTTTTTTTCAAGACAGGATTTCCCTGTGTTGCCAAGGCTGGCCTTGAACTTGTGATCCTCCTGCCTCAGTCTCCCGAGTAGCTGGGATTATAGGCATGTGCCATTGTATCTGGCTTCTATCTCTAATTCTGTTGTTACCCTTCAACCTAAAACCTGGAAAAGTAATAAAAAAGGTGAACAGTAATGGGTATGTTTTCTATTAGGCTATGAACTATCTGAGGAAAAAGAAACTACTTTATCCTTAACATAACCTTCAAAATTGCCTAGATCTTAATTTATAGTTAGACTCGTAATACTACTAGACACTTAATTGCTAGTAGAATGAATGAAGGAACAAATACAGGTTTCTAACTTAAGTTTTTATATTTGTATTCAGATAATAATCATTATTTAAAAACTTTTTGAATTTTATTATTATTTAGTGAGCTTGCCGCCAGACCCTATTCTAGAGCTATATATGCATCATCTTAAATAACCCACCCAACCATCCACTGAGATAGTTATTATTCTAATAATTATTACTATAATTATTATAGTAATTATTATTACTCTAATTTTATAATTTATTTATTTTACCAGAAAACTGAGGGCACAAAGAAGTAAAATAATTTTCCTAAGGCCACACAGCTTATAGACTGTTGGACCAATTCAAACTAGATAGTTGAATCCAGATCCAAGGAATTCTTTCCTCCTATATTCTATTGCCTACGTTTAGGAACTGTGTGGACAAAACACTGATGTTTGATTGTGTTATCAATGTTATTTTTGTCACTTTTAAAACTCTGTCCTTTTTTCTCCAAGCCACCTTTAAACTCCTAGACTATGAAGCCTGGAGGCAGGAGGCTGCTTTCTTCATCTCTTTGTCTCCAACGCTGGCACTCAGTAGATATTCAATGAGTATTTGTGAGTTGAATAAACAAACCAGAAATAGACTGTTTATATGACATTTGGAAAGTCTGTATCCAACTCTTCTGAGAAACCAATGTTTTCCAACCTCTAAAATGTCTGTCATTTTTCAAATGGCAGGACAATTAATGATGTCCATATTGTATTTTCATGAGTGATTTTCAGAATTTGCCAAAATACAGCAACTACTCACCTCCAGGCACCTGCTCCATAAATATCTTGATGTATCCATCCTCTGAAACAGAGCCCAGGTACTGGACAATATTGCGGTGCTTGAGGTATTTATGCAGGGCGATCTCCTCATGCAGAGGCTGAGAGTACCTATCATGAAAAATTTAAAAAGCCAGCATCACTTGCCAAATCCTGGGGGCTCTGGACCCTGGTGGCACCTCATCAGCATCCACCCTACTGTTGGCCTTCCCTTCATTCTGGAAACTTTCTCTTCCCTTCCTATAAGACTGCTCAGCCTCTCATCTATAAAATATGGATACAGGCTGAGCATCCCTACTCTGAAAATCCAAAATGCTTCAAAATCCAAAATGCTCCAAAATCTGAAACTTTTTAAGTGCCAACATAACACCACAAGCAGGAAATTCCACACGTGACCTTGTGTGATGGGTCACAATCAAAGCACAGGCCCACTATAGTAATGTATAAAATCACCTTTAGACTATGTGACATAAGGTGTGTATGAAGCATAAATGAATTTTGTGTTTAGACAGGTCATATCCCCAACAGGCCTCATGACGTATATGCAAATATTTCAAAATCTGAAAAACTTCTGGTCCTAAGATTTCCAGACAAGGAATAGTCAACCTATAATAATACCAGCCAAGTAGGGCTGCTGCAGGCCAAAGTGTGGTAAGTTTCTCAGGCACCTAGGTATGTGGTAAGCGCTCAATTAATGACTGCTACTATTATCATCTCTACTGGTAGGGCCCGAACTCCCTCAGCAATCCCTCTTTCTCTGTCTCCAATGCAGGGTGGTGCTCTCAAAGATTCTGTCCTCAGCTGCCTTCTAGTCTTATTCTATACACTCTTCCCAGGCCACAATAGTAGCCACAAAATGATCCACCCAGTCTTAGGCTCTGGCCTTTTTAGTTCATCCCTCATTCTTGGGATCTTCTTAAAATGCACACTTCACCATATCACTCCCCTCCATAAATTCCAGAGACTGTATTATTTAATACAGCACACAAGGACCTTCAAAATCATGCCAGATGACACCTTGTTAAAGTTTTTGTCTCAGAAGTCCTCCACTGCCCCACATCCTACATTCAAGTTGTATCAGAAATTTGTTATTCTCTGAATATATTTTGTGTATTAACAGCTTTGTTCCTCCTTCAGATAGGTCTTCTTTTCTGCCAGACTCCTACTCATCCCTCAAAGACCAGTTTAAAGATGATTTATTTTCTCAAACTTGACACAACTCACCCAGGAAAATACACTCTTTGTTCTGTGTCCTGAAAATACTCTGTGTACCCTTCTATTATGGCACTTGTCACTTTGATTCATGGGCAAAGAATCTGCAATCCCCACTAAACTGGTAGTACCCTGGTATCAAGATGGTATTATAGTTACCTTTCAGTCTCCAGCACCAGCCCAGAAGCTAGCACATGGAAGGTGCCCCATCATCATAAGTTTAGCCTATAAATATAGGGAGTTGGACAAAATTATCTCTAAGGCCCCTTCTAGCTCTAAAAATCCAGGAATTGTTATGCACAACAGAAAACTAGAACAGCTAGTGTTACCATAGGAAGAGGCAGTCCATACTAGGAATTCCCCAAATCTATAAGAATGCAACACCTTATTCATCATGGGAATAATAGACATAAAACTAGATGAAGAATTCAGGGGACCTGGATCATAGCCTTGTCTGTACATGCTCTTGGGGAAGTCATTTAATCTTCCTCAACCTGGTTTTCAGATTGGTATAAAATAAAGAATTTGAACTAGTTCATTTCACATCTTATAATTCATATAATCATAACATGCTCTCCCACTGGTAATCAACAATTGAATGGATGAATGAATGAAGGGTCTTACAGTGGGTAGAAATCATGTTTAACCCATCCCCAGTCAATCAGTGATCACCCAGATAGAGGAATGTAGATCACCCAGATATCCATCAACGCCCAGTGCTGGAGGCAACACTGCAACTGTGGGCTGACACATCTGTGGCCCATGGGATGATTATCTCCTATGCTGTGGCCATGACTGTATATGTAGCTTCTCTACAGAAACATTTGACAGTAAACATTGCTATGCTTTCATTAGGATTAGGATTAGGTGGGGTATAAATTCAAAAAGAAGTGAACATTTAATAAGACTAAGAAATGTTGAGGAAATCAATTAGCAGTATTGATAGTAGAAAATCGGCCTGAAATCCATGGGTCAGATACAGGGGAAAATGTTAAAAAAAAAAAAAAAAAAAAAGTCTGTATCACAAAAATCTGATTTTTCAACTACATTTAGTTTTCTATAACATCTTATCCAAACAAATCATAACTGTTTTCAATAATGACAATGTGAGTTTAAAAGCAGTCAGTCAGGGCTAAGGTTGTTGCTCAGTGGTCAAGCAATTGTCTAGTATGCTTCAGTTCCTGGGTTTCATTCCTAGCATTGAAAAAGGGAAACAAAAAAGACTTCAGTCACATTTGTCACATTCTTTAGTCAGCAAATGATTATATAAAAATGTTAAACTTGGGCTGCAGCGTGGGGACGCATAGCGCGAGCGCGGGTGGCGGTTCCCCAACGGCCTGCCCGGCTCCCGTGGCGGCGACCAGAGTGGTTCCCAGCCCAGAGTTCCAGGTTCTTTTCATGAAGAAAGAGTTGCAGGAGAAAAGTACTAGATGGAGCAAGAGGATTTCTTGAAGTGAGACTACATGCCTTAGAAAGAGGCAGCAGGCTCCCCGAAGGACCTGGAGACCTAGAGACCTAGAGACCACCTGGGATCCAAGAAAGTCTCTTGCCATCAAAAAGTGATAAACTCGAGGGGTTTCAAGATGGCGGCCTAGAGGGTGGCTGCATTTCATGTTGCTCCAGGACTCAGGATTCAAAAGAGGAGATATTGAGACGCTTGGGACCAACTCAAAGCAGCCGGGTGACTCTCACCCCCTGGGGAGGCATCCCGGATGGGACGGTGGTCCCGGAACGCAGGAAACTTTGTGAAGTAGAACTGCCGGCGAGACGCCCCTCCCCCCGCTGGAGCGCCATAGAGGAGGCCGCTCGGCACAGCGCTGGGACTCGGAGCCACCACTGGGGCTCTGGCGGCTGCCCAGGGGAGGAGTGGCGAGGAGAGCTGTGTGGACTCAGGACACCGGGGCCTGCCCTGAGGAGGAGGAGGAGGAGCGTGGCCACTTGGATTCGGAGTGACTGCACCAGAGCTACAGGCGGTTGCCAGAGGAGAAGCCGCGCGGCGAGCTGTTTGGACTCAGAACGAAGCTTCTGAACCCCGGGGCCTGCCCTGAGGACGAGGAGGAGGAAGAGGAGCGCGGCCGCTTGGATTCAGGTGACTACACCAGAGCTACAGGCAGTTGCCAGAGAAGGGGCTGCGTGGCGAGCTGTTTGGACTCTGACCACTTCTGAACCCCGGGGCCTGCCCGGAGGAGTAGGAGGAGGAGGAGGAGGAGCGTGGCGGGTCGTTTGGACTCACAGTGACTGCATTAGCGCTCCAGGCGGCTGCTCAGAGGAGAAGGCGAGTGGTGAGTTGTTTGGACTTAAAGTGACAGCTCCTGAACACAGGGGGGCTGCCTGGAGGAGAAGCGTGGTGGGACGCTTGGTCTTGAGTGGCCGCACCAGAGCTCCGGGCGGTTGCCCAGAGGACCCGTGCAGCGGGTCACGTGGATTCAGAGCCACTCAGAGGGACTGCTCCTGAACACCCGGGGGGTTATCTGGAGAAGGAGGAGGAACGGGGAGGGTCACTTCGACTCGGAGTGATTGATTGCCCCGGGCTACGGGTGGTTGGTGGGAGGAGGAGGCACGAAGTGAGTTTCTTGGACTCCTAGTGACCGCACCGGAATACTGGGAGGCTGTCTGGAGGAAGAGGCCTGTGGCGGGTCTCTGGGACTCAGAGCAATTGTTCGGGGCCACAGGTGGCTGCTCAGAGGAGGGGCCACACAGCCAGGCGATTAGGTGCAGAGCAAGGTCCCAGGATCTAGGAGGCTTCTGGGTGGAAGAGCCGCACAGAGACAGGCTTAGGGCGGAGCGAAGGTTCCAGGCCTGTGGGCAAATTCTCTGAGAAGGGGCAGCCTAAGGAGATTCATCTGCGAAGGGTGAGGCTCCCAGGCCCAGGAGGTAGGGCCGGGCCCCTGGGAACTTTGCAGAGGAAGGCAGCCCAGCCCAGGCGGTAGCTGTAAATTGAGGGGAACCTCTAGGAGGGAACTGACCAGCGACACCTCCCCACCGGGTGAGTCTTCCCTGCTGGGTGAGGTTTCCCCACAAGGACGGTAAAACCAGAGACTCAGGCCCAAACAGCCCTTGCCTCAGCCCGCAGCCTAGGTCCCCTTTGGATGACCATTGGTTAACAAGTGGAGGCACCTCTGCCCAATAGCAGGGATTATACCCCACCTGAAGGACAACACTCCTAGAGAGGCAGCTTCCTTGTGGAGCACCGCATTATCAACTTCCTCCATGACTTCAGCCTACTGAAGGCTAAGGGGGGATATATATAGAAATCTTCAGGGACATTGTAAGTCAATAGAGGAAATCTGCAATATCTCAGCGGTCCACTGATACCTGAACAATATGAGAAAACAAGGAAAGAAAATGCTGCAAACAAATCTAGATGTTACATCAATAAAACCCAATGACAGCATGGCAGAAGAAATGACAGAAAAGGAGTTCAGAAGGTACATAATTAAAATGATCAGAGAAGCAAACGATGAGATGAAAGAGCAAATGCAAGCATTGAATGATCGCACCAATCGACAGTTAAAAGAGCAAATACAGGAAGCAAAAGATCATTTCAATAAAGAGTTAGAGATATTGAAAAAAAACCAAACAGAAATCCTTGACATGAAGGAAACAATAAACCAAATTAAGAACTCCATAGAAAGCATATCCAATAGGATAGAACACCTGGAAGACAGAACCTCAGACATTGAAGACAAAATATTTAACCTTGAAAACAAAGTTGAACAAACAGAGAAGATGGTAAGAAATCATGAACAGAATATACAAGAACTATGGGATATCATGAAAAGGCCAAATTTAAGAATTATTGGGATTGAGGAAGGCCTAGAGAAACAAGCCAAAGGAATGAACAATTTATTCAATGAAATAATATCAGAAAATTTCCCAAATCTGAAGAATGAAATGGAAAATCAAGTTCAAGAGGCTTATAGGACTCCAAATACACAAAATTACAACAGACCCACACCAAGGCACATTATAATGAAAATACCTAACATACAAAATAAAGACAGAATTTTAAAGGCTGTGAGAGAAAAGAACCAAATTACATTCAGGGGGAAACCAATACGCATATCAGCAGATTTTTCAATCCAGACCCTAAAAGCTAGAAGGGCCTGGAACAACATTTTTCAAGCCCTGAAAGAAAATGGATGCCAACCAAGAATCTTATACCCAGCAAAACTCACCTTCAAATTTGACGATGAAATAAAATCCTTCCATGATAAACAAAAGCTAAAAGAATTTACAAAAAGAAAGCCAGCAAAAATGTTAAACTTAATGTTGGGTGTGGTGGTACACGTCTGTAATGCCAGCAACTCAGGAGGCTGAGGCAGGAGGGTGGCAAGTTCAAGGGCAGTCCCAGCAACTTAGCAAGACCCTGTCTCAAAAGAAAATTTCGTAAAAAGGACTGGGGGTGTAGCTGAGTGTTAGAGCTCTTGCCTAACGTGCATGAAGGCCTGTGTCCAAATCCCAGTATCCTCCACCTCACCACCAAAAGTGCAAAATTTCGTATGGAGTTGATGTGTGCAAATGCAACTTTCTTTTAAAACATGACTCTCTGCAATCTACAAATGTCTAAGTGAAAAAAGTCCATTTCTCAATTTATTTACAATACACAGAGAACAAAAGCAAATTACTCTTTTTACAAGCAAATTACAAGTTTTGTGACAACATAATGCTTTTGTCTTAAATCCTCTGCACCATGGGTGGTGGGCCTGGGATTTGGGGTGTTGAGATGGCAAGTACAGAATGTGGAAGGTCAGCCCCAACTTGCCTGCTATCTCTCTCCGGGATTTCTTTGATGGCTATTCGCACTTGATTGCTCAGGTCTCGGCCAGCATACACAATCCCATAGGTTCCTTTCCCTAAGACAACTCTCTCCCCACTGGCATCATAGTCATACTCATACTACAGAAGGAAAACAAGAAGACACACAATTTGTAGTGGAGAAGCCTCTGAAAGCCCAAAACTTGTCCAGCAATTTTTAAAATTTTTTTCATAAACATTATCTGATTGCTAAGCAAGTATACAAGTAACCTGGCTCAACATTTGGAGCTTTCTGACTGTTTTAATGTTACAATTAAAACTGCTTCTAATCAGGTTAAGTATTTTGAATACGTTCCCTACCAGCAAGTTGGGAAACAAATCTCTTTCAATAGCCCAGGAAAGAACTGAAGGTCAATAAACTTAAAATTGTCTTAATACAGAGTGCATATGCTGAGGTCCCTGCCCCTTTTCAGTCTTATGGATCTAGCACATACTGCAAAAATTCAATTTCCAATTAGCATCGCTATTTTGTTCTTCCAATCTTATCATCCAAAGCTGTTGCACACAGCTGCATTTGAGTTGATACTTCTCAATGATTAAAACAAAGGTAACCATAGGCTGAGCAGCATTTAAAGCACACAGGAAATGACGGCCATTTCTGTTGCTTTGCAAGCTTCACTGTCTACTTACCGAAGTGTAGTTTATGTGCATATTAGAGTGTGAGAGTGTGAGTGTATGTGTGTAACCCTTCTCGTCTACCTCTAGGGATCCTCATGACAATTAAGATTACTAAAGTGTCTATATCATTGTCTGACATACCTAGAAATCAGCCTGCTCTATAAAAGACATATCTCACACCCTTCTCTATTCCCCACATCTGTTGACTTCAAAGCATATCACTCAGTTCATTTCTACTACAAACTTACATTCTAAGCTAATAATTCTAGTACCTGATTCAATTATTAAAATGAATTCCTTTGATACTTTCTGAAGGAAATCTCAAGGAATTCATTTCAGTCTAACTTAAAAGTATAATAAAATCTCATTAAATTGTAATTACTGGGAGAACCTGAATTAATGGCAAATCTGAATAATTGTGCAAGATTTAAACACATGTAAAGTGGTATAGTAACTGTGTACTACAACTGTGCTGTCCAAAAGAGCTTATGATGATCTTATTTTCTTAAAAAAGAATGAAAAGTTATATTTAACATATTATATGCAAATAGATATTACTCAAGTAATTTTAGACATAAATGCAAAAGTTTGCTTTTAGTGGGCTAATTTTTTTCTCCTGGAGTCTCATAAATATTATTAATTAGCTTAGAAAAAAACCTGTTCATAGATTGTGCATAAAAGAAAATTTTGTACTATTTCATAACTAAATTTGTCTTAAACATTCTGACTGAGAGGATTCCAATATAATGAGATTTTTCTATAGAGACACATTAAACAATCTCTGAGAGCCATGGATAGTGATGGTTGGCTGGTTCAGAGGTATTTTTAAACATAATAAAGAATTTTTACATAAAAATTGGGACATTTTCTTTAAGAATCAAAGACATAGTAAAAAAATTTTTTTCCATGTTCTAGGCCTCCTGTGACTCACCTCTAAGGTGTCTCCATCAGCCTCTCCTTCCAGCTCCACTGTACTGCCTGATGTATTGGTCAGCATCTCTTTCACCAAAAAGCAAAACCTAGAACAGCAAATGTCACGAAGATACTGTTTAACTTAGTTTCATTACATTAAGCTGTACTTAAATATAAACCAAACTTACGTAAGTCACGGAACAATCAATCTACTCCTTGATTTGACATGGTACTCTATGGGTTATCCCATGTGATACTTGAATGCTCTCTATACAGTATCTCTACCAATTGGTTGGTCAACTGATGCTTGAGCATCAGAGTACCCATTATCTAGCAACTGAGAACCCATTATCTCCCAAAGGCAGCTCATTCTGAGAACTTAGTGAGAAATGTTCCCCTTTTATTGATCAAAGACTCCTTTTATATGGGTACCCTCCATAGATTACTTAGAGTTAACCCCCTTTGGGTATATGTACCACATATTGTTAGCCACTTATCAGCATATGGACACTTAGGTTGTTTCCATTTCTTGGCTATTGTGAATAGTGCTACAATTAACATATGAGTACAGATGTGTCCCTGACAAACTGATGTCAGTTAAAGGTACAGTGGTGGTTACTAGAGGATAGGGAGAGCAGCAGGGAGGGAGGGAGGGACGGGGAAAGCTAATCATGAGTACCACGTTACAGTTAGATAGGAGAAAGAAGTTCTGGCGTTCTGTACAGTAGGGTGACTGTAGATAATAATGATGCCCTTTAATTTCTTTAAAGCTACAAGAAAGGATTTGGAATGTTTTCACCATAAGGAAATGATAATTGTTTGAGGAGATACATACATTTTCTCTGATTTGGATGTTACAAAATACATGTATTATCAAAATATCATATTATTATAGTCTACAAATACACATAATTTTTATGTATCAGTTAAAAACAAAATTAGAAATACATTTAAAAAGAATTCTTTTTCTACATTACAGTGTCCATGAGCAATGTACATACTTCTATCATGTCCCCGTAAGACTTTCCTTATTGTCTCATTGTTTTCCACTAATTGGATATTCTTCAAATGGGTCCTTGTATTACTCTTCAAAATTTGGTCCTTTGATCAGCATTGCCGGGGTGACTTAATTGGTGTTAAGGGCAGCAGAACCATCCCCTTTCAAATTGTAGACAGTCCAATTCTCAGTAAGATATAAGGTCTTGTACAAGGGGAGAAAATGCCATATAATTCTATTGACAAAGATTAAGCCTAATCTCAACTATTAGTCATGTTTTTCTCACAAGTGCTGTAGAACCACATCAACCACTTAGACTTGTGTAATTGTTTATTTGCATACAACTGATCTGGAATCAGTAGAACATTTTTATTCAGAATTCTCTCTTAAGACGGTAAGGAGGAATAGTGCATGTTTCAAGAGAATTTCCACAAGACCTTAAAACATTCTTTTTATAACTAACTCATGCCACTTTTACTTCTTCTAGTATTTGAATACTGGGAAACCCAATGTCAGGCTTCTGAGGAGACACATGATATGCACTCACCAGAATAACTAAAATTCTTAAAATTATATTAATTACTAATTGTTGTTAAGCAACTCTCTTACCTTGCTTTGGGCAGTGTAAATTCAAGAGATCACCTTGGAAAACTACTGGCAGTATTAATCAAAGCTAAATATAAAGCTACCCTAAAACCCAGTGATCCACTCCTAGGTATATGCCAAACAGAATTTAATGTATATTTTCACCAAAAGGCATGTGCAAGAATATTCTTTGAAGTTTTATTCATAAGAGCCACAACTAGAAATAATCCAAATGTTTATCAATAAGAGAACACATAAATTGTTGTGCATTCACATAATGGAACACCACAAGAAATAAAAAGGATGAAGAGATACACACATCATGGTTGAATCTTATGGCTATTACCTTAAAGGAAAGAAGGGAGAAATAAGATAGTATGGATGATTTTATTTATTTGAAGGTCAAGAACTGGCAAAACTGATGATAGAAATCAAAAATACTTATCACTAGAGAGGGTTTAATGACTAGAAAGGGGCACAAGACACCTTTTGGGGAGCTGATGTGGGAGATGGGTATATGGGTGTAGATATATGTAAAAATTTTATCCTAGCTGTATACTTAAGTGCACTCTTCACACTTTACTTATATGTATATTACATCCCCAATTAAAAATTATTAAAGTGACAAACCAAGGGAAAGGAAGAAGGGACAGAAAGAAGAAATACTGGGGAATGAAACTGACCAAATTATATTGTTCTGTTGTGTGCATATATGAATATGTAACAAGGAATCCCATCCTTATGTAATTATAATGAACCAATAAAAATATGAAAGAAGAAAAAATTTAAGTAAATGGGAAAAAAGGAGAAAAATAATCCAAAATAAATCAATCAAGATGTATGATCTAATAGGGTATATTTTATTTATCATATGTAAATATGCATACATTTTATATATTGCTTGTAAATACATGTAAATTTTATAAATCATATAGAGTACAGATCAAGACATAGTTTTTCCAATTAAATTTCTAAATGGCCTAGCACCATTTTCTCTTTTGTTATAAATAAAGTGATCATATAAAAAAAAAGATGTGTGATCTAAAAAAAAGTATAACACAAAAGGCACTGAGTACTGAATAAGGGTCATAAAGATAAATTTTGTAATAAAAGGATAACAAGCAATCTTTAAAAATAAGAATAAAGTTGAAGAACTCACCTTTCCTGATTTTACAGCTTCCTACAAAGCTACACTAATCAAGAATGTGTGGAACTTGACAAAGGACTGATATATAGAGCAATGGAATAGAATTAAACATTTATAGCCAACTGATTTTCTAAGGGTGCCAAGACCATTTAATGGAGGACAAATAGTATGTTCAACCAATAGTACTGGGACAGGGTTGGCAATATAGCTCAGTTGGTAGAGTGCTTGCCTCACATGCACAAGGCCCTGGGTTCAATCCCCAGCACCACAAGAAAAAAATAGTACTGGGACAATCACATGTCCATATGCAAAAGAATGAAACTGGATCCTCTAACTCACATTATATAAAAATTAGTTAAAATGGATCAGACCTAAATGTAAGAGCTAAAACTATAAAACTCTTAGAAGAAAATACAAAAACCATAGAACACCTTGGTTTAGGCAAAGCCTTCCTAGATATGAACCAAAAGTGCAACTGACAAAAGAAAAAATGATAAGATGAACTTCAAAATTAAAAATTTTTATGCTGCAAGTTTTTCAACAGAGTGACAAGACAACCCACAGAATGGAACCAAGCATTTGCAAACCATGTCTAAAAAGGGACTTATATGGAAAGTATATAAAGAACTCTTAAAAGACAAATAGCCCAATTAAAAATAGACAAAGTTTGGAGAAACATGGTAAACATCACTTTCACATGTTGATCCAAATTAACATCACCAGAAATGACACAAAAATATTGTCCCCTGATACGAGGCACTGGGAAAGACACAACATTGCTTTTATGGTACTCCTGCCCCAAATACATAACATGAGTATACTGATGAGCAAACAGCAAACAAACTCAAATCAAAGGACTGCAAGCATGTATTACCTGCACTCTTTGAAAGTATTAAGAAAGACAAAGACTAATGATGATCTCTTTCAGATGAAAGGAGACTATACAGACTTGGCAAGTAAATGTTATATATGATTGTGGATAGGACTGTGGGCCAGGAAAAAGTCTTGTTTTACTATAAAAGGTATTAGGGAGGCAATAAAAATTTGAAAATGGCTTCTAGATTATAGTACCATATCAATCTTAGTATGATTAAATAACTACTATATAATTACACAAGTGAACATTCCTTTTTTTTCTTTTTTAGGAAAAATGCTGAAGTATTTAGAGGTAATGCAGTATTATGTCTACAACTTACTCTTTACCAGTTCAGTAAAAACAACCATATGCATATAGAGAATGTAAAACATGTATAGTAAAGGGTTACACTGGGGAATTCTGGCAAAACATACATGCAAATTGTCCATACTGTTTTATTGAAACATTCTTGTAGTTCTGAATATTTTTCTAAGTAAAAAATGTGAACTTTGCCAGATGCGGTGGTACACACCTGTAATCCCAGCAACTTGGGAGTCTGAGGCAGGGGGATTGCAAGTTCAAAGGCAGCCTCAGTAAATTAGTGAGACCCTAAGCAACTTAGTGAGACCCTGTCTCAAAATAAAAAATAAAAAATAAAAAGCTCAGTGGTAAATTGCCCCTGGGTTCAACCAAAAATAAAGGTGAGCTTTAAAAATTGGATTTGGATAGACAAAGGATTTGAATAGACATTTCTTCAAAGAAGATAAGTAAATGGCCAATGAGCACAAGAAAAGATGCTCAGTATCACTAGTCATTAGAGAAATGCAAATTAAAACCACAATGAGATTCTGTCTCACAACCATGAGGATGGCTATAATCAAAAGTACAGACAATAATAAGTATTGGCAAGGATATGGAGGAACTGGAACCATCATACACTGCTGATGAGAATGTAAACAGGGAAACAGTTTGACAGTTCCTCAAAAGGTTAAACCCAAAGTTCCCATAAGATCCAGAATTTTGACACCAAGAAAAATGAAAGAATATGTCCTCACAAAAACTTAAACATGATTGTTCATAGAAGCAAAATTCATAACAGTCCCAAAGTGGAAGCAAACCAAATGCCTATCAATTGATGAATGGATAAATAAAATGTGGCATATTCATACAATGGAATATTATTCAGACACAAAACAACAAAGTAATGATACATGCTACAACATGGATGAACCTTGGAAACACTATGCTAAATGGAAGAAGTCAGTAACCCAAAGACCACATATTATATGACTCAATGTCTATGAAAAATCCAAAATAGGCAAATTCATAGAATTAGAAAGACTAAAGTTTGCATAGGGCTAGGGTTATGTAGGTGAGGTTGGGGAGAAAAAGGGGAATGACTGCTAATGGATACTGGACTTCTGTTGGGGATGATGAAAAAATTCTAAAATTAGATTGTGATGGTGGTTGCAAAATTATAAATACACTAAAAATGGAGTTGGACACTTTAAATGGTTGTAAGGTATGTAGATTATATCTCAAAGCAGTATAATAGTTTTCTCTAAATTAAAATTTTAAGAATAGAGCAAACAACCATCTTCTCAGCAGAGGCCCTTCAAAATTTATTCACCATAAATAGATGCAAATAGCTGAATCAGCTATAACTCACCTACTACACTGGTCTTCAGTGGAAAAGTAGATTTGAAAGTCATCAGAGTTATCATGGACATAAAGAAAACAACACCGTTCATCAAACTTGGATAGGCTGAAAATTGCAAAACATAAGAATGCTTACATGGAAGTTATGACACCAATTTTAAAGTTTTAAGAAAATCTAGTAACAGATTTTCTTTCACTTCATAAATTCTTGATTCATTAATCTTTTAACACAAAACCCATATTTTGCATTTTTTTCTCTATGAAATTTAAATACCAGGGAACTTTATCTTGTTTATGTTTGAGTTAGCCTTTACAACTGACTTTAACTAATGTGTATCAAGAACTTCTATATTTGGTGCTAAGCAGAGCATATGGGCAAGAGACAAGGATAAAAAACATGGTCTATGTCCTCTAGGAGTTTAGAATCACACACACAGAGACACACAAAGACAGGCAAGGTATTTGTGAAGTCATTTATTGTGGTATCAAAGGAATTTCTAAACCTGGAAAATATCAGGACACAGTATTTGTGGTTATACAAGGTGAACAGAAATAAACATTTCATCTTAGCTCAAGAAAGGTCTTTAAATATTCTCTGGTCCATTTCCAACCAAAGTGTGGACCCAACTCCACAGCACCTCAAACATGTAATATTCAGTTTGCCTGAACATAACCAGCAACAGAATGTCACCACACTCCATCTGCTGACAGATCTCACTGTTAGAAAGTTCATTACCCACACTGGGCCAAAACCTCCACAATGGCCCTCACCCTGCCAAGTGGCACTATGGAGAATCAGGCTAGATTTTCTTCTATAATTAGCTCTTCAAATAAAGCCACTTCATCTGGTCCCTTCTAAGTCATCTCCTTCTGAAATTCAAAACTTAGACCATTCCTCATGATATAGATGACATGACAAATAATGTGTTGAAACAGCAACAGTCCAGAGTGATTGGGAAAAAAAAGAATTAAAGCTAGAGTATACATCAGCAAGTTTTGAAACCCAGTCAATGAAAGAACTACCTCAGTTAGTCGAATAGCTTTAGGAACGCTCAAAGCATGCCCCTCATGTCACGTCAGTCCTGAGGTCTGAGTCACCTCAGGTCCTGTGCAAATCCCCACTGATGGTTTAAATGGCAGGGAAAGGCATCTCTATGAGGCGGTACAAACAAAAGAACATGAGGCAAGGGCCAACACGTTCTTGTACAACTCCATTACTGAGTAATATATTTTTTTAAATTTTTAACATATTTGGGTTACCATCTACTTTCTAGGTAGTATTATCCAAAAGTTCTACTGTGTACTTAAATTATTTCGCTCCCTTAAAAGTAATGTAAACATTATTCCAATTGAAGCACTAATGTGCTCAGGACAGAATCATGCTCTGACCAGAGAAAACTGGAGATTTATTTAGTGGCCTGAGGTAGAATCAGAGAGAGGCCAGAAAGTTTTAGTCCAAGTTCTTCATTTGATAAAAAAACAGTGAAGAAACTGGAATCTAAAGAGCTTGGGTGATTTCCCAACATCGCACAACAAAGGGATTAGAACTCATATCCACTTCAGAACTACTCCCACCCTTGAAAGTGCTGGCAGGGTGACAAATGCAGCAGAGGTGTATTATTCCTGCTTGGGAAAAACCCACAAATGGTCGCCATTCCTGAAGGAATAATCAAGTGCCACACTTTTTCCAGGAATATACCACCCCTCTCCCTCCCTAATAACAATACCTAGCTCCATTGCTCTGTCCAGGAGACCCCACCCAAGTGCCATTAGCATATAACTCCTAGCTTGATCCTGAGTACTTGAATATTTTTAGATCAAAGAAGACATCTTTCTACAGATATAACTTTATTATTTAAATTTGAGACAAGAGTTTCTTCTGTTGAATGTGAGAAAAGCTATTCTCCCATAACTATCCAAGAGACCTTTACTAGCAGCACATTATGGACCTCAGGCAGGGCAGCAAAACAGAAAATAGACTATTTTGGGTTCAGTTAAAAATAAGAACATCATAACTCATGAAAAAGTGGTAACCTTAAATTACATCAAACATTATCACTATTATGTGTATTAAAATAATAGTTACATTTTCTTTTATGTTCTTACCTTATTCCTTTAATAGAAGAGGCTGCAAAATTCCATTCGTGGATTTGTTTCTGCAAGTATCAAAGACAGAAGTCAATAACTTCGTTTTTCCATATATAGGATCAGTTAGGGTTTCATACTATAGTCAATCATTTCTACTATTTTATTTTAAATAGTGGTTAGGGGTTAGAGCAATATACTTTGCATAACTTAGAACACTTGAAATACTTTCTTAATGTACTGAAAAATTCATTTGTATCTCTAATCCAGTTTAATGAAAACAATATAAACTTGAAATAAACAATTTGAGACATAAATAAGCATACAATAAATACACAGTATCTGTGGTTTTTCATCTTCTATTAACATAGCAGGAAAACTCTAAAAGGTTTAGGAATCACCCATCTAAGCTGAGTGTCTTGCAAAAAATGTTTGGAGAAGCAAGACTATGGTAGATATTGTTCAGTCTTCATTTCCTTTTCTCCCTAGGCACACAGCTAAACATTTCCCATCCTCCCTTGCAGCTACATGAGGCCAGGTGGCAGAGTTCTGACCAATGAGATGTGAGCAGGAGTGAGGGCACCACTTGTAGACCTGACCCATAAAACCTCCACAAAAATCCTCTACTTTCTTTTTCCCCAGCCACTTCAGGATGGAATGGGGCCCCTGCCAACCTAGATATGATATGAGCCATAGACAAACTTTTATCAAGATGTTGAGGTTTAGGTAGGAGCTATTTGTTTGAACACCTAGCCTACCATGTCTAATAGAAATATGTACCAAAATGCACTTTTTTGGGGGGTGGGTATCAGGGATTGACCCAGGGGTGTTTAACCACTGAGCAACATCCCCAGTCCTTTTTTTTTTTTCAGTTTTATTTTGTGACAGGGTCTTACTAAATTGCTTAGGACCTTGCTTAATTGCCAAGGTTAGTCTTGAACTTGCAATCCTTCTGCCTTAGCCTCCCAAATTGCTGGGATTACAGACATGCACCATCATGCCCAACTCAAAGGTGTACTTTTTGTTATTTTTAAATTTTTGTTTATTTTTATTAGAGCTTTATGGTCATACATAGTAGCTGGGTTCATCATGACAAACTCATACATGCATAGAAATTGATTTCAGTTCATGATCCCAACTTTTCCTTCTCCCTTTTTCCTTCCGTCCTCCCCCCTCTCCTTCCTCTAGTCTAATAGACTTCTTTTCACTCATATATTAATTTGTATTTGATTGGTCCCTTAGGTAAACTTATCCTTCCCTCCCCCTTTCCTTTATTTCACTCTAGCTTCCACATATGAGAGAAAATCTTTGAGTTCTTGAGCTTGGCTAATTTCACTTAGCATGGTATTCTCCCTTTCCACCCATTTACCTGAAAATGTCATAATTCATTCTTTTTAGTAGCCTAGTAGATCTCCATTGTGTGTGTGTGTGTATTACAATTTCTTAATTCATTCATCTACTGACAGACATCTGGATTGATTCCATATGTTAGCTATTGGGAATTGTGCTGCTATAAACAATGATGTGGCTATGTCACAATAGTATGCTGATTTTAGATCTTTTGGGAAAATACCAGGAGTGGGACAGCTGGGTCACATGGTGGTTCCATCCCTAGTTTTTTGAGAAATCTCCAAACTGCTTTCCAGAGGGGCTGTACTAGTCTGCAGTCCCATCAACAATGTACAAGTGTTCCTTTCTCCCCACAATGTCACCAGCATTTATTGTTGTTTGTATTCTTGATCACTGCCATTCTAACTAGAGTAAGATGAAATCTTAGTGTAATTTTGATTTGCATTTCCCAATTACTAGAGATGTTGGACATTTTTTTCACATGTTTATTGGCCTTTTGTGTCTCTTCAGTTAAGAAGTTCCTGTTCAGTTCTTTTGCCCATTTATTGATTGGGTTATTTGGGGGGTTGGTGTTAAGTGTTTTGAGCTCTTTGTATATTCTGGATATTAATTTTCTATTGGAGGAGTAGCTGGCCAGATTTTCTCCATTCTATAGGCTCTCTCTTCACAGTTTTAATCATTTCCTTAGCTGTGCAGAAGCTTCTAGTTTAATGGCATCCCACTTATTGATTGTTGGTTTTGTTTCTTGTGCTTTGAAGGTCTTGTTAAGGAAGTCCGTGCCAGCATCTATATGATGAAGTGTTGACCCTATATTTTTTTCTAGCAATTATAAGGTTTCTGGTTTAATTCCTAAAACTTTGATCCATTTTGATTTGAGTTTTGTGTAGGATAAAAGATAGGGGTCTAATTTCATTTTTCTACACATAGCTATCCAGTTTTCCCAGCACCATTTGTTAAAAGGCTGCTTTTTTCCTAAGATATATTTTTGGCACCACAGTCAAATATCAGATGGCTACTGGCTTCTGGGTTTGTCATTGTGTTTTCTATTCTATTCCATTAATCTTCATTTCTAATTTTGATACCAATACCATGCTGTTTTTGCTACTACAGCTCTATAGTATGATTTCAGATCAGATATTGTGATGCTTCTGTTTCACTTTTCTTGCTTAGCTTTGCTTTGTCTATTCTTGATCTCTTCTTATTCTAGTCTATGGCCATATCACCCTGAACACGCCTGATCTCGTCTTCTTATTCTAAATGAATTTAAGAATTATTTTTTACAATTCTGTGAAGAATGTCATTGGTATTTTAATGGGGAATGCATTGAATTTGTATGTTGCTTCTGGTCCTATAGCCATTTTGACAATATTAATTATGCCCATCCAAGAACATGAGATGTCTTCCATTTTCTCAGGTCTTCTTCAGTTTCTTTGGTGTTCTATGATTTTCATTGTAAAGCTCTTTCAGCTCCTTGGTTAGATTGATTCCCAAGTATTTTTATATTACTTTTTAGAGGTTATTGTGAAATGGTTTTCCTGATTTCTTCCTTGACTGAATCACTGTTGAAATATAGAAAAGCTATTGATTAATGGGTGTTGATCTTGTATCCTGCTACTTTGCTAATTCATTTATAAGTTCTAAGTCTTCTCGTGGAGTTTTTTTTTGGATCTTCTAGATAGGATCATATCATTGGCAAACAGAGAGAGTTTGACTTCTTTTCCCCTTTGTATACCTTTGGTTTCTTTTTCTTGCCTGATTGCTCTGGCTAATGTTTCAAGGACTATATTGAATAGGAGTGGTGAGAGTGGACAGCCTTGTCTTGTTCCTGAATTTACTGGAAATGCTTTTAGTTTTTCTCCATTTAGTATGATGTTGGCTTTGGGTTTGTCATACATGGCCTTTATGATGTTGAAGTAAGTTCCTTTGATCCCCAGCTTCTCCAGCATTTTTAACATGAATGGGTATTGGATTTTATCAAGAGCCTTTTCTGCATCTGTTGAGATGATCATGTGCTTTTTGTTCTTAATTCTGTTTAAGTAATGAATCACTCTTATTGATTTGCATATGTTGAACCAACCTTGCATCCCTGGAATGAAACCCACTTGATCATGGTGTATTATCTTCTTGATGTGGTTTTGGAAGTGGTTTGCTAATATTTTATTTAGGATTTTTGTATCTATGTTTATCAGGGATATTGGTCTGTAGTTTTATTTCCTTAAAGTGTCTTAAGTGTCTTTGCCCGGTTTTGGTATGGTTATATGAGCTTCATAAAAAGTATTTGGGAGTGTTCCCTCTCCTTCAACTTCACGGAATAATTTGTAAAGTCTAGTAGAACTCAGCTGAGAAGCTGTCGGGTTCAGGGCTTTTCCTTTTTGGAAGGCTTTTAATTGCTGTTTCAATTTCATTACTTTATATTGGTCTGTTTAGGATTTCTATATCTTTCTGGTTCAATTTGGGTAGGTCATATGTGTCAAGAAATTTGTCCATGTCTTCCAGAATCTCTTTTTGGAGTATAAATTTTCAAAATAGGATCTTATAATCCTCTGGATTTCAGAGAGGTCTGTGGGATATCTCATTTTTCATCCCTGATCTTGTTGATTTGCTTCTTCTCACTCTTTCTTTAGGTTAGTTTGGTTAAAAGTTTGTCAATTTTATGTATCTTTTCAAAGAACCAACTCTTTGTTATATTGATCCTGCATATCATTTTCTTATTTTCAATTTCATTGATTTCAGCTCTGATCTTATTTATTTCCTGTCTTCTACTGGATTAGGGGTTAGTTTGTTCTTTGAAGGCCTTGAGATGGAACATAATCATATTTATTTGTGATCTATTTTTTTAATGTAGGTTCTCAGTGCTATAAATTTTCCTCTTAGAACTGTTTTCATAGTGTCCCAGAGACTTCAATATGTCTTTGTTCTCATTCATTTCAAAGAATTTCTTGGCTTCTGTTCTCATTTCTTCTTTGATCCATTCTCCGTTTAAGAGATTATTTTGGGGGCTGGGATTGTAGCTCAGTGGCACAGTGCTTGCCTAGCATGTGTGAAGTACTGGGTTCAATTCTCAGTACCACAAATAAATAAATAAAATACAGGTTTGTCGACAACTAAAAAGATATTTTTTTAAAAGTATTTTTAATCTCCATGTGTTTATGTGGTTTCCATTATTTTTCTTGCTGTTGATTTCTAGCTTTATTCCATTATGATCCGATACGATACATGGAATTATAACAATCTTTTTTGTATTTGCTAAGATTTGCTTCATGGCCTAAAAGACAAACTATTTTGGTAAAAGTTCCATGTGCAGCAGAGAAAGAAGGTAAATTTAGCTGTTTGGGGGTGGAATATCCTGTAGATGTCTGTTGGGTCTGTTTGATTTATAGTGTTGTTTAGGTTAGAGATATCTTTGTTGATTTTTGTTTTGATGACCTATCTACTGGTGATAAGGTTGTATTGAAATCCCCAGTATTACTGTGTTGGGGTCTATGTGGAATTTAATGTCATGGAGTGCTTCTTCCATGTAATTGGGGGCACTGACATTTGGGGCATGCACACCCACACACAGAAGAAATAAGGAAAAAAAATCATTTAAAAATATATGTAAAAAATATCCAGTATCTTGGTATAAACTAGAAAGGACCTTCTCCACTCAAGTAGCCAAAATATTTGACCTGAATGGGTAGTCAATGTCTACATTCAATAGTCTTTCTTACCAATTATTCCTGTGTAAAGTACTGATAGAAAGAACAAGGGATGGGGGATGTTAACCCCTTCCTGTTATTGTGTTGCCGAGTTACTAGTTGGAGTGGCCTAAGACTGAAGCTGTTTGATATAAGACTCAATTTCCCTTCTCACCAGCATGAGGTGGGATGGGTAAAGCTTTTACAATCAGTTTGCATTTTGACCTTTCATACTGGATCTGCACACTCCCAGGGTACTGCTTCTACAGTGCTTTCTGTGAGGGGAGATCTGCCCAGTGGTGCTGTGATCTATTTGGCCTTCAGGTCTTATCTGGCTAGGTTTAAAGATGCCTTCTTTAGAGAGACTAGGTTGACCTGCCCCTAAGCCTAGACTTTAGCTTGATTGCTTCCATGGGTTTGGTTCTCAGGTGCTTCCCAAGAAATCCAATCATGGAACAGGGGGACTGATCCTACACTCACTTTTGCCTAAGAGTTGAACTTTCCCAGGTGTAGTTCCTGAGTGTATTCATGCCCTGACTTCCAGACCAGCATGTGAACCACCAAACACAAAGGCTCCCCTTTGCCCTTACAACTTAAGTCCCCCTAGGTACGGTCCATTCCAAGCCCATTTCTCTTATGCCACACACTGCCTAGGTCCCTTGCTAGGCAGCTGCTGGGATACTGTGGCTCTGTGTGTGTGTGTGTGTGTGTGTGTGTGTGTGTGTGTGTGTGTGTGTGTTTCCTGATCTCCCGAGTCCCACTGATGTCACAGTGGGCGTGCTCACTCCAAGGTGGCTCCTGGTTCCACTCTCCCTGCCAGGTCAGAATACTGCCTGCACTGGCTTATTTAACACCCAATTGTGCTTGTCAAGGACTTGCACAGTTTGCCACCTCTCAGTTCTGATAAGTTCAGGCAGTGTTTTTGATTTCAGATTTCTCCGCACCAAGACACATCACAGCATCACCTGAAATGCCACTTCCTCTAGTCCCCTTTCCTTTGCCCATGGTGAAATGGCTCCTGCAGCCACTGCAGGTGAGGGTTTTCTTCTTTATTTTATTGTATCTAACCTTCTGAGTCTCCCAAGCTGTCCTGAGTGTCCAGTATTAAATCCCAGTGAAATCCCTCTTTTGCCCACCTTGTTAAGAAGCTGTGTATCCACTACCTTGGTCTCACGCCACAGAGTAACTTGGAAAGCTGCCTCCTCTACTTCACCATCTTCCCAGAAAACTCCAAAGTACACTTTAAAAAAGCCCAATTCCATCCCCTTACTTCATTACCATTTCTTGCCCTTAAACTGTACAAGGCTAAGCCTTATAAGGAATGTCTAAAAAACCATAGGCTACAATATGAATACATCACAACTGTAAAAAAAAAAAACATTAAACAGGAAAATCCATTTTGTTGGCCTGAGGTTGCTTAAAATTGATCACTGGTAGTATTTACATGACAGGAATCAATAAACACTAAAAATTAGCCCACATCCCCAAAAGTTGGCTATTCAACATTTACTAGCATATTGCTGCCTTCTTGCTCCCAGTGAATTTCTGAATTCATGGCTAATAAACCAGGAACTTAATCTAATTTAAAAGCAATGGTACATAGAGTTGTATATATGTATGTGTTCTCTTTTTATCATCCACATGTAACCCACCAGGAAAAAAAATGCAACACTGTGTAGAAAAAATGTCATCTCATTCTAGGAAAATCTGCTTGCTTTTCACAATCCGTACAGTTTCAAACTTGTAAATGAAGGCAAATGCAAAGGATTCCTCTCAAAGCAAAAGGCAATTTATATTTCTCTCAGACATTTCCTCTAACAACTAGAAGCACTTGTGGAAAACATTTCATCAGTCAAGGAAAACTAACATTTGCTATGTATATAATTCTTTTCCATTTCTTATTACAGACTACATGCAAAGCAAAACATTTACAACCAGTGAGATATTATATGTACCAATGGAAAATTTCTATTAAGAACCAGCAATCATTGTAGGTTTCAAATGAGGTAGGCTGAGTTGGTAGAATTCTATGAAATCAAAACCATTTTGGCTTTATAAGTACAAAGAGTCACTCTAACAGCATCAATTTTTTCTACAACTATTTGTCAAAATATCAGGTATTTTACATCTGTATCAAAGAAATAGTGAGATTACAAGACCCCAATTTTGGAAATTCTCTTTTATGACAGTGGTATCAATAACACAAAGAAAATAAGTAAGGTTGTTGTCTGGTAGAGGATTTTCTGAACTGAAAACAGGGTGCTTCATGGAGATGGCACTTGCAGGGCTGCACAAAGAGCAGGAGCAGGGGCTACTGATGTTCAGTTTCTTGATCTGCATTTGCTACTGAGGTGTGTTCACTTTGTAAAAACTCTATCAATCTGTGCATTTATGATTTATGTATTTTTAAAAATATTTTTAGTTGTAGATGGACACAGTGCCTTTATTTTGTTCACTTAATTTTACGTGGTGCTGAGGATCGAACCCAGTGCCTCACAAGTGATAGGCAAGTGCTCTCTACCACTGAGCTACAACCCCAGTCCCTGATTTATGCAGTTTTCACATGTATGTTATACAGACTGAATATCCCTTATTTGAAATGCTTGAGACCAGAAGAATTTCAGATTTTGGAATATTTGCATAGATTTTACTGGTTGAGCATCCCTGATCTGAAAATCTGAAATGGGGAATGTTCTCCAACCTGAGACTTTCTGAACACTGACATTAAAAAAGCTTCAGACTTTGGAGAATTTCAGGGTTTTGGATTAGGGAGGCTCAACTTCAATAACAGGTCTTTAAAAATACCCAAAGAAGCTGGGCACAATGGCACACACCTGTAATCCCAGCAACTCAGGAGGCTGAGGCAGAAGGATCATGAGTTCAAAGCCAGCTTCAGCAACTCAGTGAGGCCCTAAGCAACTCAGTGAGACCCTATCTCAAAATTAAAAAAGGGTTGGGGATGTGGCTCAGTGGTTAAGTGCCCCTGAGTTCAATGCCTATTACCAATACTACTACTAGTACTACTACTACTAATAATAATAATACCCAAAGAAGCCAGGCTTGGTGGTTGCATGCCTGTAATCCCAATGACTCAGGAAAGACTGAGGCAGGAGGATCACAAATTTGAGGCCAGCCTCAGTGAGCAAGGCCCTATCTCAAAATAAAAAAGGGCTGCGGATGCAGGTCAATGGTAGAGCACCCCTGGATTCAATCCCTAGTATTCCATAAAAGAGAAGAAAAAATATCCAAAGAGGAAAATATATGCTTCTTTTGTACTCAGATATTTAATGTACGGTATGAAGAATAAAAACACAAGCACATTATGGCAGCCCATCCTCACTAATGGCTGCTGACTATTTTCAATGATGAGAGGATTATTCTAATGTTAAATATTAGACAAGGTTATTGGCCTTCACTTGAGATATCATGAATACCTCTGATAAGGAGTTTCTAATATGAATCAAGCCTCGGCTTATTGTACAATGTTGCAATTTATTTGTGAAGATATTACTTATTTTTACCTTATTATAACATTATCATTCACACTCTTCCTTCCAGGAAGAAAAATAATCCTCTTTGCCAAGTTAATGGCAGAAGTCTTCCCACACTCCATGGAAACGCACGCAGAGCAAATAAATCTATCTAAAGCATTTGTCAAAGGTGCTATGTTTCTTTATTAAATGCAATATTTATGAAAGAACAAACTGAAGTACTTTAGATAAAGAGATGAAAATATCACCATTACCACAAAACATCAAGCCTAGTCCAGCATTTCTGTAATCTCTGTACTATTGGTATGAGTACAAACCAGAATGGTATAAATTTGATAGCAATGATCAAAGTTTTAAATACATGTACCCTTGGGTTCAGCAAGTCCATTTTTAGAAAATCTCTGCTCCTGCAATGCTCCCATGAGCATGGGATGCACACTAGTATACCATCAGAAGAGTGAAACATGGGGGACCTAAATATGCATTAGTAAGAATGAGATGAAATAATGTTAGGTTCATCTAGACCAGGAAATACACCATATGACATGAAACCATAGGGAATATGACACTTAAAGAATCAGATCTGTGCGTGCTACCTGAAAAACTGCCCATGATGTTTGTATGAGTTTAAAAAGTTACAAAGCAATAAGTATATGCTGTATGGTCACACCATAATGTAAAGTGCCTCTGTAAATAAAACTCATATAATATATGTACATTATACACATATAAGTGAGTTTAGAGAAAAGATAAGGGTTATCCACCCAAGTGGGATAGAACTGGGAACAAGGTTTGAGAAACATGGAGGGATTTTCTCTGCATATGCCCTATCTACTTCCTTATGATTTAACTATTCAAAAACCTGTATTTGTCATATATTTGAAAATATTACATATAAACACACACGCCCACTTATATACCTACATATGCTTCCCCACATATACATATACACAATACATAAAAATGGAAAAATCTGCTTCTTTTCTTTCATCTGTGATTATACCTTCTCATACAGTTCTATAATTTAGAAGTTGAACATGGGTGAACTATTCTTTGCAATTGTACCACACAGACTCTTCCTATTTGAAAATTCTATCTTTGATTAAATAATAGAGAAGAAAGAGAGCCGTTTGTGACTTTTCCCCTTACCATTTCTGTGGGTGATACGTGCCATAAAGAAACTGTTCTCTCCTCAGCTTCATTGTTGATAGAAACATAAGAAGGCTGGTAGACTTTGGTTGGCTCTATCACCAGAACCTAAGATAAGAAGACTCTTGTAAGACATATGAATCTAAAACAGGTGACCCTACCTAGAGAGGAAGTGGAAGATTTATACTCAATAAATATTCATTAAAGACCACATATGCCAAGTATGGCTCAAGGAGCCAAGGGTATATAGCACGGCTGTGATTCCATGGGGTGGCAGAGCACCAGATAGGGTATGTAATCTAATGTCATGTAGTGTCCCAAAGGGAATAAGGCAGAAGGGGGAGGGGTACTTCTTCAGACATAGCAGCCAAGAAAGACCTGTCTGAGGAGGTGACAAGTAAAAGGGAGGAGGTTGCAGTTTTTGAGAGAAATAAGAAAATAGATGGGATGGATGGCAGGTCTCAAGTCTATAAAGATGTGAAGAGATGAAAAGTGAGTAACATTTTCATTCGTAAGGTGTTATTTGGTTAAGAGAGTAAAGGGGTGGTAAGAGGAGAAAGAGGGAGAGAAAAGGTGTCAGGTGAAGAAGTGGGGAGAGAGAGAGACGAAGAGAAGGAATAAATATTAAAAAAATAAAGCAATATATTTAAGACAGTTAAACCCAAAAAGAGCTTCCACAAGTTTCCATTTCATTACTGGTTTGTACCTTTCAGATCTGAAATATTTCATAATTAAAAGAAGATTTTAAAATGTACTACACAGGAACAAAATAGTTACCACAATCATTTCCAACAACTCCATCTTTTATTAGATGCTTAATGAAATTCTTAAAAACATGTTCACAAAATCTCATGGCATAAATATGAAACAATTATTGAAGTGCAATTTCTAGGACACTTAAATATATTACTTATGAACCTTTATAAATGGCTATAGAATTGAAACAAAAGCTAAAAGCAATTCTGAGTTTTCAATAAAGTTTTAAATATTAATCAGTGGCATTGGAGGCAAACCAAAGCTTAATAGGAGACAGTTTTAAATTCCATTTTTCCACTGTTAGAACTATTGTAGAATGAGTAGCAGCCTCCCTGGTCTCTAGCAAGCTGGTAACCAGTAGTACAACCTCCTCCCCTAGTTGTGACAACCAAAAACATCTCCAGACATTACCAAATGTCCCTTGGGGACATACTTACTCTCAGTTGAAAACCACTATTTGAGAGGATATAGCCAACTTTTCCCCAGGGAGTTGATCTATCACTTGGTGATTTTGCATAGGATTGGCAGTTATCCTAACATTTGAAATTACAGTTTTCCTCCTTTTAGAGTATTCAATAATTAGATAATAATAATCCCAAGTTTCTTTTGTCTATCTTATAAAGTGAACTTGGGTCTGGGGGTATAGCTCAGTGGTAGGGAACTTGCCTAGCATGTGCAAGGCCCACGGTTCCATCCCCAGCATCAGGAAAAGGTAGGAAGGAAGAAAAAAAAAGTGAATTTAGCATAACTTACTGGAAATCTGAGTCCATTAGTAACTTCATTTGTTGCTTCAAAAATTAGATCTAACCAGAAGGTAAGCCGCTCTTGCCTAGGGGAATGTTCAATAATGGGTTTCTTGAAGCGTCTAATTAATAACAAGTTCTGAACTAATGATCGCAAGTACCTGGAAAAAAAAAATCACAAAACCCTATAAATGAGATTCCTAAAGAACTGAATTCAAGTCCACTACCTTTAAAAGTACCTTCCCAAAAGTTTTATTTACTTAAATTCATATTCTGTCACAGTGCTTCACACACAATCATTTGGCAGCCACATAACTAATTAAAAGAAGCCCAAATAAAAGGCAAAATAAGTCAGCCCAACAAAATCATAAAACATGGCTTGTTACCAACATTGGCCTAAACCTCAATTTTAGTACATAGCATCCAAGGCACAGTGACTGGAAAGTATGCTATAACTCTCAAATAACAAAAAGCAAAACTGTTTCAGCTAGCAGGCTTTCTGGCTTTTGCTGCAAAGTACCTCATGTTAAAAAAAAAAAAAGTAACTCTTAAGTCAAAGTAATTACAAAAGAGCAAACCCACTGTCTTTTGTTTTTAATTAAACTTTTATTTTTAGATTTAGGTGAAGTTGTAAGAAATAATACAGAGATAACCCATATATTCTTGACCAAGTTTACCTCAATGGCAACATCTTGCCATTGAGTATCACAACCAGGATGTTGCCATTAATGGTCAAGGTAGAGAAGATTTCCATTACCACAAGGACCCCTCATGTTGCCCTCTAATAGGTATGCTTACTTCTCTCCCATTCCCATCCTCGCCTTTACCACTAGCAATCATCAATCTGAAACTCATTTTTTTTTAATTAGAATCTGATCAGGTAGATTTTGATGTTATGAAGTCTTGCCCTGCTCATACCTTTGCTGTCCTCAGGCAAATTGACCTTTTTGAAATATGGTGATCAGGCAGTGACAGTAACTACAGTAACTATATTTCACAAAGTACTAAATGGGGATGGTTCAGCTGAAAGCATCATAGTATTAATTTGCTCTTTGAGGATAAGGTCTGGAACTATCCTGGAAATGCAGGCCAAATAGACTCCAACTGATTTGCTTGGGTACTCACTAGGCCTCAATCGCCCAAATTCTACATATTCCAAAAAAAGATCTGGCCTTTGATTGAATACTGAGGCATTACCTCTAAGCCCTTGGAGTATTCTGCCCGTTTCCCTGAAGCCTTGGGCCATGCCACACAGTTTTTTGCTAAAAATATGAGTCATGGTGGAGGCCCTGGGCCATTGACTGTATGAGTTTGAATACTGGAGGGGTTGGAGACTAAGGTCTTAAGACCAAGCACATGGACGTTCCATGCCTACGTGATTCACCTTCAATAAAAACCCTGCACATCAAGACTCAGTTTTCCTGGCTGGCAATACTTCATGTATGCAGTCTCATATTGCTGCTGGGAGAATTACACATGGCCCATATGATTCCACTGGAAGCTTGCACATGGTCTCCCCTTGTGACTTTTGCCTTTGCTGATTTAATCTATATTCTCTCGTTGTAGAAAACCATAACTGAGTACAACAGCATTTCTGAGTTCTGTGAGTCCTTCTAGTGAATCAGATATTAAGAAGGGTGATGACAGGCTGGTCTTACCAGACTGGAGGTTTCAGCTTGAACAGCCTCTCTGCTGCCTGCACGGCCTTCCCAACATCACTGGCCAACATGCTGACAGTGAAGAACTGGCCAACGTCCCAATAATTGTTCATTTTCTCCAAGCTCCCTTTTCTTCCCAACAAACTGTTCAGTCGAACACCTTCAGAATTTGAATTTTTAATAGTTATAAAAAAAATCGTTCTAGTTTCTGTCACATCACACACTTTGAGCAGAGGACAAGTGGACATTTTACTTTGGTTACTATGTCCCAGATATGCTGTCAGGTAGTAACTTTTCCTTTTGAAATATATTGCTAGTTACTTGAACATAATTTTTAATGCTAAACTTGTGTAACTGAAGCATCAACATCTGCAACAATAAATAGCTTTACCTATTTTCCTTAGTTCCATGGAAGTTTCAAATTGTTGTCCAGCAACGATCAGCAAAACTGCAAGGTTAATTCCCGAATAAAGAGATGACTGCAGTTCAAATCCCTTGCGATACCTATCATTATAGAGGCACAAAATCCTTATTATATCATCTTATTCTATTAAAACAAAAATGTCTAGATAATGATATAAACTACCTTCTTATGAAAAAATTTATTACTTTGTTGTTTCATAGTTCTCTCCTTCCACCTTAATGAACATGCAGCTCTCCAATGACTATTTCAAAATGTTGTAATAGCAGTGCAATAATTTACACTAGGGAGTTTGAAATTTTCTTCAAAAGACTTTATGTTTTTGTAATGAAAGCCACAATGATCATAATAAACAGGGAAGTCACTTTAAAGTATACAAAAGAAATTTAAAATCTATTACAATCCTATCCCCAAAAGTTGAGCACAATTTGATGTTCAAATCTTCTTTTTAAAGTCTGATTTCAGTTGTACATTTAATATTTTATGACATCAAAATAGCATCAATCATAGGCTATTTCTCTGTAGGCCACTTGCTTGTTTTATTTTAATCACAACATGGAATTATTTTTTCACATATGAAGCCATGATGCCAGAATCCTGGATCCCAAATGGTTATCAGAGCACCAACATAAAGGGATGGAAGCGGCAAGGCTCTATCACATCAGAATAAGGAACAAGATGCAAAACTAGGAATACTATTTTTATCCAAAAAAGTTAACAGTTCCATTTTAACTCTCTTCATTCTTTTCTTTTTGCACAAACTTTCATAGCAGATATATTTGTAATAGCACAAATCTTACTCTTTTCTACATATAAAGAGTTTCTTTCTTTTCCATGAGCAAGTATGACTACTATGATCAGGAAAAAAAATCATTCAATCAATGATTTAATAACACAAAAATATCTTTAAGTGGCACTGTTAATACTAAGGACTTCTAAACCAGGGGTAATTTTATCAATCAACAAGAGAATTCTTCAATAAAATATTACTTCTTAAAGGGAGAAATTATCATTTATATCAGTTAAAATATGGCTTTATGAACTTTAGAGAATAATACAAGTAACTTCAGACCAAGCAGAGGACACCAAGAAAGTCCTTTCTATCCCGGTCAACAAAATTCCAACCTTTTTCGTCCCCATATCTTGGGAATGTAAAATTCTACATCCTACTAAGTTTGACTTTTTAAAAATTTTCTTTTACAATTAAAAGTTATACTGAGATGGGTGTGGTGGTGCACACCTATGCACCCAGCTACTCAGAAGATAGGATTGCAAGTTCAAGGCCAGCCTCAGCAACTTAATGAGACTCTGCTTCAAAAAAAAAAAAAAAAAGCATTTCAAAAAAAGTTAATCAAGAAGAAAGCAGAGAGGTTTCCTTCTCCCAAATTAAAACAGGCCTTCCTCAGAGGCAGAGATTATTTGGACTCCATCAGGACTGAAGTCCCTGATTTGCCACTAACCAGTCCTGTCATCTTGAGCCAGCCCCATGACTTTGGACCAGCCACCCAACTCCCTGGGCCACATGCTTCCCATCCACACTTGAGGGCTTGGGTTAGATGACCTCCAGGGTCTTATCCTGAGCACACATGCCCTGATCAGACTAAGCTGCATTTGTTCCTATACCTACCACCACTTCTTGCTGAAGTAGGTAGAGAAAAAACTCCTCTGACTTTTCTGAAGGAGGTATAGGCAGTGATTTCCTGATCAGGGGTTGAATTCTCAGCCACCAAAATGGGAACCCAGCTTACTGTTTTAGCTCTACCAAACATTAGCTTCCCATCAAAGCGCTGAGTGACTCCGTATCATACAGTGCATTAGGCACAACTGGGGATTAAATAAGAATAAAATAAGGTCTCTGCCTTCCAAGAACCTCCACTATGATGGAGGAAATAAAATCCATACCCAACTAGTGAAATACAAG
Source organism: Sciurus vulgaris (assembly GCF_902686455.1). Taxonomy (NCBI): domain Eukaryota; kingdom Metazoa; phylum Chordata; class Mammalia; order Rodentia; family Sciuridae; genus Sciurus; species Sciurus vulgaris. Next base: position 123,099,710 of record NC_136471.1, on the reverse strand, counting down.
AATGTGATAAGGATCCTAAAATCACACAAATCCAAATCTAGAGGAATTTGCTGAAAACACACGCATGTAGAGACTGGAGATATAGCACAAAGACAGCTAGAAATGTCATGGCAGTGATTAGGAAAGGAAACCCCTGTCACAGAAAAGGACAAGAGGAGAGACGGGGCCTAGGGAGCTCCTAAGGAAGTTCAGCTCAGTTGAACATATACCTGGTAGTGGGAAACAGGGCCAGAAGTGGGTTGGAAAAAGTTTTCAGAGCATCTAGAATGACAATCTAAGCATCTGAACTTTTATGTAATAGGGAGTGGGGATCCATGGTAAGTTTTTGAGCTTTAGGAAGAGCAAGCTGTAAATCTATGAAGGATAGACTGAAGAGACACCAAGCAGGGAGCCTATGTGGAATACTGTTAGAACATTTCTGATAATAAAGTAAAAAATGGCAGTGACCAAGAGTGATAGTGATGGGAAAGATTTGGTAGAGTAAGGGGAGATTCATAGAAGGGCTCAAAATGGGAAGTGAATATATGGGGATGCAGGTGAGTGAAAGGAATCAAACACTAACCAAAAGTTTAGGCCTAGACTGGTAAAGAATGCTAGTCAGAAAGCAAGACTTTGGAAGCCCTATCTTGTGGAGAGAAGGTGGTTTTAGCTTTCAACATGTGTACTCAAATATAAGCACCATTTTGAGGTAGAACAGGTGGGCAAAGAGTGGACTATGTAGGGTCATAGCTTAGGTGAGAGGTTGGGCTTGGGATCTCCATCTAAGGGTCCCAAGGTATAGCAGTGGCTGGAATTGCCTGAGAAGTGTGTGTGGATGGAGAGCAGCAGCAGAGAACAGAGCTTTCTTTTCATTTGGGTTGGTCATGTGATTTGCTTTGATTAGTGGCATGTGACAGAAGTGACTTCATGGGAGTTCCTGAACTTAAGCCCCAAAGAAGCTTTGCAACTCCCAACCTTCACTTTCTTAGAACATAGCCTACCAGGTGAGAAAGCTGATCTACCAGGATTAGATGTACATAGTGGAGAACTGAGGCATACCACCAATAATCAACACTGGTTCCAAATGTGTGTGGAGCAATCTTGGGTCTTCTAGATCTGGCTGACTCTCTAGCTGATTGCAACTTTAAGGATGAGCCCATGCCAAGCCAGTAGAGGAACTGCCCAAGAAACCCATATGCCTATAATCCAGCAACTCAGGAGGCTAATGTAGGAGAATCACAAGTTCCAGGTCAGCCTGGGCAACTTAGTGAGACCCTGTCTCAAAATTAAAAAGTAAAAAGAGCTGGGGATGTAGCTCAGTAGAAAAGTGTCTCTGGGTTTAATCAGTACTGGAAAAAAAAAAATGGAGTCAAAATCCTGTCACTCTTCCGTCCAGAACCCTCCAATTATGTCCCTTCCTATTCTGAGTAAAAGGATTTCCTTCCCTCCTATTTCCTGCTACTGTTCCTCTGCTTACTCCTCACCATCCATGAGTGTGTCTAGCATGCTTCCTCCTTGGAGTCTTTGCCCATGCTATTCCCTCCACCTCACATACTTCTCCAGTTATCTGCAAAGCCCACTCCCTCCCACCTTCCCGTTTTTACTTACCTTCACTATCCACCCTATTTAAAATTACAGACTACCCTCTCAACCTTCCTTTTCTTTTCCCTGCTTAACTTTCCCCCATAACCCTTGCCATGAGCTATCATCCCGTATCTTTTGCCTTGTTTACTTGTCTGACTTCCCTCAACAGAAAGGTGCGTGAGGGCAGGGATTCATGTCTGCTGTGTCTGCATTCCACATCCCCACCATCTAGAAAATTTCTGGCACAATGTAAGCCCTTGATGCATATTTGTTGAATAAATAAATATTGAACAGCTCACTGGGAAGATAATGCCTTGATGGGGTGGACAAGATTCTGGAAGGTGGGCTGGGGTTATAGCTCAGTGGTAAAGCACTGCCTAGCACTAGTGTGGCACTGGGTTCAATCCTCAGCACCACATAAAAACAAATAAATAAAATAAAGGTTAAAAAAAGATTCTAGAAGGGGTACCTGGGAAGCAGTATGTTGAACCTTCTTCCTGCCTCATAAATGAGTGAACTTATAGGAAGTGTGTTATCAACAGAAAACTCTGTTTTCATGGTTTTCTCTCAGAAGAGGGAATCTGGAAATTCCAAGACCACATTTATAGCAAGGTTTTTTCACTGCCAGCGGATGGACACACATATGTACACAGGGAAAAGGCCTAGATGTTTGGCTTATGTGATTTGGTTCTTTGCAGAGTTGCATATGCTATTTACCACTCAATGGCACTGTCTCGGCTGGCATCGTCTTCACAGTCTGAATCCAAGAAGATATCCTTGTAGATCCTCCCACACAGGCAGAACATGTCAGGAGCTGGGTGGTCACAGCTCTGCAGAACCTGGAGCATGACCTGAAGAGCCTTCTCACGGTCACCTGCACTATTTCTCCTGAAAGATATATAAGAACACAAACATCTCAATCAAGACCAAGGGGTACCCAAATTTTTAACTCACCTGTCTTTGACACACAGCATACAGTTGTATACCCAATTGTTTTGAAATAAACATTTTGAAAGAAAAAAAAAAAGACCAAGGGGTATACATGCATTCATTCTGCTGGAAGACTGTAGGTGAGGATGAGATACTTCAAAAGGAAAAAGATTCTAAGTAATACTTCAGTTTTCATCTTCAAAAGCATCAACTGCTTAGGATGTGTACCAGTAAATCTCATGTAAGTATACTTAGTCCCTACTTGATCTTATCTTCAACAAATAAATTCTAAGACAAAATAAGAGAAAGGGAAGGTGATAAAATAAAAAGACATAAAAGTCATATCAACTGGATGCAACATTTAGACTGTGTGCATTATCATTCAAATAAACTCACTGTAAAAAAATAAATGAAACAATTGGGAAAGTATGAACACTGACATTGAGGAATTTTTGATGATTTTTAGTTATGACACCTTAATCATGATTGTTTTATAAAAGTGTCCTTGACTTTTAGAAAGATATGATGAAACATCTATAGGTAAAATGGTATGCCTCTGATTCATAATAAACCCAGTGCTGGAGTATGAAGAAGTGGGGGGTGAAGGGGAACCAAAACTGATCATGCAAATGTGATAATTATACAAGTGTGTCAGGGGTACATGGGAATTCATTATAATCATGGTTAATTGTACATGTCAACTTGACTAGGCTAATGGATGCCCAGATAGCTAGTAAAACATTTTTTCTGGGTATGTCTGTTATGGTTTTTCTAGAAGAGACTAACATTTGAATCAGTAGGCTAAGTAAAGAAGTCTCACCCGCATCAATGTGGGCAGAAACTGTTCAACCTGATGAGCACCCAAACAGAACAAAAAGGCTGAGGAAGGGTAAATTTTCTCTCTCTCCTTGAGTTAGGACATGCATCTTGTCCTGCCCTTGGACACTGAAGCTCCTGGTTCTTAGACTTTCAGATTCTGGGACCTACACCATCAGCTCCACTAGTTCTCAGGTCTTTGGACTCAGACTGAATTACATTACTGGCTTTCCTGGGTCTCTAGCTTGCAGACCAAATATCATGGGATTTCTCAGTCTCTATAATCACATGAGCCAATTTTCAAAATAAATCTCTTCTTATATCTCTATATATCCCATCAGTCTGTGTCTATGGGGAATCTTGCCTAAAACAATTATACTATTCCCTACTTTTGAATATATTCAAAATTTTACATAATAAAAACTAAAAAACATAAAAGGCATCCATCCTGACTCAACAATTTCACTTACAGACTTCGTACTATAAAAATATTTTTTCAAGAATTTTGTGAACGAATATGTTTGTTATGGCATTGCTTGTAAAAGTGATGAAATGGAGATGATGTAAATGTTCATTAACAAAATAAGTAGCTGTACACATTTTATAACAATCAAACTATGGAATACTATGCAACTCTTATAAAGGGTCAGATCCATTTGTAATTATATAGAACATCCATAACACTGCATGGGAAAAAAGTGCTAAACTAAATGAGAAGCATGATTCCATTCTTTGAAATAAATACTATTTACATATATATTTATGAATATAAACAAAAGTCTGGAAGGATACACATTAAACTGTTCAGAAAACCACTGCTGGGATTTATATAAGGTGATCCTATGTATATTTTGTTAATGACTATTCTAGTAAATAAATTATCCTTTTTGATCTCTTAGTCATTTTACAATAGGCTCTTTTATGCTTTTTTTCCCTGAGGACATGGACCTCAAAAAACTATTGCATGCTGGGTGTGGTGACACATGCCTATAATTCCGGCAGCTTGGGAGGTTGAGGCAGGAGGATCAGGAGTTCAAAGCAAGCCTCAGCAACTTAGCAAGGCCCTAAGCAACTTATTGAGACCCTGTCTCTAAATAAAAATATATTTTTAAAAAGGGTTGGGCTAAGTGCCCTTGGGGTTCAATTCCTGGTATCAAAACAAAAACAAAAACCTAAAAACCTACTGCATCATCCACGAAGACAGATTAGTGCCTAAAATAGTCTTTCTCAACCAGGGTTCCACAATAGAATCAAACCTGAAAGAAAAGTATTTGATTATCTGAGTGACTATTTTCACAATTCTCCAAGGATGGTACATGACTAGCCCATTCAAGATGCACAGAGAAATTCATTAATTTCATACAATGGTTGCGATAGATCATTAAGACTTAATTCTCTCATGACTCAATCTAATCTGATCTAGATTAGAAGGACCAATCTAGACACTTGGAATACTTCTGGAAGCCTGCACTAATTAAGCCTTTATTTTGTCTCTGACTTTTTACATATTCTACCTTGGTCCTGTTTTTATATATTTGATCTTCCCTCTGTCATACAGAATCTAATTTAATAAGCCTGCAAACTAGATCATTTTTTGCATAGCCCATCTATGATAATTAATTTTTGAAGCGCTAACAATACCAACCCAATTCAAATTTACTAAATTTAAATAACATACTGTCAAGAATATGGAAAAGATGAAAATTCTAAAGAGTTAAAAAATTTCTATACTTGGTATTAGCTAATTTGGGGGGGTTTGAAATACTCATGATTCTGCAAAAAAAAAATGTATAACTTAAAGGCTTAATTACTCATGTGAGTTCAGGTTGAGTTTTTTTTTTTTATTTTTTTGACAAGTTATATCAAGATTTCCCTTAACATTTTCATTAACTTGAAATTACTCATTTCTCAAAACAAAAGATCTTTTGAGTATAAACAAAACAAAAATCAAGCATCTAAAAAAATGAAAAGCAAAGAGATTTTCAGCTTAAAAGCCACTTTTAAGACAGGTGCTAAACAGCTAATCGCTTTAGTGGTTAATAATCAGCTTTCAGATCTGCTTATCATTTTCAGATCCCAAGGTATCCAAGAACAAACCTATAGATAAAGACTCCTGTGTTTAATCAGTCAGCAACATCTGTTTCTGGCAATAAGGTTATTTCACAATGAATAGAAAGAAATGACAGTGGGTCTGAACTTTGGCTGGGGAGCTTTAAAACCTCTGGGATCCAGGGTACATCCTGGACCAAATAAATCTGAATCTCTTATGTTGCACTAATTCAGTATGTCTTCATCATTGTTAAATTCACTGGTCAATTCTCAGTCCTTGTCCTATTTGAAATATGTTTGCATTTGATCTACATATGTTTGATCAACCCATGCAGTTAACAACTGTATAATCCTTTCTCTTTGGACTACCTTCTTCATTTGATTTGCAGGACACCACATTGGGCTGAATCCTGTAGTTCAATTTTTGGTTCCTGCTCACCTCTCCAATCTTTTAACATTGGAGTATTTCCTTGGACCTTCTTTTATTGGTAACTATACCAAATCCTTTGGTGTTATAATCCAGTGCCATGATTTTTTAAATCATCTGTGTTCTGATGACTCCCAGTTTTCTATCTCCAGCCCACACCTCTCCCCTAAACTCCAGACTGCCTTCTCAGTATCTCCCCTGCATATGTATGTGTTAAACTTAACATGTACAAAATCAAACACTTAATCATCCTACCAAACCTGCTCTTCTCACGGCCTTCCCCATCTTATTTAGCAGTCAGTCCATTTTTCCTTTTATTCAGATCAAAAAATTTAGAGCCATGATTGATTTTTCCCAACACCCTTTATCCAATCATTAGATGCAGTTGGCTTTTATTTCAAACCATCTCCCAAACTGGTCCACTCCTCATGATTCCCACAATTACCACCCTGGTCCAAGCCACCATTGGTTCCTGCTTCCACCCTTACCTCTCTACAATCTAACCTCAACTCGGAAGTCAGAGTGATCCTCTCCACTCTAAGTCAGGTCAGGTCACTTCTCTACTCAAAACTTTCTAGTGGCTCCTGTCTTAGACCAAACACTATTTTTTCCCCCAATGGCTTACAAGATTTTACAAGATCTGGCTCCCAGTTATTTCTCCAACCTCATCTTTTACCATCCACTTTCCCATCACCGACTCTGCCCCAGCTGCATAAACCTCCTTATTCTTCCACATGCTCATTCCTCTACTTGAACTATTCTTCCCCCACATATTTACATGTTGTGTTCCCTTGCTATTTTCTGACTTTTTCTCCATGTCCTTTCCTAAGCACCCAACTTAAAATTGCAACCTCCCCTGCTCACCAGTCTTCCCTATAACCCTAGCCTGTTATAATAATTTTACTTTTTAAAAATCATCTCTCCCCATTTCAGAATGTAAGCTCCAAGAGGATGAGATTTTTTTTGGTCTGCTCTATTTATTGCTCTGTGCCAGTGCATAGAACTGGATCTGCCATACAGTAGATGCTCAAATGACAAACTGAGCATAACTAAATGTACTGATGTGGAAAGATCTCCAAGTATTGACTGCTAAGCGAAAAAGAATAACAACAGAATACCTCCTGTATGGTCCTATGTTTTAAAACCCCTACAGTATGACATGTTTAACTGCATATTAAGTGCATAGCAAATTGTCTGAAATGGCATACACCAAACTGACAAAAGTGGTTACTTCTGGAATATGAGTGGGATCAGAAACTAGAGTTAAGAGGAATAACTGCTTTGAGTGGTTTTTCTTTTCATAAGACTATGTAAATACATTCATCTATTATTTATGCAACAAAATGCACAGAATAAAACCAGAACACTGAACTGGGAATTACCTAATGCTAGATCCTGGTTATTTTTTCACCATTTACTACCCATGTGGATTTTGAGCAGGTCCCGTTCCCTTTCAGTACCTCAGCTCTTCATCTGAAAAGTAAGCTTGACTTTGCTCACCTCACAGAATTAGGGTGAGCTGCAGGTCTGCCAGAACATTGACTTGCCACTTACCATCTGTCTTTCTGTCCACCTTTTCTTTACTGTGTGTCCATAAGAGGAAGTTCATAGCATGAGAACCACACTTTCAATACACCTTTCTTTCAAGACAGTCCTGAGCATTAACAAGCAAGATGTCTCATCAGACCAGTCTCCCTTCTAGAACAAACTTTTGTCTTGGATCACTGCCAAAAACCTTATAAGAGATTCCTTCCAATTAGGATACAGGAGATATGAAATGCTTTCACTCCTGTGATAACAATAAAAACCCAGACAATACAACAATCATACTGAGGAGAAGGAAGCCTTGATGTACTGAATTCCAGTGCTGCAATGTTGCTTCCATATTTGTTTGTCTATTCTTGGTACTTATGACTAGAAGAGAGAATCTTTTTTAGAAAGAGATGGTTTGTAAGGACAAGGAGAAAATTAGCCCATCTTTAGACAACAGCATGGGATGGTAGGACAGGATGCAAGCTGAAGCATCCCTAAGCAAAAACAAATCACTTGGCCTAACAATGCTGTTGCCCCATATTCACCCCCTGAATTTTGCCAAGAAAACCACAGTGAAGGAAATGCTCAAAACCAGAAAGTCATCACATGCACTGTCACACCACCTGGACTGCAGGCCCTGCAAGAACTGAATTCAAAGATATCAGCAACAGCTCAAATATTGATGAGACTAAAAAGGTGGCAGAGGGACAGAAGGTTGGGGGTTGAGCTAATCACAGGTGAGCTTAATCTAATTAAGAGTGCAGTCCAGTCTCAACCCAGCTACTCTCTAAGAGAATCATTAAAAAAATCATGCATGCTAATCACCAGGCCTATGAAAGGGTTCCAATATTCACAATAACAAAACAAAATCATACTTCAGTCTCCAGTTCTTTTAGTTAAAATGTACAATAAATCATAAAATTATGAGTTGCACAGAGAAGCAAGAAAGTGTCACCCAATATCAAGATAAAACATAATCAAAAGAACATACCTAGAGATGACTTTATTGAAATAAGCAAACAAGAACCTGAAAGTAACTATTATATTGTTTCTATAAATATAGTATGTGTGTGAGAGGAAGACAGCAGGGAGCTCATGAGAGAAATGAAAACTCTAAAATACAAGACCTAGAATGGAAAAATATAAAATATAAAATGCGAGACCTAGAACAGAAAAATATAAGAAGAATGGAAAAATATAAAAAGAATCACTAAATGGGTATAATACCAGTTTGGACACTACAAAAGAAAAGAGCAGAGAACTTGAATCCAGATCAACCAATATTATTCAAATTGGTGCTGGCTGGTGGGGAAAGTAACTTTGTGGGATAAACTAGTTCTCTCTCAATGGTGGTGATAGTTGCATGAATGTATTTATTTGGCCTCACTCATCAAACCCTGTGTTTATACTTTTACATTTTATTGTATGTAAAGCTTACCTTAATAAAACTGACTTTAAAAATACACAGACCAAGCAATGTTTCTGAAAGCTAATGTCCCACTAGACAGTTTACAGTCATTTTGTCCTAGGATACATTCCTGGTTCTCCCTGCTGTACTATGCCTGGGAGGGACACTTCACACTGCCAATGACCAGCTGACAGCAGCTGGTGGGAGGCTCTGGCAGACAAGTAACTAGAGGATGGGAAGGAGGAAAAGTCCAGACTACTTTCTTTCTCTTTTTGTGGTTTATGGGCAGCTCCAGCAGCAGCCATATCACTTCTGTAGACCCTGCTCCCACCAGGCTTCATGATAGTTCCAGGTGACTCTGGCACCTGAATTCTGGTAACATCACCTCTTTCTTGGACCTCTCCAGACAAGGGGTGGTAGCAGTTTCCCACTGTTGCTAATTTCTGGATTGCCTCTTGGTTTTCTATTTGGCTTCTCAGTTCTTCCATGGCCTGTGCAACCAATTTTCTACATTCAATTTCCTTAATTTTAAATATGTAGATTCTTTTTCCTACTGGACCCTGATAGAAACACACTTGCCAGAAGAAAGCAGATGGTTTCTCCTGGCCAGATGCCTCATATTTACAGAAGTGAGGTGATCTGTGTTTTTATATGAACAATGGCCACAGTCAAAGAAATAACAACTGAAATTGTTTTCCTACTCTACAATAGGTCCTAGGGCAGAAGCACTACAAAATCATCCTGCTCCTATCAATCCAACTTTCCCCAGTCTCCTGGGATCACAAAGCACCATCTACGAAAGCTGGTTCTGTAGTAGCTGGCAGACCTTGAAATGGAGTTGGGCATCTCATGGGCTGGTCTTCCCACTTACACAAAGGCAGCAGGAGTTTAAGAGTATTCCTTTTTCCAACTCTTGATCCTGCTCTGTGACATGCTACCAGGGATCTCCACACCAATGGATCCAGTTCTACTCCACTCCTTATCTGAGGGTTATAGCAGATTCACTAAACCCCATTTCCTTTCTTTCCTGGTAACTCAGCCAGACCTCACTTCTCAACCTCCAATGCAGTTAGATGAGGCCATGAGACTGAATTTGAACCAGTGGAAGTGTGTGAAGAAGTAATGAACATCACTTCCTCACCAGGCTCATATAAACCTCCCCAGGATGTTTTAGAAGTAGAAACAACCCAAATGTCCACCAACTGATGAACTGATAAATGAAAATGTGGTCCATTCATACAATAGAATGTTATGCTACAATTAAAAGAAGTGAAGTGTGGACACACTACAACATGGATGAATGTTGAAAACATACTATGTCAAAGAAGCCACACACACACACACACACACACACACACACACACACACACAAAAGGTGATTCCATTTATAAGAAATGCCAAGAATAGGCAAAGCCATAGAGATAGAAAAAAGACTAGTGGTTTCCTAGGGCTAGAGAGTGAGGTGAGGGAATAGGAAGTAAGTAACTATTAACAAGTTGCCAAAACAGATTAGCGTTTGCTTAGGGAAAGGGTGAGGGATTGAAGAAAACCAGTGGGGGGGATGAATGATACATAGGTATGGGGATTTATTTTTGGGGGGTGATAAAATATTTTAAAGTTGATTTTAGTGATGATTGTGTAACTGTGAATATGTATGACCTGAATACTTTAAATGAATGAATTGTATGATATGTACATTATATCTCAATAAAACTGTTACAAAGCACATATGTAAAACATCTTGCAGTTCATCATGTTCTCCCTTTTCTTACCAGGCTGAAAGGAAATCTAAGGGTATAAGGCAGAGCACCAAGATGGAGAGACTGAGCCTTCAGGCAATCACTTGAAAAAGAGACTGACTATGTAGGACATACCCACATTGGGATGTTACAGGAGTATAAAAAACTTCCATTATGTTAAGCCACTGAAATTATGGGGCCGCTTGTTATAGCAGTTTCAAATATACAAGCCCAAAACACTAAGAAAACATTATCTTCCATAGGGAAGAGTCACTCCCCTACGAGTCTGCATCAAACTCCCCTTTTGGCAGACACCTGAGGGCCCACACTAAGGAGACTTCCGTCACCACTGACCTTGACCTAGCCTGTGCAGGCCCCCACTTTTCTGAATTCCCCTACTCTGAGACATGTTCTACCTCAATGGTTATTTTGGGATGGTGGTATCATCATCAATAATATTTTTATATTTTTCTGTATACACTGCATATGTATGACTGAGATTTTTTCATGTAGACTCACATGCAAATAAATAGATTTGCCTTTTACTGCCAAACTCTGAAATTAACTGTAGCACCCAGACACTCATTATATGGGTCTCTTCCAACTCTGTACCACAGTTTACCATTTAGTCATTCATTTATCTACCTGTCAACAAATATTTAATGAGTACCTACAATATGGGTGGCACAGTGGTACTGGGCACACTGGCTCTGCCTAACCAAGAACCAGGAGGAACCTAGAATCTTCAAGTTTCACGTTTTATTCCATCTGGCCTATCATGTACCACGCCCCCTACCTCTTCAGACTTACAGTCTAGTGGGAGGGATGATAGATATCAAACAAGTAAACACAAAAACATAAATGCTAGGAGAATGATTAATGACAGGAATATCATTTTCAGGTTCAGTATTCTTTGCAATGGCTACCTCTCTCAGAAAAGGACACTTAAACTAGACCCTGAATGATCATCACAATCAGTCAGGTTAAGCAATGAAGGAAAGAGCATTCCTGACAGAGGACAAACAGCATATGCAAACATCTACAGATGTGAATAGCTTACCACTCTTCAGACTAAAAGCAGGTGAGGGTAGCTAGAAAATGGCAAACCTGGAGTAGAGTAGGGCCAGGTCATACTGAGTCATTTCTCTTCCTCTTCTGCAAAGTTTCTTAAAGGATCTGCCTAATCAAGGATCTCCTACCCAGAAGAACATAGAAGCACTTCTTTAAGTTTCCTGTTTCATTCCAAGTGACTTTTTAGAGCCTACCTCCTTCCAACACACCTTCCCCTAAACACCTAAGAAGCAGCTAGCTCTTCACCCATTGGGCCTCCTCCCTCACTCCCAAATGCACAACATAACCATAACATGGAGAGTTGGTTTCTCCATGTTACCCAAGTCCTTTTCTATGTATTCCTGCATGCAGTTAATAATTCCCTGAGGGGCTGGTTGCTGGTCACAACTTCCTTTCATCTGATTTGCAGGGCAGCTATTTTCAAAACTACAAAAATGGCAATGATGTTAAATAATAGTGTGTCATCTGAGATCTCTCTATGGGACCTACTCTAATTCACTGCTAAAAGAATGGGTAACACGTAATTAATCATAGGTATTTTCTCACCTAATAGAGGTCCTCTGGTGATTAGCATTGATGTTTTCTTTGGATCAATGAGAGAGGCAAGATTTTCCATCTGTTCTTAAAGGAGGGATAATGTGGGGATTTTCTCTATATAATGATTCTCTCAAGCTGCTCTGAGAAGCCCAATGTGTACGTAATTCAGAGATGTGCTCCTAAAATTTTTCTGGTCAATCATATACTTAAAGAAATAAAATCGAGTTTCCCTAGCAACCGAGGAGTCACCGGCAGCAACCCGCCAACCCTTCCGCTCTTGTCACTCCCAGGATGCCGCTGCAGGTGAACTTTCCTCCATTTTTATTTGAGGCATTTCTCTATGCTCCCATAGACGATGTGAGCAGCAAAGCAAAGATTGGGAATGACACTATTGATTTCACTTTGTATAAAAAAGAAGCGGTCATGTGGGAGACCCTCTCTGTGTCAGGTGTTGACAAAGAGATGATGCAGAGAATAAGAGAAAATTCTATTTTACAAGCACAGGAGAAAGCAAAAGAGGCTACAGAAGCAAAGGCTACAGCAAAGCGAGAAGATCAAAAATATACACTAAATGTTATGATGAAGATTGAAGAAGAAGAGAGGAAGAAAATAGAAGATATGAAAGAAAATGAACGAAGAAAAGCAACTAAAGAATTGGAAGCCTGGAAAGAATGTCAAAGAAAAGCTGAAGAACGAAAAAGAATTCAGAAAGAAAAGAAATTACATCAACAAGAAAAGCAAACTGAAAAAGAAAGAAAAAAAAATTAAAACATAAAAATCTCACTAAAAATTCAACATCTAGAAATCTTGCCACAAAAGGTACCTGATTACTTTAGTAATTCTGGAAAAGTGAGTACTGTTGTTGAAATATATATGATACTTTTATTATGATCGTTATTATTTCGGTAAATTTGTTCACAGTATTAGGTCATTGTTTTGTATATTGAGAATAAGCATTACAATATGAAGATTAAAACAAAATATTAATATATAAGAAATATATTTCTTCTTATAGGGAATAGTGAGCTTTTCTAATAAATGACTAAAGATTAAAAAAAAAAAAAAAAGAAAGAAAATCACTTTTTTTTCCTTTTGGAGATAGTCTTGCTATTGTGCCCAGGTCGGTCTCAGACTCTTGGACTCAAAGTGATCTTCCCACTTCAGCCTCTCAGGTAGCTGGGACTATAGGTGCATGCTACAGCACCTGGCTTAACACACTTCTGAATAGAGAAATATATCTCAGCAAATAAAAATCTTTGATAGAGTAGCCAAGCAACTATGGCATCAATACCTCTCAAAAACAGAGCTCATGAAAGCATAAATTGCAGATGTTTCCTGGTGTCTTCTACAGAGCAGAACAAACCACTACGAGAACTAAAATGAAATTCTCCCCCATGGTTCTGTACCAAATAGAAAGTAGAAAGACTTAGAAGTTCATCAGAAATTAGCATTTCAGGAAGAACAACTGATGAGATAAAGAAGGAATTAAAGATATACAAACACCAACTCCAATGTTAAAAGCAAAGGTAGCAGACACTGAGGGCATGAACATCCCACTGGTACTTTTCTGGGCACACAGACTTTATGGGTCTTATGGCTCCTGCCATTCTCCAACCTCCAGAGTCACCTGCAACCAGTGGTAGAAGGGAGTTAGCAGGTAAGTCCCCAGCTTCTCCTCCCCAGGTGAGACAACTGAAGCATGCTCTATAGAGTCTCCCAAGTTCCCTGATAGAATAGTACCTTAGTTTCCCACAGAGGTAATCTGCTCCCTATCATATCCTCTAGTGCTTTTTTTTCCCACTTCTCCTTCTGAAGCGTCCTAGGATCAATCACCTCCAAAATACATTATTTGACCCCAAATTCTTACTTCAGATGCTAACTCTGGGAAGAACTTAGATTATGACTCTAGAAGTACATAGAAAGTTCTTATTAAGAAAAATTCATGATAAAATAACAATCTTGAATTGCTTTGAAATTAATTCCCTAACAACAGGAACAACAACAAAAGCAGACAAGAGACTAGGTAAAGTGACAGACAAATAATTTGAGGAAAATGTGGCATGTAGTACCAAAACAAATAATAAGTATGGGCTTTAGGGATTTGGGATGTAACTCAGTGGTAGAGTACTTGCCTAGCATATGTAAGGCCTTGGGTCTGATCCCCAGCACCATAAAAAAAAACATAAATATGCCTTCTGGTTAATCTGTGTTCTTCTGATAAGTTCTGTATTTTTCAAGTGAAACAATTTAAAATAATGTGCTAATAACTCAAAGCATATGGCAGAGATTTTACTGTCCCTGATATGATGATATAACTGAACTTATATCCACCAAATAGGACTGAGATTACTGGCAGGATAAAGGATACACTATAAAGACAGGGGCTCAAGAAATATGTCTATGATCATTTAACTAATAAAATACTGCTTTATGTTACAGACTTAAAGAACTTTTGAAAGGAAAGCAATATTGAAGATCATCTGGTCCAATTCTTTTTTTTTTAAAAAAGGGGACTATCGGGTCCATAAAAATGAAGTGACCTGCATAAGGCCAAGGCAATGCAGCAATTGTAGAGTTAGGCACCTGGCTCAAATTGGTCTGCTTACATAACCTTCAGTAACTCTAGTGTCTACAGAACAAAATCCAAATTCCTTAGCTTACCAGTCAAGGTTCTCAACCACTGAGACTAACCTCCCTCCTCAGCTATCTATTCTATTTTAAACCAAACCTTCATCCAGGTAAGCCTACCTTACCTTCCTATCTCATCAAACATCAATCATTAAAACACCTGGGATGGTACCAGGTGATCTTGCAATCTGGCACTTTGAGTATAACCCAAAACAAAAAGCAAAATAAAAACAAAAACCTTGAACTGATGATACCCAACCTACAACCCACCCTTCCTCCTTTTCATTTCTGATCTCAAACACTCCCAATTCCTAGGGAAGTCAAGTGACTTGCCCACAGATACCCTCCTAGGCAGCAAAAAAAGTGGAGATAGAACACAGGCCACTTAACCCCCAAACCAACACATTCCCTATCACAAAAATGCCTTTCTTCATAAGTCCTTCAACACAGATATTAAAGTCTCCTTAAATAAGAGATATGATGCACTGCAAAGTATTCATTCATACTAAAACATGATTTTTCTGAATCACAAGTAAAGCATTATGTTAGACTCCCTTACTGATATTTCATCTTAAATAAAATGTAAATTTCCATCCTTAAATTTAGAAGGGGGTTACAGTATTGATTTGGTGGTCCTCCAGTTTACAGAGATTTGTCCCGGGAAATCAGAAAGGCCATCTCCTTGTTTCCTCCTGATCAACATCTCTATCTCAAGGGCAACAGTGATAGGAATGAATGCATGTGAAGTCTCTCGATATACATTCAAAGGCACAGGAGGCTGAATCTACAAGCAATTCTCAATAAATGTTTCCTAAATGGAACCATGTCCTTTTCCACTTGTTTGGAGTCCTTGGGCAGATGATGAGAAGGTAGCTTTCCCTAGTATCCCTTGGACTTACAGTTTGGTCTTCCAGATTCTATATGGCAACTGGAGACTTATGAATGCAACTAGCATGGAAGGTTCATATGCTATTTATTCAGAGTGCCAAGTGGAAGGCTTGATAGCAACTACACTGCTCAGGTTTTTCCTCAGGAATTGTTAATAATTAATAGTTTATTCTGCATGTCAAAATTAATTACCAACAAATTCCTGATTCTCAAATGATATCTGAAGCTGGAAACTACAAAACTTGCTATCATGAGCCTTAAAACATTAATCAAGTGAGCAATTGGTAAGGCTTCTATAATTGTAAATTTCTGGATATCCAGTTGTAAAGATGAAATACATGTTAAAACAGAGTCTCCTGTAGCTGCCCTTAATGCTCTGGAGAAAATATCATAAGCTACCAGAGTATATTTTTTTAAAAAAAGAACATGAGAAAAACATACAAACATAAGAAAAACTATGTTCTTAAATCTCATTGATAGAAAATCTGATGTCAGGTGGGGGAGAAAGTCCTTTATTAATTGTCTTTAAGTATATTAGTCTAACTCTTTCAGTGTTGTATTTTCTTAGACTGACAGAAAAGTTGGCCACTATGTTGTCTTAGGTTCAGACCATCATTAAAGATGACCTAACACTGGAGGTTAGGTTCTCTTTTGGGAAATAGAAGGGCAATTAACATTGACACAGCATCTTCAATGTGCCAGGAACTATGTTAAAAATTTTAATTTTATATTCTTACTTAATATTTAGAACCCCTCATTAATTCCCATTATCTTCATTTATTTCACAGCAGTTCAGTCCCTGGTTTTGTGGGTTGTCAACAGCACAGTGATTTTGAAATATTTCTCAAATCATTGCAAAGTTAAATGTTTTCTGGATAACCAAAATCCAAAACTTGAAATGCTCCAAAATCTGAAACATTTTGAAGATCCTATTGGGGCATTTCAGATTTCAGATTTTCACATTAGGGATACTCGACTGGTAAAGCCTACGCAAATATTCCAAAATCTGAAAAAAATCTGAAATTGGAAACACTCCTGGTCCTAAGCATTTTGGATAAATGATACTCAACCTGTACTTACAGCATAGTAGATGTTGTTATCCTGTTTGATACATGAGGAAGGTAATGCTTTGGGTGGTTAAATGGCTTGGTCATGGTCGTAACACTTAAGTACAGGTACTGGAATTCAAATCCAGATCTGCCTGCCTGCAAAACCTACTGGAATGATATTAATTTTCCACGTGCCTTGTAAGTTCTCTCTTTTTAAAAAATATTTTTAGTTGTTGATGGACCTTTATTTTATTTATTTATTTACATGCAGTGCTGAGGATTGAACCCAGTACCTCACACGTGCTAGGCAAGCGCTCTACCACTGAGCTACAACCCCAAACCCTTAAGTTGTTTCTTAAGGTCATTTCAAATGAAAAAAATCCCCTCTCCCAACTGACATCATACTATTCTGAATAACAGCAGCACTGTCAAAGTGCATGTAGAGTACACTGCAGTAATTTGAAGAGAATAGTTGGTTTATCTATAAAAGTGTGTGTGTAATAATGTACATGTATGATTATATTTTTTAAATCACTCATTAACTTCAGTCACCCCACATGAGCTCTCTCCTCCTTTACACATGGCCCTTCTGATGACACACAAGTAAGTCTATAAATAAAGAAGGACAAAAAGGAGGGAACCAAAGCAGGAAGGAGACATAAAAGGATGTTGTCAGGCTCAAGGAGGCCAGAGAGATGGGATAAATACTTTTCGAAAAGAAAACATGTATTATTGGCAGAGCTACAACTCAGAAGATAATAAGAAGGCTCCTTTCTCAGAAAAAAATAATGTAACTGGCTTTTTGCTACCAAAAGTATATACTATGGCAATTAAGTAATGGATATGACACCAAAAGCACAGGAAACAAAAGTAAAAATAGACAAATGGGACTGTATCAATCTTAAAAAAAAAAAAAAAACTCTTTGTGCATCAGAGGATACAACCAACAAAGTGAAAAGACATCCTATGCAATGGGAGAAAAATTTTGCAACTCATGTAACTGATCAGAGTATCTAGAACATAGAATTCCTACAACTCAAAAATGATAAAACCAAATAATTTGATTTTAAAACAGAAAAGGACTTGAACAGACATTTCTCCAAAGATGATATTCAAATGACCAAGAAGAATTCGAAAAGATGCTCAACATCACTGATCATCAAAGAAATGTAAATTACAACTACAATAAGATATCATTTCATACTCATTAGGATGTTTCTATAAAAATACTGTGAAGTATTTATTTTCTGTTTTTTTAATACTAACATGAGTATGAGATGTTATCTGGAGATATTATACACCATCTGGTCACTGTGGGAAACAGTATGGATTTTCTGTAAAACATTTAAAATAGCACTATTATATGATTCAGCAATCCCATTTTTGGGCACATATCTGAAGGAATTGAAAGCAGGATCTCAAAGAGATACTTGCACACTCACGTTCATAGCACCATTATTCACTATAATGTGGAGATAAAAGCAACCTAAACATCCATTGGGGGATAAAGGACAGATAAGACATGGCCTATCCATGCAACAGAATATATTCAGCTTTAAAAACAAAGAAAATTCTACTATATGCTCCAACTTTGATGAACCTTAAGGGCATTATGCTAAGTCAAATAAGGCAGGCACAAAAAACAAATATCGAATTATTCTACTTATCTGAGGCATCTGAAGTGGTCAAATTGATAGACAGAAAGTAGAAAGTATCTGTAGCATGCTGTGTCAAAATTAGTTCTGGTCCCAGATCTCTTACTGACCAGCTGTTACATTTGGGGACTCTACCTTTATTTCTTTCTCCATCCTCTCTAAATCATGGACTACATGATTTTGTGGTTATCTTCACCACTGAGAAAGCAACAACAAATACATCTCCTTTTGTAATATGCTCTTAAGTGCCCAAAGACGATGCACTATATAACATTGGGCAAATGTCATTTTTCTACTTTGGATAAATATAGAATAAAGAATTTTATACAGACCTAGAAATGAAGATGGTGATATTGAACAGTGAACATAAGAGACAAAAGGAGGCTGATGGTTATTGCAGAGGTGATGAGCCTACACCACTGCCTCTTAGGGAAAGTGTCCCTTCACCCAAGCAATGACTTGGTTAGCAAGCTCAGATGAGACACATGTGCCAATTATAGGTTCTGGAACAAGCATGGAGCCCCTCTGATGTGGGGTGGATTCAGTCACTTTCATCTATTCTCCCCTGTATATATTTTTAGGGCCCAAAGAGCATCTTTCTTCCTCTATCACTCCCTTTAACTTACTTATTTCAATAAATAAATGTATTACACATTCAGTTTCCCCTCCAGGTGCTAAGCAATTCAAAGGTAACTTTTGCTGGAATTGGTGGTCTTGATCAAAAGATGCAAGAAGGAGAATATGAATATATGCCTTCTATTTTGCAACAGGTAAATTGCATTTTGTTTTAAACCTAAGACTGATCCTGCTATTCTTTTGTGGGCCATTATGCCCACTAACTGGATTTCTGGTCAGGATATTCTGCATGCATTACTGAGTAATAAAGTCCTATCTGTAAAAGAAACAGCAAACAACAACTGCTCACAAAGGATTCCATGCCATTGAGAGGTAGTAGTTTAACTGTTCAGTGGAAACTTGAAGTAGCTTTGAATGGGCTTCTGAATGCAGTGAGGTGGAAGATACCATAAAAAGCTGGCTGGCTCCAACCAGCTTTTCCACTGACAGGGAAACCTTGCCATCTGAGGGTCAAACGTCATTCATTCCTGCCAACTTTTAGTAACTAATTTATGGTCATGATTTGCTCTACTTCCTAAGAGTTAAAGGTCAATAGTAATGCAGGAAGACTCATTTTTTGCCCATCACTATTTTCCCCCTACAGAAAACACCATAAGCTTCCCCTAAACTGTACACAATGCTAAATCCTACTGAAACTATGCTGACAGATGTCCAAGTTGAATCTGAAGGAAAAAAAAAATGTGAAAATCAGAACTGGATTGCCTGTATAAATGAAGCAAATACTGCAATTCTATAGAAAATCCCTAGTTTGGCCAGGGGGTAAGGTTCTCAGCATTGAGGATCCTGCCTGGCTTACAACATGGATCTTCTGTCTAACAGGAGGAAATCAGGCTAGAAGGCAAAGAGAAAGATGGCTCTTTGGCATGCAATACTGGCTATTCATCTTCTAAATTGGAAATGGTATTCATCTCAGGATCACCTCCTCCTGCCACACCCAATTCTCTCAAATACCCATTTCCCATTTCAAGTCCTGTTGTTATGGTTTTCATGTGAACCCCCAAAGGCCATGTGCTAAAAACTTGGTTGCCAATCTGTGGTGCTATTAGGAGGTGGTGCAACCTGTAGAAGGTAGAGCCTAGTTGGAGGAAACAGGTCACTGGGAGGATGTCCTTGAAGGGGATATTTTGTCTCTTAGCTCTCTGCTTCCTGGATACCATGAAGTGAGCAGTTTTGTTCTACATGTGCTCCTCACCATGATGTTCTGACTCACTACAAGCCCACTTGAGATGGAGGCAAGTGGACTGAAGCTTCTGAAACAGGCAAAATAAATCTTCCCTATTTTAAGTTGTTTTTCTCAGGTATTTTGTCACAGTGACAGAAAGCTGACTGATATACCTGTTTTACTCTTTTATTCCCTTGAGAGAATGGTAAATCAATTGTTTTCATTATCTGTTTGACAACAGTTACCTCTACTCTGCCTGGGGAAAATACATGCCAATGAATGACTCGTATGACTCTCAGTTTTTATTTAATAAGACAATTTTTATACCACTTACAGTGTGCTAAGCTTTCTCCCATGAACTTCACAAGTGATAACAGTTCAAGGACAAGCAAAACTAACCTATGGAGATAGAGGGTGCAACAGTGGTTGCACTATGAAGGCGTGAGGGCTGCTGGCAAAGGGCATAAGGAACTTCTGGAATGATGAAAATATTTTCTATTTTGATTGGGATGTTGTTTTTATGTGTGTATTCATTTGTCAGACTCATCAAATTATGGGCTTAAGATCTACAAGTTTCACTGACCACAAATTTTGCCTTGATTTAACAGAGAGAAATGTGACCTTGCATGTGTTACAAGGTTCCCAAAGACACAGGCTCTTATTTTGCTGCTGTCTTGCAGATGCTGCCAGTGTCAGGTCAACAACCTATACCCCAATCCAGCTGCTGAAGCAAAGAAGAGTTCTGAAACTGGGAAATCCAACACAAAAGTCCTCTAACTCAGCTTACGCTCAACCCTCATCTCATTCACTTTCTGTTGAAGATATTGGTTATGGAAGGTTGATAAGTAGGTTCCAGAACTCTCTGGCTCTCCAGATAAGTTTGAATAACCTCCCAGAGTACTCTGCTGTATGAGCTCAGGCCCATTAGGGAGTATATCTGGGAATGGTTCTAATGATATTCACCTAATGTAGTTCCTCTTCCTACAGACTATCAATCAGAAGAAGAGAGATGGTGGAACTAAGAAATTTAGGCATTTGGAGTTTTATGAGGTTGAATGTGGCAAACTCCTAGTTATCTTGCAGATCCATAGTAGCCAAGTTTGGCTGGGTGTATGGTTACCTAGCTACAGACTACATTTCCCAGCTTTCCCTGTAACTAAATGGAGTCATGTGACTGAGTTCTTACCAATGGAACGTGATAGAAGTGGCCTGTGTAAATTCTACTTGCTTTAAAGGAAATCACTTGCCCTGGGTTTCCTCTCCCACCCCAGACTTCATTGCGTAGTCTAGAACACAGGGTGGCAGTAAACTAGCTTCAACTATGCAGATAGGACCAATACTGTAACAGATGAAAGAGCTATAAAATAGTTGGATTAAACAACTCCTGAAGCAGTGCTGTGTGCTAGGTTGGTCCACTCACCTCTAGCCTGCCATGTGAAAGGAAATTTCAGTCTTATTTAAATTACTCCATTTGTGACCTTTTTGTTATATTATCTTAGCTAATACCCTTACCAATGAAGTTTCTGAGGCTTATGATCTCTAGGCATGAAATTTCCAAGTTTCACACTCCACTTAGCCCAGCCCTTTGAAATCCCAATTTCAGATTGTACTGGTACATAAAGACAGCACCCTCATTCCCTACACACAACATCGATCCTGTTGCTTAAACCAGCCATCCACAACCCATGAAATACCATTAACTCCTTATTCATGTATGCAATGTTCTTTTAAGACATGGTCCTCCATCCATGTTCTCAGCTTTATCACCTGCATTTGCATTCTGGTTTCAATAGATGTTCCCTGAAGGCGCCCTGCACATGATTAATGAATGTTGAACAAAAGAAGGAAGTTTCAACACGTAGCATGTTTCAAAACTTTACAGAGCCAGGCGTGGTGGCACACTCCCATAATCCCAGTGGCTCAGGAGGCTGAGGCAGGAGGATTACAAGTTCAAAGCCAGCCTCAGCAACTTAGTGAGGCCCTAAGCAACTCAGCAAGACCCTGTCTCTAAATAAAAGACAAAGGAGGACTGGGATGTGGCTCAGTGGTTAAGTGTCCTGGGTTTAATCCCTCATACGGGGAGGGACCTACAAATACATTATCATTCTTACCGATTCATTGCAAATGCATAGTGGAATTTAATATTATGCTGATCAGCCAAATCACATGTAGGCAGCATCTCCAGAGTTTCTACCAGCTTGACCATCGCGTCATAGTCCTGTTGGCAAGAGATCTCAAGGTGAGAAAGAGAAGAAACACAGCCCTTTGCAGATTTTTCTAAATAGTTAAAAACATGAGACAGTCTCTAAATTTAGACAAGCCTTTGGGGCTGGGGTGTGGCTCAGTGGAAGAGTGCTTGCTGGCATGTGTGAGGTCCTGGGTCCGGCCCTCAACACCACATGTAAATAAATAAAATAAAAATATCCATTGACAACCAAAAAATATTTTAAAAAAGACAAGTCTTTCCTTGCATAGAGTATTTAGTGAAGTTACTTATAGCCTTCACTAGAACAAAAAAAAAATCAGAAAATAAGATGAATGAGAGAAAAGACAGAGAAGGAATTCCTGTTACCAAAGGGGACAGAGGGATTGAGGGAAAACTGTTAAATCCAAAGGCAGGAAAAAAAAAGCAAGTGAGCCCTAGCAACCAGGAAATGGCTATTATTTTGTGTTTTGAGTCAAAGAGGGTTAAAACCATCAGCAGAGCTATGTTAAAGTGATCCAGACCTACACATAAGAAAACTTAAAGTTGACTTCCCATGTAAAGGGAGAAAACATTTTAGTCCTTCTTGTTTTACCAGAATCAATCAAATTAATCTAAACCAGGATTCTTCAACCTTAGCGCTATTGACATTTTTGACCCAGAATATTCTTTGTTGTGGGATGCTGTACTGTGTACTACAGGATAGGCAGCAGCATCCCTGGTCTCTACTCATTAGAAGCCAGTGAAACACACCCCCACACACACCCACACCCACACAGAGTTTTGACAACTAAAATGTCCTTAGATGCTATCAGATGCTTCCCGATTGAGAACCACTGTTCTAAATGCTGCATAATTACCTAGGGAAAAATTGCTACCATTTGTGTCTCAGTTAGGTCCCCTCTTAGCAGTGCTTCCTGTTAACCTTTCAGCCAGGTTTACAATCATTGGTATCAGCCAACTTGCTGCCAGACATGGTTGGCAGAGGAGGGCTTCTTAATGAAATTATAAGCCTGTCTTATGGCTCTGCATTTGATGCTACTGGCCCAGGAAAGAAAAGACAGTGGATTCCAGGAACCTCCTGGCTCACATTTGAGCCTAAGAGGTTCATCAATGAAAGGTTAAGAAATGAAGGGAGGGCTGGGGATATAGCTCAGTTGGTAGAGTGCTTGCCTTGCAGGCACGAGGCCCTGGGTTCAATCCCCAGCACTGCAAAAAAAAAAAAAAAAAAAAAAAAAAAAAAAAAAAAAAAAAAAGGGATACCAAAAAAAGGGGGGGGGGGGGGAATGAAGGGATGATGCATGAAGGCAAGGGCAAAAGGAAACCAGAAGCCAGGAACTCAAGGGAAGAAAGTCTTCAAGGAAAGTCAATCCTTGTCCAATGGTGCATACTTTAATTATTATCACAATCCCTAATGGCACCTGTTACTAAAATCAGTTGCATCTGTTCATCACTAGGGGCATGAGTTCCTTAGCAGTTGATTATTCTTGGTCCAAGGCATAAATGGATGCCTCCATTACTGAGATTTAAAGAAGAGTGGCTAACAACCTCCAATGTGACTTTGTAAGATTCTACAAGTATTGCACATTACCCTGTGTGCCTCCAGAGGGAAAGGAGGCAGACTCCCTTAGGAATGTCTCAAACGCATTAAACTCAGAAGAGGAAATGCTCAATTTCCTCCATGGTACCACATCCCACAAGCTCTGTCTCAAGAACTCTCCAGTAGCTTCTGATGCCTGTTTCAGACTAAATATCCATATTCTCTGGGTCCTGGACATGCCTCTGCTACTCCTACTTTGTAACTGATGAGTGCTGGTAAATTAAAAGAAGTAACAAAGGCCTAAAGGACATAGCAGAGCAGAGAAGATAAGAACAAGGACAATGGAGTCAGTCAGTCTCAGTCTAAATCCTGGTTTCACTAACTGCTATGGGACTTTGGGCAAGTTACTTAATTTCTCTGTGCCTCATTTTTCTCATTTTTTTTTTAAATAAAGCTAATTTATTTATTTTTTAAATTTATTTTTATTGTAAACAAATAGGATACATATTGTTTCTGTTTGTACATGGAGTAACAGCATACCATTTGCATATTCATAAATTTACATAGAGTAATGATGTTTGATTCATTCCATTATTTTTTCCCTTCCCCCCCCACCCCTCCCACCTCTCTTTTCCCTCTATACAGTCCCTCCTTCCTCCATTCTTGTCCCACTCCCACCCCCCATCAAGAGTCATCATCCGCTTATCAGTGAGATCATTCATTCCTCTTTTGGATTTTTGAGATTGGCTTATCTCACTAACATGATATTCTCCAATTTCATCCATTTGCCTGCAAATTCCATAATTTTATTATTCTTTATAGCTGAGTAATATTCCATTGTATATATATATACCACAGTTTCTTTAACCATTCATCAATTGAAGGGCATCTAGGTTGGTTCCATAGTCTGGCTATTGTGAATTGAGCCGCTATGAACATTGATGTAGCTGTATCTCTGTAGTGTGCTGATTTTAAGTCCTTTGGGTATAGGCCGAGGAATGGGATAGCTGGGTCAAATGGTAGGTCCATTCCAAGTTTTCTAAGGAATCTCCACACTGCTTTCCAGAGTGGCTGCACTAATTTGCAGTCCCACCAGCAATGTATGAGTGTCATTTTTCTCATTTTTAAAATGGGCATAAATAAAATAAACCTACACCATAGGTTTGTTAAAAGGAGTGAATGAATTTAGGATTAGCAAAAGGCTTGGAACTATGCTTAGCATGAAGTGTATATAAACTGTTAAATTATTAATTCCTTATACTAAACAGTGCTGTATATGTGATCTCTTATTGGTATGGTCACACTAGCCCCAATATTAAAAAAAAACTTCCCTAAAACTTTCACCCTGATAAAAAAAAGCTGGATGACCTCTGACCTGGTCACAGACCCATTTATATAAAATAGCTACTTCACCATACACCTAGTAAAAGAATATCCTAGTGAGAATACACCATATACCTAATGAGAATACACTCACATGAGGAGTTCCTCATGCCAAGAAAATAATTTGTATATGCTAGCCTCAGCTAGGCGCATTTCATACCTGGATATCTCGGTAGGACAGGAGTAAATTAATGATGATGTCTGATGTCAGAACCTCAATATTATCCATGCGGAGTTTGATCCGAGCCAGCTCCTTTGCCAGCTCATCGCCCTGGTATTTCTCTCTGGCTTTTCGGATGTCATTCAACAAGGTTTCTTTGTAATAAGCACTAGAGAAAGGAACAGGAAAACCTCCAGTCATATCTATGTGCATCCAGGACCCTTCTCTTTGGTGCTCAAATAAATATGGTTCTCATTGACATGACTGAATCTAACACATGGTGACCTTGGCCCAGACCTGAGCCTCCTCAGGCAGCAAACAGGAGACGCTTCAATTTGTTATTCCCATTTTGCTGAAATGAGCCAATAATGGTAACAAATAAAAATCAGCTCGTTACAACCTTAAAATATTTTCAAAGCTGAAATATCCAAACAATATACTGAACTTTCTAACAACTTGATCTACTTTCTCTGGTATTTTGAAACACACAGAAGGCAAGAAGGTACCTAACTTGAATATTTATTTTCCCTACCAGCAAAGATTATCACAAAGCCAAACAAAACTCCCGAAGCCATGAAATATAGGGAAATTCATTTAAAAACTATTCTTATCTATTATGTGTCCCCAGTTAGTAGTCATGAAGCTTTCTCCAGTTGAAGGAGAGCTGGAAACTGGTGTCATGCCTCTGGGCAATCTAAAGAGGTGTACACAGAGACCATGTTAGGAAGCTCACGGAAAACTTTGCCTTTCACTTCTTTACTCTCCTTGTCTTATTTCACTGCCAGAATGTTTTTCTAATATAAGATACAAAATCTCATATATGAGGGCATCTAGCTAATAATGAGGATATGTAAGAACATTTAAAGCAGTTTAAATCCACACTGAAATGTGATCATAGCCTCTCACAGAGTCAATGCTAGTATCTGATACTTGGAATAAAACCTTGAAAAACAACCTAATTTGGTGTACAGAGGCCAACGTACAATGACCAAAGATTGATTTAAATATCTTGCCTATTTTCCAATTAATTTTTAAACAGAGAATGAGCACTGCCAAGCAGTAATACTGTCAACCCATTAGAAACAGAAGCTAAAATGATTTAATTGTAGAGAGAAAAATTAAGCTGTTTCTTAAAAAAGAGAGTAGGCTAAATCATCTTTCCTAGAGAAACAACATGAGACAGAACAAGAATAAATCATACTTATTTTGAATAATTATAAAACTATGCCATATAAATGTGCATACATTGAACAGCCTGGTCCAATGCTCATAATAAGACCTCAATTAACAATTAAAGAATGAAATGACATCCCACAGAAAGGGTTTTAATGTAAAAATATTAGTGCAATGCTCTCATTTTTATTTCCTTATTTGTCAACTGCTATTATCCCAATGATGAGCAAATCAGCAAACTCTGCCAGTGTTTAAAATTCTGTCATTAATTGAATGAGTCATTAAACTGGGTGACAGCCATTGCCCATTTGGTAGACTATAAAGGCATGAAAGCTATTAAAGTGTTATTAGTTTGGCCTGATGGTAAAAAGTTATACTTCAGTCTCGTTTTCAAGGGTAATTCTGAAAAATAGTTTTAATAAATGAAGAAATCTAATAAAAACAATAACTTTTAGGTAAATAAAACACTGACTTGATTATGGTTTGGGAACACCAGATATGTAATAAACATGCAGCCATTTCTGCCTCTGGCAACCAGGGAAGATGTTGTTAATTGATGTGAACTTGGAAATGGCTTCAAAGCCCTTTTTAGCATAGGACTTAAGATAGACTATAAATCTATCCAAATAGGCATGTGAGCTTAAAACTTACCTGCCATCCTATTATAGATGTTTGCAATCACAAGTTCCATTTACCCTCTCCTATTGCCAGATACCAGCCAATCATGGGGTAGAATCTACCAATAGGTATTTCAAGCCCTTGGAAATTAAAACAAATCAAAGTTCTTTTCCTCCCAATACATACATACATACACTGAATGAGAAACAAACTTGAACCTGTTTCTTGCAAAGATATGACTCATCTGATAGATTCAAGTTAGTTGACCTCCTAGTCAGACCTGAAAACATGATATTGGGAGAGCTTTCTCCCTAAACATCACTAAAATGTTTGTTTTGGAATTAGACAACTGTTGGCGTGGTAAAACTGAATGAGGTTTTCCAGGACCATGCCACAAAAAGTTTGCCATTTGCTTTTTGTGTTGGCATATGGTCACACATGTCTAGGTTTCCAGTCTTCTCCCCCACTAAGGTCTATAGAAGAAAGTATGTATCCATGAAAGAGGCAATGGGATAGAAAAAGAGAACAAAATGTGAACTTTCTGCTAATACTTCAGTAGTAACCCTCCACGGTTCAGGGTGCCATGATTTGGGCCAAAACATGACATGAGGTCCTTGAAATTTCATTACAAATCAGTTCTGCCAGTCCTTTGGATTTTCATTTGTTTTGGAAGTACAAATCCTCCTCCTTGTGACACAACTTACAGGAATAAATCCTTTAAATTGGCTTCAAGCAAAACAACTGGATTGTTGATTAAGAAGAATAATTTTTCTGCCTTTAACTTTTAGAGCGGTTTCTTGAGCATTGAGGCTCAAAGAAGGGAGTGACCTTTCCCAGGCTATGTGGCTAGGAATTGCCTAACCCAGGACTCACATTCAAACCTTTCTACCTGAGCAAGTATTACATACCACCTCTGATATAAATCTCAAGAGCACATGTCACAGTACATCCTGAAGTCAGGAAGATAAGCAGGTTCTCAAGAGTATGAGAACTCAAGGTCAGAATGACCTTGCTGAGGCATTTTAAGAACACCGGTAACTGAGAGAATGTAAAACCATGTTCAGAAATGATCATGAAACAGAATCTCCAAGTTGAAATTGATGGTTTAAAAAAATTGCTTACTTAACTTCCTTGTTTTCTAGAGGAGAAAACAGTCACAGACAAGAGAAGGTACATATCAAGGTCACACAGGGAGTCAAGAGCAGACACAGGCCCAATTCTGACCTCCTAACTCCAGTTCTATTCTTTTCATATCAGTGATTCAGATTAGTGAGGCTGGATTCCAGGATGATTTTTGAATGATTGACAAATGCTCATTATTCTCTGGGCATACTGGTCATTTCGAGGTATACTACCTCCCTGAAAGTGAAGGGAAAATTTTACAAGGTTCCCAGGGTTGTTGGTGGCTGGTAAGAATTACCATGAGGTCACATGGATGTCCTTGAGGAGGCTAATGAACCTGTCCACCAGGGGCATGCACAGCGGGCCCAGGATGGTATCCCAGTTGGGCTGCATGTACTCCGAGGCTCGCCTCTGGGCATCACTCTCACAGCAAAAATAATCAGCGCATGGTGTCACAATGTAGGGGATGAAATAATAATTTCCACTAGATGCCTGGAAAAAGAAAACAAAAATGTTGCAGAAAGTACTTGTTGCAGAAGCACAGCTATGACTTTGAGAAGGTAGGACCTGGTGGGATACAAAGAAAAAGGTATTTCAGTATGAACAACAACTTATGCAATACCACTACAAATCTATTATGCATAAAACAGGAAACCACTCAATTTCAGAAGCTCTATCTTTTAAATAATATGATAGAAATTTGGTTTAAAATGCTGAACTGACCTGTATGTCTCTGACTTTCACTGGCAGAAACAGTAGGGTTCAAAGTCTAAGAAATCAATTGATTTTATGCCCCTCAAACCAGATGGAACTTGAACCCAAGGATTATAATATAGCATATTTTTTTCTTTCAGCATAGACAAAAATATATTACTTGATAATTTGATAATTTCATACAGGTGAAATATAAACTGTTGAATAAAACTTTGGGGGAAGCATATATTAATAATTATGATTAGTTTTAGAGATCTTTTGAAAAGAGATTTGTTGAAATTTTTTGTAGCCTTAAATAATAGGTAAAAATGGTATCCTTTTTCTATGGAATAATTATAGTTTGACTAAAAATCATAATTCTTTGTAAAGCACAAGCATCTTTAAAGAGTATTATATCTGTGCTCAGTTTTTTAGCACATTTGGAGGTTAAAACACCATTCTCTACACAACATTCCTATATCATGATCAGTCATTTGCCTACACTATCATAAAAAGCAACTTACAATTTCAGACTTTTAAATCCTTATATTTCCACTTGAAAAATTTACACGAAACCAGAAATAATTCATCTGATTTCTTACATTTTTTAAACTGAACTAACAGAGGTATTTAGGTAGTTTTGACATAATACAGACATAATCTTAGAAAGGACACTTTCTCCAAGAATGGGACATAGAATAAGGGATACATTTTCTTCTAAATTAAAAACAAATTCATTAATTACATAGAAAACTGTCAGAATATCATGATCTCAGATCAAACAGACCACTTGGGAAAACTTACAACATGTGGGAACTAGTTTCAACAACATGAAATGTATATTTAAGAAGTTTTACTTTTGAATAAGATCTGCTTAGATGAAGACAGGTAGCATTCTTATTTCTAGCCTAACTTATAATATAAATAATTATATTGAAACTCTCTTTTGGATGTTGGTGGGCTTCTACAACCCTGTTATGACACATTTTGAATCCTAAGATATTTTGTTAAAAGCAATTACTGGGGTTATTCCACTAAAACATATTTTAGACCAGGTCACCTAACTTTTCCTGTAAGGACCAGATGGTCAATATTTTGGCCTTGCATACCTCACAGTGTCTGTTGCAACTATTTCACTCTGCTGTTGTAGCACAAAAGCAGACAAAGACCATGTATAAATACACAAGCGTGGCCATGTGTCAATAAAACTTTATACATGGATACAAATGCAAATTTCACATTTTTACATGTCCTGAAATAATCTTCTTTTCATATTTCCCAACCATTTAAAAAGGCAAACTAAAAAAATTTAAAAACTAAAAAGTTATTCTTAGCTCCCAGACCATACAAAAACAGGTGATGGGTCAATGTTTGTTTTAGACTAAACTTTCTCATATTGCATTATCCCTGAAAAGAGGGTTTTCTGAGAATACTTAACCTGTTGCAAAACAGCAGCTGGTGACCATCCTTGTGGGTACCAGATATTGGCATTAACCCCCTCAAAATACAAGTGCCAGTGTTATACATAGAAGGCTCAAGAATTAAGGTGTGTGAGGGTGACATCTGAGAAAGGTGGCTCAGATCTACTTCTTCATCAGTAGGAACTGCTTGCGCCAGAGAAAAAAAGACCCTTCCCCTCCCTGTAACACTTTCAAATTCTCAAAGAGACTCAAACTAGCCAGCAAACTAAAGTTTTGGTAGGTTAGAGACAAGTTTCTCCCTTATCCATGCCAGGAAAACCATGTTCCTAAATTAAATGCCATTTATAAATTCAGAAG
Source organism: Sciurus vulgaris (assembly GCF_902686455.1). Taxonomy (NCBI): domain Eukaryota; kingdom Metazoa; phylum Chordata; class Mammalia; order Rodentia; family Sciuridae; genus Sciurus; species Sciurus vulgaris. The sequence goes on along the minus strand of NC_136471.1, from coordinate 123,068,949 downwards.
TTAAAATATTTTTCTTCTACCTGGAATTGGTTAAGTTCATGATAAAAGCCCTCCTATTTCAGACTGAGAGGGAGGAAAGAAAGGGCTGTATCGATCAGTGAGGTCCAGAAGGTAAAATACCTTTGAAGAAATACAACCTAATTAGAGCTGGGTTGGAAATGCAAAAAGTTCCTCAAATTCTATCCCCAGAAAAATAACCATAACTAGTAAAAATTCTTTTTAATAAAGACCTTTTAAAAATGTAAAGAGTCAGCAAGGCATGGTGGCACACACCTATAACCCCAGTGACTCAGGAGGCTGAGATAGGAGGATTGCAAGTTCAAAGCCGGACTCAGCAACTTAGTGAGGCCCTAAGCAACTCAGTGAGACCCTGTCTCTAACTAAAATATAAAAGGGCTGGGGATGTGGCTCAGTGGTTAAGTGCCCCTGGGTTCAGTCCCTGGTCAAAAAAAAAAAAGTCAAGTCTCCATAAATTGTCCTAAGGCCATCCAATAGAGAAGCTATATTCAATAAAGTTTATTAAATCTTGGTGAGAACAGTGAAATTCTAAAGCATCTGAGCCATAACCAGTTCCTCTCCCATGCCCAGCACCTAGTGACAGAAGTTCTACTCTGGGAGGGCATGACCAAGATGGAGTTCCCTCTCATCCCCAGTCCAAGATGACAGTTTCTTCCTGGAAAGACCAAGCCACAAGCATTCTCATCTACCACAGCCTGGTGGTGTAGAAGCTCTATTCTAGAAGTGTGGTCAAGCAGACCAGGACTTCCTTTCTCCACACAGTCCCCCACTTACAGAGCAGAAGCTCTACCCTAGGCAAAGCAGGCCAAGAACACTGGGCTTTGATTGCTCTTGCCCCACCTCATTCATGGTGTGGCAGGCAGTTAAAAGAAGGCTGGTATCTGTATCATAGCAATAAATGAAAGGTAGACTAGACCATACGTTTTACAGAGAGAGGTAGAGAGACTGTTAAGAGGAACCTTTCCAAGGTCAAAGCAAGTCTCAAGGATTGGACTTAAAGACTTCCTACAAAGTGGCATGACTGAAATTATACCAGACTAGCCTCAAGATAACAAAAAAGGGCAGACCAATCAGCCAACAAGGGAGACTAACAACTGGTTGGAACACCAATACAAGAAGATTAGTCAGAAACGTAACAGGAAGATCAGGGAAAGAGTCAAAGAGGCCAGCTGTAACCAATGTCATTCCTGGGTGGGGACAGAGGGCTCAGAGTAACTGTACATGCCAAAAGCTATGCCCTTCAGGAGTAACATCAAAGATTACACACTAAAGAGAGAAACTGCACTGACCTAGTCCAACCAAGTCACAGTAAATAATCAAAAAACAAAAACAACATGCCCCATAGCCAGGAGAGAGGGAGGGAGATCAATATCCAGAGTTGCAACAGTATACAACCTAAAATGTCCAGCTTTCAGGAAAAAAAAAGACAAAACATGCAAAGAAACACTACAGAGTGATCCACATACAGGAAAAACAACAGGCAACAATAACTGCCTCTGAAAAGACCCAGCTATTGACCTTAGCAGACAAAGACTTGAAGGTAGCTATCATAAGTATGTTCAGAGAACTAAAAGAAACCCTGCTCGAAGAATTAAAGGAAGTCATGATGACAATGTGTCTAACAGACTATCAATAAAGAAAAATTATGAAGAAAGGAAAAAACCAAATGAGAATTCTAGAGTTGTCAAATACCATAACCAAAATGAAAAATTCACTGAAGGAGCTCAGTAGATATGAGTGGCGGAAGACTCAGTGAACCTAATATAGACCAATAGAGATTAGTGTGAAGAACAGAGAAAAAAGAACTAAGAAAAACAAATAAAATATGGAAGAGTATCATTAAATGCCATCTATATATATATATGTAACAGGAATCCCAGGAGAAGGGAGCTAAGAAATGCTGAAAGAAGTAATTGCTGAAAACTTCCCAAATTTGATGAAAAACATTAACTTCTCTACATATTCAACAAGCTAAATGAACTTCAAATAAGATAAAGAGGTCCACATTGAAACACATCATAGTCAAATTTTTGAAGACAGTGATAAAAATCTTGAAAGCAGCAAGAGAAAAATGTCATGTATGGGGGGGGGGGGAATTCCAGTAGGATTAACATCTGATCTTTCATCAGAAACAAAGACGGCCATGGGAAGACATATCCAAAGTACCAGGGGAAAAGAGTCAAGCAAGAATCATATACCCACCAAAACTATCTTTCACAAAAATGAGGGTTGGGGTTGTAGCTCAGTGCTAGCAACTTGCCTAAGCATGTGTGAGGCACTGGGTTTGAGTCTCAGCATCACACATAAATAAATAAATAAAATAAAGGTTTATCAACATCTAAAAAATATTTTTAAAAAAAGTTTGAAAAAAGTGAAGATCAAAGAAAGACAGTTCCAGATAAACAAAAACTGAGATAAATTTATGCTGGTAGATCAACCTTACAAAAATACTAAAGGAAGTTCTTTAGGATGGAAGAAAGGGAGAGTAGACAATAATTTTAATCCACATGATAAAACAAATAATTCTAATAAAAGTAGTTATGTAGACAATTATAAAATGCAGTACGATCATAAATTTCTTTTCCTTTCTTAACTGATTTAAAAATCAAACGTAGAGCTGGGTATGGTGGCGCACACCTGTAATCCCAGGGGCTTGGGAGGCTGAGGCAGGAGGATCGTGAGTTCAAAGTGAGCCTCAGCAACTAAGCGAGGCCCTAAGCAACTCAGCAAGACCCTGTCTCTAAATAAAATGTAAAAAGGGCTGGGGATGTGGCTCAGTGGTTAAGCACCTCTGAGTTCAATCCCCAGTACCAAATAACAACAACAACAACAAAAAATCAAATGTAGAAAAGGATGTATATAATCCATATTTTAGAGTTTATAACATATAGAGAGATGTAAGCTATTTGACAATAAGAACAAAAAGCATAGCACACAGGTAGGAATAAAACTGCTTTGGAATAAGGAAATGACACCATATGATAATTCAAATCCACAAGAGCAAATGAAAAGGACAAGAAATGGCAAATAAAAAGTAAATATCAGGCTGGGGTTGTGGCTCAGTGGTAGAGTACTTGCCTGGCATGCGTGAGGCACTGGGTTCGATCCTCAGCACCACATAAAAATGAATAAATAAAGGTATTGTATTCACCAACAACTAAAAAATATTTTTAAAAAGCAAATATCACACATACACTCTCACTCTCCTTCTCTCTCCCTCTCCCTATTCTCTTTCCTTTTCTTAGTTTCATTAAAAGACATAACAATAACAAAAATATTCATAAACATTACAACTAAATAATCATAAGCCTCTGAAAGGTAAGTAGGTAAATTGAAGGTGAAAGAATCAGATCTATTTGTATAAAATTATTATATCTTCAACTGTTTCCAAAACAAATGTTTCTACTGAAATCTTGTTTACATTATTCCTTCAGCAAACCTAGTCTTCCCAAACAGCACAAGAATAAACTTTGCCCCAGTCCTGCTCAAACCCTAAATAATGAAGTGTGAAAAATAGGATTTTGACAGCCATAAGATATGTGCTGTGACCAGTTCTTGTTCAAGGAGGCAGAGCAGTAGCAACAGAGACCCTGCAGTTAGGAGAGGAGGTGATCCTTGGAGCCAATTTTTAGCCATAGTTAGAGAAAAATGAGGAGAAAGAGAAGAAATGCATGAACTCTGGAACCAGCTGAGAGTTTAATAAACAGGACTGAGGAGACAGCAGGAATCTACAGACTTGGGAAGGTAAAAATACTTCCTTTGAGAAAATCTTTCAGAAACTGTATAAAAGTTTAAAAAAATCTGACAGAAAGAAAATGGGACTAATGACTACATTTTAAAAAGCAATTCATAAACTTCCAAATGAAAGCACAGACTTTTGAGCGCAAGTACTTTTGTTCTTACAAAGAGGAAGAATAGGCTCAAACATCTTCAAATGATGGACCACATTCAGACTTTTGTTGGTGGAGAGACCAGAAATTTAAAGAAAAACAATGATTAACAAAATGCATGTTCAATAGTGAACGAGGATTCGCTATTTCTAATTGTTACATTTTTAAATGAAAATATCTCAAGAATCCAGCTCATTAAAACAAATTTAACAAAGGCAGCTTAGTTTCCTACATAAAGGGGCATTAGAATCAGTGTTCTAGTCACATTAATATGTAAACTCGTATTCTAAACACTCTCCAAATATTTCTAAAAGGATGATTCTGATATAGTAAGTGAGGTCAGAGGAAAAGGTAAAAGCCACTGATCTCTGACACTGTGGGGGTAGGAAATGAAGGAATGAATCATCCTGTAAAGTTTTGAGTTCCTAACATAGCAATTCAATTTTCCAGAACTACTACCATCTATAAATATCACCACCATGAACAGACCATCCTATATGATCACTAGAAAAAAGCTTATATAGCCTTAAATGTTATGATTCCTTAATATATATATTTTTAGTTCTAGGTGGACATACCTTTATTTTATTTTTTATGTGGTGCTGAGGATCGAACCCACCGTGTCAGGCATGCTAGCCAAGTGCTCTACCACTGAACTGAGCCACAATCCCAGCCCCAAATGTTATGATTTTAAATGCCTGTTTAATATACCATCTATTAAATGTATATACTTAACCATTCTCTTATTGCTTACTTTGAAAATTTCCATCTAAGTACCACTAAGATGAACATCTTTGTATATGACATCTTTGTACTGTGGTCTTTTCCTAAAGATAGCCTCCCAGGAGTGAAATTACTATAACAAGTTTAAGGTCCTTGATGTGTGTGGCTAAGTTGTCTGCCATAGAAGATGAAGCAATTTATTTACACTCCCACCAGCAGAGTATGAGGGCATGCCAATTTCATCACCCACTAAACAGAACTGAGCAGTTTTACTTTTCACATTTGTGAGATTAGGTGAACAAGACAGACCCTATGAGCATTAAAATAAGTCAGTCTCATCCCCACTCAAAGGATTCAGAGGGCCAAGGATTAACTCCCAGCACCACTCCAACCCAGATGTACTTATCTATCTAAACCTCAGTTTTCTCATATTTAGAATGGGGAAAATAATGGTGGCAACCTTATCAGGCAGTAGAAGCTGAAATATAAATATTTCTGTGAAGTGCTTTGTACATACTGGGCATCCAATACATATTAGCTATGTACAACAGTTCTAGACCAGACCAGGAGTTGTGAACTTGGGGTCTGTTAATTTGAATGAGAAAAAAATCCATATTTGTCATCATTTGCTTTCAATTGAAATGCAAGACTTTCTTTAATCAGAAATGTAGGTAACATACTCTAGTAGTATTAGCAAAACATGAAACGATGTCACTAATAGAAATCACAGGTTTTTAATTTCCCATTATAGTTCCTGCAGATACCTTAAAATAACTTTTATACACATTGCTACTCCAAAATTATGACACATTCTAGACCTGACATTTGATATTATTTGACATTAGTATAGCAGCATATTAATAAATAAAATTTTTAAAAATAGTTTGATAACTATATTTCAACATAATTGGTCTTCCTATAATTCTTTATATTTTAGCATATTCAAACATATTCTCTAAAATGACGCACAGTCGGGTGCAGTGGCACACGCCTGTAATCCCAGTGGCTCGAGAGGCTGAGGCAGGAGGATTGCAAGTTCAAAGCCAACCTCAGTAAAAGTGAGGTGCTAAGCAACTCAGTGAGACCCTGTCTCTAAAAAAAAATACAGAATAGGGCTGGGGATGTGGCTCAGTGGTCGTGTGCCCCTGAGTTCAATAATCCCCAGTACCCAAAAGTAAAAGAAAGTTAAAATGATGCATAGGCTCCTCCAGAATGAAAAAGGATTCCCATGTCTCCAAAAGTTCATTGCCACTTAGGACTCTTTGCAGAGGCGTCATATAGAACATCCTAGCTGAGGCCATAAAACGCCAATGTTCCTTCATGGGATACAAATGTAAAGCTTTCTGGTAATACAGCATACTTCTGATCCGCAAATAGCTGCCTGGATTATCCAGGACAGCTCAGGAAAGCAGAGTATGTCAAGACCTCCTCTCAGTTGTCCATTGGGCTCTATCATGGCCACTAACCAAGGAGGCCAGGATGGAAACACAAACCAAGGGGCCTAGTTATAGCAGCACTTATTTTTATTTATGGCTAGTTACTGGTGGCATAGCTGGTTAATAGCAGCACAGGGTTTGTAAATTAATTCCTTGGAGCAAATATGATATGTTAAGAGTTTATTCCAGATGAATTTTATAATGAGACTTTCAGGTTGACCTTTCAGAGAACATTTTTTTATACTGATACAAACATTTAATCAGTCAACACATGGCCTCAAAAGAAGAGGGGGGAAAGCATTAAAGGCAGATGGACAGTAGTTTAATATCAGCCAAGATGAACTAAGTTCTGAGCACTTGCAGAAGAATGCACATCTTGACTGCTGGCAGGATGTGGTTCTTTGGATCTTGTAATGCAAATAGGTCACAAATCCTTAATGAAGACCAAAATTGAAAAAGCCCAGAAGACTATTTCTAAGAAAATTTAGCAAGCTAAGGAACAAATATGGGGCAATATTTTTCTCAAAAAAAAATTCTTTAACGTGACCTTGCATGACAAAGCAATTTATTAAGGAAAAATCCAAGTTGATACCATTCCAAAAAGAATGATTACAAGGCGTAAGCTTCATAAATATCTTTGTCTAGCCAGTTAGGGGAGAACTTTAAAAATCAGCACATATGCTGGGCTCAGTGGTGCACACCTGTAATCCCAATGGCTCAGGAGGCTGACGCAGGAGGATCGAGAGTTTAAAGCCAGCCTCACCAACAGTGAAGCTCTAAGCAACTCAGTGAGATCCTGTCTCTAAATAAAATACAAAAATAGGGCTGTGGATGTGGCTCAGTGGTTGAGTGTCCCTGAGTTCAATTCCTTGTATATATGTATAAAAAAAAATCAGCACATATGCATGTCCAGGAAAATACAGGTTGGTTTTTGCTTTTTAAAGATCAGTGCAAAGAGCATTCTGCATTGCTACCTTTCTACATTTATCTGGTCATAGGAGGAATAAATATATAGAAGCTGTATAATGATTTCAACAGGATAAATCAGGTTACTGTGCCACTACAAGGTAAATGAAGATATCCCTGCTGGAAACCAGCTACACATTGCTAACTAACCTACTGCAATAGTTGATCTACTTTGTTCAAACAATTGAATGGCTATCATAATGTGACAATTATTCCAAAACTGGCACAAATCTCAGAAGTCTCATTTTATAGAGGAGGAATCTGAGACCTAGGAAGGTTAACCAACTGGTTCACAGATGACTACAGAGCTAGACAAATCTCAGGTCTTTCCTCTCCTTTCCTAGGATTCTTGTCACTTCAACTTCATTCTGAAATGCCCTTAACTAAATTGAGCTACACAAAATTCCCAACACAAATAGATGGGGGCATGGTGAATTTTATGATATGTGAATTATATCTCAATTTAAAGAAAAGAAATGGGTATCCTGGATTCCAAAGACTTGTTCAGTTGGTAGGCAGAATTTAATATCAATAATGTGGTTCTGACATTGGTTCTGTGACATCTGATGTTACCTGTGATATTCAAGAGGTACAGAGAAAAGTTTTATATTTCACACCTCCAGAATACTTCAATTTAAGAGAGTAACAGAAGTGAAATCATAGCCATGTAGGAAAAGACAAAAAGACTGTAGTAGAGAATTTAAGATGAGGTAGAAATGATAGAAAACAGCCATATGAGCCAAAAAAATACTCAAAGAGCAGAGATTTTTACATGATTCAGGTTCTGTGTGTAAAATAAAATTCTCCCTCTCCATCTACTATGGGATAAAGCCTTCTTGTTTGAAATGAAGTCTTTATTAATAAAAGTGGTAGAAAACTTGATTTTGAACTCAGAAAACTCAAAGGACATGGAAAGAAGAAATTTAATTGTCCTTTTACCAAACTGTCCCTAAACACTCTATATGTTTAATAATTTTGGAGCCTAAGTCATAGAAAACTTCAGACTTAGAAAGCAAGAGAGAAAGACCAGGAGAAATTCTGCTACCCTTGAACTCATGGTCTAACCATGTTCATAAGCCAGGAGGAAGACTTCCAGTATTGAACACAATGCCCCTAATATTGCCAATGTCAGTTTCTCAAAGAATTTCCAATTTATTTGGATTATAAAGATAACCATTTTAATGGGAACACATTTCTCTTAAATCTCATTGATTTTCCGGAAAAAGAAAATCACCTAGTCCAGAGGTCAGGAACCAGATTAGTTTTTTAATAACATGGTTTTTAATAAAGTACTTTTTAATAATGTGATCCTAGCTTGGAAATTTAACATTGCTTTTTAAAAAACAACTGTGAACTCTGGCTTTAGGACATGACAAATGAAAATGAGATCTAGTATACTTCTAACAATTCCAACTGTAAGTAATGGGTGAAACACCTCATTTTCTCTCAGCAAGTCTCCTGGGGACAGGGAATATGCATGTCCCCATGTTTCCTCTCTGGCAAGGTTAGGCAGTTTTCAGGTAATTACCAACTGACTCAATGGAAAAATATTATTACAGTGCCTATCAGCCTTGAAGATCTATTTTTTAGTCTTGGGATATATATGATTTAGATATTTCCCATATGAAACTATTATATGTGATAGACACTTGATATGCTGCTGAGACCCCTTTCAAGGAAGGAAATATTGCCCTAGCTACTGGAAGTTTTTTAACTCCCAGTCCCTCCGGTCCACCCCTTCTGGAACTGCCTTAGTTGCAGAAAGTACCTTATCCAAGGTTATACTTCTGATGATGGATGGATGCAGGGGTATAAAACTATGGCCATCTCATCCTGACTTAGGACAGCTCAGAAAGGCCAGTCCAGCTCAACTTCCCTTTGGGGTTTGCCAAGGCTGTCATTGGTCCTGCATCTCAGCTCCATTTCTCCTTCTGCCCAATTCTATTTCATCCCCTTCCCTTGTCCAGTGTCAATCCCAAAGGCACTCCTTAATAAATCTCCTGGACCTTAAACTCAATCTCAGACTCTGCTTCCAGGAGAAATCAATCTGTGAAATATTCATAAGTTCAAAACTATGGTTATTCTTGCAAAGGAAAATTAAAACAAAGGAAGTTAGACAACACCTAAGGACTACATACACTAGTGACAAACCATCAAGAAGTTCCAAGGTTTAACCAATAAATTAGCCTCATGGTTGGCTGCATTTTCATTCTTTTGCTTTCATAAAGGTGCAACCTTGATCTGTCATCACATAAACAAGTTTTCTGAATTGCTGAAATGCTAAGAGTAGTTACTTTGTTATCTCTGAAGTAACAGAAAATAGCCTAAAAATTAAAATGGATAAAAATACAGGAAAAGCAAAAAGTCATTGTTATAAAGCTCTGACTGAAAACTGAATTATATTTCAACTCAAATACTGAATTATGAACTAAAATGTGATAAGTATTCACAAGACTTTTGAACACTTTTCAATCCTGAAAAGGAAATTTTAAAAACAGTTCCATTTACAAGAGCATCCAAAAGAAAAAAATACCCAGGAGTAAGTTTAAGGCAAGGAGGTAAAAGACTTGTTTGCTGAAAATTACAAAACGTTGTTGACAGAAATTAAAGAAGATCTAAATAAATGGAAAAACAGTCCACATTCATGAATTGGAAGACTTAATATTGTTATCAATAAGAATCTACAGATACAATACAATCTCTATCAATGGTGTGGGTTTTTATTGCTGTTGTTGCAGAAATACGAAAGCCAATCCTTAAATTCATATGGGACTGCTAAGAGCCCCAAATGTCCAAAAAAAGGTTGAAAAAGAAGTTGGAAGACTCAGACTTCCCAGTTTCAAAAATTACTTCAAAGCAATAGTAATCAAAATAGTGTGGCACTTATATAAGGATAGACATATATTTCAATGGAATAGGACTAAGAGTCCAGAAATAACCCCTTACACAGAGGCTCAGCTGGTTTCAGCAAGGGTGTCAAAACAGTTCAATAGGGAAAAAAGACAGTCTTCTCAGAAAAATGGTGCTGAAACAACTGGATATTCACATGTCAAAGAATGAGCTTGGATACCCATCTCACAAAAATGAACTCAAAATGGATCTGAGATCTAAATGTTGGAGCCAAAACTACGACACTTTAAAAAAAAATACGGGAATAATATCTCCTCATCTTGAGTTGGGCTAAGAGTTCTTAGATACAACAACAAGAGCCTGATCCATAAAAGTAATAACTGATAACTGAACTGAGTAACTGAAGCTCTGATAAAGACCTGCTTCCAGAATACATAAAGAACTCTTATAGGATTGGAGATATAGCTCAGTTGGTAGAGTGCTTGCCTTGCATGCACAAGGCCCTGGGTTCAATCCCCAGCACAAAAAAAAAAAAAAAAAAAAAAAAAAAAAAAAAAAAAAAAAAAAAAAAAAAAAAAAACCTTACAACTCTACATTAAAACCACACTGAGATATCACTTCATACTCACTAGAATGACTATCATAAAAAGTTACTACCAAGTATCGATGAGGATGTGAAGAAACTGGACCTCTCAGTGCTGGTAGAAATTTAGAATGGAACAACCCCTTTGGAATCATTTTGGCAGTTTCTTAAGAAGTTAAACGTGTATATACCATATGACCCAGCAATTCCATTCTTCAGTATCTACCCAAGAGGAATGAAACGTGTACATAAAGACTTGTTCTTAAATATTCAGAGCAGCATTATTCACAGTATCCCAAAAGTGGAAACAACTCAAAAGTCCATTACTGGGGAGAGGACCAATAAAATGTAGACTATCCATACAGTAGAATGTCATTTAGCAATAAAAAGGATAAAACTACTGAAACACACTACATCACAGACAAACTTTAAAAATGTGCTAAGTGAAAGAAGCCAGATGCAAAAGACCTCATATTGTATGGTTCCAGTCACATGAAAAGCCCTGAAAAGGCAAATCTATAAGATACAAAGCAGATTAGCAGTTGCTTGGGTTTGGGGTTAGGAACAAGGGGGTCTTCAATAAGGGATTATTGGAGGTAATGGAAATGCTCCAAAACTGGATTATGGTAATGGCTGTGCAACTACATACTTTATTAAAAGTCATTGAAATATGTGTGCTTAAAACAGGTGAATTTGTAGGTATGCAAGTTATACCTAAGTAAAGCAGTTTTTTAAAAACAAAACCTGGTACACAAGAACATGGGCATCATTTGAAAAAGAAGTGAGCACAAAAGGTGATGTCATGTTTCCCAAGAGCAAAGGCACACAGAATGGCTGTGGGTGGGCCAGCCTGAAGCTGAGAGCAGCTTCCTAGCCTTTCTATCTCTGCCAAGCAACTACTTCTAGAAATGGAAATGAATATGCCCATTCCTCTGCCGAATAAAGATGAATTTAATGTGGCATCAGGCACAATTCTAGAACCAACAAATAAATTCCTGAAGATAGATCTCAAAACACCTTGGTTTTCATATATTCCCAAATCACTTCAAACATCTGACTACATGTTCAGGGTGTGGCATTTAAGCTGTATTCCCGACTGACAGAAGTTTAAAGTTCAGTCTGGCTACATTGTATTTATGTGTGTTTTATCAAAATCTTTCCAAAATGATCACCAACAATTCTATCAGATTGTCTCTAGAAAAGTCTGGGGTCATAAAACCCAGGCCCTCCAATTCTAGCATTACCCCGATCCACATGCAAGGGACAACTAAGCACACGCTCCTTAAAAGTCACCCAATTTACTTTGACATTCTGTTTTAATGTTTAATCACCATTAACTGCAAGCTGTTCATTCTGCTGATCCAAACCATTTTTCTGTTTGCCCTATTTCCACTCCATCTGGAGCGGAAAAAATAACCATCTCCTTACTTTCATAAAAAGGATAACATTTAAGGATGACCATTAACGGTATCTCCCAAGGTTTACATCCCTTCAGCATTTACTCTTTGGTACTGTTTTCTAGTCTTCAAGTTATCTCAGGTCCCTGTTTAAAATTCTTCTGAAGAGTGGTTACCAGAGCTCAGGAAGGGTGTGAGGAAGGGACGAATGGAGCTTTAGTGGACGGGTAGAGTATAGGGAATGAAGCAGGATGGAAGGAATAACTTCCAATGTTCTATAGCACAGTAGGTATCTATAGTTGACAACTATTAATTGAATATTTCAAAATAGGTAGTACAGAGGATTTTTGAATGTTCTCAACACAAAGAAATGATGTGTGAGGTTACCCCGATCTGTTCATTACACATTGTATACATGTATTGAAATGTCACACTACACCCCATGAAGTGTACAATTACTATGTGCCAATTAAAAATATTTATTTTAAATTTCTTTTAGTTGTAGATGGACACAATACTTTTATTTTTTATGTGGTGCTGAGGATTGAACCCAGTGCCTCACATGTGCTAGGTAAGTGCTCTACCACTGAGCTCTACCACTGAGCTACCACTGAGCTACCCCAAGCCCCCAATTAAAAAATTTTAAAAAATAAAATTCTTCTGAATGCTCTAATATTTCATACCTTCTAAGTATGATAACAAGATAATGTAATACAGAGATGTCAGTTACCAAATCCTTAGAATAAATTAATTCCTAACAATCAAAACACCTAGGAAGAGTGGTGTCAAGGTATGCTTAAAATTACTATGAATGTTAAAGGAATTACTGGGTGTTTAGGAGGGAGAATGTGCCAGAAGGAGAATACATAGTGGGATTATAACTAAATTCACTACATAGTGTTGTAACACTAGAATTATAACACTACCTAGCATTTATTATAATACTAAGTCTTCTAGAGGACAAAAATATTTCAAAGTGCTTTCACTTTGTGTGTGCCAGGCACGGTGGCACACACCTATAATGCCAGCAGCTCAGGAGGCTGAGGCAGGAGGACTACAAGTTCAAAGCCAGCCTCAGCATCTTACTGAGACCCTAAGAAACTCAGCAAGACCCTGCCTCTAAATCAAATTTAAAAAAATATTTTTCCCTAAGTGCAGATATACCCAACAGCCAGGAATGAAAAAAGAAAGCTCCTTGCCTTCATGTAGCTCTTTTTGTTTTAAGGAATAAGTGTTTCATAGGAATTTCTTGCATTAAATCCAAGTTACAACTTTTGCTTGTGCAATAAATATGGAACCACAGATGTTGAATGCTGGAAGGCATCCACAAACAAAAGGACAGAGGTCAACATTTCCCATTTTACTGATATGACCCAGACAAGGGTGGAACAACTGCCCAATGTGACTTAGAGACAAGGATGCTATTTCAACTGCACCTCCTGGATCTCAGGCCCAATCTCCTTTGATTTTCCCCCCATTTCTCCATGAAGGAGGTAATATGAAAAATCAAGATCTGGAAAGAATAGGACAGACTCTCCCATAAATGGAAAAATATCAGTACGTCAATGGAACAAAACAAAATGACACATTGTCCTGTTCCTTTTCCAAAAGGAACTTGAAACCACCCCCTTGCCTTGTTTTACAAACCAGCTTGTAAATCCATGTTCCAGTGGTAACTGAACTACCTCACTTGCTTTGTTTCTAGAACTTCATCCTCTGGTAGAGAAGGAGGGTCAAAGTTTCCCCTTCAGGTGGGGATCTTTGTCAGGTGGAGTCCTGGGGAGCCCCCCTTCCCATAGCTGCTAAGGGCCTTCTGTGAGGGGTAAAGTCTTGCAAAGCTCCTATTCCCCTGCATAGGGCAACCTGGGGAGAGCTTCACTTCCTGGGTCCTTTTCTTGGGTCCCTCTAGGAACTCCAACTAGAACAGGAAAAGTGTTGGGAGACCCTTCCCTTCTGGATGTGCTAATGGGAGGGATGCTGAGATCCAAAGGATAGGGATCAAGGCCCTGTTTAGAGTCTAGGTCATGGTTTCTCAAACCACACCACCACAGATCTGGGGGAATTGGAAGCTTGGGGGTACATTCAATGGTATAGGTTAACTCTGGCACAATTTCTGAGGATATGATCTTATTCAAATATTTTTAGGATGGTGGTTTCATTATACTATCTAAACCTACATGGCAATAAGACTAGGTAATCACAGGAACTTATAAACTGAATCAGGAAATTCCAGTACATAATAAAAGGAACAGGAAGGGGTAGAAGGAAGTGGAATTTCATCCCACTTCTTTTCAGCTTGTGGCAGGGAACTTCAGGCTTGATCCCCTTATTAACTGGGTACAAGCTCACATTCCTCCATCATCAAAGAAACTTTGGTGAGGAAGTATGGAAGGTACTGACTCCAGCAAAAAGACTCTTGGTGGTCCATGGGAATACAGGTCCAGCTCAGAAGGAGACCCAGGTGGTTCCAAGCTCAAAACCCTAGGACATAATGAAGAGCATGCCTGATCTTCCCTTCTGTCCCACATTTTCAATGGCCAAGTGGGGCCTAAGCTAACTGGTGGGTTGAGGGATAGTTTTCAAATGACCTCCTTAGAAACAATGAACAGGCATTAGAAATCAACTTGCTACATGTGAGATCTTTCAGGCAAGCATTTTACAAATTTATACTTATGAGGCTAAAAATTTGAAAATGTAATACTTACTGTGTTTTTTTGAGTTACCATATCCTGAAAAGAAAAACAAAAGATGAACACAGTTTTTCTAAACAGTTAATTTTCATAAGCATTAGTCAGTATTCCCCACATCTTTGAGTGCCCACTCTAAAACAAGAATTAATTGTTTGATAGGGCTGGGGTTGTGGCTCAGTGGTAGAGTGCTTGCCTTGCATGTGTGAGGCACTGGGTTCAATTCTTAGCACCGCATATAAAGAAATGACTAAAATGAAGGTCCATCAACAACTAAAACAATTTTTAGAATAAAAAGAATCATTTGAACCCCCATTTGAAAGCTTCAAATAGGATGAACCTCTGATAATTTTACAATTCACATTCTAAGGAAAACTAATCATAACTGTTTAGCTTTGGAATTACCAGGGGGCATTTCTGCTTATGATGATTTTGTGATTTTCTCAAAGCAGTGACAATACTTTTGCCCAAAATATTTTTTAAAAAATTTTTATAATTGTAGATGAAGAGCATGTCTTTGTTTATTTTTATTTGGTGCTAAGGATGGAACCCAGTGCCTCACATGTGCTAGGCAAATGCTCTGCCACTGAGCTACAGCCCCAGCCCCAACAAAAGATATTCTGAGACTCAACTTTGAGCACTGAGTGTCCTGCATCCCGCCTTCCCAAAGAAGAATGACAGTGACAGTAAGAAAGTACTTAGGAAGCACTGTGCCATCCTGGGGTTTGAATGGATCAATGCAAAGGCTGCAGAAGCACCATGGTCATCCTTCCTACAGAAAGGGTGCTGCTGGAAGTACCCCTGACACCCTACTAGAACTGTCTAGGCAGGTTCCAATTCAAAGACAACAATTTTAGCCAGTTAACAACAGGATGGTTATGCAGACCTTGAGTGTATCATTCATACACTGGAAACCAACATTTCTGCAAGAGAAAACATAATCAAATAGCTGCCCTGTAAAACATGTATTACATAATCAGAGAATTTTTTTTTTTTCAGTGATGGAGGTCAAACCCAGGGCCTCACATGTGCTAGGTAAGTGTTGTGTCACTGAGCCACATCCCCAGTCCAAGATTTCTATTTTTGATTGCTTTCTTTGGTATTAGATTAACTGATTAACTCCCCATTTACATTTTAGAAAATATTTGTCCTATTTGTTAAAAATTAAAAATTTTCAATCTCTAGCCCTGTATAATAATTTTTAAATTATCTAGATTATAGAACTTTCCACAAAGCTTTGCTAAGGTAGAGTTGAGGAAAAATGCATTCAATTAGGAAAAAATATGTTAAAACTTCATGTTTCCCATGAAAATATAGATTAATAATCGATACTTTCATATTTCCTAAATTCTAAGTGTTCTAAATACTTCTAAGCACAGTGAAAAACCAGTACAAGTAGCAGTCAATATCTAAATCTCTAAAGTTATTTAGATTGCTTATAGCCTTTGGGAGACTATTCTACAATGTAAAGCACATTGATAAAAGTTTCTTTGTTTCACTATCATACAAATAACTTCTTTAAATACAGTACTGTGCTATAATTACAGAGCACATATCTATGTGAAGTGTATGTGAGGTTTAACACATACAGATTACACATCTGAAGCAGGTGGTGTTTCTATCAGGAAATAATCTCAACCCTCTACAGAACCCAGAAAAAAAATGGTTAATATTAAATCGCAACACGCGCGTGCGCATGCACACACACAAACCACCCAAGTACGGCATAAAATTGTCCTGTTACATATTAGTGATTTTTAGTGCTGAGGAGTTGGGACACTTAAAAAGGATGCCTCTGAAGGCCAGTCTCTAAAACACTAGTTCTCATACCTGATTGCACATCTGGGAGGTTTACAAAGCCCCACGCCTGTGCTGGCACGCCCCAGAGATTGTGTGATTGGTTGGGGTGTGGCCTGGCTCTTGGGATATTTACAAGCTCTCTGGGTGATTCTAAAGTGCAATCAAGGTTGAGAAACACTGCTGTAAACAAACTATTATTTTTTAAATGATTTAACATAGACCAGGATTTTCTAAGAAATTCAACAATATTAGCAATTAGGCATTTATATTTTACAAATAAGCATTTTTAAATGTTGTACATTATCCAAAAATGTTTGTGTCAAAATTGCCAAAAAACATTTCAGAAATTCTCAATATTACTGAGTTGTATAGGAATACACCTGTTTTCAGTTTTGCTGCTTTCAGATTGGAGTACAATAACAAATTAAATGCTGATTAAGACTATGGTAAAATTTTCTGCTCATTTTGGTAACTGTTAAATAACTCCCTATCATTATCCAGGTCAAGAACTAATTTTTATAACATGCAAATTTAGATCAAATTGCCTACAAAGGGATTCAGAGTGGTGTGTTTGTCAATGGAAATGAATAGTTTTTGCTTTTTCTCTAATGAACCTGGAAGTGCTCAGGTTGCCTGCAAAAGCATAATGTAGCAGAGATGCTCACACAGCAGTCAAATTTATCTGTGTGAGGTAGAACCAGTGGTAGGAAGAAAGGTATTGCACAAGCAATTTTTATTACTTTTCTCACATATAATTCCTGTGCTATGGTTACATTTCAGCTTGACATAAAATTGTGCTCTCCCAAAATGAAGTATTCAGAGGAAGGTGAGCAATGTTCTTTACCTTCAATGACAGAGCTGTGTCAGCATCGGTGTCATGGTACAGGATCACATTATTGGCCATGTCAAAGCTTTCACGGACTCCAAGATGGTAGAAGAGGGAAGGCTGCCTGGAGATGTCACTCATGTCCACAACCGCAACATCTGAGATGAACGAGAGGGATGCGGGTGGGAGGAGAGATGATCTGTCTACTTAGTCTACTTGCTATTGATCAGTAACACAGAGTTATGGCAATTTGTACTTCTACCATCAGCCTCTTAGGTAGAGGTGGGGAACAATTTAATTACACTTACCCCATGAACTGTGGAAGGAAAGCAGAAAGATTTTTTTTTAAAACAACACAAAACCCTCTTCCTTTCTTAAAGAAATAGGAATACAGTCTCAGAATTTGCTGATGATTTTTAATGTTGTTCTAATGAAATATATATACAAATATAATTAGCATATTTATGAAGCATATAGTATAATGAAAACCATGTAAGCCCAAGTCACTTACACATACCCCTCCCTAATTGCATCTCTTCCCTCTTGCTCAGAGGAAATCTCTATCCTCATTTCTGTGTTTATCATTTCCCTGCACATATGTGCTTGTGCATACTATTGACTGAATGCTTGTGTCCCCCTCAAAAATTTGTGTGTTGTAATCTAATCCCCAATGTGATAGTATTTGGAGATGGTGCCTTTGGGAAAAACCCTCATTAATGGGATTAATGTTCTTATAAGAGGCCCCAGAGAGATAACTTGCCCCTTTCAGCATGTGAGAACACAGTGAGAAGACCCAGGCTATGAACCAGCAAGTGGACCCTCATGAGACAGTGATTTTGCTGATACCTTGATCTTAGACTTCCCAGCCTACAAGAATTGTGAGAAATAAATTTCTGTTGTTTATAGGCCACTCAGCCTATGGTATTCAGTTATAGCAGTCTGAACAGGCTAAGACAATATGTATAGACATGTATGGGCACATTATATTTATGAATTCCTAAACAATGTATTATTCATTTTTGCATGTCTTTGAATTTTATATAAATAGCACATTATATATATTCTTTGACTTGCTATTTTTTAAAGTAATCTTTTTTAAAAAAGGTTTAAGTTATTTCAGGATAGGTGTTCATTTTATTTTGTATGTGTGTGGTGTTGAGGATCGAACCCAGGACCTTGCGTATGGTAGGCAAGCTATACCCCCAGCCCTGACTTGCCATTTTTTAAATTAATATTTTTATTTGTTCTAATTAGTTATACATGACAATAGAATGCATTTATTCATTTTGATAGATCATAAATGGAACATAATTTCTCATTTTTCTGATTGTACATATTGTAGGATCACATCAGTCATGCAGTCATATATGTACATGAGGTAATAATGTCTGTTTCACTCTACTATCCTTCCTACCCCCATACCCTTTCTTCTCCCTTCACTCCCCTTTACCTAACCTAAAGTAATTCCATTTTTCCCCTCATGCCCCCCAACTTGCTATTTTTGATGCGATTCAACCAACTTGTGTGTCTAGCTCCAGTTCCTATATTGTCACTTCTGTACAGCTTTCCACTGTATGACAATTAGATCACAATTTCTTTTCCATCTTGTCTACAGAGATTTTATTCATTTTTCTTTTTCTATTTCCAGAGGCTACAATAAAACATTTCTGTGCCATAGCTCCTGGCTCACATATCCATTATCAACTTGACAATATAAAATACCCCATAAAGTTGTGTCCTGTCATAGAAACTATTCAAAAAGAGCAACTTATTGCATCAATCACAAACATATTTAAATTTTCTTAGTAGTATTGGACCCCATTACAAAATTTATAATTTTTAAGAAGATGTAAGAGCTCCAAATTTGATGGGAGCTTCCCCACTACATGCACCAGAAATACGGAAATATAGTGTCCAAATTTCTGCTCACTTACTGTGACTTATAGGAAGTCAATGAAAATTCTGGTATAACAGAACAGAGGTGAGTTGTGGGTATCAAGTATGTGGGTGTGAGGAAACAAGAAGGCAGGTAGAAAGAAGCCACATCAGCACCAGGCTCCACAGGTTCTGCAGAGACGCTGGGAGACCTGAGGCCAAGTGTCACTAATTGACACTTCAATACTATGCAGGGAACTGGAAGGAGCTACTGTGAGAAGGGCTAAAGTGAGGGATACAGTGACAAACTCCCAGGAGAGTACCAAACCATCTTTGTATAGAGGCAGTCAGAGAAAGCCTGGAGGAAGTGAAATTGTCTGCAGTCAAAGGATCTGTAAGAGTGAGGCAGGTAAATCAGGGCTGAATGGGGTAATGGAAAGAATATATATATATATTTTTTTGTGGTGCTGGGGATTGAACCCGGGGCCTTGTGCATGCAAAGCAAGCACTCTACCAGCTGATCTATATCCCCAGCCCTGGAAAGAATGTTGTAGGAAGAGAAGCAAGTGCAAAAGGTCAGAGGCAAGTCAGGGTGTGAGTGTTAATTTCCTGGCCAGAATACCCTATGAGATGAATCTGAAAGGGTTAGCAAGTACCAACTGGCAAAGGGGTCTTAAGAGCATGTTAAGAGGGCTGGACTTTACCTTGAGGCAGCAGAAAACAGATGGTAATTATTTTCATTATAGAGAACTACAAATATATATAAAAGTTGACAGAAGAGTACAAAACCCACACGTCTCTCACCCTCAACAATTATCATCTCATAAGCTTTGTTTTAACTACACTGCCAATCCATACCATCCCCTTCCACATTATTTGAAGCAAATACCAGACACCATATCATTTTACTCCCAAATATTTTAGGATGCATTGCTAAAAGATGAGAACTCAAAGAAAAAAAATAGTCATAGTATCAATGTCTCACCCAAAGGTATTTTTTAAATAATCAGGAGAAGTTTTAAACAGGAGACAATCACATTCAAATTCACCCTTTAGAGGTTGTTGCTAATGATAGGACAAATTTATATGCTGAGGAAACACTTGACAAGCCAGTTCAGCTAATTTATCTCAAATGGATAAGTCTGCTCCCCACAGAGGTTTGCTCAGAGTCAAAAATAACACTGCAGCTGAGTAAATTAGACATTCTGACTATATGATTGTTCC
The DNA here is from genome assembly GCF_902686455.1 of Sciurus vulgaris. NCBI lineage: Eukaryota > Metazoa > Chordata > Mammalia > Rodentia > Sciuridae > Sciurus > Sciurus vulgaris. The sequence continues at coordinate 123,048,674 of NC_136471.1, read as the reverse complement.
CTGGACTCCATTACCTACTCAAAATTAAAAATGAAGAGTTTCATACTGATGCTATTTTAAAGTGGCAACATAGATACCAATTCCAAGGCCACAGTGATTGCTATCTCTAGTTAATAAAGTAAACAAATTGAAGAAAACAAAGGAAAGTGGTAGGGAGGAGCAGAGTGCACAGTTGAAGGACAGAAGCCCCGAGTCATGTAGACTTGTAGGCAGTCAGGAGCTTGGTGGAGTAACTTTTAGCCAAATAGATAAAGTTTTTATCTGGCAACACAAAAATTCTTCCCTTTTGTGCCTTCTCAACATTCTATGCTGGGACCTGTACACTGACCTCACTTCCTCCAGAAGTCCTTCTGTGGCTCCACCCAGGGTTAGTGACTTTCCAGTGCCAATTAAAATAAGACAGATCAATGCTGCTACTTAAAATAAAAATTCAGAGCAATTCACATTCAATAGGAAAACTGTCTCAAACTCAACACTGAAATTTTTTGCCTGACATTTGTCACACATGCTAGTAGCACTGAATTTACTTTGAGGAATTTATATCCAGACGATATTCAATTGGCTTGCGTTTAGAACTTCTAAGACACTAATTTAACAGTGGATTTATGAATGCTAACTGTGACAAAACAGTGGCCTGGAATTTTTTTTTATCATATATGAAGCCTCGAGGTTTGTATTCCTAAAAAGACTACCAATTTTCTCCAACCTTTAATGGTCACAATGGTCACATAGTCTGTCATTTACCAAACCCTTCCAAACACCTCAGGTGAATTTCAGAAGCACCCTGAGAGGCAAATACTGGCTTCACTTTGCAGGTGGGCAAATTAAATGCAAACAGGTTAACAGACTTGCTCAAGGTCACTCAGCCAGGACAGGACTCAAACTCACCTTTTATGACCCCAAGTCCTACTTTCCCCAGTGCCCAGATAAGCTTATTGCTATCCTGGCTCACTTTCTAAAATCAAGCCACCTAGAAGGAAGACAGCAAATATATCAGACTAAATCTTAGGTGAAGAGATCACAGACAAAAAGGAAGAGATAAAGTTCAGATTTTCATTCCCAAATATACCCTACGCTCCTAGCAGTCATTACCTTCCAGTTAGTTCCCAGTGATACAGTCCAGCCTTGGGGAAGAAGCCTGCATAGCATAACCCAGCTTCCTTGATCATGAGGCAGACACGAACACATCCCTATCTATCATGGCTTAACACACTTTAAAAAGTGATATTCCACAGGGAACTGCAAAAAGTCAAGGTTCCAGTAAAAAGTACACTTAGCAGAAACGGTGTTTAAATTTTACATTGAAGCAGCCCTCAAACAATTTATCAATTATAATCATCTCAAAACATGTTAATATAAAATAAGATCAAATATATATGGGATTTTAGTTCATTCAAATTTGGGGGGCTTGGGGTTGGCTCAATATAGAACACTTGCCTAGCATGCATGCGTCCCTGGATTCAAACCCCAGCACCATGTGAAAAACAAAACAGAAACCAACAAAAAAATCTTTTGAACACTATCTGGAATATAATTTTTGTTAAATGTTTTATAAGTAAAACTGTAATTTTTAGTGTGGTTTATAAGTATTGGATCCCTGCAGTAAAGCATTAGTCAACAAAATGATACAATAGTGAATGATTTACCAGAGTAGTTCTGTAATCATTCTGGTTCATGCCAATCTTTAAGTATACTCCAGCTTATCCATAAGACTATCTTCCTCCCAGCAGAATAAAAGAAAAAATATAAACAAGACTTGGTTTTTGTCTAAATGTAAAGAGCTGGATTTTATAATAAATTTCCTACCAAAGATACCTCTAAAAAATCTGATTGAACTTAATGACAACATTGGATATCTGAAAACTCCCTTTTAAAAAACTTCAAATTTACTGGACAGAAGATAAATTGACTAACTCATACCATAATTTAGATCTGACTTTATCATGACTTGGGAGACTGAAAGACCCCAAGTTTGAGGCCAGCCTCAGCAACTTAATGAGGCCTCAGCAACTTAACAAGACTTTGTGTCAAAATAAAATAGAAAAAGGGTTGGGGATATGGTTCATTGGGTTAAGCACCCCTGGGTTCAACCCCCATTACCAAAAAAGATCTGACTTTATCCATTGCTGCTCATTCCCAATACACTTTCAAGTTAGGCTAATGGAAAAAATGCTGTGATGTATCATTTAAATCTCATTTTCTAATCTTGTAAAAAGGTGCCAACCTGCCAATTCAGTGTCAGGAGGTCAGCACATCCTTACCTAGTTCCACAATGGATGGGTAATAGTTACTTTGACTACTGACACTTAACTAGGAGGAAGGAGGGGAAGAGTGGGAATACCAGAAAACTATATCTGGTCCATCTTTTGCTTCCTAGTGTCTATTTTTTTTTTATAAGAACAACCAAAGTAAATCATTTTTGTAGCTATACAAGTGTGATCAAGATGTATCCACCACTAGTTTTTCCAAAAGAGACACTGACATATATAAGCAAACTACGTTTACTCACTGAAGTAAGAGAACTTAGTGGGCTTAATTTCAAACCACTCACAGTGAAAATAATTGTAAAACACAGTATAGCATGATTTCAGGTGCTTTATCTTTCACACAAACATGGTTTCTCTTTCACCCAACAATATGGGAAAAATGAGCTACATTATGCTGCAAGCTAGGTTGCACTCATTCCTTTAAATAACAGCAATATCATCCATACTGTCATATCTCACAGTTCCAACTTTGGTTCCCCGGCAGCCTTTGAACACACCAACTCAATATTTTCATCTTTACCCAAAGAGTCCTATCCAGGTTTCTTCAACCATTTTATAACAGGATCACTTTGAAATGAGTTTCTTTGGCAAATTTTTTAATCAATTATGGTTATATAAAGTATTTGTTATGCATAACTAATAAGATATAATTATGCATAATAAAAAGAAAATCTCCATTGTGTATATAGAGCACAATTTCTTTATCCATTTGTTTGTTGACAGGTACCTGGCTGGTTACATAGCTTGACTTTGTGAATTGCTATAAACTCTGATGTGGCTGCATGTCTATAGTATGCCAATTTTAGATCTTTTGGATATATACTTAAGAGTGGGGTAGCTGGTCATATGGTAATTCCATTCTTAGACTTTTGAGGAATCTCCATACTGCTTTCCAGAGTGGTTGTACTAATTTGTAGTCCTACCAACAATGCATAAGTGTGCCTTTTCCCCCACATCCTCGCCAACACTATCATTTGTATTCTTGATCACTGTCACTGGAATGAGATGAAATCTCAGTGTAGTTCTGATTTGCATTTCTCCAATTGCTAGAGATGTTGAATATTTTAAATATATTGATTAGCAATGTGTATTTCTTCTTTTGAGAAGTGTCTCTCTAGTTATACTGCACATTTATTAATCAAATTATTTGGGGGTTTTTGGTGTTAAGTTTTTTGAGTTCTTTAACTATTCTGGATATTAATTACCTATCTGAGGAGTAGATGGCAAAGACTTCCCTTTCTGTAAGGCTTTCTCCTCATGCTCTCAATTGTTTTATTTGCTGTGTAGAAGCTTTTCAATTTGATGTTTTTGGTAAATTTTTGAGACATATTTCTTATAAACATTTTATGACCAGCAGATAACAACCTCTTCTTTCAACCTCTTCTTTATCTCACCTTTGAGATACATGCAATTTTAGAGCCCAGCAGAGTTTGATGTACTGCTACCACACACTGCAAACCATGGAAAGTATACCACTGAGTTTTTCTTTTATAGTGACAAAATTGTAGAAAAAGGTCCTTGCATTTAAGTTGTTCTCTGTCTCATTAAAACAAACGTCAGTCAAAATGAGAGGACCCATGGCTTGCTTTTATATTTCCTTCTCCAACAATACCCTTTTATTCTTAATAAAATCAACAGCTCCTTAAAGATCATCGCAAAGCAATCCGACTTTTGCATGAATGCTGATTTCATCTATTCTATGTCCTGTGTTTCCTCATTGATGTCTGTCCCCACCAACTGTGGTGGGAACTGAGTTCATTTGGTAGCGGTGACTCATTGTTGGATATGGGGCCATCATTCTTTGTCCTTATCCCTTCCAGTTTTCTTATACATTTTTTTTCATGTACCAATTTCCTTTTTCTTAGGTGGTCCTCTGACAGTGCATATGCAGAATTTATGATTTGCATCAAGCATGCCTCAATAGCCTGAGGCTTTGTAGTAATTATTTACTTCTGAGAAAGTAGCAGCACTTTTGGATACAGGAGTCTCATTCTTAAGATAGAAAACACATTTTAACAAACTCATCCAACAAGTTTTGAAGCTTTAGCCTTGTGAAATCCAATGCCAATCTAAGAGTCATTCTAAACATCAAAATTGTCTTTGCTTCCAGCTCATAACAAAATGTTTGATGGGATACATTGGAGGCCAATTAAGCATCTGCTATGGTTTAGATATGGTTTCAGTGTGTCCCCACAAAGGTTCACATGCTAGAGGACTGCTCTCCAGTGCAGTGGTGATGAGATAGTGAAACTTTTAAGAGGGGGCGTCCAGTACAAGGTGGTTAGGTCATTGTGGCTGCTGCCCTTGAAAGGGATTAATATAGTTTTGTGAAACTCCAGGTAGTTCCTGCATGAATGGATTGTTGTTTGGAGGGTAATAATAATTTAGTGATAATGGTTACAGAACTTTGAATACACTAAAACCCACTGAACTATACACTTTAAGTGACTGGATTACATCCCAATAAAGCTGTCCAAAAATAAAAAGAACCAAGTACTAGAATATTCATAGCAGCAGTATCATTCATAAGTCTCAAACTGGGCCAATTCTAATGTTCACTTAAAAAAGAAAGCATAAATAAATTGTGGCATCCTCTTACACAATGCTATACAAAATGACAATTAACAAATTATTGTTATATTGATATTATAGAGGTATCCCACGAACATAAGTGAATGAAAGGATCTAGACACTAACATGGTACAAGTTCTATTACTCCACTTATACAAAGTACAGAAACAGGCTATACTAACCCATGCTGATGTAAAATCAGGATAGTGGCTGCTCTTAACCAGGGTGGGGCTAGAAAATGGAAACAATCACATGCGAGGATGCTGTTGGCATCCACTTTCTTCTTTTAAATTTTTTTAGTTGTAGATAGACACAATACCTTTATTTTATTTATTTATGTGGTGCTGAGGATCGAACCCCGTGTCTCACACATATCAGGAAAGTGCTCTACCACTCAGCCACAATCCCAGCCTGACATCCACTTTCTTGATCTGGGTACTGGGTACATGTGTTCATTATGCGAAAACCCAGAGAAGTACACTCAAGACTATAAATACATATGTATACATATACATATATACACACATACACACACACATATAATACTGCAATAAAAAGACAAATTAAGAAGCATATTCAAAGTAGGATTTTATGCTTTTTTCTCACCTCCATTATTTAGCCCAGGACAAAGAATGGAGTTAGAATGTAATCTCCAACCCCTAAACTTTGGAAACTTTTCTTATAAACTGTAGGAGTATAATGTGACCACACTACATTTGAAGCAAGGTATCACGATTGGTTTATTAAAAGTCTCCAGTGTCAAACTTCATCTGAGATGAATCACAGATGTAAATGTAAAAGATAAAATTATAAAGCTTTCAGAATAACACAGAGGACTATCTGCACAGCCACCACCTGGAAGACTTCATAGAAAAGATAGAGCATGCAATCATAAAATATTAATATATTAAATGAGATTAGATTACATCAAAAAAAAAAAACTTCTGCTTGTCAAAAGTCACCCCTGAGTAGATGAATAAGCAAGCCACAGTCCAGGAGCAAATACTCACAAAATATACTTCTGACCAAGCACTTAAATCTAAAAATATAATGAACTCATAATTCAATAATAAGATGACAACCCAATTAGATGGGTATGTGACTGGAGTAGACACCTCACAAAGGAAGACATCTGCATGTCAAAAAAGTACATGGAAAGATGCTCAACATCATTAATCATCAGGGAAAGGCAATTAAAACCATAATGAGAAATCTCTACCTCCCCTACTGGAAAGGCCAAAATTGAAAAGGTCAATAAGACAAAATGTTGGTGAGGATGTGAAGCCACTGGAACACATAGGTGATAGGAATACAAAATGGTAAACCAGTTTAGATAAAGGGTTTGGAGTTTGCTATATATACCTATACCATTCCACTCCTAGGTATTTACCAAAGAGAGATAAAAATATTAGTCCAGAAAAAAAAAACTTATACACAAATGTTCCTAGCAGCTTTATTTGTAATAGCTTCAAACTATTTGGTGGCTATTTGGAAGTAACCCAAATAGCCACCAAATAGGAGAATACTGAAACCAATTGTGGTTTATTATTACATGGAATATACATGGCATTAAAAAAATCCAACTATGATACCTGCAATCATATGGATGAATCTCAAAAACACCAAGCTGAACAAATGAAGCAAGGTATGCTGTGTGAGTACACACTGTGAATCTAGTTATATAAACTCTACAAAAGGCAGATCTAATCTATAGTGACGGCAGATGAATCATCTCTTGAGGTCAACAAAGGGGGTGAAGGAAGGATTGGGTCAGAGAGGACATGAGGGAACTTTCTGGGAAGGTAGAACTAGTCTATATTGTTATGGGGTTTGGGTTACACATGGTTAATCATTTTTCAAAGTCAGATGAGATTTGTGCATTTCAATGTATATACGTTTTGCATTAAAACAAGTATAATAGTTAAGTAGGGGTGGGGAATGGGTAGAGGAAAAGAATGACAGAATGTTAATAATTGCTGAAGCTGGATAATATACATGCTTGAAATTTTCCATAATAAAAAATTTAAGAGGGAAAAACTTATCTACATCAAATGTTCCTACTTCTCACCACCTTCTCCTTCCCTCCGCTTCTGTGTTCAATTCTGCCTGGCCCCTGGGCTTCCCTCCTGCAGATCCTGATTTCCAAATAAGCTCTACTTTCTGTAAAGTTCCACCACTCCATTCTGCTCAGCAACCAACACCCAACCCACAACCATCAACGACCAAACCCCAACAACTATCAGGCATTCCTGCCAAGTCCTGTTACATCCAGTAGCTCAAAACCTGCACAAAATATTGGGAAACACGAATTTTTCCAGCCTACTCTGTAGAAGTTCAGTCCTACCCCTGCTATTATTTGACTAGGATTTGAATATCACCTATCTCTAAGTCTGATATGTAGAAGACTTTTAAATAACAAAAAAGAGCTGGGGTTGTAGCTCAGTGGTAGAGGCTTGCCGAGCACACATGAGGCACTGGGTTCAATCCTCAGCAACACATAAAAATAAATAAAACAAAGGTATCCACCTACTACTAAAAATATTTTTTAAAAAAAGCTTATGGTTTATATTCCTGAACTATGTAAGTTGACTGCTGAAAACAATACATTTTTGCCCTAGTAACAAATAATAGCTAATAAAGTAGTGGGCCAGTCCACAAATGTCTATTCTAAAATGTGCTAAAGGTGAACAGCAATGAATCAATTAAATACTTCAGGTAAAATGCTTCTATCATCAAAGTTGACCCACATGACTAAAAGTTGAGGAAAGTTCCCAGCTTAATGTTGTGCGAGTAGCATGGAAAGGAAGGCCCCCCACAGTCCAGCCAGTAGCCAGGTCTGGCAGAACACAGCTGAGGTCTGGATGGGGCTCTTGCAGCCTGGTCCCTGGGAGTGAAATTATTGCTGCATGCCAGGTCACCTCTTTGAGCAGGGAGGAAGAGAGTAAGAAAGTGTCTGAGTTATAATTCCTACTATATTTGTTTGAAATAAAACCATACTCGAATTATAGAAAATAACGGTATAGAAAATGTGGACAAACAAAAGAACCAGCATGTCCAGCACATACATGAAGCCAGCGTTTCCATTCCAACGTGTTAAGTTCTGTTAGTCTCTTCTATCAGACATGTACTACTGAGGAAGGTTCAGGTTCAGAAACAGCATTATGATGTACCTTGATTCTTAATAAAGGCATAAGTGCAGAATGCCTATTTCCTGGCCACCATTTTCAACATGGTCATTGCCAGAAACTATATTCTGAATTTCTTTTGAGGGCACCCAGCAAGTTTGCTTAATCTCAACAGGAGAAACCAAGTGTCATCTGTGTTTGCTGATAGTTATTCCTAAAAGCAGAAGGATAAGCCAGGTGTGGTGGCATATCTATAATCCTAGCAACCCTGGAGGTTGAGACTGGAGGATCGCAGATTCAACACCAGCCTCGGCAACTTAGTAAGGCCCTAAGCAACTTAGCGAGACCCTGTCTCAAAATAAAATATAAAAAGAGCTGGGGATTTGGTCAGTGATTAAGCACCTCAGAGTTCAATCCCCAGTACCAAGAAAAAAAAAAAAAAAAAAAGCAAATGGATAGAGAGTCCCAGTAATCACTCAAACAATAGCCAAGAGAACTGCATCTGGCTCTATTTCATTGAAGAGTTTGCTATCTGGCAGAAGATCAATCATTAAATCAGTAATTATTTACATGCAATTGTGTTATCTGCTAGGAAAGAACCCCTCAGCATGCAAAAGTTAGCAGGGAAAAGAAGAGGGGCCTGGGAAGGCTTCCTGAAGAACTCAGTTGTGAATGCTGAACAGTTACTGGCCAGAGGAAGACTGCAGGATACAGGAGGGGGCCTAGATACAGTGACTTGTAGGCAAACAACATGGATTTGAAAGCATCAACGCTGGCTCATGGCCAGACAATCCCACCAGTTCAGGAGGCTGAAGCAGGAGGATTATGAGTTCAAAGCCAGCCTCAGCAAAAGCAAGACGCTAAGCAACTCTGTGAGACCCTGTCTCTAAATAAAATACAAAATAGGGCTGGGGATGTGGCTCAGTGGTTGAGTGCCGCTGAGTTCAAATCCCTGGTACCCCCCACTCCAAAAAAATAAAAAATGAAGACTGGCCTAGGGCTACATGCTGGTACGTGCCTGTAATCCCAGCCACTCAGAAGGCTGAGGCAGGAGGATTTCAAGTTCAAAGCCAGCATAAGCAACTCTGAGACCCTGTCTCAAAAATTTTTAAAAGGGCTGGCAGCCAGACGTGCTGACATACACTTGTAATCCCAGCAGCTGGGGAGGCTAAGGCAGGAGGCCTCAAGTTCGAAGCCAACCTTAGCAACTTAGCAAGGCTCTATGCAACTCAGTGAGACTCTCTCTAAATAAAATATATAAAGGGCTAAGGATATGGCTCAGGAGTTAAGTGCCCCTGGGTTCAATCCCTGCCCGCTCCCCCACCCTCAAAAAAGACTAGCCCAGCTTTGAGAGACCAGTTACAAAGATGTTGGTAGTAAACTTGGATGACAGAAGATAGTAGCCTGGTACAAAGAGAAATGGGCAGATTTGAGAACCATTTTGGAAATAATTAACTAGACTTGACAATGGGGAAGAAGATAGGGTCATTACTAATAGGTTTCTGTGGGTTTTTCTTTTATTGTCCTGGGGATTCAGACCATTTTTAAATTTTTTATTTTGAGACAGGATCACTAAGTTGCTTAGGGCCTTGCTAAATTGCTGAGGCTGGCTTTGAACTTGCTATCCTCCTGCCTCAGTCTCCTCAGCTGCTTGGATTACAGGTATGAATCACTGCACCCAGAACTCCTAGGTTTCTAATGTGAACTCCTGGGTTGATATTATACTCATCCATGTTTACTTACCTTAGAGAAGGCAAGGTCTGAATTAACTATTGTCACTATATTCTGGTAATCCCTATATTCTGCTAGAAATCAATTTGGACAGTCTCCTATGTACAGATGACACACAAAATGGATATGGTGAAACAGAGGGCTGCCTGGTTTATCATTCTACAGGAATAAGACCACAGAGGAAGAAGCTAGACATAATTCACAGGAAGGACAACAAAGAGAACTAGAGCTACTCTTCTTTTAAACCATAACACATTATATATATATATTTTGTACCAGGATTTGACCCTAGGGTGCCTAACCACTGAGCCACATCCCTATCCCTTTTTATATTTTATTTAAGGTCTCACTAAGTTGCTTAGGGCCTCGCTAAGTTGCTAAAGCTGGCTTTGAACTCACAATCCTCCTGCCTCAGTCTCCTGGGCTGCTGGGATTACAGGCATGCACCACTGCACCTGGTAACATATTCTATTTTTATAGAAAGCCCAATATCACTGTTGGATTCAAAACTAACAGTCACTACAGAATTATTTAATACAAAAGGCAATTTTTACCCAGCCTCCAAAACTGATGAAACTGTGAAAGGAGATAAAATGTCTCCCCTCACATGGCTGTTATTAATACTTCAAGTATCTCATTTTTATTTTCTTAGCCCATAGCAGCACAGTATGGGGGCCCTACTACTGGAACACATTATCAACAGTGATGATCCATGGCTCTCTCTTGACAAAGTATGTCCTAGCAGACAATTTTCTAGCAATTAGGCTAGATTTTCACAACCTCATCACTAACAAATAATCTCCAAATCTCAGTAAACTGACAAACAAAAAGTTTCTCTCTTGTTGATGCAAAATCCAAAATGGATGTTCTCATTGCAACAAATGCCCTTCAAAGGGCAACTCAAGGATTTAAGCACCTTCCATCTTGTGCCACCACTATTTTCTTTCTACATGAAGCCTCCAAGGCCACCATGGAGACCACAAAAAGGGATGAGAGAATGTGGGGAGGCCTACTAGGTATTCCACACTTTGGCCAGGAAGTGACAAACATCACTTCTACTTACATTCCATTGGTCAGAAGCAGTGGTACATCTCCCTAGCTGGGAAATGTACTAGTCACTTTAGCAGCACAAATCTTTGGTGGTCACCTAGCTCTCTCCATCACTTCTTTTTTTTTTAATTTGTTCTTTTTAGATATACATGACAATAGAAAGTATCCACCACAATTTCTATTCCCCATCTGACTCTTGTACAAGCCAGCCAGAAAAGAAGGGCAACAGCATAGAGGAAAGTCTATGCTGTTTATTGTGCAGATTAAAGTCCTAGTCTTGGTCTTTGTACCTATGCTCAAAAAATGCAAACATTCCATCATAAACAGTAATACTTCACAACTTTTTAAAAAATCACCATAAATTTAGGTGAGGTGGTACACACCTGTAACCCCAGTGGTTTGGGAAGCTTAGGAAGGAGGATCACAAGTTCAAAGTCAGCCTCAGCAATTTAGTGAGGTCCTAAGCAACTTAGTGAGATGCTGTCTCAAAAATTGAAAAAATAATAATAAAATAAAGGACTGGGTTACATCCCCAGTACCAAAAAAAATTTTTAATAAAAACAAATAAAATGAGCTTCCAAGAGGAGAGAAGTAAGGCAAAGTCAGATCCAATAGGTATGGGAAGATTACTTGTGCCTCAGGTAGTTATGGACAAGGCTGATTTTGTTATTTGAGCAGTTAATAGCTAACTCAAGGAGGCTTCCAATTAATATCTAGGTGGAGGACCTCACTTAGATTGGTCATTAACCACCAAAGTAACTGGAGAGGAAAGTTACATCAATAACTTGGTGGGTTCCCAGGAGATAACAAACTGAATTCTACCAGTCCAGACACTTTAACATGTGCTACTACAATAAGTATATTCAATTATAGCATCCTGGGGAAATAGTCTCTATGGTCAAAAATGGCTGGAAAGTACGAAACCCAATCACATAGGGTTCCTCACTGCAAGATGTCTCAGTCTTTAATATGTTCACAAGCACTGAAAGCCTCTAAGAGGAAGACAGTCTGAAGTAGAAAAAACGTAGAGAAGGCTGCTCAGGAAAATATAGACCAAACACACTCCATGAACTGAGGTCATAACTAGGGATTCTAGTCAAGTGGCAAGATAGGCAACAAAACCAAAGGCATATCCTGAAGGGGTTTGTCTTAGGAAGAGAGGAGGGGGCTGGGGATATAGCTCAGTTGGTAGAATGCTTGCCTTGCAAGCACAAGGCCCTGGGTTCAATCCCCAGCACGGCAAAAAAAGAAAAGCACAGGAGGGACATCACTGGAAGTAACTGGACAATGGACACCTGAATTGATAGTTTTGCAGAATTCAGGACTCCGATCTTTTGAAATGGATGCTAAAATAACTCAAACAAATCTGATCTTTCTAGGAGCTAAGGATACAAAGAGATGGCCACTAGCTCTGCTAAAAGTAAATGGGATGTTCCTCAAAAAATTAAACACAGAATTATCATACGCCCTAATGAGTCCACTTGTGTATATACCAAAAAAAGTAAAAGTAGGGATTCAAACGGATATATGTACACCCATGTTCAAAGCAGCACTATTCACAATAGTCAAAGGTAGAAGCAACCCAAATGCTCATTGATGGATAAATGGATTGACAAGGTGGTATATACTTATGACATTATTATTTGGCCTTAAAAAGGAACTAAATTCTAATACAAACTAAAACATGGATGAACCCTGAAGATATCATGCTAAGTGAAATACATCAGTCACAAAAAGACAAATATTGTATGATTCCATTTATATGCAGTATCTAAAGGAGGCAAAAATTCATAGAAACAAAGTAGAATGGTCGTTACTAGGAGTTGGGGAGACTGGATAAATGGAAGTTATTTAATGGGTACATAGTTTCAATTTGGGATGATAAAACCCAAAATATTGAACATGCATAGAGGATTTTCTCATAACTCTGCATAATATAATAATGGCACACACATTTTCATGCATTTTTCCAATCACACAGAACGTACCACACCAAGGGTGAAATCTAATGCAAATTAAGTACTTGGGGTGATGATGACCTATCAGTGTATGTGTACTACTGTGGTGCAGGATGCTGAGAGTGGAGAAGCTGATGGGGCAGGCAGTGCAGAAGCACCTGGGAAATCTCTGAACTTCCCTCTCAATTTTACTGTGAACCTCAGAGTGTTCTTTTTTTTTTTTTTTTTTTTTTTTTAACCAGGGATTGAACCCAGGGACACTTAACCACTGAGCCACATCCCCAGCCCTGTTTGTTTGAGACAGGGTCTCACTAAATTGCTTAGGGCCTCGCTAAGTTGCTGAGGCTGGCTTTGAACTCATGATCCTCTTGCCTCAGCCTCCCAAGCCACTGGAATTACAGACATGTGCCACCAAGCCTGGCTGAAAAATAAAGTCTTAAAACAAGTTCTGGAGATAGATATTAGTGATACTGCATAACAGCAGTAATGCATTTAAGCGTGCCATTGGAACACACTTAAAAACAGTTAAACTGGTAAATTATGTTATGTATATTCTGCCACGATTTTTAAAAAGCCAATGGGGTGGGTCATGCTCCTCATGGTGCTGGGTAGTTTTCTTTCCAAACAGTGTCCACTTGTTCTTGCTAAGGTGCCTGTGACTTTCTTCAGTTCATTCAATCAACCCAGACAGGTAACACAGAATTTCAGATTCAGATCCACACAGGAGCACATATGACAATACAAGGAGATGGAAAGATAAAAATCAAACCCAACCTTGACTTGCTATGAGAACAAGAAATAGGAAGTGCTTAAGTGTCACTTCTGTGATCCTTCAAAACACACCTGGGATGGCTCAGTAGTTGCCCTCCCCTCTTTTCTAGAACTGCCTTTTCTAAGGGAACCTTTGGCAACAAGAAAAACATTACCTCTTTGCTGTCCCATACAGGAGCCACCCATGCCTATGAGGCACTTGAAATGTGACTAGTCCAACTGAAGAACTATTCTATTTTATTGCATTTTAACTAATTTAAATGTAAACAGCCACATGTGGTTAGAGGTTACCAAACTGGAACCTCTAGGTAGAAGCAACCCAAATGCTCATTGTGTTTTAAAGATTTTTTACACAATAGCCAAAGTGGCAGATTTATATCCTTTTGGTGGAAATGTCAAAAAGCTGTGCATGAAGATCAAGAAGCCAGGATAGGATGTGGGTGCAGGGAGGTCATCTATTTAATTCATAAACCCACTTATTGCAGTTGCTCTCTATCATTTTTTAAACCTATGAAAATAATTTGATTATAAAAAGGTATTGAGAAGTGATTTATTCAAGACCAGGACAAGGTTAACCAAAAGAGGTACATGGAATAATCAAAAATTCAAGGGACTCTGGACCCCAAGCAAACAAAGGTGATGTGCTTATTGGGTAGCTCTGAAATTGAAAGCCCAAGATTTGAACTCTGAGCCTTCACACCCAACCTGTTAGAAGGGACCCTACTAGCAGGTGAAGACCTGGTACACATGCATGTGTACACATACATACACACACACACACACACACACACACACACACACACACACACACACACACAACCCCACAAAAGTAAAGCCACTGCATGTAAATTTTTCAGAGTTGACACCAGCAGGCAGGAGGACAGAGTTGCACCTGATGGCAAAAGGGACATTCAGAGAAGGGTCTATTCAAACATCAACCTGGGAGCCAAATGAACAGAAGTGGAGAAAACCGAGTGGTTCTAGGTGAAATGGGCTTCTGAACAACTTCTCAAAAAGATGTGGTGCTGAAGGGTATACTCAGTACAGTCAAAAATGTCAAGAGTCTTTCCTCAATGGTATAACTGCCACACGTTTAAACAAGCCTGACACCCCACCCCCTTCCAGTTGGGGAGGATTTGCTCTGCAAAAAAACCACATCCATGTTGCCACCAGTAAAGACAGAATTACCTGGGCTGAGGGTGTAGCTCAGTGGTGGAGTGTTTGCCTACCATGCATGAGGCCCTGGGTTCCATCTCCAACACCACACACAATTAACCTACTATGACAGGACTGCATACCCAGCATTTGAAGGCAATTCCCCACTTATCTTCTCATATGCTTTTAGGTTTAAGGTAGGCAATGTTACTCCATTTTAACCAGTGGAGAAACTAAGGCACGAGGATTCCCAGGTAACTACTGTCTCACATCTAATGCTTATAAATGTAACCCAAATACCAAAACCTTGTCACCAAAGGTGCATCATAAGAAAAAGGGTTGTAGCTCAGTAGTAAAGCACTTGCCTAGCAGTGTAAGGCACTGGGTTGCATTCTCAGCACCATAAACATACGTACATAAATGGTATTGTGTCCATCTATAAGTAAAAATATTTTTAAAAAATGGAAAGTCAGGGCTGGAGTTGTAGCTCAGTGGTAGGGCACTTGCCTAGCACGTGTGAGGCACTGAGTTCAATCCTCAGCGTCGCACAAAATAAATAAAATAAAGGTATTGTGTCCACCTACAACTTAAAAAAAAATTAAAAATAGAAAAAGAACTCATTCCACACCTGGAGAAATTTCTGCCAACTGTAAGTACTGATTTGAAGGCTGCATCGGTAGGGCACACTTAGGATCATGAGCCTAGAGACCTAGTGTCCCACTCCAGCAATGGAGACCTTGAACCCCTGAATGCTTGTGCACTACGGGATAAAATATCTGTCACGTGGTGGTAGAATACATCCCACCGTCAGCGCGTGTTGGGGTCAGGAATTAAAATGTGCAAAATAATACCTGAGTGTTTCTAAGAAGAGGCAAAACCACGCCATTCGTGAGACACTGATTCCAGCTCTTGGCTGCAAGGTGAAATCACTGGGGAAGCATTAAGCACTCCTGAGGCTTCCGGGCCGATGTCACTGGCCTGAGGTGGCCATGGAGAGTTTTAACAGCTCGCCAGGTGATTCTAATATGAATCCTGCACTGGGACCCCTGCCAGTACGGGTCATGCAGAAGTGAGAAAAGTTGGAGAACTGGGGTCGTGGTTAGTGGTGATGTGTGTGTGCGGGAGGATGTTCAGCATCGTATGGGTTACAGGCTGTTTCTTGGGTTGTCAGATATTTTTAAAGACTGACGAATAAAGGGGTCTAAATGCCAGTGGCCTCTGTTTGCTTATGTGTAAAAGGGCACGCCGCACCTTGGTGGTCTTGTCCAAAATTCGGGAGTATGGGGGTGGGGAGAACTAAGGGAGCGACCCAGGGAGGGAGTGCCATGGCTTGTGGGAGGATAAAGAAAGCTGGAGTAGGTTGGGGACAAAGGGGACACCCGCCCTCACCTGCATCGTAGAAGGCATCGAGCACCGCCGTCTCCCCGAAGTCTAGCTCCCCGAAGGGCACGGAGGTGAGGTGGGCGCCCTCAGCCTCGCAGGCCCTAAGCAGGCACTGCAGCGCCCCGGCCTCGGGGCCGCCGACGGCGCCACCCTGGGAGCTCTCGCTGCGCACGTATATTGCCCGCAGAGCCCGCGGTGGCCCGCCCCCGCTCCCGCTCCCGCCGCAGCTGCCTCCTGCCGCGTCCTCGGCGGCTTGGTCCGGCTCAGCCTGCCCCGTCGCGCCCTCCCCCGCAGGCGGCAACCGGCACTGGGGGGATTCGGCCGCCGCCCCGAGCGCCCCAGCCAGGGGCGTCCCGTTGCCGCTCTCCATGTGACGGCCGGCGTGCCCTCTCGATACCTCCTCTGCGCCAGTGGCTGGCGGCTTGAATCCGCTGGGGCCACAAGTTGCGGCGTCCGCGCAGTCCCGGCACCTGCTCCTGGGACGCGGGACGGGAGCTGGGGGACCCAGAGAGCAACAGGTGGCCTGGCGGCGACCAGGTGACGCCGGAGGCCCCTCAGAGGCGGACTGAAGCTCCAGCCCGCTGCCCCAAGCGCCCTTTGAAGGCCCGCGAGAAAGAGGCGGGGGCTGGGGACGTCAGGGCACGCGGAGGGGGCGGCTGGGAAGGGCGGCGGGGCAGGAACCCGGAGGGCGCCCCCTGCCGCCTCCCCTGGGCAGCTCCCGGAGTCGCGGAGCCGGGAATTTCGAGCCTTTTTTTCTTTTTTCCATCCCTCCAGCCTAACCACTATTAGGAACCCCAATTACTTTTTTCTTAAAACAAGTCGAAGCTTTCAAGCAGGGTAAAGACTCTTTCAAAGCACAGATTTGACGTAAATATTCAATTTCAAACTAAATACAGATGTAGTTTTAACTCAGCATTGGTGTGAGCAGATGCCTCATTTTATACTCTTTGTCCTTGGTTGCCAAATGCATAGCCTTCCTGAACCCGATCCTAGAGTCCGGTTTGTCCTGACTTTCACTGTGACCTTGACAAGGTACTGGGAGGCACCAGCAACAAACCTTGTTTGTTGAAAATAGATTCCAAGTGTGCAGCCCATCTGATCTATGGAATGGTGTGAACCCCAAAGGGTCTTCGCTCTGCATCTTACCCACCATTTTAGTCCCACCTATTAAATTGTATTTAAATCATAGAATGCACTAGACATTGTCACAAGGATTTTGAGCGTTTTCTTCTCTAGCAACAGCTTTATTGCAATATAATTTACATACCATACAGTTTATTCATGAAGAGTGTGTGACTCAATGGTTTTTTAGTATATTCATAGAACTCTGCAGCCATCACCACAATGTTAGAACATTTTAATCCCCCTCAAAAAAAAAAGAAACAGTACTCATTAGAAATTAGTCTCTACGTCCCAACCCCAACAAACCCAGCTAGGCAACCACAATTTACCTTCTGTCTCTAAAGATTTGCCTCTTCTGGACATTTCGTATAAATGAAATCATACAGGGTGTGGACATAAGTTTTTCTTGGGTATACACCTAGGAGTGGAATTTCTGGGTCACATGGTAAATCTATGGTTAACCTTTGGAGAAACAGTTTTTCAAAGTGACTGTACCATTTGACATTTCCACCAGCAGTATATGAGGATTGCACTTTTTCTACATCCTCGTCAATACTTATTGTCTTTTTCTTTACAACCATCCTAGTGGATGTGAAGTGGTATATCACTGTGCTTTTTAAAATTTTTTTTAGTTGTTGATTAACCTTTATTTATTTATTTGTTTGCGGTACTGAGAATGGAATCCAGTGCCTCACACATGCTAGGCAAGCACTCTACCACCGAGCCACAATCCCAGCCCTATCATTGTGCTTTGAATCTTCACTTTCCTGATGGCTAACCATGGTGAGCATATTGTCATATGCTTATTTGCCATTTGTGTAGCTTCTTGGGTGCAATCCTTTGCCCACTTTTTAACTATGTATTTGTCTCATGATTATTGAGTGGTTAGAGTTCCCTATGTATTGTGGACGTGAGTCCCTTATCAGATATGTGATTGGCAGTTTCTCCCATTCTGTAGATTGTCTTTGCACTTTGTTGCTGGTGTTCTTTGCAGCACATCACATGCAATTTTGACACAGGCAAGATGGGATTAAACTTGTAACACTTCAGCTTATCTTCATGTTTCAGTAATAATACAACCCACTAGCCACCCCCCAAAAGAAAGCAGAAAGTTCCTGCACAAATCCTTGAAGAAATCCTGCCTTAAATCCAGCCCTGGTACAAATTGAATTTCACCAGCAGCATCATTATGGAAAATAGGCTTGGAGGAAATCTGTGAGAACACATACACCAAAGTTGGGAAAACTCTCGACACTTCTAAGACTTTTTTCATGTGATGTTATAAAAGGACACATGCCTTCTTTGTAACCTTGTAATGCATAATAGTAGTAATTTTCCTAATGTTCCTGTTCATCTGAAATTACTCCAGTGACTGGCACAGTCTTTCAAAGGACAAAGTTGCCCATTTGAAAATCACTTGCCAGCATCTTGCTGTTATCCTCACGGCAATCTTCCTGAATTCCTCTCGGCTCTCTCTGGGGTCCTGCTGATTGAGTGAGACATGCAGGAGTTATGAATTCTGGCTTGAATAATATTTTCCTCTAAATACAATCCCTGCTGAGTAAAGAACCCAGCATTTACCCAGCTAACAAGCACCTTCCCCTAAGTGGGCACACATAGTCCACCTTCTCATTGTCTGCAACAATTTGCACACCTGAAGCAGGTCCCAGCACCTTCCCTCCTTCCCTAATGTCTTTCCAATTCCCCTAGTTCCTCTGAGGAGAAAATTGCAAAATGCTGGATTAGTTTTCTGTTTAGTTGAACAATTATTCCTTTCTTGCCTTTACCTTGCCTCTTACTCAGGACATGTCCTGGAAACCTCTTTGCCCCTAATGCTGAGGTGCCATAGAATGTTCTTCCAGATATGTAGATGAAATCTTCTCTTTGTACCTTCTTGCCATGGATTATTATTTAATCCTCTTCCACCTAGCAGCTGTGCACCTACTGCCCTTAAAGTTTCTCTTTTCCAGGTGATCCCCCGCCTCCCAGACCCTTCAATCATCTCTCCAGGACGTAACTTCCAGGCCACTTTCCACCCTGATGATTCTCTTGGAGAAGATTCACTGTTTGTCACTATTGCTGTTTTGTGTGTGAGACTTTTTAAAATTAAACTTTTTTTATTTTCAGATGATTGTAGATTCATATGCAGTTGTAATAAGTCATATAGAGAGATCTAGGTTATCTTTGACCCCATTTCAAAACCACAATGGTAACATCTTATTAAAATACAGTACATTATCACAACCAGGATATTGACATTGATAAGATCAAGAGAGAAAACAGCTTCATCACTACAAAGATTCCCCCTGTTGCCTTTTGACAGCCAGGACCAATTTTCTCCGTACCTCCTATCCCTAACTGCTGGAAACCACTAATTTGTTCTCCATTTCTATAATTTTGTCATTTTAAGAATGTATGGACCTTGCTTCTCCTCTCCTGGCGAGGCCCAGGGGACCAGAGTGAGAAGCCAGGACATATTCTGATGCAAGCTGATGGCTCTCAACTACCATAATCCTTTGGGCTTCAACTGTAAAGATGAAACAGAATTTAGAAACTTTATTGTTTGGCTTGAAGACCAGAAAATCAGACACCACAAAATTGAAGACAGAGGTAATTTAAGAAACATCCACAGCAGTGACTGGCCCAAGTTCTTCAAAAAGTATCTCAGAGATGTTAACTGTCCCTTCAAGATTCAGGATCTGACATGAAGCAACTGACTGGCTTCTTGGCTTAACTGTTAGACTTGAGTACGGAGATAATGCTGAAAAATACAAGGACTTAGTACCTGATAATGCAAAAAATACTGACGATGCAATTAAAAATGCAGAGCCATTGATCAATTTGGATGTAAATAATCTTGACTTCAAGGCTGGTATGATGGCTTTGCCTAATCTTCTTCAGATTCAGCGACATGATGATTACCTGGTAATGCTTAAGGCAATTCCCATTTTGGTTCAAGAGCGCCTAACACAAGATGCAGTTGCTAAAGCAAATCAAACAAAAGAGGCCTTGCCCATTGCTTTAGACAAACATATTCTTGGCTTTGACACAGGAGATGCAGTTCTTATTGAAGCTGCCCAGATTCTGCGATTGCTGCATATAAAAGAACTCAGAGAGCTACAGACAAAAATTAATGAAGCCATAGTAGCTAGCTGTTCAGGCAATTATTGCTGATCCAAAGACAGACCACAGACTAGGGAAAGTTGGAAGATGAACACTTTAGGATTTTAGCTTCTTACCTACTTAGTACAATTGGGAACCATGTACACTTCTGGCATGTGTTTGGAAATCAAATGTCATATTTTCAAGGGAGGAATCCCAGAAAATTGACTATGTTCTAGAGTCATGCTTTTTTCTTTAATAAAGTTTGGGAAGGTGAAAAAAAAAGAATGTTATGTAAATAGAATCATACAGTATACAACCTTTGGGGACTCAGCATGATTCCCTTGGGTTTCACCCAAATTGTTGCATATGTCAGTAGTCCATGCCACTGTATGGATGTACCATTGTTTCTTTATCCATTCACCATGTGAAAGATATCTGGGTTGTTTCCAGTTTAGGGCTATTATGAAAAAAGTTGCTGTGAACATTCATGAACAGTTTTTTATGTAATAACAAGTTTTCATCTCTCTGGGATAAATGTCCAGAAGTGCAAATTCTGGATGATGTGGTACTTATTTCATTTTTTATGAAATTGCCAGGTTATTTTCCAGAGAGCCTATTCCATTTTACATTCCTTCCCACAATATATGCATGATCTAGTTTTTCTGCATCCTCAGTAGCATTTAGTGCCATCACCTTTTTTTAAAAAGTCATTCTTAAAGTGTGTAATGATAACTCATTTTTTTCTTTTAATATCTTTTCTTTTAGTTGTAGATGAACACAATACCTTTATTTTGTTTATTTTTATGTGGTGCTGAGGATCAAACCCAGTGCCTCACCCATGCTAGGCGAGTGCTCTACCACTGAGCTACAAACCCAGCCCTCATTACGTTTTTTTAAACTGCCTCTCTTATATACTATTTTAATATGTTAACATGGGGATAATCCATATGGAAACTATCCTCTGGAAATACTGATGGTTTGTACACAAGAGAATTGATCGAGCTGTATTAGAATGGCTGTGAAATAGTGGGAGGGCATTTCTCAGAAATGCAAATGGAGCTCCAATGTGGTGGCACACACCTGTACTCCCAGCAGCTCAGGAGGCTGAGGCAGGGGGATCATGAGTTCAAAGCCAGCCTCAGCAACTTATTGAGGCCCCAGGCAACTCAGTGAGACCCTGTCTCTAAAATAAAATATTAAAAGGGCTAGGGATGTAGCTCAATGGTAAACAGCCCTGTGTTCAAACCCCAGTACCAAAAGAAGAAAAGAAAAAGAAAAAAGAAATGCAAATGAATATTTAATAACTGTAGGCAAAAAGTCTCTAAGGTTGTGAAGCCAACTTTTGGAATTGTCACAAGAATATAATTAACCTGCCAGGTGCATGCCTGTAATCCCAGAAGCTGGGTAGGCTGAGGCAGGAGGATCCCAAATTCAAAACCAGCCTCAGCAACTAAGCAAGGCCCTAAGCAACTCAGCCAGACCTTGTCTCAAAATAAAAAATAAAAACAGCCTGGGGATGTGGCTTAGTGGTAAAGTGCCCATAGATTCAATCCTGGTACCGAAACACACACACACATGCGCGCGCGCGCGCGCGCACACACACACAGAAAACCTGTGTTTTATAGCAAAAGTGGAACCACTGCTGCCAACCTACTTGGTATGTCTTGGCAGAGTATGTGATATTCAAATATGTACAGATCGTGGGAAAGTCTAATTTTTAAAAATCTATTCTAGATACTTTTGAAGGAGATGTAGAAGGGTGTAGAAATCCAGGGAAAGATGGCAAGTGAGGAGGTTGGGGGCAGGGCCAGACCAAAGTTGCATGGAAAGAGTCTTCTAATGAGGTCAACTTCCCGGTTGATGAAAGTGTTGGTGGACACAAGTGAGGGACCCTATCAGACAGACACTTCCATACTCATGCCCCTAAGCAGGGGATCCAATAGAAAAACTAAAATAGGTCTGTGGACACAGGGGGCACCAATAAATAATAGTGAGGAGAGCATGGACAGGGGAGGAGATAAGGAAAGGAGGAAATTCCCAAGCTCATAAGAAAGAACAAGACAAAACTCCCCCACTGGACTCCCAGCTCTTGGGCCTCATCTTTTCAAAGAAGTCTGTTACTGTTGCTTTTGCAATAAACCTGCTTGCTATCTCTGTGTCCTGTTCTTTGATTCTTTGCTGAGCAGAGACAACAAACCCAACACCCCTAAATGGTAACACTTTGATGAATATGTGGTTTGCATATATTTTCCTCAAGTCTGTAGCTTGTCTTTTTGTCCTCTGAAAGGGGGGTCTTTCACAGAGCAAAAGTTTTTAATCTTTTTTTTTTTTTTTTTTTGGTACCGAGGATTAAACCAGGGACACTCGACCACTGAGTCACATTCCCAGCCTGCTTTTGTATTCTATTTAGAGACAGGGTCTCACTACCTTGCTTAGTGCCTCGCTGTTGCTGAGGCTGGTTTTGAACTCCAGATCTTCCTGTCTTAGCCTCCCCAGCCACTGGGATTACGGACATGGGCCATGGTAAGTTTTTAATCTTGATGAGGTCCAATTATCAGTTTTTTTATTCATGGATTGTCCTTTTGGTTCCAAATTAAACAACTAATTGCCTTGCCCAAACAATAAACATAGTATGCATCTTAATTTATTTAGATCTTATTTGATTTCTTTCATTACAATTTTCTAATTTTCAGTCTACAGATCTTGTAGGTGTTTTGTTATATTTATATCCAAGTATTTCTTCTTCTTCTTTTTTATTTTTGGTTCCAGGGATTGAACCCAAGGGTACTTAACCACTGAGCCACATCCACAGCTCTAAATCCTTACAGCCTCTCTAAATAGCTGAGATTGACTTTGAACTCGTGATCCTCCAGCCTCCTGAGCTGCTGGGATTACAGACATGTGCCACCATGCCCAGTTTATATTCAAGTATTTCATTTTTTTAGAGTGATATTAACGATACAGTGTTTAATTTCAGGGTCCACTTGTTCATTGTTAATATGTAGAACTGCAAATTTTTGTGTATTGAATCATGCAATCTGCAAATAGGGACAGTTTTATTTTCATCTTTTCAATCTGTACGCCTTTTATTTCTTTGTCTTGCCTTGTTACTGTAGCTAGAATTTGCAGTACTATGTTGAAAAAGATTAGTGAGAGTTGACATCTTTGTCTTGTTCCTGATTGTAGGAGGGAAAGCATTCAGGTCCTTCATCCTGAATATGATGTTAGCCGTAAGTTTTTGTATATGTTATTTATCAGGGCAAGGAAGTTTCCCTCTACTCCTAGTTTTCTGGGAGTTGTTATTGTGCCTGAATATTAGTGGTAAGAATCATGCTCACTTGTCCAAGCCTAAAGAATGAACTAAAAGACACAAGGAATAGCAAAAATTGAGGCTTTCCTTTAATGGCAGCCTTACATGATTGGGTGCCTGGTGGTCAGGGACAAACGGATTGAGTACAACCAGTGTTTTAGCCACTAGAACACAAGATCCCTCCCCTGGTTCCTCATTGAACATGATGGGATGCACAATGTTCCCAAACTTCACCTAGGTTTTACTGTCTCCTATTGGATTATTTAAAGTAATATACATTTAGTTGTCCCCATTTCCCTTTGGTCTCTTGTGGCAGGAAAGTACCCTTAGATTGAATGTCTTTTGGCAGGTATACAGTTTTATCTCTGTTGATCAAGTGGGGTGGGGAGCCCTTCAAGGGGCTCTGGTGTTACCTGCTTGCAACTTTTTATCCTGTTCTCCCCTCCAGTTGCCTTTCTTACATCCCAAGTCATTTTATATTTAAAGCTAAATACTACGTTCTGAAACAGACCACTGGGATTTGGTTTCTCATAGAATTTTTTCAAATATTTTATGTATTAATTGATATGATCATATGACTTTTCCTATTTAGCCTATTGATCTGGTAGATTACATTGATTTTCAAATGTTGAACCAACCTTGCATACTTCGAATAAATCCCACTTGGCCGTGTTGTATAATTCTTTTTATACATTGCTGAATTTGATTTGCTAATATTTTATTAAGGCTTTTTGCATCTAAGCTCATGAGAAATATTGATTCAAAGTTTTCATTTTTTGTATTGTCTTTTCCTTGTTTGGGTATCAAGTAATACTAACTTCATAAAATGGCTTGAGAAGTAGTCTGTCCTCTTCTACTTTCTAGAAGGGATTGTATAAAACCAGTGTTACTTCTTCAAATGTTTGCTGAAATTTTCCAGTGAGACCATTTGGGCCTGGAGATTTTTTTTTCAAGGTCTTTTAATTATAAGCTCATTTTTTTTCTAAAAAAATTGAAAACTACACAGATTATCAGTTTTAAAATCAGATTATTTTAGTAGTTTGGAGTTTTTAAGAAATTGATCCATTTCTTTTTCTTTCTTTTTTTTTTTTTGGATCGAGTATCACTTTATTTAATTTGTTCTACTCCACAACATACTATACTCCCTGTTTGGGCATGCAGATTCCCTGTACCCCATATACACTTTTAAGTGACTTTACTCTTTAAAAACTCAACTGTAAAATAAACATCCAAGTTTCTTCTTTCTCTTATACACATACACACACACACACACACACTATAAAATGATAGAATATTCTTAACATCTCAGGAGTTCTCTAAACCTTATTCTACCCTTTCCCAGATGTGACCACTATCCCAACTTTTGTGATAATCATGATTAATAGTTTTATCTAAGCATACAGTAAATGACAACTATTACTACTACTACTACTATTATTATTATTGTTAGTCTCAACCAAGGATTATAAGTACTAGTTGCATACTATCGTGGGTCTGATGATGTTGGTAAAAGAAAAGGTTTGTAAGCTGTATGTAATATTAAACTGGATAGTATTGAATCAAAATCTCTAGCTCTAAATGCCCAATGTATTTTATCAATTAATGAATGTATGCATTAGTAATTCAGAAAGTGGACAATGAACTGTTCAGGAAGAATTAGGAAGAATAATGATCCATTTCTTATAAGATGTTCAATTTATTATCGTAAAGTTCATATTTGTTATCTTTTTAAATTTTTTTAACTTTTATTGATTTTCTTAGTTATATATAACATCAGGATAGATTTTGATATAATCATAAAAGCCCGGAATATAATTTGCTCTAATTCAATTCCCAGCACTTCCTCCCTCCCTCACCCTGCTCCCCTTCCTCTACTGATATTTTTGCAGTTTATTAATAGTTTTTTAAAATGATTATCCTTTTAATGGCTGCAGGATTGGTAGTGGTATACCATTTTATTCTTTAAAAATTTTTTTTTAGTTGTCAATGGATCTTTGTTTTTTGTTTATATGTGTTGCTGAGAATCAAATCCAGTGCCTCACACATGCTAGACAAGTGCTCTTACCACTGAGTCACAATTCCAACATCCATTTTATTCTTGATTTGGTGATTTGTGCCTCCTTTCTTTTTGTCTTTATCAGTTTTGCTATTTATTCAATATAAATATTCAGGTCTACTGATGAGCCCACCAAAGATATTTTTCATGTCTGTTACTGTTTTTGATTTTTATCCATTTGATTCTTTTAGTTTCCATCCTTACTGAATTGCCTATCTGATCTTGCATAATGTCTACTTTCCCCCCAAGATTCTTTAACATAGCAATTATAATTATTTTAAATTCCTTCTCTGATACTTCCAATAGTTGTGCCATTTCTAAGTCTGATTCTGACAATTGCTCTCTTTTTAAAATTTATTTAGATATTGATGGACCTTTGTTTTATTCATTTATTTATATGTGGTGCTGAGAATGGAACCCAGTGCCTCACACATGCTAGGCACATTGAGCCCCAGCCCCAGCCCCTGCTTTGTCTCTTCAACTGCTTTTTCTTATGTTTTGGCATGCCTCATAATTTTTTGTTGAAAGCTGGACATTTTACATAGGGCAGCAGATGATAAATAAGCTCTTAGTATGGGACTTGATGTTAATCTAGCCAGCAGTTGGGCTGTGCTCGTTTGTTTTTCCTGTGGACACCAGAAATTTCCAATTTCCCTAATGATCTTCCTTTATTGTGCCCCTTCTCAGTTTTGGGGCTTCCCTTTGTGCTGCTCCCCACACAAAGTCTCCTGCAGTTCTCCCTGCTGTTGTTCTTAGAGGTTTGTTAGCATGCTGATGGGGCATGGGTGGTGGGGATGGATTCTCTGATATTCTAAGTTTCAGTTTTTGGAGTACACAGTGGGTTTGTATCTCAGGGGTGTAACCATCACAAATGTTTCTGTCTCTCCTCCATGGATAGATGACCCTTTCTCTTCCTCTAGCTGCAGTGGATATCTACTAGTGTTGCCAGTCTACAGGCTTAAAGCTCTTCACCCTGAAGATTAAGTCTCTCTCTCTCTCTCTTTTTAAGGTGAGATGGAGCTGCAGGGAAAGGTTTTGCTATTTATTCAATATAAATATTCAGGTCTACTGATAAGCTCACCAAAGATATTGGTGAGGGCGAGGAGGAAGGTGAGGAGGGTGAGTTCTCTTGGCCTAACTGTGATGGCATTTCACCAGTGCCTCAGAGCATGTCTTTCCCTTGCAGAATAAGCCTTTTGTTCCTTAAGAGGGAAGGGTCTGAGATTTCTCAGTGATTCCTGAGCCAGTGCCATGGGATTTCTCAGGATTTTCCCCAAATTGTTCTAGTAAGAACCAGTTGGGGCTCCTGAGGGGAAACAGTCCACAAAGGGATAGCACTCCCTCCCTCCCAATT
Organism: Sciurus vulgaris; assembly: GCF_902686455.1. Classification (NCBI taxonomy): domain Eukaryota; kingdom Metazoa; phylum Chordata; class Mammalia; order Rodentia; family Sciuridae; genus Sciurus; species Sciurus vulgaris. Next base: position 123,021,716 of record NC_136471.1, on the reverse strand, counting down.
GCTGTCCCCAGGAGTTTCATATTCTCAAATCAGCCCATGCTCTGCCTCTAGCAATTTGTCACATTTTCTAGCTTAGTCTTCCTATCTACTTCTATGATGTCTGGTGGCTTCTGCCCCTGTAAACAAATGCTCAGGTCCTATGTCTCTCAGGAAGTACCTTTCTTGCTCCAGATTTTGGAATGGCCACTTGCTCTGCAAACTCAGTTCTCTACCTTAGATAGAGCATTTATCTCTGGGATATATAAAGAACTCAAAAAACTTAACACCAAACAAAAAAAAAAAAAAAACTCAATAAATGGGCAGAGGAACTGAACAGACACCTTACAGAAGAAGAAATATGATCAGTCAACAAATATATGAAAAAATGTTCAACACATCTAGCAAGTAACAATAAATGTTGGCGAGGATGTAGGGAAAAAGGTACACTCACTCATTGCTGATGATTCAAATCTAATCACTTTCTCTTCTAAACATGTCTTCCCTCTCCTTAAAAGGAAAACTTTACCATCTCTGCACTCCTAAATTATTTGGGGAATAAAATGTAGAACAGCTTGAGCTCTTTGGATGATCACATTCTAATAAATAGATTTGATACTAATATTATCCTTTTTTTGAAAATGGATAGGAATTCTGGAGCACGTCAGTGCCTTAATGCGTAAGAAAGGAGGTATGTTTGGATCACGATTAACCAATCACCTAGGTAATTGTTATAAATATATTTGAACTCGCAAATAATATGTTACTTTTATGTGGTTGTGGCCTATTTTGTGTGTTGATGATTCAAATCCAATCACTTTCTCTTCTAAACATGGTTTCCCTCTTCTTAAAATGAAAATTTTACCATCACTGCACATTGGAAGGAGGATACTGTTTTGGTGTACTTTGGATATGAGCATTAATCAAAATCTATGTAAAACAGGCATTGAAAAAAGCACCAAAATAATTGGTCAAAATCTATGTAAAACTGGGCTGGGGTTGTGGTTCACATGTGAGGCAGTGGGTTCAATTCTCAGCACCACACACAAATAAATGAATAAAATAAAGATCTGTCAACAACTAAAAAAATATTTAAAAAATCTTTGTAAAACAAGCATTGAAAACAGAATCAAAATCGTTGATCAAAATCTATGTAAAACAGGGCTGGGGATATAGCTCAGTTGGTAGAGTGCTTGCCTTGTAAGCACAAGGCCCTGGGTTCAATCCCCAGTACCCAAAAAAAAAAAAAAAAAATCTATGTAAAACAGACATGGTGATACATGCCTGTAATCCCAGTGGATTAGGAAGCTGAGACAGGAGGATCATGAGTTCTAAGCCAGCCTCAGCAACTTAGCAAGGCCCTAAGCAACTTAGCAAGACCCTGCCTCAAAATAAAAAGGGCTGGGGATGTGGCTCAGTGGTTAGGCATCCTTGGGTTCAATCACTGGTACAAAAAAAAAAAAAACAAAAACAAAAAAAAAACAAAAAGACATGTAAAATAGGCATTGAAAAAGCACCAAAATCATTGGTCAAATTCTATTTAAAATAGGCACTGAAAACAGCACCAAGGCTCAGGGACGAAGGAGCTGTTCCCACAGGTGAGCATCATGTTTTTTTATATTTGAAGAAGGCCTTAATGATGCCCATTAGTCCCTTTACCAGTTAGCTTCCTGGTGTGGTTGAATGAGGCCCATTATCCTGACAGCCTCATCATTCTACTATCTATTCTATCTTCCTTCAATACTAATACTGCTCTTCCAGGAATCATACTGGCAAGAACTACTGCCCTATGGCATGTCTTGGAAGGCCAGGACTCATTCACACTTATTCATCACTTTGAGGACAGATGGTCAGCCCTGAGAGGTAGTAATTAGGTTCTTATCTGACATCAAGAGAAGTGTCAAGCATCAACAAAGAATTTTTTTCCAGTATAAATCTAAGAGAAAATAAAGCTTTATGTTTTAACACAGAGGTAGCCACAGTTTTCCAATAGTAGATGACCATCTTTAAGATAATGATGTGCAAACCACAGGAACTTGTTTTCTAGAACTATGGTGATGCCAAAAGCACTCTCCTCAGAGTCCAGGTGTTAGCTGAGACTCCAGTACAAGTAAAATGCCTCTGAAGCTTCTCTTCATGTCTGTTTCTTTTGCTATAGATCTTCCCTAATGCTCTAGTTGTGCTAGACTTTTAGCAAAAATAAAACTGGGCTGCTCAAATTTATAGAATGAATTCCATTTGAAATCAGTCATGATTATCAATTCATCTATTTAGTCAAATAGTTATCAAGTGGTTATTATCTGTCAATGTCTTAGGTGCTGGGGATACAGCAGTAAAGAAAGTCACTATCCTCATTGTGTTTCATTGGAGGAGAGACAAACATTGTATGTGTATGAAGTATTGAATAAGAATAGTGGTCAGCAATCACAGTGATGGGTCCAGATTGAGGTTTTGTTCAAATGTAGAAACCACACCAGGAGCCTAACCAGTAGAAATGTTAATGAGCACTATCAAGGTCTATTTGAAATGCGGACTAACCTGTGGGAACAACTCCAGTCAATTCCTTTGTCCTAGAATGGAAGATGGAAGTGAACCCAGATGGGAATTACAAGGAGTAAAACTCAGGTTAAAGAACACAATCTATAGTCTTTTTATATACTTTTTCAATTCCTGTTTAACATAGATTTTGCTCCATGCTCTACCCCAAAGCATATAAGCCCCTAAGCTAGAACAACAAAATGGTTCCAAGTGGGTTTTTCTGCTATCAGGCCCCCTCCCGCATGCATGGCAGGAGTTCTCTCTCTTCTTTAAATAAATCCTTCTTGGTTTACTCTTCCTTTCTGTTATTGTCCATGGGTTTTATTCTTTAAATTTGAGACAAGAACCTGGAAGGAAATTGGCAAAGCTGTGAATCTAGTCCCATTTCAAACCTCTGGTTTCATTACGAAACAAGGTACTGATATGGCGAGTATAGTGCTGGATTGCTGCTCAAGTTGCTTTTATTTAAGGTGTTAGGAAAGTTCTTTCTAATGAGGTGACATTTTATCAATGACCAGCCAGAAGGAAGAGATCCAGATCTGACATCCACTGAGGTTTAGGCAAACTTTAAAGAAAGATGGGTGGTTAGTCACTTTTGTATGCTGGTATACATTAAACCAGGTTTACAATTGGGCAGAGATTAATTTTGCTAAAAATCTCAGGTAATTTATACTTATGACCCACTTCTAGGAATTATCTTAAGGACAAACCAGAAATGTGAGCAAAGATTCATGCCCAAAAATGTTCATGGCAGATTTACTTATAAAGAAAAAAAATCATAATTTTTGAAAAATATCCTTCCTTCCTGAACCTTCCCATTCTCATGGCTCCACTGGGCACCTCCCTTCTCTGAAGCCTTATGGACTTTCTCTCTGATCATGTTATCTGTTTCTCCCTTTTTGGCTCTGAGCTCCCTGAAAGCAAGCCTATCTTGTAATGAAGCATTCAGTACCTATCACAGCATCTGGCACATCATAAGAACTCTATACATGTGTGATTAAAGATTGGTTTAATACCTTCTGGCGTAACTATAGATGGGATACTACATAGCCATCACAAATCATATTACTGAAAAAAAGACAAAGAAATGCTAATATTACATGTAAAAATAAAACTGTATACACTGATCTTTTTTTGTATATGTGGTGCTGGGGATCGAACCCAGGGCCTTATACTTACTAGGTAAACACTCTACCAACTGAGCTATCTCCCCAGCCCCTTACATTGATCTTGATTATTAGAGACCCAAACAATTAAAGGCAGTGTCTGACTGAGATTAGGATCACTCCTGTTTTCTCTTTATATTTTTTTGTTTTCTACTTTGGGCACAAAATACTACTAGCTTTACAATCAGAAAAAAATATTTGAGAACACTCAAATGATTGTATTCTACATTTGAGCTTACTGTAGTCATCACTTTGGTCCACTAGACCTTTTCAAAAGATGGGAGAGTCATTAGTAAGGCTGTTGTCAATAGGGCCACCCTCAGCATGTGAGGTGTCTGCTATTACCATGAAAGTTGTCACCCTGTTTTGTCTTCCTTATCATCCCATCCCAGATTCTCAGCACTAGATATGTTGCTATGAGAATAGGTAAAGTCTACCTGCAGGCCTGAAACTCTCTTTGAGACTTCCTCTCTCAATTCAGGTCCTTCTCCTCATTCCAGATTCATTTCCACCCAGGTGATAACCCTGATTGAGAACAAACAAGAACATTTTTCAAGCAACTCCCAGGACTGAGGCAGGGGGATGGGTGGCCATTTCATGCAAATGTCCAATACCTATTAATCTGTCTCCTTTCAGCATTCAATGGCAGAGTTTTAGCCCCAGCTAAATTATTGGTTCTCTGATTGAGTCTAAGAAATAATCATGGAGCTTGAAAAGAATCCATTCCATTTCTTAAGACAACTGTTTTTCTTTGGGGGAAATAACCATGGAAATGTTATTATTTCTTCATGGCTTTTGTTTGATCTTGGAATGGTTTGGTCAGTTTAAAAATTAGTTTGCGGGGCTGGGGTTGTGGCTCAGTGGTAGAGGGCTTGCCTAATACATGTGAGGCTCTGGGTTTGATCCTTAGCACCACATCAAAATAAAATAAAAGGTATTGTGTCCACCTACAACTAATATATATATAAATAGGTACAAAATATTTAGAAAAAAATTAGTTTATGCTGGACATGGTGGCACATGCCTGTAATCCCAGTGGCTTGGGAGGCTGAGGCAGGAGGATCCCAAGTTCAAAGCCACCCTCATCAACTTAGTGAGGTCCTAAACAACTTAAAGAGACCCTGTCTCAAAATAAAAAATAACAAAGGCTGGGGATGTAGCTCAATGGATAAAGTATCCCTGAGTTCATCCCCAGTACCAAAATAACTGATTTGCAAACCCCTTGAAACTTTTTTTATGCAGTGCTGGGGACTGAACCCAGGGCCTTGTGCTTGTGAGTAAAACTTATTTTTTAATTAAAGAAAACTAAAATGAAAATTTGCACTTCTAAGGCATCATTCTATCAAAGAGCTCAAAGCTTGCTAACAAACCTTAGTTTTCTGGAGAACTAGGAACATAGGTAAAGGTTGGATGGGGAAAGCATTCATATCTTAAATGACCTTATTATATCTGCATAAGTTAATTAAATTTATCCTTTAAAGAGGATGGCACCATGAAGCTGGTTCATCAGGAATTTAGCTCTTCTTTCTTTTTTCTACTTTTTTTTCCTCAGGAAAACCATGACCTACTAGACCACCTCATTCTACTGTTTGGTTGAATTAAGTTATTACCTATTGCTCCAACAAGAAAAAAGGAAAAGCACATTTTACCGTGAATTCCAAATTCATGAACATGATAAACATACACTGCTGTTTGCATGAAGGGGCGGCCTTTGTGACCACTTTGATCTGTGATAGAGTGAAAAGGCATGAAATAAACCCCCCTCTGAGGAACCTGCATGTTCTGCATGTGTTCTTGCTGGCTTCAGGAGTCACCTAGGCTCCATGGGTTGTGAACCAAGCCTCAGTGACTAGGGACAGAACGAAGAATGTCAGGCAAGGTTCATCCCTTTAAGAGACTTGACCTTCCTTTCAGTCCTTTGGCCACTGACATTTAACTTATGGATGGGAGAGTTTTCTCTGCCTTGTCCCATGCCAAGTCGAGTTTGGGAATAGCATCTTAATCCCCAGGCCTAGCTTTCCTTCTGCTAGATGCTGCAATCAGCCATGCTGAACACCCATCACCCATGTGTGTGTTGCTTTGTTCTTTTTCTCATTTGTACAAAATCAAAGGGAAAAGCTTTTTACCAAGGCCTCTTGGTGCTGAAACATCTTAATATTAACCTGTGAAAAAAATAACTAGAGGATCAAACCCTAATCTAATCAAGGGGGTAGGGCCATAATGACCCCAGGTTACAATACAAAAGCCTCTGTGACACCTGAGGATTATTTTTATACAGACCATGGCAACTCTGAACAATAAATTATACACCCTGCAGTTTTCCTATCAAGGAGCTGCTTATGAAAGGAAATAAACCTTGCCATTACTAGCCAGAGATACACATGTGATGACAGATGCAGGATGTCCTTATGGGAGAAAATGAATCATGTACTTGAGTGTGCTCCCTAGAGGGCCTTATATGAAGAAAAGTGGCTTTACACAATTATTTGAATAATGATAATTTAATGATTTTTACACTAAAAAAGAATGAATACCTAACTAGCATTTTCTGCTTAGATAGGAATGTAAAATTGAACAATTTAAAAAATGGAATTCACAGGCACAGCTTTTAATGGATTATTTCATGTCATCTAAGGACATTTCTATAAGAGTAATCAAATTGTGTAAAATGGAGAAAAAGTGTTTGTGTTCCAAGAAATCATTCCTCTTGGACCATGACAGCTTTAAACAAAAATATTTTCACAAAATTTCATTTTAATCATCTTCTTTTACAAAGCACAATACTTAAGACTTTTCTAAATACAACTTTAGAAAATAAAGCAAAAAAATAATCTCCATAGATGCTTGGTTGAGTCCATGCTGAATGCAAAAGAATTTTTTTTCAGAAGTGATACTTTCAAGCTTTTCAATATTCTTGATGGGTCCATTTTGCCAAGAGTAAAGATGGTGGCTGTGTGGGCAGTGGCTCATCCAGTTCCACGATGCAGAATCCTCTTGCTGTTTAGCCCAAGGGGCAGTAATGAAGCTGGATATGCCAGCTTCACTTTCTACAATCGTTTCTCCCTCTCTTTATACAAAGGAAGCCAATAGTCTCTATGAGGAGACATCAGCTCTCTATGTTCCAAGTTGCTAGTGCCCCATGAGGGTGCCCCAACATCTCAATTTAATTACTAACAATCTTACTCTGTATACACATTATATAAAACTATATCATCAGGGATTTTCTTGATGAGTAAGTGGAAAATTCAAACATTGAAGAATCTAATCCTCGTTCTTACATTAAGTGATGGGAAATCTCTGAAGGCTTCAAGTTTAATGCAGAAAAGCTTAGAACAGTCAAGGGGTACAGGAATGTTTTATGCCACTGTGAGAAACTCGGTGGTCCTGGCTGCAAGCACACTAAGACCAAGACTGCTGAAAAGGCAATATATCCAGACACGGGAATAAAGGGTATGAGGTTTCTTTCTTTACACACTCCCTTTCCTTAACTGTGTCTCTCCCCACTCAGGAAGACCAGGGCATTGGGGCTCTGTAAATACTGAGAGGAAAGTAATGGCCTCAATCAGAAGGATGGGTATGCAGGCAAAAGCAAGGCAGGGGAGGGAGAGAGGAAGAGAAAGGAAGAGACATTTATGTGTTATACTTCCAATGATGAATAATGTGAGTTTTTGCAACATTCCTTCACTGTTGTCAATTTTCATTTTTCGTAGTTGTGTAACTCTACTAATGTTTAGTAGTTTCACTATAAAACTCAGGAAATAGGCAAAGCAGCTGCTTAGAAACACATCAAACATCTCTGGGGACCATTAAGGGACCACATCCTCCATCTCTACCCCTGAACAATCGTGCAATACAGTATGCCCCTTATTTTCAGCTAAGGACGAGAAAACAGTTACATAGTCTAAGGCTGAACTGTTCATGTGCTACAAAGATAAAGCAGATAAGCAAACATCACTTTCCTTAGGAAGGAAAAAGCAATTCCATAAATGCAAGAAAGATCCAATGGCTATACTTCAACAAGACCCTCCTCCCATTCTCTTGGACCTGAGGAAGGGGTTACAAGTGAGCAAGGCAAATGACATTATGTGAATACAGTTTAAACAATAACACACACACATAACCCAGTGCAGGAAATAATACAACTTTCCCCCCCTTGTTTTCATTTGCATTTTACTTTTATTTATTTTTGCTTTAATAATGCATATTCTGTTCACGCAAAAGGTGCAAAGGACAGGAAGCAGAGGTTTAACTTGGCTGATGAAAAATCAAGCAGGGATGACATTTCTAGTTTCATGAACAACCTAAAAGTAGGAGGAACTGAAAAAGTCACAGCTGGTACCACAGAGCCCAACTTCTCAGCTGTCTCCTCTTAGGACCTTTGGCTAGGGTGAGAGAAGCTGTGAAGACAGTGGCCTCTAGTGGACTTGGATAAGTGGCAGATTTTTCTTTCTTACTTTTTTTTTTTTTCTTTTTTTCTTTTTTTGAATCATGGTAGCTGCATCACAAAAGCTCCAATCAAGAGGGTGGTAAAAAGAAGGCACAGATCATTGCAAATACCAGATTTTTCTCTCTCTCTTTTTTTTTGTAAATATACCATCATATATAAGCTAAAATTTCTCTTAGGGTGGCGGGGTCTGCTGGCAGGGGAAGGGATGGGTTGGACCTAAAATTGCATATGTAATAGAATCCTAAAGGGGGACACAAAGCGAGGCAGCTTTCACCTGAAGCCAAAGAGTAAGATACTCGCTTCTGACTAGGTGTAGTACAAACACTAGGGGCATCTGTGACAAAACATGATTAAAAACTCATAAAATTATAAAGCTTGTAAACGAATAATCTGAAATTACATTTTATTAATGGAAAATATCATCAAAATAGTACCACTATGGACTAAACTGCCTGAGTTTTCGTTTTGCATGAGATCTCAAGGTAGAAAAGCCTCTAGCACAATTTGCTCTAAGTCACAACCAGTGCCAGACCCAAGACTACACCAGGGGGAAGATTCTCCTCTTGGATGGAATTGTGTTGTGCTATCAAGACTTTTGTGCTAATCTTTCAAACAGGGACATGTTGAGGCAAACCTTTAATCTTTTGGCACAAGATTATTTTGGCTGGGGCAGAAAATTTGAGTCTTGGACTCAGGATGAATAATGAGACATCTCAGTTATCAAGTATTCATTTTGATTGAAGAGCTTTCTTTATGTCATTCACTTCCATCTATAAAAGGAAAAAAGAATCAAACAAAATTATAATGAATTGGCTTTCATAGAAGTTGAAGACAATCAGCCTGCTCAATAGAAAGAAAATAATCAACCTGAGAATTTTAAAGGTGAAATGATATCTGCATGAAGAATCAACAACAGTGCCAGAAATGACATAACCTAAAGAACAGGCACACGGGCATGATGTACTAGGAACAAAGTAGATGTTTTAATTCTTAGGCTACTGGGATCCAAAGTTTGTCAAAAGCAGCAAGGATTCCAGTTTCCTGACCAGAGGGTAGAGCAGTTAGTTAGTCCTGACACACTGATCCATCTTATAGTATCAGAAGGCAGCTGTGGTTGGCCCAAGGAGGTGTGTCAGCACATCCCCAAAGTGATGGTGAGTAGTTACCTATTCTTGTTTTGAACATCATCTGTCCCAATCACCAAGGGCACCAACTAGATGAAAGTTGAGAGTTGACCTTTAGTTATTTGGAATGCCCACACACTCTCCACTGTTTGGTCGTGGCACAGTTGAATCAGAGGCTAGTGGGGGACAGAGTTCAGATACGCTGGTAGAACTGACATGACCATCAGAGAGAAGTAAAGTGATGAAGAGGAAGTACCAAGTGTGGACAGCTATGGTCCCTGAATTCCCAGTGGCCAAATAATGGAAGCCAGATGGCAATGGGGCCTCCCGAGCTCCATGTCCTCTGGCAGTTACTATGATGGAGTCTCCTGGAAACCAGAGGGAACTTTTCACAGAGAGCTATTTAAGATAAATTCCACATGAGAAGACTGACTGGGGGCGTGTTTACTGATGTTCCCCTTCCCCAAGACCTTCTGGAGTCAGGAAAGGTTGGGTAGTAAGCCTATACAATTCTAAGAAGATTATCACAAAAAGTGTCTCTAAATCTGCAGAAAAGTAACAATCATTTATTTTAAAAATAAGGCCCTGACTTTGCCTCTGCTCCCAACTAAGCCCAGGCCTCACGGGCAGCAGGACCCTGAGGGACCCACCTGCAACCGAAGCCGGATTTTCTTTTCTTCGTCCAACTCTGACAGTAACTGTTTAATCTCTCGTCTGAAAAGCAATGGCAATGGAATTAAACAAAAGCCCAAACTTCCCCAATAAGAGACAAGAAACATCTTATTATCACTAAATCCATTTGTCCCTTTTACAAAGAAAATGTGGGCCAAACAGATTTTCTTTGCATTGTTATTGCTTATGATTTGTTTCAGACGGAAAGGTTTGACATTATTTTGGGGCCACCAAAATATACAGCCTTCCAATGGTAGGTCTAGAAATGATCTTTGAGATTCCTTAGTCCAATCTTCTCCCCAAAGGAGAAGATAGGGAAACTGAGGCCCAGAGAGGTAGCATGACTTGCCCATTAACCAGACTCCAGGTATCCAGGCTCATATTCTGAGATGTTCCCTCTAATTATCCCTTTGTAACAGAATACTGGTCTTCAAATGTAATCACAAAATACAACTCCATACTTCCTTCATTTTCTACAGAGTTTTAAATGAATAAAAGCTAATGGGTATGTTTTCACCAGGTCTCACAAAATCCTACAAATAGTAAGATCCAAAAACTTGGAGGTGAAATAACTGAATTAACAATATGGTAAGCATGTTGGAGAGAAAGTAGACATGAGTTAGGATACATAGCCTATACCTTTTCCAACCTTAAACAATGAAGTGGTACAAAACCAATCATCTTGCAAAGTCAGGGCCCTATACATGGGATACTGCAACTATCCAAACACTGGTCTGAGAGCTTCACTCCATTTAAGATATCAAACACTTCATTCTACATGTACATTTCCACAAACTGGGTTGGAAAATCAAAAATCAAAGGCTACAGAAACAACACAGTAACAATAGCAGTGATATTGCATTTGCTCATTTCAGGTGAATACCACAATGGTCACTGTACTTGGGACAGTACCCCACCACTTCTGTCAACAGATTACCTGACATTAACTAGTTGTGGCTCACTGCTGTATTTATTTAAGCACATATCAAACATCCATATCTCAGTGGGCACCACCAAGGGCTTAAGAAAGAAGTAGAAAGTGAGATCCTAAATGAATGGCCCGATCTTAGGAAGACCATATCAGGTAGAGCTAAGTCTGGGTGGGGGAAGTTAGCTGGAGAAGTTGGTCCAAAGAAAATGACTAAGCCTTAAATTAGTAAAAGTGGGTCCAGAAGGAAAAGGGAAAATGGGGAGTTGATGGGGAAAAGCCAGGGAAGAGCAGGGATGTGGCAAAGACTTGAGCTGAATACTAAAAGCCAAGTGATACCAAAAGCTAAGCTAAGAAACTGGTGGGGACCCACTGACCCTAGGCATGAAGGACAGGCTGCAGAAGGCTGCGAAAGGCAGGCCTTGGAAGAAGGGACATGGTGAGGTGTAGATTCAGATGTTGGCTGGAGACGGATCATTCTGGCTATTCAGACTTCAAAGCATTTCAGACTAGCACATAGCCCTGAGGCACCTCTTAGAGGGTGCAGTGGGTCAAAGCCTTGGAACAGGAGAGTCTGACAACCAGTGCTCCAGGATGTCTTGGGACCATGGGGGTCACTGCTGGGCAAGGACACATATTGTCTGGAAATGGATGGGGCTTTGGATACCCAAACCTGTAACCTCCAGAGCCAGATAGGAGCTGGGACTTTAAGGAGTTAGGGGCAGCCTGCTTGGTCTCTTAAGTATTACCTTGCTAGTTCTTTGTATTTATTAGATGAGTCTCCACCAGTCAGGAAGTTAGTTCAAGAGGCCCCAATTTCATCTGACACTACTCAACCTAAGTGGAACAGAACCTGCTTAAAGCTACGTTGCTCAAAGTTGAGTCCCATGGAACCAGGAGGCAGGGCTTTTGCCAGCCCAAGACTCCCTCCTAAGGGTGTGATTTTAGGTCTGGCCACATTTGCCCATGCATCTTCTGATCACAAGGCAGCCAGAAACCGGGGGACAGGTTGACCCACCAGGCTACAATGTATGCCTGTGAATCTGCTGTTTTCTCTGTTGGAGTGCTCTGCTCTTGGCAATCCTGGATCATCTTTTAAAATCCTACCTGGGAAATGTTTACTTGAGATGCGCCCCCTGATTCCCTTATGAAAGAGCTAACTGATATCTAAACTCTTCTGAGCCTCAGTTTTCTCAGATAAGTGCCACCTATATCTGATCCTTCTACCAGCTTTGTCATTGCAAACAGCATCCTGGGTTATATTGATATATGACAAATTTTTTGCTCACAGGTCTCTCTCCCCATCCAAGTGCTCCCTGAGGATGAGAGATGTGGTGAAAGAGTATGTGTAGGCACACATGGAAAGTCTCCTACATGTCACAGTAAAAACATCTTGCTAAGTACAAAGCCTCAGGTTTAAGATTCCCTATATCTTTTTTTTTTAATATTCTTAGTTATAGATGGACATAATACTTTTATTTGTTTATTTTTTTATGTGGTGCTTAGGATCAAACCCAGTGCCTCACATGTCCTAGGCAAGCACTCTACCACTGAGCCACAACCCCAGCCCAAGATTCCCTATATCTTCATATGTTTTAGTCCCTCAATACAGGCCAACTACTTCATCTGGCAGCTAAGTGAGGAAGTTGCAATTTTTCTGATGCTAGAGGAAAAGCTGACTGTTGGACTTATTTAAGAAGTGGTATATGTACTGCTATAGTTTGCATCTTGAATGTTCCCAAAGGCCCAAGAGTTAAAGGCTTGGTCACCAGTCTGTGGTACTATTGAGAGGTGGTAAAATCTTTAAGAGGTGGGGTCTAATAGAAGGAAGTTAGGTCATTGAGGGTGTGTCCTTGAAAGAGATATTGGGACCCTGGCCCACTCCTGTCTTTCTTTTGCTTCCTGGATGCCATGAGGTGTGCAGTTTCTTCCATCACATGCTCAGTGTCATCATGCACTTCCTTACCACAAGCCTGAAGGCAATTGGACCAAACAATCATGGACTAAAATCCCTGAAACTATGAGCCAAAACAAACCTTTCCTCTTTTAAGGTTGATTTTCTCAGGTATTTTGTCAGAGTGGTAGAAAGCTGACTAAAACAGTAATACTGTACTTTATGGGGGATTTCAAGAATTTTCTTTTTCGGAGCCTGCTAAGGGTGTCAGTCCTTGCAACTGACTCATTCTGTATACCCCATGGCCAGCCTGTGCCCTGCCTACACACAGTAGACTGAACATAAAAACACACAGCATAATTTAAGTATAAATTAAACCTCTTGGGGTTCGCACCCACTCCCACCACTGCTGCCACCATCCAAGGGAGATCTGGCCCACTCTTTGGGACAGGATGGGACCCAGGCTTTCAGACCCAGGTCCTGGCCTAATGGAGGGCCACATAGAAGCCATCTGCAAAGGGTTCCTGGGCACTCACTTCTGCTGGTCCTTCATGGTCTCAATGATGCTCCTTAGCTCGCGGACCTGTGTCCTTAGCTCCTCCACAGCCGCCTGGCTGCTGGCTACAGGCTCCATCTTTGGTTTTCCTTCTGTGCTGAACAGAGATGGGGAGTTGGCTCTGTGTCCAGCTGTTCCCAAAGAGGACGACAGTGAGGAGGATGCCACCGAGGACAGAGAAGCTGGTCCACCACCGCCTGCTGCCATGGTCCCTGGCTTGGGCGGCAGGGACGCCTTGTTGTCAGACACCTGTGATAAGGGAAGGTGAAGAGGCTTCAAAGAAAGGGATTTGTGAGCTGTATTTCCTTGTTCTGGTGAGTCAGATCCTCCTTCAACATTCCTGTCCCCACTTCCTTCCACACACCTCATTTGTTTATTCCTTCATCCACAAGCCACCAAGGGCTGATTTGGTGCAGGTATGTTCCCCACCAAGTGCTGCCTGTACATATTTTAAATCTGATCTTCTTTCTGGATAGACAGTTTCTTACTGGTTTCATATACAATGTAGAGATGCCCAACTGCTTTCCAGGTTCCACAAATTCTGGAAGTGAGTAGTACATTCACCTGACTGAGAAACCAGTGGAGTGCAGACAGACAAACAAATTAATACACTGCAAATGAAGGGGAAGACTGCACAAGAGGGAAGAAGCACAGAGAGGCCCAGAAATTCATTTGAGGGGCAACCATCCCAGAAGGAAGGCAGTAGGGAGGAGCAGTTGACAGCCCCATATTGGAGGGAGCAGAGTAAAGGAGAAATGGTTGGAGAAAGAAGATGTAGGAGGAAGGAAGGCCCTAGGAAAAGGCCTTTCTGGACTAGAGACCAGAAAGCAAAATGTATTTGTGGGAGACATGCCTAGCAGGTCACAGGGTGCAGGAGAGAGCTAGGGAGAGAGCAAGGCTGGGGAGGGAGAAGATGCTGGTTGAAAGGGTGAAAATGACTGAAGCCTGCTAATGATTGCTCTGGATACAGAAGGGCCTGAGGGCTGGCAGGTCTAGAGCTGGAGAGAACTGCTGGGAGACTCTGACCTAGATAGTAGCCAAAAAGAATAGACAGATGTGGTCAAGTCAAGCACATCTAACGAAGCACCTGGTATTGTGGTGGGGAGTGGGAGAGGCTATGGAGTCCTGGCCCCCACAGAAGATATACCAGGGAGATGAGATACAGCCCAGAGGGTGAAAGAAGAAGTATGGATCAAGGGCCATGGGTGGAGAGGGAAGAACCAGGTATCAAGGTTGCATCTTTCATAGGACGAAGAGCATATTGAAGGCCCAAATAATTATTTCTATTTTAGATATGCTGAATTTTAAAAGCCTGAGTGAGGAATGGCTGAGGAGACGTATCTAGTAGGCAGAGCCAGCAACTAAGAGTGAGCTGGGCCAAAGGAAGTAGAAGCCACGGGGACAGAGCCAGAAGAGAAGAGGCCCTATAGTGAATCCTGGACAATTCCCAAGTTCAAAAGGCAAGGAGAAGGGAGAAAGAACTCTTGACAACTGGGAAGAGTAGTAAGAGAGGGGAGGAAGCAAGACCAGTAGAGGGACCTGGTTCATGCAAATCCCCTGGAAAAGTTTCTGGAAGGAAAAAAATGGTTGAACAGTATGTATCAAGGGTGCTAAGAGGAAAACAGGAGAGCCCATTTGATAGCGTAAGGGAGACAGCAACGAAATGAAGGCAGGTTAGTGTCTGAATGGGAGGTGAGAAGTGCGGTAGGCAAGTTGAAGACTCTTTCCAGAAACTTGTTTGAGAAAGGAAGATGGGGTGGAGGGAGGAATACATGAACTTGTTCAGAAGCCTCAGGAGGAGACATGTTAAAGGAAGGGTTTTGCTTGTTTTCAGATATGGGTAAGACTCTGAGCTGCAGGATATATGGGGGGGAAGAGTCAATAGAGGGCCAGGCTGAACATAGAGGAGAGAGGTAGGGGAGGCCTGATGGAAAAGTGTCCGGAGAAAGCCAGGAGGGCACAGGGTCTGGTACAGTCTTGGAGGAGAAGAGAGGCACCTGGAAGGTCCAGGGTGGAGACACTGGCAAAAGGAGTGAGTTGGTAGGCAGACAGGGAGGAAGTAGAATAGTGGGATAGGATGTTGGTAAGTGATAGAGCGGAAGCTGAGGCTGGTGGTGAAGCTTGGCACCATAGCCATGGGACTCCCTCCAGCAGCAGGCACCCAGCCGGCCACCCTAGGGCATGTGCCAAGAAGGGGCTTGGCTGGCACAGCAGTGAGGAGGTAGAGTCTGGATTTAGGCTGTGCTAGAGGCAGAGACTGGGAAGAGTGAGCCAAAGCAGATGGGCCATCGTTCCCAGCATCTCTGCTCGCCTTTTCTCTGCCAAGTTACCATTGAGGAAAAGCGCTCTCTGCTGCCAGGCAGAGCAATCCGCCAGCCCGTGCTTTGTTGTTAGTAGGAGTTATAGTACGAGGGAAGAGGAACTGACATTTATGGAGTACTGATCACATGCTGGACATCAGTTCTACAATTTAAACAGGGATTAACTGGCATAAGCATTTTACCAAGCAGGAAACTGAGGCTTAGAGAGCTGGATGGGTAATTCCCCAAGTCTCACAGCTAATCACTGGCAGAACTGGGATTCAGGTCTGAGGATTTGTGCTTTCCTGTTATTTTTGTTGTTGTTGGATTCATGCCTTCTCCCATTTTCCATCTTGAATCCTTTCGTACTTTTCATGACCAACCAAAGCCCATTGACTTCAGATATTCTTGAATCAATGCTTTTTTGGGCATTTCCTGTATGACTGGCTGTCATGGCTCATTTCAACTAACAAGTGTTTTTAAAGCCCTCACAGAGTACAGGTCACCACATTCCCTGATAAATTAGTTCAAGTGGAATTTCTAGAAGCATTTAAAAACACAACCTGACAACTCCAGGGAAGTGAAATAGGCTAATGGAACAGAACTGCAAATCAGAAACACAAAAAGCCCATATTCACCAGTAGATGTCACTGTAGAGTCACCCCAGGGATGTCAGAGAAAAAGAAAACTAGGTATACCTATGGTCACCAGGGAAAAAAAAGGGGGGGGGGGGGCTCTAAATACAATTTCAGTAAATAGAATTCTTTATAAAGAAAAAAATGCTTCGTTTTGTGAATGGTTAAAATTGATCTGTTTACTGGGATCATGTTTTGCTTACTGTAACAGATTTTAAAGAAAAAATAAATTCTTAAATCTATAAGAAATGGTTAAGTGCCTCTAGGTTCAATCCCTGGTAACCCCCCAAAAAATCTATGAGAAGAAAAATTCCACATAATCTTTGATTTCGTGGGCTAATTCCTGCTTCAAAAGACTAGTTCTCTGCTTTTAGACAGCAAAAGGTTGCTAATGTTCTAAGAAAATAATCCCAATGACTGGGTTTTTAAAAAAAAATATTTATTTATTATTGTTATCTTTTTAGTTGTAGATGAACACGACACCTTTATCTATTTATTTATTTATATGTGGTGCTGAGGATCGAACCCAGTGCCTCACATGTGGTAGGCAAGCGCTCTACTACGGAGCCACAGCCCAGCCCCAGTGACTGGGTTTTTTAAGTAATAGAAAATGGAATTTAAAAATCTTGGTGTATATTCATAGGCAGAACAGAATCTGTATAGGGTGCTTACTCTTTAAAAGTTGCACGCAGTAGCTAACAATGTCTTTTCTGTGTATGGTACTGGGGATGGAACCCTGAGCCTTGTGCATGCTAGGCAGATGTTCTACCACTGAGTTATACCCTCAGCCATCCCTCTTTTTTTTGAGACTAGGTTTTGCTATGTTGCCCAGGCTGGCCTCCAACTCTGAGGCTCAAGCTATCCTCCTATCATAGCTTCCCAAGATCCTGGGACTACAGGCACATACCACTGTGCCTAGCAACAACGTCTTCTTTGTTTTTCACAAATAATTTAGTGTCCATACTAATTCCTGGGCATGAAATGAAATTAAAATATTTTAGACTATAAATTCATTCTAGAACATGAATCAAAATCAGCTTTTCTTTAAGAGACCATATTATAAACTACTAATTAAAATTTTTGGCCAGCTCGGAACAGAAAAGACAAGATCTGTGAGAAGAACACAACATTTAATATTTACTATAGTCTCTCTAGAAACATGAAGGCTTTTAAAGTTGTTTTGGTTGTGGGCAGTGTGTGTGTGTGTGTGTGTGTGTGTGTGTGTGTGTGTGTGTATGTGACAATTTGAAAAGGGGCTCCACCACAAGAGAAAATGTAGTAAATAAATAGGTGAATTTGTAGCTCACTGATTCTGCTCAGTTTGGGACACTTTGTGCAACATGCCTCAGAGACTTGATGACTATAGTAATCACTGTTACTAAAGAATGACAAACACCTGCAACTGTCTGTTTATCCTGCTTTGGTTTATAACCCATTGTTAGTGTATGCATGAAAGGGCAGGGACAACTCGCCCTGGCTGGTCACTCACTTGGGATATGGTAACAGTCTTTGAAGTCTTCTTTGACACGTCTACTCCTCTGTGCGCAAGCGAAATGTGTTCCTCTTTATCTTCTTCGGGACTTGGGGAGTCAAAGATATCGGGGCTTGAAAGGGAGGACTGGATAAAGCCAAAAAAAAATGCTTTTGTCAGAATCATACCTTAGCTGACAGCTTTTGTTAATATGATGCTGTATGCTTTTCAAAGCACTCGACGGTTCTGTTTTCTCTGTCTCCCCACTAAAACCCTGTGAGGCAGAGAGTTCTATTATCTGTGTACTAGAGATAGTAAGAGCTGATGATTGGCAGGTCTGAGATTAAGAAACAAGATTCCCTAAACCAGGATCTCTATGCCAATGCCAATCAATCACTTCATCCATGCAAGCATCCATGGTCTATCTTTTCCTGCTCCTTCCATTCGTCAAACATTTGCTACTATGTCCAGAACTGAGCTTGGTACTGTAGACTTACTGGTGATATGGCATACATGGTCCCTGCCCTCACAGGGCTGGCAGTCTGTGGGGAAGAATCCATAGTCAACATGGGTTGCCTCTCATGCTCCCCTCCTTCACCTTCCTCATCCTTTTCCTCAACCCTGTATCAGGATCACTAAATCAGGCCAGTGGTCCTGAGTTATGGTTTGGAGGTGTATCCCCAAAACTCCTTTGTTAATGCAGGAATATTCAGAGGTAAAAATGATTAGATCATGAGAGCTATCAGTCCATCTTAGTTTGAAGAGACTGACTGGGTGGTTATCTATAGGCAGGTGGGCTGTGGTTGGCTGGAGGATCAGGTTACTGGGGGCATGCCCTGGAAGGATGCATCTCCCTGTGGCCCCTCTACTTCCTTTCTACCATAAGGTAAGCTTCCCTCTGCCACCATCCCACCACGATGCTTTGCCTCACCTTGGGCCTAGAAAATGGAGCCAGTTCACCATGGTCGAAACCTCTAAAACCAGGAGCCAAAATGAACTTTCCCTCCTCTAAATTGTTCTCATTGGGTATTTTTGTTACAGTGATGAAAAACTGACTAATACATCCAGTGACTAGAGTTTCTGCAGGCCGAGAGCACAGCCCTGCCTGATAGCACAATAAGCCAATTTCTTCTTTGGCAGCTGCAGCTAAATCTTTGCTCTCATTACTGTTGCCTGTTTATACCCATTTTGGAGTCTGTATTTGCTAAAGCATATTTACAGAATGGAGCATCTCTGAGTAAAATATGGGACAACACCCCTGCCCTTTCTGCCTCCTTGTGAAGATCACTGTGAAGATCAAAAAGCAGATGAATGGGGACCAATTCACCAGAATTCACTTGGTCAGAAATTATTCTTGAGCTAGAATTGGTCTATTTTAGAACAAAACAAATGAAAATAAGAATTCCCTCAGCAAGGAATCTTTTAAAATAAAGATCTTCCAGAGATATCTTGGAGTGAGCTCATATTCAGCCTTATCCCTCTGCCTTCTACCCCTGTGGTAGAAAAAATCCTTTTCAGAATCACCATTTGAAGGCATTATGGAAAAATTATACCAACAAATATTGTTTGTTTTCTTCTGTTTACTTACTAAGGCAGAAACCTAATACATTTTAGGGAATTTTTTTTTTCTTTTGTGGTGCTGGGGATAGAACCCAGGGCCTTGTGCTTGTGAGGCAAGCACTCTACCAACTGAACTATCTCCCCAGCCCCATTTTAGGGAATTTTTAAACAAAGTGTTTGCTTTAAGAGGTCTTATTTGTTAATCTTCATTTAATCCAAAAATCCAATTACCTAAAATAACACCCCCAACCAAGCTTGCTTATTAATCTAGGCTTAACTGCTTAACCACCACACAATGCCTGGATCCTTTCATTTTGAGATTTTATTCAAAAAGCCTGTTTCCTCCTATATAACCTGTGTTATATGAGCTGCCAATCAAACCTTGCTCTTTGAATCCTATAAACATAAATAGCTTCAATTAGGATGAATGGCTGCAGGCCGAGGAATCATGACAGGCACATTTCCTCAATCATTCCCCTAGTGGCATTTTAGTAATATGTCCCTATCCACCAATTCCATTTTGCTATGGAAAATCCACAGGGGCTAACTGTAAGAAGAGTAAATAGGAATTCAATATACACATCCAAATGGGAACAGATGAGAATGAAGGGAAGAGAACATGGTCACTATACTTCATTAAAGCACAAATGTATCCTGTTGTCATAAGTAAGTAGAATCATTCCCTATAAAATGCCAAGCTTTCAGTCACTGTTCCATAAGCTTTCTGGAGACAGTCGCTGTGTAGTTCTCATTCCCGGTTAGATCCTTTGTACCTGGCACAGGATCCAGTCCACATGGACAGATGTCTATAAACATCTGTTGCATGAATGAACAACTATGTAGTCTAAAAGTGGGAGGGATGAGATGCCTTTACTTGGTCCCCAAAGTACACACAACCCCCAGGCAGGGGATGCATGGACTGAGGTGAGGATGGTAATTTGAATCTATGTCATTTAATTCTGGAACCCAGAAGGCTCTCTAGACCTTGAAAAGTTGGAGAGAAATTGGAAAGAAAACAAAAATGATGAAGGATTTAGAGAAGGCAGAAGAGGTAGAACTGAGAAATTGAAATGTAAAGATGCTAAGAAGCAATGAACTAGACTGTGTGTATACGTGCATGTTGGGGTGGGGTGTGAAGAGAGGAGGAGGAAAGGGAGAGAGGAAAAAAAGACAGCATTGCCACAGAACTCTACAGAACAGTGAAAAAGGAAGCCGCTTTTTCAAGTCTTTCTCTCAAAAAGGTGTCAATGCAAAGTTAGGTTTCTTTCATACAAAGAGGAAAAATAGGATGATTTAAACCACACTCCCAGACTCAGTAGATATGAGAGAAGAGGCTCAAAGGAAGTGGCATTCTTTTTCTTCTAAATGGAGACAGCTTATGAGGGATTAGTGATGAGGTGAGAAGGGAAAGTGTCCTGAGGAACCTACAAATGGTTAATTCCTCGGTTATCTAGGTCCTTAGAGCTGCAAGGACAAGGCAATGTGATAATTAGAAATATAATAGACAAATGACAGATTGAACAAACCAACACACACACACACACACACACACACACACACACACACACACACACTGCTTATGGAAGGTAAATTTATCCTTCGTGAAGGGGAAATTTATGACCGATGGCAAAAGCAAACTATGCATTTCCTTTTGACCCAATTTCACGAAATTTGTGCCTAATGAATAATTTGGGGACAGTATCAAGATTATTCTACAGTACTGGAAACAGCATAAATATCCAGTAATAGTACACTGGTTAGATAAACTGCCATATACTCACACATTAGGAGAATAGGCAGCCATTAAGTTGTTCTGGAAGAATGGGTAATGATTGGGGAGAAGGGTGTACAATTTAAGGTGGGGAAATCAAGGTCCACAACAATTATGAACTATATAATCTCCATTATTTTTTGTGGTACTGGGGATCGAATCCAGGGCCTTGTGCTTGCAAGGCAAGCACTCTACCAACTGAGCTATCTCCCCAGCCCATAACCTCCATTTTTGAAGAAATAATTATATATATATATATAGATAGATAGATAGATAGATAGATAGATAGATAGATAGAAATTTTTAAAAGATAAGGACATATAGCAAGAGGTTAATAGTTCTTGGTTTTGGGGGCAGGATTACAAGTAATTTACTTTCTTTACACATCATGTTGTTAAAATTTGTAAAAGTAACAGGTTTACAATAAGAAGTTACTCCAAATGACTGAAACAAAAATTTCTGTGAGTTATGTGTGTTCCCATTGGTGTCTTCTATATAACCAGCTGCTTCATAAGTTTAGAAACAACTTCCTGAAGGTCCATATGACACTCCATGGAAGGGTACAGATGACAGAGCTTTGGGAGACAAAGGCCATTGTCCAGCACTGTATAGTGGCAGATCTTAATTTAGTAAATCTTTTGTCTTGTTTATGGACCAAACCAGCCTCATTTTCCTTTTCCCACCATAAAACATGATATTTTTCTTACCAATTTTATTTCAGGTTCAAGCAAGAATCAGTCTAGAAGGAGAGAGAGGGGAGGTAGGAAGAGAGAGTGCCATCTTGCTGGCAGAAACACAAAGAACAAATAGAAAGAAATACTGCTTCATTCAAGACAACTTTCAAATCACATTTAGTTAGCAGTGTATCTCATGGCCTTCCTTTCCTGGGGTGTCTCCAATCAGTCATGTGCAGAAGAGTCTTGGCGAGAATCTCTAATACTTCTTGCTTTTCAGCTGTAGAGAAGCAAGGAGACCTGAGGAGAAAACACTTACAGATGTGAGCGACTGGGATGGGGGCCGCCTCCCTGTAGCTTTTGGTCTGCTTGTGGTTGGGTGACTGAGTTTCTCAGTAGATGATACCACGGAGTCAAAACCTTCTAGGTCTAAAACGAAAATAAAGTCAATTATTACAGGGAAAAACAGGAGTGAGAAAGGTTCTTATATTATGTCACAAGTACCACTTTTTCTTAAAAATCATTCTTTCCATCTGGGTTATCCTTCATCTTTTACAAAGGCCATTTACATCCTTTGGCCATTCAATAAAGATGATTCAAACCGAATGAAACAATCATTTTCTCCTTAGTTTAACAAGCTAGCAAGCGGGAGAAACATGATTTTTCTTTTTCCCTTCAACAACTACATCCATAAATCTTTAAAAAGCTATAGAAAGAAGATGAAAGGAAGAATTCTCTTTTTCCACAAATCCAAGTCCATTTTAGTAGATAAAACATTCTTGCAGTCTCAACACAAAAGGCAGTTATCACAAGGTATAACAGCCTCAGGCAAATGAATGCTGGTCATTGATTCCAGAAGACAAGAGGGGTAGGCTCCTTCTCTGCTTGTGCCACAGTAGTAGTCTGGTTATCAGCTCTTACCCTAATGTTAGCTTGGATACTCCTTAGAGAAAAGACCAAATTTATACTTCTCCAAATAACTCACAGAGTCCAGCCCCATTCTGTTTCCAGGGTCATCATTATATTCTGCAGTTATCAGTCTGTTCATCCACTTTTTCCATTGCCATTCAGAGCAACTAGATCCTGAGGCTACATCGGTGAACATGGCAGAAATGGGCCGTGTCCTTGGAGAGTTTACATCCCAGTGACTGATGCTCAGAGAAATAGAAGATCATTCATGTGTCTAACACATGTCCAGAGGGAGGCCTCTGACTTGACTTTACCAACCTCTTCAATGAATGATCATGCCAAGGGGTTATCAAGTTCTGTAGAGATCTGGGGATTTACAAACCAAGTACAGATGTGTGTGGGATGCTCAGAGGAAAGGCTAGCAGAAAGGGGCTGACCCTGAGCACCATTATTGCTATTGACTAGGACAATACCATTTCTTCTAAGTAGACTGTTTTAAATGCTATGGCAGGTATGACCTTCCCAAACCATTCCCCGTTCTCCCTTCTAACAGAGCCCCAGTTTTGTTCTAGAACAATGTGCCCAGTCCCTGGGCTGAACCACAATTGCCTATGACTGGTCTAGAGGCAGCTATGTAGCCCACTTTGGGTCACTGGGAAATAAAGGGAAGTCTACTGAGAGCTTCTGGGAAAGAGATTTCCTCTCTGTTTAGAAAGGGATGAGTGAGAAGAAGGTCTTTTGTGTTACATTTCTCTGCCTTCTGGCTTGAAAAGCTGTTGGGTAATGAGAGGATACCTGGAGTTATAGTAGCCAACTTAGGACCACAAGAGGAGGCATGGCCGTGAGGGGAGATCTTGAGGGTGGAAGAGCCAAAAAATGGGAAGGGCTTGGGTAGCTAACAACCCCAATAAGCTCCCCACCAACCAAGCAATGACCAAGTGCCCAGACTTCTTGTCATGTGGCTTTAACAAATCCCTATTATTTTGGTGAATTTCTATAAGATATTCTGTATTTGCAGCTGAAAGCATCCTAACTGCCATAACTGCAAATATGCTGGCTCAGGACAGGGAAGTTAAAAATAAAATTATGTATGGTGCCCTGCCCCCTATATTTGGGGGAGAACTTTTGCCAATGATTATAATAAATAGTTAGGCTGTGTGACAGCTTTGTTCTATTAATGAGCAGGCAGGTGTTATCTGCAAACTATTTCGTTTAGTGGACTATGCAAAACAAAGCACAAGTCACTGGTCAGGAGAAGTCATTAAAATATACCTGGAATTATATTAAGTGACATTATTCTAGTACCTGGTGAATGAATAATAACTCAATTTACTCCTCTTATCAGGGCAAGATAAGAATAATCAAAGGTTAACCATCTGCAAAGATAGCTCAGAGAAAAACATCAGTGGTACCTGGAGGCCAAGCAGAAGCCCACTAGTATCTAGCACCTGGGTGAGAGTCATAAAGAGACCCACTTCTCCAGCCAGCTCCATGGGGTGCCATGAAAATCTGGGTCAGGGGATGAACTGGCTCACTGAACTGGTCATTCCTCAGGGGCCTTCCCTTTAAATGATCTTATATTCCTAACAGGTTCTCCTTCATATTCCACCCCAGGACTTATCTCTACCAACTCCATGTTGTCTGAAATGGAAATTTCCCATTACACAGTTGGATTGATGCAAAAGGTCATTATCTGACATTAACATTCCTCAATCTTTTTAGTTAGATGATGTTTTTATCAGTGCATTATAGTTATACATAATAGTGGGGTTCATTTTGACATAGTTATACATGCATGGAATATAATTTGCTTCATTTCAATCCCCAGTACTTCCACTTTCCTCCCTCGTCCCCTTTCTCTACTCTACCGGTCTTCCTTCTATTTATTTATTGGTTTGTTTTGTTTATTTTCATTTTTAGTGCACTATAGTTATACATAACAGTGGGGTTCATTTTGACATATTATTGGTACATTTAGATATATATATATAAAAGTGAAGCTAGAATTGGGGACAGGCAGTTAGTGTAGAAATAGGGGATTGGGTCAAATTGAGGAAATGGAGGCCATGAAAGCCATCTGCTTCTGGAAGTTGGAGACTGCCCCTGGGAGAATGAAATGTCAAGGATCTCCAGAGCCCATAGATTACCAAATTTACCTGCCCTTATCAAGGACTGCAGGCAAGGAGCTGCTAATGAATGCCCCCTGGGCCCTTGCCTGACCGATCACTTTGGCCCTCCCCCTGCCCATCCACTTCTCACTTTATGCATCTCACCTGCAAAACTAGGCCTAGTCAGTAGGCAGGAAGGAGAGATAAGGGGAGAGAACTGGAGAACAAAAGAGACCTTAACCTATAAAAGATGTAGGGTGCACTCACTTCTTGGGACTTTAGAACATTAGCCATGGCCCCCTTCTCCCTCCCGGGAGAAGTCTGTATTATTACTACTTTTAAATAAAACCTGCTTAATATGCTTGCCTTGGTATGCTTCTCTAGTGTTCAAACTTCAACATTAGAGGGAGCAGAACTCGTCACCAGTAAACGGGGTATCAAAAGTAGAATTCATTGTGATATCTTTTTTTTTTTTTGCGGTGCTGGGGATTGAACCCAGGGACAAGTGTGCAAGCACTCTACCAACTGAGCTATCTCCCCAGCCCTCGTTGTGATATCTTAATACATGTACATAGCATAATTTGGTCAATTTCATTCCACAGTTCCCTCCTGTTTCCTATCCCTCCTCTCCCCTGCCTCACTCTTTGAAATCAGTTTTTCTCTGATCACAAAAGCAATACATGCTCAATACCTAATGTTTTTTAAAAAAGAAGAAGTTGTTAACAACAAAAGAATGTCAACTATAATCTTACCACATTGGGACAACAACTGTTAGTATTTTGGTATGTTTTCCTCTAGGTCTTTTTAAAACAGAGAGCATAGCTCATAGCATATGTAATATTGCAATCTGTTTATTTCACTTAACCTTACATGCCATGTATCTAAAAACTCTTCATAAATATTTTGATTGCTGTAATAATCTATAACACTGCCACTGATCATTTATTTACTCAATCTCTTATTGTTGGATAATTAGTGTCCAAATCATTCCCCCTTTTATGTTTTGCTATTATAGAAAATTGCTGAACAAATATCCTTGCATGTACTCTACATACAATGAGTTTAGGGAGACCCCTGATTGCTCTAGAAAAAGGGAGTAAGGCCCAGGACAGGATGGGTTTGCTGATGGTAGTAAAGGTGGTTGGGGAGGGCAGGTAGCACAATGTAAAGAGGAAGCCTGGGGGAGGGGAGAGGACAAGAGAGGAGAGGAAGCCTGAGGAGCAGATGCTGAGCAGACAGCCAGCAGAGGGAGGTAGAAGAGAAGGCTGTTAAAAGTTCCAGTGAATAGGTCATTGCCAAGGGCCTTGGCTGGGAGCTCCTGGGACTGAGCTGGACAACTTAGATCATCACCCTATCCGAGAAACTAACACAAGCTTTGGAAGCAAACACTGAGCAGGATAAAGTGATCAAAGAACAATTAAAGATTAACTAACTGTTTCTCCATCTTGGCTGCACAGCAGACTTACCTGGACAATTACACACACACACACACACACACACATACACACACACACACCTTGCCTCTGGATCCCACTCCATGGATCCATGGACGGACTCAACTGATCTGGTGTGAAGGCTGGGTATGGGTAGGTTTAAGTCTCCCTGAGTGATATGATATGTAGCAAAATGTGAAAAGCACTGCTTCAGCAGAGGTAGAGGCTGAGAGGAGGGAGGGATAAGGAAGGATTTGACCAAGTGGAGGTATGGAGAGGGGAAGCCACTGGGTGAATGGTGGAACATTCTAGGGTGTTCCCAGTGAGTGGAGAGCCTGTAGGGAAAAGTTGTAGGGGGTAATCTCATTATTATGATGGGTCTTCCAGTGTCAGGCTGAGGAGTACTGGCCTGATTTGGGGGGTGACATAGGTCCTGGAACACTGGCTGGAAGTGGTGGCCAAAAGCTTGGGTGATTGGCAACAAGTCAGGTACACTGCAGCTGGAGAGAGGAGTGACCTAGCAAGCAGAATAGCATGGGAGAGGGGCAATGGAGTGAGGGGAGCAGATGGGACAGTTTCGTGCCCACCTTGGGATGGACTTGGCATGTCCACTGGCACATAGATATGGCCAAGTTCACATCAGGAAACTTCTGCTGCAATTCTAGGGAGGACAGCCTCTTCACTCCCCACCCACCCTTCTCAGCCTACTCAAATAATTAAGTCCACCTGGGAGCTTAGGGTTTGACAATGTTTGAGGTGGCAGTCTATAATGAATTATGCTTTCAAAATGACTCAGAGGCATGGTGTCTGTCACCCACACTAAAGCTGTGAGCCCCAGGAGGTCAGGAACTTATCTTTGCATTCTCAAAGTCTAGCACATTCCTGGAAAAAAAAGCACCCAGATATTCTATTAGTGAAGGAATGAGAGAATAAATGAATAAACCATCTCAGGGAAAGCTTTTAGTTTAGGAGTGTAGCTTAGAGAGATGGCTTCTAGCAGAACACGAGGCAGCAGTGTCAGGGCAGAAGGCAGCATTCTGTGCTATGGCTCCAGGGAAAGCTTGGCTGCCCACTTCGCTTTGTTGGCTAAGGTCTGCACTAAATAGACCCAAGCATGTTGGCACCTGGCCACACTTAGCAAGCATCTCCACGACAGATGGCCGAGATGACTGCCTTATTTCTGTCATTGAGAGTAAGAGGAGGGTCAGAGTCCCTCAGGAGGAGCTTCTCTTAGCCTCCTAATAAACATTTCAACCAAGTTTCACTTTCTACATTTTTAGCTTTAAAGAGCACTTTTTTGAAACAAGAACCACACTGAACTGCCATAAAGACAAAGATGTGGGCCGTGGATGTCACTCAGTGGTAGAATTTGCCTAGCATGCACGAGGCTTTGGGTTTGATCCCCAGCACCACAACAAAACAAAACAAGACAAAAAAACCACACACCATGTATGAGGTCACTTGCTGAAAAAGGAACCTCACATTATACTTCCACAGACCACAAACTGCAACATACTTCTGCTTTCTGATAGTAAAGGGGACAAACTCTTCAATGCTGTCACATAACTTTTCAGTGGCACAGAGCATGCTCCTCATGACTGTGGCCATGGCAGCTGTGATTAAGGTAGAATTTCCATGACTAACTCATTGTGGTGCAAAGAAAATGTCCCAATTTTCATGGTGGGTTTTGAAATGAATCAAGTTGAAACTTGATATGAGCTTTCTCAGCCTAGCTGGGAATTTTTCCTCCTAATAGAAAATGATTTTAATGCCCACAAACTAGTCCAAAACTATTAAACTGGCAAGTGCTGGGGCATTTTTTAAAAGTTTCATAAGGATGAGAGGCTCTTGGCTCTTGTGAAAGTTGGAAGAAAAACCCTCTACAGACATATGGGGATAATTGATGTTGGACATGATAGAATTGGCTTGGAAAAGGCCCTGGGCTCTTCATGGCACAAGGAATTGCCCATTTTCCATGAACTTCGGTCACACCCTATTTACTTCAATTAGAAAATGTAGCCTCATTTTCCATGGATGGGAGGAATGGTACCAGTGACCACAGGTGACCTAAAGCACATCCACTGAAAATGCAGAGAAGGAATAGTCAAAAGTCTGAGACAGGTCAGCTGTCGCCAGTGGAACTATTTGGGAACTCTTAAATGGCCCTGTTGATTCATTATAGCTCACTGCTCTGGACTTGAAAAGGAGCCCTATGATGGAAGTTTGTTACATTTGAAGCCTGGCAACATCACTACCTCCCAATAATTCTGGAAGCCATTCCTTGTTCTCCATATCCCTGTCTTAGATCATTAAAGCTGCCCGAATTTCTTGCCTGGAACCACTGTAATACATTTCTCACTTTATGCCCCTTGCCACTCCATGTGCTGCCACCAGAGAGAAATGTATCAAGTGCCTGAGTATGTCTAACTAACTCCTTCTATGCCATAGAGGCTGGGCACAACTGAGACCTCTTCCAAGAAGTCAGACTGCACCCTAAGGCCTGGATTGGGTGCTTCCCTACTCACCCATCACTCTGATCTCAGCATTTAGTGCCCTGTACTAACATTCCTTATTGATTTATCTGACTCCTCCACCAGCCGGGAAATAAACGGTAGCTTTTATCTCTGTTTTCCCAGGTCTACTATCATTCCTAGCTTGTGGTGAGTGTTCAATAGATGATTATTGAAAAAATTAACAAACAGCTGTTCTGGGCTTCAATTTTTTTCCATCATAAAACAATAAGAGAATTATCTGAGCCATCAGCTTCACGGGGTTATTCTCTTAGAAATGAGAGATTATGTGAAAACCCTTTCAAAATCATCTAGGCAGAGTTTTGTTTTCAGACTCTATTAATGGAGTTGTGGGATTTGAGAACATGGATCTAAGAGCAAAGCTAGGAATCCTCCTACCTCCTTTTTTTAAGATTTAAAATGAGGAAACCCAAAACCCATAGGGCTACAGGTACTTTTTCTGCAATGAAGCAGCATCATAAGGCATTCTGGACAGCAGAAGGAAAATATCACCATGCACATTAGTCATTTGACTAAGGTGGAAATCTGTGCAGGCCACAAGATGGGCCCATTATTAGGGTGTAAATAAGTACCTGTGTTAGTTCAGTCACAGACAGGAAAATTAGCAATGATTAGCCTCTTCAGGAAAATAGACCTTCCAAAGTGTTTAGGGATAGTGCAGATTAGTTTTACATTGGTATTTATAATCCAGATATGAAGTTTGCAGGACACAAGTTGCCAAGAGTACACGAGTTTTGAAACCCACATGCCAGTCACCCCACTACTCCCTGCTTCACACATACACATGTCCATTTCATCCTCACAAAAACCCATGCTGTATGGGCACTACTCTATCCCATGAAGGGAGAGATGGAAGGTCAGAGTTTAGAAAACTTTTGCTTAAGGACCCTACCAGAAAATGACATGGCTCCTACATACAGATTTATGTCCATGGGATTCTTTCTAAGACAGAACACCAAACAGATGGCAGGATTTCTGCACTATTCATTCAACTGTGAATTCTGAGAACTGTTTCCACAACAATAATTGTCTTCTGTGAAAAGAACTACTCTGGACTCTAATAACAAACTTGCCTTTTTCTTTATTTCATATAAATATGTTTTGAAATGGGCAGAAAAAGGGACTGGCTTCTTTGAGGAAATTTCTGGCAAGAAATGAAAGTTATCAGGCAAGGTAAGGGGGACTGTATGGGTATTAGGTACAAAGTAAGTTTACACATCACTCAATAAGTGATAAGTTTTCTCTGATATGCAGAAGCTAATCCAAAAAAGGCAGGTGTTTAAAAAAAAAAAAAAAACAAGAGAAAGATCCGTGGAATTGATGAAGGGGAATAAAGGGAAGGGAGGAGAGATGGGATTAAGGAAAGACAGCAGAATGAATCTGACTTAACTTTACTGTGTACATATTCATTCCTATGTACCTATATTCATTCCTATGAATATACCACAATGAATCTCACCATCATGTATATCCACAAGACACTAATTTTTATTTTATTTTTATTTATTTATTTATTTATTTATTTGCAGTGCTGGGGATTGAACCCAGGGCCTTGTGCTTGCAAGGCAAGCGCTCTACCAACTGAGCTACCTCCCCAGCCTGACACTAATTTTTAGAACCTACAAATAAATATCAGAAAGATCAGTAGAGTAGAGCGAAGGGAGCAGGGAAGGGAAAGGAGAAGTATTGGAGATTGAATTAGAGCAAATTATATTCCATGCTTTTATCATTATATCAAAATGAATCCTAGGGGCTGGGATTGTGGCTCTGTGGTAGAGCACTTGCCTAGCATGCCTGCGGCACTGGGCTTGATCCTCAGCACCACACAAAAATGAATAAATAAAATAAAGATATTGTATCCATCTACACTAAAATTTTTTTAAAAACTGATCCTAATGTTATATAAAACTAAAAAGAACCAATAGAAAAATTTAAAAAAACAATGAGAGGGAGATAGCTGGTTTAGTTACTCATTAATTCAAACATTTATTAAGTATCTACTTCATGCCAGGCAAAGTGATAGTTTTGAGAATAAAAGCAAAATTGCTCTTATTAGTGCTTTTCAAAAGAATTTGCAGTCACAATGGAAGTCATCTCTATCTGTACTATCCAATATGGCAGCCACTAGCCCCACATAACTACTGAGTATATGGAGCATGGACGAGTATAACTATTTAAATGAAATTTAAATAGTCACATGTGGCAACAAAGATCTATATTATAACCCTGCATCTTGGTATTTCTTTTCATTTACACTCAGTCCATTCATTCAGTGTATATTTACTGAACATATACTATTAGCCAGGCACCAGGCAAGGCATAGGGGGATACAAGAATGGAACAAATAGCCATGATACCTGCCCACATATAGTTTAGAACCCTCTGAGACACACATTTATATGTATAATTACAAATTCTGCTGGTTGTCATGAAAGAAAGATAAAAGATAAAATTAGCAATGACAGCACAGGAACCTAATAGGGGGTCACATCTTAGGAGAGGGAGTGATTTTCTTGGACTAATGACAAGCAATGTTAAGCGGGAAAAAGTGGATTTCTACATTTGCATTCCTTTAAAATTGCTCACTATAGGTCCAAATTTGCTATGCAAAACATTTTAACAAATTATATACTTCTTTATTGGAAATAATTGTTGAACTATTAGTCACAGGAACATAAACTGACACAACCTTTCTGTAATGCCATTTAGCAATACATATTACAAAATGTAAATACATATACCTTCAGATACATCAATAATGCTTCTAGAAATTAATCCACAGAAATATTTGTGAAAGCATAAAATGATATATTTCTGAGGCCAGTGGTTTTCAGACTGTTTTGCCTTGTGTACTTCCTAAAATAATTGTGAAAACCCATGTATTTCCCCTCACAACCTTAAATTGACATCTAAAATTTTACATAAATTTTAGTTACACAAGATGTAATTTTTGCAGTATGCTAAATGTTGACATTTCAAAATATAATTTAGGTTGCTTGCTTAAATGTATTCATTCAATATATTTTTTAATAACACAGCAATTGACCACTATTGTCCACTTAAAAATACTATAAGATTTTAACAGCTGGAAATTTTACATCATTCCTTTTCCTCCTTGACTTCTTATTTTCCATCATCTGGTCCTCAATTTATTCTAATGCAACCTGCTTTTAAATCTTTTGTTAATAATGTTATCGTCTTTTTTTCTGATATAAAAATGTATATATGATAAAATTATGGCATTTGCAGGCAAATGGATGAAATTGGAGAATATCATGCTAATTGAGATAAGCCAATCTCAAAAAACCAAAGGACGAATGATCTCGCTGATAAGTGGATGATGACACATAATGGGGGGTGGGAGGGGTTAGTGTTAGGGTTAGAGTTAGGGTTAGGGAGGGGGGCAAGAATGGAGGAAGGACTGTACAGAGGGAAAAGAGGGGTGGGAGGGGTGGGGGGAAGGGAA
Source organism: Sciurus vulgaris (assembly GCF_902686455.1). Taxonomy (NCBI): domain Eukaryota; kingdom Metazoa; phylum Chordata; class Mammalia; order Rodentia; family Sciuridae; genus Sciurus; species Sciurus vulgaris. Next base: position 122,989,557 of record NC_136471.1, on the reverse strand, counting down.
AAAAATAACAATGAATCAAACAACATTACCCTATGTAAATTTATGATTACACAAATGGTATGCCTTTACTCCATGTACAAACAGAGAAACAACATGTATCCCATTTGTTTACAATAAAAAAATGTATACAAATTGAAATTTATGATATTTTTTCTTTTTTGAAATCATTAGGCTGTTAGTGTAAAAATACTTTTTCCTTCTGGACTGAGTTATTAAAATTATTAGTAGCATAGAAATGATCAAATTATATGCATGCATACATACCATGCATCTTTATACATAATTTTTAAGCATAGAAGAGTAGAATTTTATTGGGCTTTTTCTCTCCCCAATACTTAATGGTGAGTCTGGATGATTATTACTTAATGTCAAAATGAAATGGCTTCATGTTGACCCTGTTTTTCATTTTAGAGATGTAAGTGCCAAGAAACTTTGTTCACAGAAACAGAAATAGGTGAGAATGGAAAGAACTTTGTTATTACAATGTCACTCAGTTCTCTGACCTCATGAACTATATACTCAAATTCAGTGATCCTGCATTATTGAGAATTATTTTTAACAACATATTAACAATTCGGTGGGTATCTCTTCCAAATTCATTGGAAGCAAAGAATTAGAAACCCACTGTTTAGTTAACAGAACTTACAGAGCAAGCATTCAAATCCAAGCATACCGGAGACTACACAGTTTATCTGACATATCTCATGCCTTCCTTGATGACTCGGGAACTATCTCATCTCTGTATCAGGGTTTGCTCTAATAACTCAAACTTAGGATACTTAACATTCTATCCTTTTACATTTCTCAGTAAGAATCTGCATTTTAAATAATCAAAATAATTTTTAAAAGGGATGAGTAAATAATTTAAAAATCTATAAAAAGTCATGCTTATATTCCTTATCAGTTACCTACACTTCCATAGGGCCAGCAAAATTCTTATAAGTAAAAATCAGTAAGCCAAAGAAAACCCTCAATTAGACCTTAGAAAGGATCACATTATCTACAGATTAATAAACTAACACAGAGCTGGACGCTGTGGCACATTCCTGTAATCCCAGAAACTTGGGAGGCTGAGGAAGGAGGATTATGAGTTCAAAGCCAGCCTCAGCAACTTAGTGAGGCCCTAAGCAACTCAGTGAGACCCTGTACCTAAATAAAATACAAAATAGGGCTGGGGATGTGGCTCAGTGGTTGAGTGTACCAAAACAAAAAAAAGAAAGAAAGAAAGAAACTAACATGGAAACTGAGCTCAGAGACAAACCACGGAACAAACTACAAAATTTTAAAGAGGATTCAGAGGCTAATAAGAGAATAGTTTTTTAAATGTCCAAAAAGCAGCTAAAAGAAATGGGAGTTAGAGAAACATGGATTATGAGGCTGGAGGGGGCTCCTTATAGTCATTTCATTCAAGCCCTTGGTTGAAAGATGAAAACCTAAGACCTAGGACTGGAGCTCAATGGTAGAGTACTTGCCCCTGGGTTCTATCCCAATACCACAAATGAACAAATACACAAACAGAAAAGACATAAAATAAAATAAAAGACAAAAACAAACCCAAGACCCAGAGAGATGCAATGGTGTGCCAGATGGCCTGCTTCAACAAGGACAAGCAGCCTTGACAGAGGGTGTGTTTGCTTTTTGGACAGCAAGATGTACGTGTCATTTCATCTTATTTGATAGCACTTACTTAGATTAAAAAAGAAACGGACACTCAAAACATGAAATGTTAATGCATACGTGAAACAGTAATATCCTAATGTTCAAAACTACCTGGGGGGCTGGGGTTATGGCTCAGTGGTAGAGCACTTGCCTAGCACACTTAAGGTGCTGGGTTGAATCCTTAACACCACATAAAAAAATAAATAAAATGGGGGTATCATGTTCATCTACAGCTAAAAATATATATATTTTTAAAAACTATATGGAAGCCGAAATTATGCTGACTACAAAACTCAAGGAGGAAAGAGCTCCTGTCCCAAAGCCCAGAGCTCTTCTTACTCTACTGGGAGTTGTAGGAGTAGAGCCTCCTGAACTGCTTAGAGGGACTGAAAGGCTCCCATCCCCCAGTCTTGGTAACTAGATGAGTAGCTCTTCATTTGTAAAACTTGGGAGAAAAAAGACAACTGGGGTAAAAAGCATTTTAAGTGCTCTTAAAAATCTAATGTTCCAGGGCTGGGGAGATAGCTCAGTCGGTAGAGTGCTTGCTTTGTAAGCACAAGGCCCTGGGTTCGATCCCCAGCACCCCCCCAAAAAAAAAAAATCTAATGTTCCATGACTGATTTAACTTTGTATATGTGTGTCGGGGGTGGGAGTTGTGGGGATGGCACCCGGGGCCTCACAAATGTTAGGCAAGCACTCTATTACTGAGGTGGCTCCAACCCCTCCATGACTGATTTTTAAAAAAATTACAAGCAACCCCCCCATATATGTATGTATATATTGAGCTGCTAATGGTATGGGTTTTCACCTGAGTTATGCTTCAACACCTAACTCCCTATGGAGCCCTCTGATTGCCCCACATTTCTTCTCTTCTCTGACCTTTCACCTTTGTAGACATGAGCTGGACCTGTGGTTTTCAAATACTGCCCCAAGAATCGATGTGTTCATGCCAAAGTTATCTCCAGTACATAAAGCACTGAGAAAAAGGTGAGCATGGTGAGTTTCCATTAAGCTTAATCTGTTCAATTTTTAAATTTGGGAGATTATACCCTTTCTAATAATAGGAGATAACATTTTTTCAAACATGCTTCAATCATAAAATAAAAATTCGCAATTCCCCCCAATTAAAAGGCCTTTTGTAAATGATCTGTGAAATTCCAAAGAGCACAAACTATCAGAGAGGGATGACTTGAGCCTGGGAACGTGAGGAGAGTATTACCACAGGTTACCACAAAGATATGGAACAGGCTTCTTTTGGTTCCAAATCAGGGCACCTTGTTAACCTTCAACTCAGCCTGTCACCACCAGATTCAATTACCTTTTAAGGGCGCCCACCGACCTCGCTCCTCAACTGCTAATCACTTTTCTTATTTCATGAATCAAAGTTAGCAGCCTACTAAGCTTGGCCAAGGTTTCCAGACCATGCCTTAACAAGAGTCCATGGCAAGAGGAGGATTTTTGACAATTTATTTCATTAAGTGATAATAATAATAAAACAACATACTTAATAAATTATAGTTTGTCCATATGGTTTTAGTTTGACAAAGGGGTGTCTGAGCATGATTTTCTGGCAGGTTGTGTATCCCTCTGGATATCTGCAAGAAAAACGGAAGCCATGCTGGGCTCTGCCAATCCATGAGCCCACAGCTAGTGGGTGGAGAGTGGAGAGCATCCAAATAAATGCCATGTGCAATCTGAGAGCTGACTATCACCTGTTCCCATCTTGCTTCCACATTCACCTGCAACTCATAGGCCTCTGTGGAGTACATGGTGGATATAGTGAAGGCTATTATATAAGTGTCTTTGTTGTATGCAGAGTACTTGGAATCTGTAGTAGTCTTTGGATTTGTACCTGAAAAGGCTGAAAAGGGTTTCAGCACATAGGAAAGGTAGAGGCACTCAAGCCATTGTGCTGGGTGAAGATTGTGAAGGCCCTTCACGGAGGGGTAGGCAATCAAAATACAGGGGGAGGACACACCATTTTGGCACACAGGTGAGCTTTTCTGAGGCTGGCTGCAAGTCCAAATGGCTACTAGGCATTATATAATTTAGTAAGTATTTTATTATTATCACTTTATGAAGCAAATTGTCAAAATTCTCTTCTAGCCATGTTAAGGTATGATCTAGAAACTTGGACAAGGCTAGAGGCTTGCTAACTTTGGTTTATCAACCAAGAGCCATCTTAACTGATGTTCCCCACACCTAATGTATCCCTCCAACCCTCCCCAGATGATTATATTCCTCCTTACAGGCTGACAGGTGGAGGTGGCTTGGGAGGATGGCACTGTTCACACTGTGTCCTAGAATAAGTCACACCACCAAATATATCACTCCAATGAGGTTAGGTAACATTTGTCATGGTCTCCCCACTATGATTCGTTTGACCTTTTCCTGTGTTTCTATAGTCTTCATGAGACATTTCTTATTGTCATTACCAACGTTTATTGCTTTTACACTCATCTGATGTGATGGGGTAAAAGATGTTTATGGAACCCCCCCCCATAACTAAGCACAAGCCCAGTCCCCAAGATGACCTACTAAGGCCAAGTCTGCCCTGTTGGGGGTGCAGAGGTGGAGTGAGTACCTGTATTCTGATGAAAACCAATGTCTCTAACTGGGAAGGTCTGTAAGTGGAAATGCTCAGTTTATATCCAGGATCAGGCCCTTTATTTTTATGGTACCAGGGATTGAACCCAGAGGTACTTGACCACTGAGCATATCACCAGTCCTTTTTATATTTGATTTAGAGACAAGGTCTCAATGAGTTGCTTAATGCTTTGCTAAATTACCAGGGCTGGCTTTGAACTCAGGATCCTCCTGCCTCAGCCTCCCAAACTGCTGGGATTATAGGTGTGTGCCACCATGCAAACTGAATCAGGCCCCTGAAAGGACCCAGAAAGATGAGGCCTCCACATGTGCCCAATTCCTGTAGGATTGAAAGACACCATTTGAAATGAGTGTTGGTGGCCAGCTTGATCTGTTTTATTCAGGGGAATACCTACACTGCCAGTCCTGAGGGGTGGGAACCAGGGAAGGCTCAAGGCAGGGCTGGCAGGGGGGGGTCAGGCCTAGCAGCTGTTCTGAATTAAGTCAGTCTCCATAAGCAGCAGGAGGAAACAAAAATGTGGGGGTTAACAAGCGATTAATTAGCATTGCAGCCTGTTTTGCTTCCATGGAATAGTGTCTGATGCTCAGTACAATCTCCTTCCTTTTCATTACCACATTTGAGACATGTAGAGTGCTTCTCAAATATTCCTGATGGAAATTTAAGTTTGATTGTGACTTGTGTCCCTTAATAGGTGCTAGAGCTGCACATATCCACACATGCACACCCCACACTCTCACATGCAGACTTGTACAACAGCAGCAAATGCATCTGCCATTTCTTGGCTTGGGAAACGCCAAGCACATCTCTGGTCCCAAAGGCCATGTTTGAAGGTCACTGGTAAGGAGACAGTTTCTGTAGAAGTGAGCAGTGACTGCATCCCAAATGTTAAGTTCTCTTGCCTGAGCAATTATCCCCAAGAAGTGGGGAGGTGTTCACATACATGCTTATCCAGTAGTCTATCTGGAACTCTCCACATGTCACTCATGGGGTTCTTTACAGCAGGGCACATTATGTTCTATGAAACCTGAGAAAGTGCTCAACAACCTGAAATGCTGCAAAGACCAATAACTGGCTGTCTAGCTCCAAAAGAAGAAATTTAATATAAACTTTTCTAATGTAATATTATAATACAAGCAGGGCAGAAAAACCAATAATCCAAATAAGGGGATAGAAGACATCTTGCAAACTCTGTCCAAGAAACACCTGGAAATGATTTCTCATAGTAAAAGGTAGAAATTGCAAATTAAGGTAAGATTTTAACCCCTTATTTTTGCAGATTTGGTATCAGTCACAAAAATTTTCTACTAATGGTCACTATTAAATTGCTTTATATATGTCCTGTTTAGCTTTACTATACAGAATACAGATTTAGAATTTAGCATCGATCACATTTTATTTGTTGACCTTTTACTTAATATCCACTTAAAACACCAGCTCTCAAACCACTGGAGAATATCTAACCTGAAGTACAATGCTCTGTGTGAAAATCAAGTTCAAGTCATATCACTGTTTCTAGGGCAAGTAACTTGCCACAAGCTCAAGGAAGAGCTCTCTCTCCAGGGTCATGGCTTTGTCCTTGGTTGATGTTTAAGTGAATTGCTTAATATATATTTACTCTTGTGTACATGAAGTCACTAGTTTCCAAAAGCTCTGAAATTATTTTCAAAGTAGGTTTTATATAGATTCTCAGGAAATTAGTCCACTACAGGGAACACAAGGCTGTACTTGGAGTCGGGGAAAACAGCCCATCTGTTCCCAATTTACCATCAGCTTCTTGACACAGACAAGGATTTCTTGATCTCTGTGCTATCCATATTTGGGCCAGGGTCATTCTTTGTTGCTCATGGGGTTGCCCTGTGCACTGTAAGATGTTAGGTAGCACCCCTGGCCTGTACTTACTATGAACCAGTAGCCATCATACCCCCATGATGTGACAATCAAAAATGTCTCCAAAAATGTTGCCAAATGTCCCTTAAGGAGAGCAGTTGAAAACTACTGATATAGATCACCATCTTGCACTGAAAGTTTGGACGTTACTAGGTTCAGCCCCATTCTGCTTCTTACTAGCTGGTTAACCTTGCCCAAGTTACCTGGTTTTCTTTATTCCCTGTATATTTTACTCTAAAAACACAAGTCATTATACCACTTCCTCACAGGTTGTGGATGAAGAGAAAAATGTGCCAAATATCTGGTAGGCATCCATGAATATCTGTTCCTTCTTTCCTTCCTCTTGTGTGTTCCACTATAGTATTTAAACATTAGAAAATAGGAATGCTGGGAGAGGGGAGAGAAAAACAGAGGATCTTCTCTCCATTGTACTGGAGCAATGATTCCAGCACCAGGCTATCAGACACATAGCTACATCCCTCAGAGGCAACCATCTGCAGCTGTACTTCAAAGAGGAATCACAGATTCTAAAGGTATGTTCTACCCCCCAATATGTTTATAGAACACTCCTAAACCTTCCCAACACTCTGGGATTATTCTATCGCCACAGCTATAATCAGCTACATATCAATGTCCAGGTGGGCTTCCATTTAAGAAAACCATGTAAAACAAAACACATAGCTCTAAGGGGACTTATTTTCATCCCCAAATGATTCCTCTACGAGTTTTTGAAGAGCTTTCTTAACATATCCAAGATATAACTCTATGTATAAAAAACTGGTTTACACACAGAAACACCAGGATAGCAGTTATTGTTCACAACTGTTTTTGTAAAGTGGGGCAGAAGCACACTTTTAACCCTACACATTTAGATTTTTCTCTTTATTTATTTATTTTTAACGCTGGGACCTTAATGTGTTAGGAAAATTTTAATGTTCCCTTTTTTTTCTTTTTAACAGTTTTACTGAGGTATAATTTATTTACCATAAAATTCACCCATCTTAATACTTTTTAGTAAATGTACACAGTTGTGCAATCATCATCACAATTCAATTTTTGAAACTTTACAATTGATTCCCAAATCAAATGGCTATTAAAAATTCCTAGGGCAAAAAAAAAAAAAGAAAAGAAAAAGTTGTGAAAATGTAACAAGTAATTGGAGGTTACTTTCTGTGGTAAATTATACTTTGAAATATTTTTATATATTGCTAAGGCTCATTTATGACATCAATGTTGAAATCACCTTAGCATGAATAATTTTTAAATGAAACATTTTTTGAGGATATAAAAGACTCATATTGGACTTTATCTAGTTATCAAATTCAAAAAGTGCCTTGTATCAAGAAAAAAAAATTCCTAGGGCATAAGGAAATACTTTTACACTTCCTGGTCCAAATGAACCACAGTCCCCAGGCATCCATAAGAGATCTAATGACAAGTTGAAGTTAGCCTTCATATCTTCTGAACCATATTCATGGTCCAAATTTAACCTTAAAGGTACCAACTCTTGGCCCCTAAACTGACTACAGTGTAAACTGTGCTCGGTGGGTCAAGTTGAAGATAAAGGGGAAATCTTCACCTTTCATCAGCTAAAGAGAGGGTGGTGTTGACATAAAGAGATAGAAATGGGGCTGGGCGTGGTGGCACATGCCTGTAATCCCAGCAGCTGGGGAGGCTGAGACAGGAGGATCACAAGTTCAAAGCCAGCCTCAGCAAAAGCAAGGAGATAAGCAACTCAGTGAGACCCTGTCTCTAAACAAGATATAAAAAAGGGCTGGGGCTTAGTGGTTAAGGGCCCCTGGGGTTCAATCCCTAGTACAAAAAAAAAAAAAAAAAAAAAAGGAAATGAGAAGAGTTGGAGGAGACTTGAATAGAATGGAGGAAAAAACCAATTCAAAGATGCCAAGCAACTAAGGAGGAATGAGAAGGACTTTCTCCAAGTCAATTAGTTGAAACTAGGTGGCTTAGTTCACAGGCTGCCTCCTATCTGGAGGTCTGTTGCTATGTGCTCTAGAGGCAAAGGCACTGAAAATTTCTCTGTGGTATTGAAGTATAACAATAAATCCTGCCATGTGGTGGGAACTACAATATATGGCATAATAAAAGTAAATGTTATGGCACTTGACTCTGTGGCCTATAATCTCCCATTCAATCGGAACAGAGATTATGGTATCAGCAAGAGAAAACTGGACAATTTAATTTTCCTTTCTATTCATGTGCAGGCCTATGTTGGAGCTGTTCCATGTTTTCTATTATGTTACTTGAAATATGGCCGTGTAGTTTGATGCAAACAATATCTCAAACTGACATCAGCAACTTAGTTTTGGACCAATTGATTTCATTCTAAATTATTGTTGGCTGACAGATGCTGGTAGCTGCCCACATGAGATCTGAAAAAAGTCATGTTCTCTAATTTAATATTACAATAATTTTAAATTACAGCTTTATTAAGAGGAAACAGATTTATTTATAGCTAACACTGATGATTTCTAATGACTTTCAGGACTATATTATGCTATTCACTGAAACCCACATTTGGACAGCTTCAATTGTCTAAAGCACTAACAAAACATTCGGGTACAAATAACTTCCTCCTTGATTCAAAGCAATGAAGAAATGCTACAAAAGCAGCCCTCAAGAGAGCCACCCGCTCTGCAATGCCCTTTTCTCCTTGGCTGATCTATGTACAAAGAACATTTCTGCTGCTGGGCCTAAAGACATTCTGCTTAAAATCTGTTCCTCCCTTGGATTCTGAGATGTTGCAAGATCACACTTTTCCATTAACTGTGGACTTTGCCAGGGTTTTATCTTTTTTGCAGGGGTGGAGGGGGTGTATTGGGGATTGAACTCAGGGGCATTCAACCACTGAGCCACATCCCCAGCCCTATTTTATATTTTATTTACAGACAGGGCCTCACTAAATTGCTGAGGCTGGCTTTGAACTTGGGATCCTCCTGCCTCAACCTCCTGAGCCACTGGGAATACAGGCGTGTGCCACTATACCTGGCTCAGGGTTTGATCTTGAGCCCTAAATTCATCTTCACTTCCCTCTCTCCCTCCCTTCCTTCCTCCCTCCCTTCCTTCCTTCCTTCCTTCCTTTCTTCCTTGTTTTTTTCTTTCTTTCTTTATTTTTGGTACCCAGGAATTGAAGGGACACTTAACCACTGAGCCACATGCCCAGCCCTTTTTATATTTTATTATATATATATATATATATATATATATATATATATATATATATTTGTTTACATTTTATTTTGAGACAAGGTCTTGCTAAGTTGCTTAGGCTGACTTTGAAGTCAAGATCCTCCTGCCTTAGCCTCCCAAACTGCTGGGATTACAGGCATGTACCACCTCACCCGGCTTCATCATCCCCTTTCTTATGGTAAAGATTATCTTCTTTCTGACCCTACAGCCACTTCTAAGCAAACAACATTAATAATAAGCATTTCAATTAGTATTGTTTTCTGAAGCCCACTAAGTGGTTTGACAGAATTCTGGAAGACAAGGCAAACACAGATAAGGAAGTAGAAGCTCAGAGAGTCTGTAAGTTACAGAAAGCCATTCAGCCTGGAAGCTGAAGATTCAGCACTCAAACCCAGGTCTGCAGATGCCAATTCTGCAACCTTCTCTCCTGCCACTGCTTCCAGGGAACTCCTAATCTCTATCTGCAATCCTTGCCAGTCTCTGGAGCCCCAGACCTCTATTTTCAGACATCCAGCACTGATACAGGGATGTATGCCCAAATCGCAAAGTCAACATGCTTAACTAAATCCATCACATTCCCCCCCTAAACCAGCTCCTTTTGCTGACATGCTCATTTCTACTCAGGTCATTTTTACCCCAGTCATCCAACCCTAAAAACCTCACAACTAACATATCATTCTCTCTTCCTCCCTGCTCCCACAGCCAAGATGTTACTAAGGTCTAGCAATAATTCTCCTGTATTGCTGCTTTTACATCCTTTCCTTTATCCCCAATCCTTTGTGAGCAACTTAATTCTGGCTCTCTCTCTTACCTCAAGTATCAAATAACCCAACTCCTTGACACCTAGCTTCCTTTCCTCTAATTGGTCCCACAAAGCTATCCTAATTTTTAATTGTGATCATGTCACTTAAATGTCAACCATCAATGGCTCCCACTACAGAATAAACTACAAATCTATCCCCTGTAAACGCAATCTGGTTCCCACTTGTATTTCCAAGTCAACTCTCCTTCTTCCCAGAAGAAACACTACTGCAGCCAGGCTGGTTTACACATAACTGTCAATACTATCCATGTGGTTTCCCTGCCCACCTTCTCCCCTGACTAATAAAAATCCAACTTCAAGGAATGGATAATTCCATCTTCCTTTATGGAGCCGATCCCAACAGGCCAGTCCTGGGGAAGATCCTTTCTTTTGATTAGCATTACTTTCTACCACTCAGTCATCATTTGCTGCTTTAAAGGGCTCAAACAGATCTAATGCCAATAGAAGGCAGGGCCTATAAGAGGGCCTTAGTGCCCAGGCAGCCTTGTATTTAAATAGCAGGTACTCAAGTATTTATTGGTTGATTGAATAGTTACCAATTATCATTTAATGCAATGCAAATAATATATATATTAAGTGGTTAATTTGAGGTATTACAGTCTTCTGGGACTAATGCTTTCTTGGCAAAATGAAAGAACCAAACCTCAGCATCATCTTTCTGGGTTCCCAAATACATACATCTGGTGCTTAGTTTCCACAGTATGAAAAGCTTCTATAGACTTATCCTTTCCCCATCAATGCCCCCAACATTTCCAAACTAGTTGATTAAACTGGAAAACATACTATTCATGTTTGGGTGATAGCCTTGTTAGATATCTCCAAACTCAAAAAAATAAAGGCTAAAGGTCAATGCTCTTCACAAGCAATACATAGGGCTCTGTGTACTCTGGAGGTGGAAAAATGCTTCCCTTCCTGCGTTAGGCCCCACCTGACCTTCACCAACATTTGCCGGCCAGTCATTCTGAGGCCCAAATATGGACCCCAGTGGTAGAACTGGAACTGCATCAGGCTCATTTTGATGATTCCCTTTCATTCACAGATGATCACTGCTCTGCTTCTCCCTGTCTTTTCACCAGATTGAATGCTACAGCAGGCCAGAGTTCCTGCTATTATTGCATCAGCCCAAGCTGTCAGGTTATGCTCTGTGACTGGGCTTCTCAAAGGCTGGCCGAGGATGTAAACCAGCTTCTGGAAACAGGGCAAGTACTTTTGGTATTTACAGTCATGACCACATATTCTACCCACAAGCCTTCATGAGGTCAGGCCAGAGAGTGCAGGTCAGCAGTTTGCAAAGATGCAATTCTATTAGCAGATTCATAAGAAAACAGCAGCACCCAAATGGGAGGAAAACCAGGCAAGAAGAATGCTCATGTCAAGCACTCTAGCGCTTTTATAAGGCCTGCCAACTGTTGAACATTTGTTTCTAAATTGAGTGGCCAACACAGATGATGCTGGAAATCAATATTCCATGTCAAATCAATCTCTGATAATGATTGCCAGAGGCTGAGGGGTGGGGTGTGTGCAGGAAGGAGGTGGGTGTGGTCAGAAAAGAGCAATGTGAGGAATCCCAGTGGTGACAGAAATGTTGTGTTTTGTCTGTGGTGGTGGATACACAAACCTACACATATGAAAAAATTTGTGGAGAACATAACACACACAGTTATTAGCAAAACTGGGCAATCTGAGTAAAATTGGTAGATTGCATCAACATCAGTGCCCTGGTTGCAATGTTGTACTATAGTTCTAGAAGATATTATCATGAGGGGGTGGGACTGGATAAGGGTATACAGAGATCTCTGCCATTTCTTACAAGTGTCTGAATCTATAATAACCTCATAACACAAAGCAAACTAAGATATAGCAAATTTCAAAATATAGCCCTCTACAATACACAGAATATGAGAGAATGCTAGTAGGTACAAATAAATGATGTAAAGCTAAACAAGTTTGATCCCTGAATCTGGACTTTCTAACAGAGTTATCATCCAGGTGAAACCACCAAGAACCTCATCTCCATCCAGGGATACCTAAAATGAAACTGACTTTTGTTTACCCAAAGAGATTTTAGCCCCTTTCCTGTTAATCACATGGTGGTATCTTGACCTTGAGAAAACTCACTCACGTAGGTGACTAAGTGGCAATTACCATACCAAAGCTCATTTTAAACCCAGAGTCCAAATACTTAGTGCTGGATCTACAATGAACCCTGCCATTTTGCATTTGCACTCATTCACTTTATGCTAAATACACATATCACTGGAAAAATGTGCTAGTGCCCACTTTCACAAAAAGGTTTATTCATCATTTCTTTTCATTAGACTTTGCAAGGAGTTTCTGCTAAAGCCAGGAAGGGGAAAAATCCTAAGCATTCTGTTTACATGCAGAAAACACCATCACTTCCCTTCTTTACAAATCTGTGACATCTAAAGCCAAGCAAGGGCTGGCAGCCTGGCATTTCAATGGTCATGTTAGTTCTCATCACGCTGCTTGAAGCGGGAAGGAGGGATCTGCAATTCCTTTCCAACTCTGGAACAAGAAGCAGAACAATGTCTTTACTTACCAATATCATTGCTGCGATCTGAGAGATCCTTGTCCAGGATGCTGGATAGCGTACTGCCCGTCAATTCAATCTTTGGACCGTCACCCCTACATTAAAAACACAAGTCCGAACATTTAATAATTGGTATGTGTTCTTGTCATTCTGTGAGCTTTCTTGCTGTATACATGTTAAGGAGGGTGTGTGCATGGGGCAAGTGGCACTGTTGCCTGTGAGGGAGCCACAGGGAACCAATGGGAGCCAATGAGCTGCCCAGCCACATGGGCCGTGGTACAATCTGGGAGTGGTCTGGATGACCCCCTCTCCTGCACATAGATATGAAGATGGCTATTTTAATGACTGCTCGCCAGTGCACCTCCAGCCACAAACCCTCCCTCTGAATACACGGGGTGCAACGTAGGACCGCTCCCGCCCCATGGCCAAATAAGCACTGGCAAACTGGGAGCTTCCCTTTTAAGGAACACGGAATTTAGCCAATGCTGCTTGTCAAAGGTCAGCTACTTTTAACCTTGAGGAAAAGGTTCTCTGGCCTGGGGCTGAGGCATCAGCCAGGCTGTTGACAGGCACAAGGTGTCGAGTTGAGATCTGGCAGCCTGAAAGCTGGCACTGGGGCACAGGTCTATAAAATTAGATGGCTCCTGGGTGCGTGCCCCTGTGCCCATCAGGACACAAGTGATTTCCTGTATCTGGGCTGGAAGCAGCACATGTTTGGGATGGGAACAGGCCTTCAGGACAATGAGAGAAACACAGCTTCCTCACACACTAGCACAAGGTTCTTCCAAATTCCTCTAAAAGGGCAGTTCTTTGGTCCTTTCAGGGAGATGAGTCCTGAACAAGATTATCCAAGGCCTGTGATGGCAGTGCAACAAGGGAAAGATCCTTGCTCATAAAATGAGAAGGAGAAGCTGAGCAGTTGTTCCAGCAAAGCAACAGAAATAGTCCCTCTCATAGCTCCTGAAGGTCACCATAGACTGAAGCTCAACTACACAAGGAAGAACAGTCATTCAACAAGCACATGCCAAATACCTACTGTGCTGGGGATATGGAGAGGGCCAAGTCAGGTGGTACCTACTTTGGAAAGAAGCATGGTCTAAATGGGAGAGACAGTCAAACAACCATAAGCCCATATGGCATAGGCCATGCACAATACAGGTATGACACAGTCCTGTGTTTGTTCAGGGGATCTATATGGCCCAGGATGGAAGGCATATCAAAGAGACAGCATTACAGCTGGGCCTTGGAGAAAAAGGGAAAGAAGTCATATTTGTAAGAGGCATGACTGAGCAGGGACTCATGGGTAGATAAGGGTGCACGTGTGCCCAGAGGTCCTTAGAGAGAAGCAAGAGGAAAAAAGGTGGCAACGTTGGAGAGGGCCACGCTGTGCTGGGCTGGGTGTGATAGAGTTTGGTGTGTCTTGGAGGTAGCGAGGGGTGGAAGGAAGGCTGCAGCAGAAGACCTGTAAACTTGCAAGGCAAGGAGGGTGGTGGAAGCAGGCTGGGCCCAAGGGCATGGCCTTTACTAAGAGTAATATCACCAGAATACTGCTCTATGAGTGTGCACTATGGGATTTACTGGGCCTTTCAGAACTAGATTGAAATACAAGATTAGGCAGAGCATGCTCTACTAAACTTGGAAAGGGGAAATAACTTGGGCTTCATAAAAGGGCCTTTATTTCTTGCCTCATCCAACTTCCCATGACTGTGGGGCCCTCAAGCCAGGGTTCTGTTGCAGACTCTTTCTCCATCCCCTGGCCACCACAGCTCAGATCCCTCAGTGCCACTGAGTCAAATAGGTCCTGAGCCAACTAGAGTGGTGGGATGGGGGAAATATATTTCAACACATTTTATTTTCAGGGCTCTGGCATCCAGTAATTTGAAGGTACAGTCAATTCCCCATATGCATGTGTTCTGCATCTGTGGATTCAACCAACCTAAGACTGTGTATGTATAACTCAGCAGCAATAAAACAAATAATCTGATTTTTTAAATGAATAAATGAGTGACCTGAATAGAGGTTTCTCAAAAGAGGATATACCAATGGTCAACAGGCTTATGACAAAAAAAAAAGAAAAAGAAAAAACAAAAAACCGCTCAACATCATTAATTGTCAGGGAAATGCAAATCAAAAACACTATACCTCATCCTACCTCAGTTAGAATGGCTATTATAAAAAAGACAAAAAATAAGAAGTGCTGGAAAGGACATGGAGAAAGAGGAACTGTCATATACTATTGGTGGGAATGTAAATTAGTACAGTCACTACAGAAAACAGAATGGAGGTTCCTCAAAAAACTAGAAGTAGAACTGTTGTATGCTACAGCAAACCCCCTTTAGGTATACAGCCAAGAGGAATGAAATTGTTATGTCAAAGAGACATCTGTACTTGCATGCCTATTAAAACACTATTCATAATAGCCAAGATATGAAATAAATCTTTGTGCTCACTGATGGATGAATACATAAAGAAAATGTGGTATACACACACACACAAACATACATGTGTATACAATGGAATATTATTCAGCCCTAAAAGTAATGAAATTCTGTCTTTTCCAGCCTGGGAAGAGGCAGAGGTGGGAAGAGGGGGATTAAAGAGTACAGGAGTGCAGTTGGATGGGAGGAATAACTTCTAATGGTCTTTTTTTTAGAACTGAGGATTGAACCCAGGGGTACTCGACCATTGAGTCACATCCCCAGCCCATTTTTACATTTTATTTAGAGACAGGGTCTCACTGAGTTTCTTAGGGCCTCGCTTTTGCTGAGCCTGGCTTTGAACTCTCGATCCTCCTGCCTCAGCCTCCTGAGCTGCTGGGATTACAGGCATGTGCCACCATGCCCAGCACTTCTAATATTTTATAGCATAGTAGAATAACTAAGGTTGACAGAAATTGACTATTTCAAAATAGCTAATAGAGAAGATTTTGAATGCTGTCAACACAAAAATGATAAATGCTTGAGGTGGCAGATATACAAATTACTGTGATATGATCATTATAACCTTTTATACATGTATTGAAATATCACACTGTACCCCATAAATATGTAAAATTACCACCTGTCAATTAAAAATAAAAAATTGAAAAAAGAAAAATATTCAGTGAAAACACTGCATCTGTACTGAACACATATAAACTTTTTTGTCTTGTCATTATTCCTTGAACAATACAATATAACACTTATTTGCATGGAATTTACATTCTATCAGTTATTATAAGTAATCTACATATGATTTAAAGTACAAAGAAGGATATACATAGGTTAAATTGAAATACAAGACCATTTTACATTAGGGGCTTGAGCATCAAAGGATTTGAGTATCCTTGGAGGGGGTTCTTAGAAATGATCCCCGCATGGGTACTCAGGGATGACAATAAGAAATATTTTAGAAATGAAGAATTATTAGTAGTAAAGCATCATTATCATTTTAAAATATCATCATTATCATTTTAAGTCTTTCTTTCCCCAGATAGAAAAGAATAAGTTCTTGAATATTACTTGTTAGCTACAGGGCTTGAAGGATTTGGGGGTTTCGTCCTCTAAACTAACAGACTCAACTCAAGTTATACTCACAGCCAGACAGTCTCAACCATTCTGGAACACACCAGGAACCAGAACTTACACGTTCTGCCTGGGGAGAGAGGCCATTCAGATAGTGTGACTAGTTAATTTTGCCAGGCTGGGGTTTTTTGTTGTTGTTGTTGTTTTTCTTTTTGGCTTTCTTTATCTGGTCAAGAGGGAAGATGGTTTGAGATGAAATCCTGGTGGGAGGCTCAGCAGTAAATAAGAGGGACTATTGGAGAGAAGGAGTTTTGCTCTTGAGTTAATCACATACATCTCAGAACAATGTGGCTGCTTCTGAATGTGTGGTTTATTTTGGTAACCATCAATCTTGGAGCTGCTGTGTTCCTCTTTGATTTGACAGCTGGAAGCTTCCAGTCCAACATGAACCTATCTTGAGGGGTTGTTGGGAGATTCTGTTGTATATTATTGTACTCATCATATCTTGAATTTTATTACTTTTCTACCCTTATTTCCCTTTTACTGTCACTTTCAACTATTTTATTCTTTTATTTGGGATCTAGTTTTTAAATAATTTTCAAATATTTTATTTAACTGACAATAATTATACATATTTAAGGGGTACAGTGTGATGTTTCAAAACACATGTGTTGTGAAATGATCAATCAGGCTAATTAGCATATCCATCACCTCAACTAATTATCATCTTTTTGTGGTGAGAACATTTACAATCCTTTCTTTAGCTGTTCTGAGACTGCAACACATTATTAAATATAGTCATGATGCTGTGTAATCAAGCACTAGACTTTATTCTTCCTCTCTGAAACTTTGTGCCCTTTGACCAATGTCTCCCCTTTCCCTGTCCACTGCCCCCTCCTCCAGCCACTGGTAACTGCTATTCTACTCTCTTTCTGAGTTTGACATTTTTAGATTCCATATATGACATTTGTGTACATAGTGATCTTCTTCACTTAATCTTCAGAAGAGGTCTTTGTTATTTATCCCTTACTAGTTTAATGCTTTGTACATGTAGGTATGTCCAAAAAAGTTGCTGTAAATGAATAGGCTAACATTATGATTTGTCTGGACCTTGTACACCTTAGGCAATAATCTGTGAATAAGTTGCATTCTTGATCCTATTCCTAACCTATCTTAGTTCTTTCAGACTGACAATATACTGTAAACTGGTAGCTTATAAAAAATAAAAATTCATTGCTCACAGTTCTGGAGGCCTGGAAGACCAATATCAAGATGCCAGCAGATTCAGGGTCTGTTGAGGGCTGCTCCCTGATTCATAGATGTTGTCTTTTCACCATGTCCTCAAGTAGTAAAAGGCTGAAAGGTCTCTTATAAGGACACTAATGCCATTTGTGAGGGCTCCACGCTTGGGACCTAATTACCTTCCAAAGGCCCCACCTCCTAATCCAACACCTTGGGGATTAAAGGAAAAGTCATTATGCTACAAGTTGGCCAAAGTGGCTGCTCTTTAATTGATATTTGGTGTGCTCTGGGTGGACTCGAGCCAGGGAGAGGGCTTTCTGACTCAGGGAAGAGTTTCATATCTCTGGGATTAATCTATAGGTTCGGTACAGATGGTCTGCTACCCTGATCCATGAGAAACCAACTAACTATGCCCTAGTGACTCCTCCCCAGACCTAAAGCACCAGGCACATTCTGACAGGAAGGAGATTAGGATCTTGCTCATCTCTCTAACTGAGCCCTGATCTCTCATGCCAAGAGCCAGACACAAGCTTCAGTGGAAATAATCTATGTAGGGCCAGAAGCAAGCCTATTTTGAAAACACAGTAGGTGTAGTTTAAAAAAGGTTCTGATCCTTCCAAGTAGGGGAACTGCAGCTGGTGTTTTGACAGTGCTCAGACTGTGGGTGTATAAGCATTTTACAATGTCTATTTGTAAATGCCTTTCACTGTATTTATAGCCTCTTTACAACAATGCTAATGAACTTCAGTTCTTAAAAAATACCAGAATTTCTGAAATTCACTGAAGCACATGTCTGGAGTGCCTGGCATCCAATGAGGATACATCTCTCCATAGTCCCCATTCTTCCCTAGTCTGCCTAATACAAGGGTACCTTTTTAGCAAAACAGGGTGTTGTTGAATTCCAAGCAAAAGGAAGAAGACCATCCTTTTATCATTTACCAGTTCCTGTGAGTGTTTTTGTTTGGTGGGTTTTATGGTCATAGCTGTTAAATAAAAGAACACAGTAGAAGGCTGGCAATACAAAGCACCATCTATCCAAAGGTTTCAGAACAAAGTTATCCTGGCTCATTTCTGATTTTGAAATTAAAATAATGCTATTTTGTGTATTTTTCTTAGCAGCTTTAGTTATAGACACTTAAAATATGTGCCTTGAATAGATAACTAGCAACTAAGAGTCTCCTTACTTTTCTGTACAAGGAGGCTAAATCACAGAAAAGGGACTGAATGGTTGAGGGAACTGAGGAGGGAAAAATAGAACCTAAGATTCCATGGAAATAACAACAGCAGCTACTGCTTGCTGAATGCCTACCACATGTCAGGCACTAGAAGAGCATCCTTCATGTGTTAGGCATTCCAACCTCACAACCACCCCTGGAAGTATCCACTATGTCCTGAACCTCCTTCAGGGGCAGGTTCCTCGATTCTACTGCTGGGAAAGCTGTCACTGGGTGGCTTCTAGCTACTGGCCCCTCCAGGGTCTGTCTCAGCTGTAGAGAGCCTCCTTGGCTGAGGCACTCCCTCTCTAGGGCAGCCCACACCCCACCATATAAAAGTCTCAGTGATTTCAGTGCAACATGGGACAACTCAGATGGGCCATTTTAGCTCCAAAGCTCCTTGTGGATTTGGCAGATGCTTTTTGAGTGAGTATCACAATTTGACTTCTCCCTCTGCCCAATCATGCTTCCTTCTCCCTTACATGGGTATGGAATCCTAAAACAAATTTTCAAACTCTGCTGACTCCGGGTCTGCTTCCTGGGGAACAGCACCTGTGACATTCTGAATTTCATTTTATAGGAAAGGAAACTGTCAGTGAGGTTAAGTCACTTGGCAATAAGTGTTGAACCTAAGTCCAACTGCAGAGCCCAGGCTCTTGACCACTTCTTGAAGTTGCTGAATTATTAGCTTCCTAGTCTTCCAGGCTGGGGATATGGCCATGGGCACAGTGAGTCATCGATGATGCCCAGAAGCCTGTGTCACCTCAGTTCACTGCCAGTGGGGTAAATTACCTTTGCTCCTCCAGTTAAGAAGTCCTAATAATAAACAAAAATCATGCATACAGAGGGGCCCGTTCTTACCACTTAGATCTGAGACCTAAGATGGGGCTTGCACACAGATGGGAATGTGGAAGATGCAGCATGTATCCCTTGAGAATGTGAACTCAGCCAGTGGCATGGCCCAATTTAGCCCAAGTTGGGACAGTTAAGCCAAGACATGTGGCATGGAAAAGGTGTTGAAGTGCACAGGAAGCCAAGGCAAGCAAGCAAACAAATTTGTAGCAGCACTAACAGCAGTGACAACAACAAATCCTACAAAGGACCCCCAAACCTTCTGGAGGTGAATAGAGAAGATGACAGAAAGAATGGCTCCACCCATTCCTGCTGAATAAGATTCCAAGTCCATATGGTAAATCTTTTCTGCAGTCCCTCTTCCCCTCAAAAGGATGTATTGCCATAATGCAAATGTTTGGGTTTTAACTGCCTAAAAATTTTATGGGGGAGGGGAAGAAGCTGGGAAGAAAGGAAAAGGAAAAGATAGAAAAGCCCCATTGCCTATGTGCAGGCAACCACAGAGGCACATGCTGTGTATCCTCCACTTTTTACCACTTCTTGTCCCACCCAGGAGCTGTCCACTCATACGGACAATGGCAGAGGTCAAATGTCAGATCATAAAGAAACCACCTGAATCACCCTATTTTCTTTCTTTCTCACACTGGGCAAACTTATTATCACCCCATTCTAATGTAAAGCCAGAAGAAATCACTGCTCGCTTCCAAGGTCTCAGTCCAATAACGAACCTGAGGATGTAGGGTCAATGCAAGTGAGCATTCCTCCTTGCTGCCCACTGGAACATCAGACCTTGGCTCTATGAAGCTGGGCATGGCCCTACCCAGATCAAGCCCCCACTCTGTTACAGGCAAGGGTCCTGTGCTTGGTGGAGGGAAGGGATGTGACCAGTGCCATGAGCTGACTGGTGGCAGAGCTGGAACCAGATGGAAGATTTCTGATGCCCGGTCCAATCTTTCCCCACCACACTTGAGAAGACAATAATAAAGATGAGCATGCACATGCACATGTTCTGTGCTCCAAGAGATTTTTCTCTCTCAAAATAACAACTACAAGAGGGTTTGGTCCATCTGTGAAGACGGCAGATGTGAAGCCAGTCTTTCAGAAGCATTCTGCACCAGGATGCACGTGACTCTTGTGGAGGTTGGATCCTTGCATCAAGAAAGAACAAAATAGGAGCAGCAGGAGCTCCAGTTTTCTTTACTCATCAGATGGAGGTCCTCCTTCCCCTTTCTCAGAAATATAGATCCAAAGGCCCTGCTGAGATCTGTGAAGTCCCTACATGCACATCTGGTGGTCAAAATGTCTCCAGGCATCAAAGGCACTTTTGGATTACGAAAGTGGTCCCACTTAAGTTGGGGCAACCTGAGTGAGGCCAGAGGCACAAGAAGCAGGAATCAGAGTAGTTTTCCTGGCAGCTCTCCCTTTGCATTGCATGTCCTTGTCCAGATGAGCACAAACAAGCCCTGCTATTTATAGATGGTGAAGACATGTTGGAAGGTGATGGGGCATTGCTCACTCAATTCCCCTCCAAATTTCTGTTCTTTGTGTAGACTCTGTAAGTACACATGGAAGCAGGCTTCCCTCCAGAGCCCATTCATGGCATGACAAGCCCCATTAACCCTTTAAGGCAAAAGGACAATGCTGTCTGCAGACCTCATGTGCAATGCCCCAGTCTGGCAGCTCAAAGAGGTGCAAGAGACTTTGAAGATGCTGGTCTGTGTCTGGATGAAGGAGGACCTATCATTGTACAACTTGGAGAACAGTTTGTGAGTTGCAGCTTGCAGAAAGAGTATTTAGAGAAATAGCCCCATGGGAGAAGTGTGATAGAAATCAAATGGTACTATGCTGTGTGGGTGTTAAGGTGTTAATACTTCCTAGTGTTTCACTGCTTCATTATGGTCATCTGTGGCAGAAAAATCAATGTCACTCAGTCAGAAATAAACCCTGTCACTACTGTTGGTTCCTTTTGCAGCAAATAGGATTCATTTTACATGTGGGTAGGAAGAAAGAAGATTATATATACAAATGAAATGATGTCAGTAAGTAATGTAGACGTCCCTACAATATGAAAAGGTGCTTCCCCCATGTCTTTTGGGATTCCTATGCTACATAAATCAACTTCCCTCCCTCAGTTCCCAGCCTCCCCAGAGACACAACTCTGTTGCTGCTTATAGGGGTGGCTGCTCCTGATATGCTGTTTGACACCTACATTTCCACTTTCTCAGGGCTCCAGAGCATGACCTGCTTGCCATTGTGTGGAAACCCCTTTTCCATCAAAATTACCCACTGAGCTCTTTCAAAAGAGACAGAAAGGCACACACAGGTTTGGTGAATTCTATCAAGTTGCCAGGCCATAAACTAAGGTCCTAAAGTGTAGTGCTTGTTGACACTGTCCACACCTGAGCAAAGTAGCCTTCCAGCATCATTTTGTAGAGGGGGAAACAGACTCAAGGTGAGCACCTTCCCCAAGGTCAAAGGGTTTGTAAGAAGAGGCAGGGGGTTTCTATACTGGTGTGCCAGGCTCCAAATCAAGCAGTGGGTGGGTAGGAGCTGTGTCTGGCCTGGCCAAGTGACTTTTCCATCTCCTAAAAGGGAACTTGGCCAAATGTAGGCATTTGATGAGTATCTGAAATAAACGGATAAAATACACACAAACACACAGAGAAAGCTTCTCTGATCACTGAATTCATATCAAGCACCCATCTTCTGTCATTTTTTCTAGTCAATTTCTCTTAAGACAGGTTCACACATGCTTGCCACCTGCCTAACCCTAACTCAGCCCAGGTGATTCTGATGCACACCCAGGCACGAGAACCACTGATCAGTTGTTGTTACATACTCTCTTCTTCTAAATTCCATGATGCCACACTTTTCCTACACTTTTGATGGCTTCTCGTCCTTTCTCTACCCTATAAATAGTTATTTTCCCTGCAGTCATCTCTCTTTTCCCTGACTCTTCCTCTCCATAATCTCTGGGAGTGACTGCATCCATTTCATGCTTTTACTACCATCTATGAACCAAAGACACCCACCTCCATAATTTCTAGCCTAGACCTCTCTCCTCAATTCTCCAAAGACATGTCTTCATTCCTGACATGGAGAAAAGAAGGGAACAATAAGCAACGATAGGTGTTGGAGAGGATGTGGGGAAAAAGGTACACTCATACATTGCTGGTGGGACTGCAAATGAGTGCAGCCACTGTGGAAAGCAGTGTGGAGATTCCTTAGAAAACTTGGAATGGAACCACCATTTGACCCAGCTATCCCACTCCTCGGCCTATACCCAAAGGACTTAAAATCAGCATACTACAGAGATACAGCCACAAAAAATGTTCATAGCTTCTCAATTCACAATAGCCAGATTGTGGAACCAACCTAGATGCCCCTCAATTGATGAATGGATAAAGAAACTGTGATACCATGGAATATTACTCAGCCATAAAGAATAATAAAATTATGGCATTTGCAGGCAAATGGATGCAGTTGTAGAATATCATGCTAAGTGAGATAAGCCAATCTCAAAAAACCAAAGGACAAATGATCTCACTGATAAGCGGATGATGACACATATAGGGGCTGGGAAGGGGGCAGGAATGGAGGAAGGAGGGACTCTATAGAGGGATAAGAGGGGTGGGGGGGAGAAAAAATAACAGAATGAATCAAAAACTATTACCCTAGGTAAATGTATGATTACACAAATGGTATGCCTCTACTTCATGTACAAACAGAGAAACAAGATGTATCCCATTGGTTTACAATAAAAATGAATTAAAAAAAAAGAAAAGAAGGGAACACTCAAAAAAAATCATACAAGGCATTTCTAGGAATCTGTGAAAAGAAATTTGGAGTACTCAAGCAATCCAAATTCAGAATTATGGCCTAAGCATCCAAGCACACATCTCACCTGCCAATCAGGGAACATTGGCAAGCCTTACCAGTTTTCTAGTCCCTTTGAAAATTCATCAATTGATTATTTTATATCTAAAAAGAGCAAAGGTCAGGGTTGGGAATTTAGCTCAGTGGCAGAGCACTTGCCTAGCACACGCAAGGCCCTGTGTTCAGTCCTTGGCACTGAAAAAAAAAAAAGCAAAAAAAAAAAAAAAAAAAAAAAAGGCAAAGGTCTATTTTATCAATGCTTTCTTTTGTGGACACAGGACTCAGGGAGATCAGAACCTGCTAAGTTGTAACCCCTGGTGCATAAGCAACCAGGTTGCCTTGGTCAATCTAAAGAAAAACTTAACTTCCATACTGGTAAGATGGTCTCAAGAGAGACATTTACTTAAATAACGTACACACACACACACGTACGTGTGTGGCGGGGGTCCGTCTTTCCCTAAGCACTTAGTTGATGTTTGGCATGTAAGTGTTTACTTAATCTTTGCCTCAAGCTAAAATGCCTCTGAGCTCATCAATCACTTATCTCCCTGTGTTTCTCTGAAATTGGAGAAAGCTATTGAGGGAGTGCATGCAAATGTTCCCTGAATTGGCAGGTGAAACGTGCACTTGGATGCTTAGGCCATCATTTTGAGTTTGAATTATGCAATAGCTCCAATTTCTTTTTGAAAATTCCTAGTGATACCTTGTGTGATTTTTTTCTGAGTGTTTCCCTTCTTTTTTATGCATCAGGATGAAGACAGAGCTCCAGCATCACTTGGTGGGGGACAAAATGGAACTCCTTTGAACTGCACCATGCCACACTCCAGTTTTCTCACGACAGCCTCCAGCCCATCACAGAAAAGGTACATGTGATGTGCTTAACATTTAAAGTAACAGGTTGGCTCCAAGGGGCACAGGTCTGGGAGGTCACTGGACCTCCATCTCATATCCTCATGCCTACCATCCAACTACCCCTCTTCTTTTTAAAAATTATTTTATTTGTTCTTTTTAGATATACATGACAGTAGAGAGTACTTTGACATATTATACGTACATGTAGTATAACTTATTCTAATTAGGATTCCATTCTTGTGGTTGTACATGATGTGGAGTTTCACTGTGGTGTATTCATATGTGAACATAGGCAAAGTTATGTCCAATTCATCCCACTGTCTTTTAGAATTACCTTTTCTGACATCAGCTTCCATGTCTGAAGTCAATGGACAATGTCCTCTGAGAGGTTTGAGCCTTGGTAACCTACTCTCTCACATCTAGAACCTCCTCAACAAATGGCCTACTTCCATCTTGATGCTCTCAGTCACCAGAAAACATGAGGGCTGTTAACTTGGCTCTGTAAAACACAGGGTGGAGCAGTCCTGCTACTACATCAAGGTCACATCTCCCACCCAACTTCAAGAGCAGTCTCCTCCTTTGAGGCTCACACTACCTGCTACACAGGTTGAACCTTCTTATTATGGACTGTCATCAACTTCCTGGTCACAAGGGGAGGTCACTGGGTTGAAGAACATTCGCTTTATCCTCCAGTTCTTGCCATCTTTCTGAGCCTATCTATGATGGCCACATGGGAATCCACCCCCACATCTGTTTAGCCCTTATGACCTTCATTCATTCACCTTCAGCTGCTCACATTCATGTCCTCCCCCGCTCTGTTTGGGCCCATCTTTGGAACAGCCCCATCTATAAGGTTATAAGCAATAACCTCCCCTTCTCACCAGCAGCTCCTGGACTTTCTTCTGGTCAGCATCTTCTCCCACTCCATCCTGGCCTGCCTCACTTCATCCTCACATTCCTGTTTGACTTCCTTCCCCTTCGCCCCATACCCCCTGTCTAACAGTTACAACTCTGGATACCAAATCTTATCAGTTGCCTGCCCCCCAGAACACATGAGCTTGCAGCAGACAACAGGCAAAGCTCCCCTGCAATTCAGGGTCCTGCTCCAGCTTCCCTGTTCTTTGGGAAGAAAAAGAAAAATGATTACAACTTGGGATGTCTGAGTTGAGGAAAAGTAACACATATGTTCTGGTCTAGCCAGCTTGCTTCTAGTTCTTCCTCTATCAGGTTTATTTTCCTTTGAGGCCACACACCGGCTCTGCCCTCAGATTTCTGGCATGCCACCTCCCATGGCATGTACTAACTAGCGCTGAGGGCAACCTGCTTCTCTGCACCATTTCATCAGTTTTTCTTTGTGTTTTCTAATGTACCCTTCTCCCAAGTCTCAAGACCTCTTCCTCTTCTCACAAAGGTTTATTTTTCTTTTTGAGACTTTTTTTTAGCTATAAACTGACACAATACCTTTATTTTATTTATTTATTTTTATGTGGTGTTGAGGATCCAACCCAGTGCCTCACAAGTGCTAGGCAGGCACTCTACCACTGAGTTACAACCCCAGCCCCTTCACAATGGTTTCTGAACTAATTTTTCATTAAGTTTTATACACATTATGGGCTGGGGCTGGGGTTCAGTGGCAGACTGCTTGCCTAGCACATATGAGATGCTAGGTTCGATCATTAGCAATGCATAAAAAATAAATTAAATAAAGGCATTCTAAAAAACCCTTAAAAACTTTTATACACATTATTAAACATATAACCTCACAAATTCATCTGTATATAGGCATGCAGATTTAGGTTTGGACAGTTATTTGAAATATATTTATGTTCAAATATTAAAATGAGTAAGCTTTATATTTTTGAGCCTCCATCTTCTCAAGTATAGAAACAGGGGTAGACAAAATGCTCTTTGAACCCCAAATACCTTAGTTACATGTGGGCTGGGCGAGGTGAGCACAGCCTACTTTTGTATACTATGAAATAATAACTAAGACATCCCCAAGGTCCAGACTACAGCAAAGGAGGCAATTATGGCCTAGGGGAATATCCTATCATCATTGAATCTTAAAAATCAATCCTTATAATAATTTTTTGAAGTATTTTATTCCTGTTAAAATTGCATATTAACTTACTTTTCTAGAAATCAAAGGAACATTCTTACTAGTGGTCAAGGAGGTAAACATCTGAGGGTCCTTAATGTGTGCTTCCACTTGCTCAAACTGGATATAAACTGCTAGGTAGTGTCCTTCTGATCTTCCTAGATGGAATTCCTAAAAAGTGAACTGGATCATCCACCCTTACTAAGATCCAGAACAGGGTCTGGCACATGGTAGGCTCTCAATACATTCATGTTAAGTGACTCCATCTAAAAAAGACTATGCTCTTCCTAAACTTACATATTCCTTTTTTCCCTCAGGAATGCTAGTTCCTGTTTAAAGAGAAAGTGACAGTCTCTTCTAAAAGTTCCACGTGGCAGCAAGCTTGCTGGCTGATGAGGAGGAGCTCAAGCCCAGACACGGCAGCTGGAGCTGATGCCTAGTTCCCAGAAAGAGCTGCCAATGATGACTGTGTGCCCTTCTGTTCAAGCATCTTTCTGTCTGTCCATCCATCCATCCATCCATCTGGTCTAGCAAATTCTGGCAAAGATTTGGGTTCACATAGCACAAATACCCCTTTTCTAGAGGAACTGTGACATAAATCTGAATTCAGTTTACGTTCCTACTTCAACTAATTTGGCAGAATAAAACAAGTTCATTAACCACTAAGTACATACATCGGCTGTCCAATGTAACTGCTTAGCTTAAAAAAATATAAATATATATATAGTACATTAAGTACTGAAAAACAATAAGCATTTCTTTGATCTTTAAACTTTTTCTGTTGAAATCCATCACACTAGGTTTCTTAGAATGTAAGACACACATGCTAAAGAGCCTGTACAGAGGCTGGGAAGGAAGACAGGAGAGGCAAAATAGAACAAAATATAAGCACTGGCACCTCCCCCCCCTTTAAGGAACCATGGCATCCAACAAGTGTTTGTTAAATGAGCCACTACCATATGCTCGACACCGTAAGGCATGTGGAGATGACAAAACACACTCTTGATCTGCTTTAAATCTGGTAAAGGAGTCCGGGGGTGTGTGCATCCCAAGTGGCACAGCATGGCGCCCAGCACTAGGCTAAACATGGGGTGTCAGGCATTTGGAGGAGAGAGGAATTGTGAGAGATAAGAGAAGGCTTCCAGAGAAGGGTGTGCTGACTGGGCACAGAAGTCGGAGCATTAGCAGATGCGTGAGAGGTGGCCAGGGAAGAAGGGAAGAGCACCATCACCAACTTGGGAGAAACGAGAACAGTGGTTCTCATGGTCTGGACTCCACTAGCAGCAGCAGCAGCAGCTATGAGCTTATTAGAAATACAAATTATCAGGCCCACCCCAGACCTGATGAGTCAGCAACTGCAGGGTAGGGTACAGCAATTTGCTTTGAACAGGTCTCCAGGTGATTCTGAGGCCTGTCCAAGTATGAAAACCACTGAGTCAGGTAGGCACTGCCTTTCCTTCAGCCAGCTGAGCAGGAATCCCAGGTCTTTCTCCACTCCCTGGGCCCTTCTGCAAACTAGTGCATTGGCAGCTATGCAGCCAGAAGATGAGTGGTGGGCTGGGAGCTGGCTACCCTCTTCCACGCTGCTTGGATGACATACATAACATTAAGAAGTTACATTTCCCACTGGCTTCTGTACAAAGCCCTCTTGTGTATCTTCTTTGGTGGTCCACACTCCTAACTGACAACTGGATGTTAGGAAAACAAGACAAGAGGAGAGCTAGGCAGAGGCAGGAAGCAAATGGGACCTCTGTGGGCTTACAAGTTCAGCCAGGATGACACATTTCCCTTGGCTTACAAAGCTGTACCTATCCCATAACCAGAGGGCCAAGGGCAACTCTAGAAGACAAATGACCTTTCAATCAAATCCTTGGAGCATCAGGAATATTTTGGAAATTGTTAGTGAGTTCACTGAAATGTGTGTGGCCCCCAAAGGCTAACCCAATTTGGCAGTAAAGCTTCAGCTCTCCTTGCCCCAGCTATAGTGATGTGTGACCTTTCTTGTTCTGCATCTTTTCCCTGCTTGAATAGCTTATATTCTTCTCAGAAGCACTTAGCTTTATATAACCTTTTCCTTCTGCTGTGCAAGCTTCTGGGCCAACCATACTACTGATGTGACCCTTGCTCCAGTCACTAGAACTGTCAAGTGGCCTCATCATGCACATGTGCAAAGATCCTTCTACTATCAGCCAGTAGAAGAGAACATGACACGTAGGGGCCTGATCAGCTCAAAAGGAGCCATGGCAATTTGGAGCTCAAAAGGAGCTCCAAAGGCAATTGTGAGAAATAGTTGTTGATGCCTGAAGAATGACACAGGTGAACCTGTTGCTACTCAAATGGGCTCACATGTCACTGAGATGACCACAGTTCTGTGCTCGACTGGGCAGGGGGCTCCACTGCACACAGGCATGTGTGCACCCACCACTGTTAGTTGATTCAACCACCCACATTGTGAGCTGCTTCCATATTTGGGCAGCAGGGGTGGGGTGCATTTCCATTGTTGTTGTTGTTATTAGAAGTAAAGAAGCCATGCTGTAACACAGATGAACCTTGGGGTCATGATGTGAAGTGAAAGAGGCCAGTCATAAAAAGACAAATACTGCCTAATCATTTCACTTATGTGAGGTACATACAAGTAGTCAAATTCAGAGATGGGAAGTAGAATAGTGGCTGCCCTGGCTATGGGGAAGAGGAATTGGGGAGTTGCTGTTTAATAGGTACAGAATTGTGGATTTACAAGATGAAAAGAGTTCTGGAAATGGTTATGCGACAATGTGAAAGTACTTAATGCCATTGAACAGTGCACTTCAAATGGTTCAGATGGTACATTTAATGTTACATGCATTTTACCACGATTTAAAAAAAAAACATTTTTAAAGTAAACAAGCTCTTTTTGTCTTATTGCAGTGAACTGGGATCAGTTCACTAGGCAACAATAAAAATGACATTGAAAATATTGTTGATTTATAGGCATGGGACTTCACACTTGGGAATTATTTAGGTGCATTCCATTATGATCTTCAATGGGGAAGTGAGGTGTTAGGGACCGTGACTTGTTGAAACTCACATTTTGCCTATGAGGTAGGCTGAGATTCCAGTCTGGAGGCCTGTCTGACTCAAATGTGAGAACTCAGAAGCCCCATAAAACTCTTACCATGCAAATTTATTTATAAGAACAAAAATCCAGTGTGTTGACAATACACAAGAAGACCTCTGGGTCACTGACTTGCTCTGGTGTATTACACCAACATGTATAATACATATATGCAATGGTAGAAAGTTCTGGCAATAAACTTGTGAAGAAAATTCAACAATTCCTTGATCTGTGGTAGGCACCTCAGTTCTGGAAATGCACACTAACTCTGATCTCACATGACTGAAACATGCATTTAGTCAACCAGTGAAGGAATTTTCATCTCAAATGTGTATCTCAAGAAGGCATGTTCCAAGCCTTTGAGGGTCTTAGAGCTCAGAGACATGTACACTAGGAAGATCTCTTCCATCCCAGCTTCTGGGTTCCACAACAGGCTGTGTAGTGAAGAGCAGAGGGAGCTTGGGGTATGGAATGGGACCCCACAGAATAGTGCCAGGGTCAGTGTACATAGCCATAAGGGAGTTATGCATACCCAAGGCCAGCTGGACATCTAGGGGATGAAGGAGGGTGTACTATCCACACCTCCAGTCTGCAGGATAGCTTGCCTTATTCTAACAAAGCCAGGGGAAATTCCCGTGTGTAGGCAAGGCCTAGATTCTGTATGTCTGATCCTCATCTGCTAATTCTAAATGCCACACTGTGTTCCCAAACCTTGCACCCACTTCTTCAGCCCTGAACAGAAGTGGCCAGCATCTTCACACAATTTTGTTAGAGGGCAGAAGAGTGAAACATGACCCCCTTTTCTCTTCTCCTCTCCCTCCCTCTGCAGGTCTGTAGCACTTAGGCCCCTGTCTTGTGTCCTGTGCTCACCCCACACACGCCACATGGTGAGAGAGAAGCAGTACCTGGTATGAGTCAGTGGGCCCACTGGTCGTTCTGGCCTTCTTGGGGGCAGTGCACCAGGTCTGTTGAGAGAATTGGTCTTAGGTGGCCGAGGCTTTTTTGGTGGAATGGCAGGAACGGAGGGCTTCTGTAAATCCAGTTTTGGCTCTCTCTCTGGTCTTTCTTTAAGTCATTGTTTAACAAAGCATAAAGAAAACAGATGGATCTAGTATAAGTGACAGTACTTTGATGCAGATTGCTTGTTTCCTGCTTTAAAAAAAATCATGGATGCCATTTCTGAAGGTGAAATTGGTAGCAAAGAGCATCGCCTATTCCTTGTCAAGTGAGAAAAAGCCCTACAAAGCTGTAGCTCCCTGCTCCCTTTTTTTCGCCAGGCTTTTGTTTATGCTGATCCTTCATCTTGGAGTGCCTTTTTGGCTACTGCGCACCCTCCAGCAAGCTCCTACTCACCCATCAAAACTTAGCTGAAATGTGACACCATCATGTTCCAGACTCAACAGCTGGACTCACACTCAAAGGAAGACTTCTTCCTTCCTCACATAAGCATTAAAGGCAGTCCTTTACAAACAGGCTCCACTGGGACACTTTATGGGTGTTCGCATGCTTGGCACAGGCAGAGGCTCATCTCCCTAGGAAGTGGTGTGCTGCTAGCACATAGCTGATACTCAGTAGGTGGTTGATGGGTTGGGTTGATAAATGGCCCACAGGACCTGCTGCTGGATGTGGGGAAGGAACAGACCTGACACCTCTCAGGTTTGCTTCTAAAAAGAACTATGAGCCAATGGAAGAGGGGAATGTCTGGGAGAACAATTCATTCTAGATTCTTTTTGTGTACAGTTTGAACTTGGAAGGTAAACTGGGATTTCTCAGGTATTTGCCTTCCAAGGTTCTTTGAAGTCAGGGCTATTCGGATGAAGTTGAAACCAGATCTGGTGGCCAAACTGGGCAGTGCTCAATGACAGCTTCAAGTTTCTTTTCCCAACCAGCCTTGCCCCATATATGGTGCAAAAAGCATATATCCAAATACTTCTTGATAAATACAGAACTTGAGAGAGTTGTCCACTAGAGCATAGGTGGGTTCCCTGGGTTGACTTAGACTCAATGTTTGGGTGCCCAGGCTGACTGACAAAAACTTTAGAAACCTCATCAATTATTGTATAGCTCTCATCTTGCTCACCCCCTCGATGTTTCTGCAGGGAAACCCACTCCAACCAGGAATGCTAGGAACTAATTTTTTGGCACACTGGAGCCAGAGGAAGAAGGCTCAGCTGATATGTTAAGCAGGGGATATGACTCCTGCTGGGCAACAGGACTAGGACTAGGACAAGGACAAGAACTTTAGTAGCCTGCAGGATGAATGGGAGGGAGGGTGTGTGCTGACCTAATGAGCACACCTAGTCTCAGGGCAGGGCTGCTTTCCTGGCTTCCCTACTGCTTTTGACCAGGACTTCTGCCTCTTTGATCCACTGTGGCATAGAATAAGTATTCATGGAAGGAGAGGAACCAGGGGTGTGCAGCCATTTGGTCAGTCAAGGAAAGTGGTTGCTCACAAGGTAGCCCATAAGTATGTCAGCGTGGGCCAGCATAGGAAGAGTCTTCATCATGGAGCCTGGCTATCACCCAGACACTGGTCATGTATCCTCCATGAGGAAGGGGATGGTTTGGTTATTTCACCACATATGCTTTTATCAAAGAGCTATTTGTAAGGTATACACTCAATGGCTATTTTTTTCAGTAATGTGTGACACAGATGTGGCCTTCACAATGAGACTCCATGACTCAAATTCTAGTGGTTCACTGTGAAAGAAAGCGGTATAGATCCTTAATAGCCTGCAATGTTGGTAAAACTAGCAGGCTGATATAAAATATTAAATTTCACAATAAAATTTCATGAGGCTGCCAAGGAGCACCTCCAAATAATTATATTCATTAATTTAGCATTTCTCTTATGACTTCAAAATAACTGCTTTTTAAAATGGAATTTGCTCAGCCTCCTATTCAGAATAATAACTGCACTTTTCCCATAAAAATGTGTGATCAATCAAATCTTAGGCACCTAATAAAAGGAGCCCTTCCACAGCATGCAGATTTCTTTGGGAGACATACTCAACTGTAGGAATTAAACACATCTGTAAACCTGACTGTGTAAGAGGTATTGAGCCACTTCCTTGCCAGTGACATTTCTGACCATCTTCAGAAAACTAAACACTGAGCTGCTTTTTCCACTACTGTTGTACCACTCTCCCACTGACCCCCAAGGACATATGTCTACAACATTGTTAAGCCACAGTCAAGGGCCCAGCAGTGATCGAGGAAGAAAGTTTTTATTTGTCTAGATGGGAATTTCACTAAGCCAAGTCTACCCATCAAGAGTGAATGAGCACCCTTGGCACTAGGCACAGGGAAGAGAATGGAGAGAAACTGTCAGATATATTCTGAACCCTCAAGGAACCTATAGTTCACTGAATTCAGGACACAGGCAGGAAGGTGATGGCAAAAACATCACAGAAGAGCCCCAATGTGTTAAGTGACTGGTTTGCTTATTTTTCATTTGATGAGAAATTTTGGCCCTATATAGCCATGTCCTGTTTCCTTAGAAATGGGATGTTTAGAAGCAATCAAAACAAACTCATAATCACCATATTTCAAAGAAAAAGCAAATTCTATGGGTGATCTGACCTAGCGCTGTGACAGACAGGCTTGTCTCTTGCTGTTGTAGAAGTGCCAATGAAGAATTAATTCCATACCTTTTTCTTCTGTTCTGTTTGGCAGCGTTTCTGGTCTTTCAGGAGGTATCTTTTTAAGTTCATGTTTTCTCTCTGTGGTACCTGAGAGGGAAAGGATAATAGTGATCAGAAAATATTTTCTCTATTCATTTATTAGACACACCAGCATTTCAGTATTTATCAGGTAGAGCAAAGTTAATTGATTTTTTTTCCCCTGAGCTAGATGCTGGCATTACTTGGCTAACATGAGTTGCTTAGAAACAGAGCAGAAATCATTTCTAGCCCATTTCCCTATGTTTGCTTGCCCATACAGTCTCAATTCATAAGAACACCATGAACATTTTCTGATATTTAAAACTGTCTTCCTTAGGCATAAAAATAGTCACTAAGTGGGGATGGGGAATGTACAGAAATAAGTCACTCATCAAAATACAAAAATAAGGGGTCACTGGATATTGTGCTCTACAATAAAAAGGGACTTCACAGGGAACTGGACTCCATCTTGTAGCAGTTTTAAAATATGGCCTGGAATTGTTTGATAAATCTCCCATTAAGAGGTGAGATCTATATCTCTTTTCTAGGAATGTGGGCAGGCTTGTAACTGGTTTGGCCAGTGGTTGAAGTGATGGCATGTAATTTCCAAAGCTAGTCATAAAAGGCCACGTAGCTTATTATACTTTATTTGTTAGAATACTAGTCTCTATGTAAGAAGAGAACTACCCTACATAGGCCCTATGCAGATATGGCTTTTATAGGCTCAGCTGAGCCCAGTCTTTCAGGTATCCCTGTCATGGGAAGCCAGACATGTGAGTGAAGTAGCCATATTCCAAGCAGATCCCCCAGTCTCAGCTAGTCCAGCTTTTTCAACTGAGGCCCCAGACCTGATGGAATAGAAAAAATTCATCCAGGTCATACCCCATTCACATTTTTGACCCACAGTATCTGGGAGCATAAAAAAATTCTTATTTTCTGCCACTAAAATTGGGAGTGGCTGGTAATGCAGCAATAGTACCTACAATATAATTTTAAGTTGAGGGATGTGCAAAGATCTTACATTGCTTCTCTCTAAATCCCTTCTCTTTCTGTTGAATCCCTCAAGTATTACATTTTTCTAGATGTACCACTTTGCATTTCATCTTTACCTACATGGACTGCAGTTGCTCCCTCACCTGAGGTCCTTACTGGTGCCATTAGCCTCAAGCATATAAAAGAACTTCAGAAATAGCTAGAGCACAAACCAATCAAAAGTATTCTTCTTATTTATAGACCTGGTTGAGTGTCTGACAGACTCTTCACATGACCAGCCCCCAAATGGGTGCTTGGTATTAAAATCTCAATTACATAGCCTTTGAGGCCAAGAAAACTTTAAAAAAATATTCACAGTTGATTGCGATGGCACATGCCTGTAATCCCAGTGACTCAGGAGCTTGAGGCAGGAGGATCACAAGTTCAAGGCCAGTTGGGGCAACTTAGAGAGACCCTGTCTTAAATTATTTTTAAAAAGGCTCTAGGAGTGTAGTACAATGGTAGAACACCCTTGGGTTCAATCCCCAGGACCTAAAAAAGAAAAATCCATCGAACACACACTTCATCTGAATCCCTTTAATAACTAACAATAAATTAAACACTATACTGGATTTATATCAATTCAATATCTGCTTTTTTGTGTGTGGTGCTGGGGATTGATCCAGGGCCTTGTGCATGTGAGGCAAGCACTCTACCAACTGAGCTATATCCCCAGGCCTGTTTTAATCGTTTGGTAAAGGAAAATCAATGATGGGAAAATATGAATATGTATCTACTAATCTCAAAGAAGTTCCCAAGATCCTTCAACAGGATAAATGAGCAGTAGAAGCAGCCTAGGAAGATGAAATACCACTTTGTTTTGTACCCTAGAGCCCCATTACAAATGGTGGCAAAAATGTTTCAAAAGGATAAGAATTTGCCTACTATGCCACAATGGAGTCTCCTAATGCTAATGAAGAAGTTCAGTATCATTCCTAGAGACACAGAATCAACAATTGGACTGTTTTGAAGAATCCAATCTTAGTTAACTACATTCTAGGCTGCATGAGCCTTGGACTGCTTGATCCATCTCCTTGGTCTCCAATGGTTACCAAGGCCTCCAGGAGAAAGGGTTCTCAGAGAAAAACACATAAATAGCCTGCTTTAATCTCAACACAATAAAATATTTATATAGCCAGAACCACTAGGTGGCAAAATGAAACTGTTCAATGCCAGCACAGATGAAGCAAAGCAGGAGATGTAATTAACATCCCATTTCAGGGCTTAATCTCTGTAATTCTCAATTATGCCCAAGGGAATGGCAAAGGAATCTGGGCTCAAGTTGATTTTTTCCCCCAACTTGGTGGACCAAAGTGATTTTTTTAAAAAAACTTCTTAATAAATATATAAACAAATGATCTGGAAATTTACTCATAATTTAAATGCTATAGAAGTATCATAACTGTGGATGTACAGAACTAAAAATACCCCTATTATTCCATTTTAGTTGTTACTTTTTAAAATTCCACTTACCTAGCTAGTTACTCATGAAGGAATTTCTCCCCACAATTCACTGTAACGATTATAAAGAGGAATTCTGTTGGGAAGCATGAACCATCCTCTTTATGTATGAGAATCTTATGTGCAATGAGTTACCAAATGCCTAACAACATCAATTCTTCCTATATTATTCAACCTTAATATCTGAACTCCATAGAAAAAGTGAATTGGACTCTTCAAGTTTAAAAAAGAACTAGGAGCCAAAAGTATTTATGGCTAAAAACAACCATCTATTTTTTGAGGGGGGGAATAAGTGAAGGAAGTACAAATTTTGGCTAACCAAAGAGGACAGACACTGAAAATCCAACAAGGCCATACATGTGCAAAGACACTATGGACCATGGGAAACAATCTTCCCTAAGCTCACTCTATGCATTAGGGACAGGGGAAGCAGGACAATATTAGGTTCTCTCCTCCAAAGGAGTTTATTAAAAACAAAACTCAATTTTAAAGTTCTTTGACTATCCTCTTGGGGAGCCCTAGTTTTTGTACTGTATCAGGGATACCTTTTAGTGATTTTTGTTTGTTTGTTTAGGAAAAGCAGCAGTATATTTAAAATCTGCCTGCTGAGACCAAATCATAACTTCCCAATGTGGCAATCTGTGGCATTTGAATCCAGGAATCTTGAGCTCTACCATGGACAATTTGAATATATGCAAAAGAAAGATGTGCAACTTTATTTTATGAAACTGAAAGGTATATTACCTGCCCCTTGTTTGATGACAGGAGCCGATGGAGGTGGTGGTTTCTTGGGTCTCTGAAAAATTAATCAAAATTAGACCACATGAGAACTGTTGGCAAGTTTTCCTCTCACAGAAGGACCACAGACAATGTTTTCTATGCGAAGTGTGGACAATTTGGAGAATCTCTCCAAAAAAACTGAGCAAATCTCTCTCCAGGGATGTCAGTTTTTGGCACCTCTAAACAAACACTAAAATAAATTCACTCGGCAAAACAAAACTCTGATCGACAAATGAAATGCTATTTCCCCCTTTCTAAATTTATAACAGCCTTCTGGAAAAGCACGGCTCAGCAAAAATGGCCTGAAACCAGCAAGCACAATGGTACTCCTACGCTGAAACCACATTTGCAATTAAGATTTAATCTGCTGAATAACCAAGTGATTTAAAGAGAGTCACTATGAAGACTGAAAATCAGATATGCTATGGATGAGGGATCTTAACAAAATGCAGGTTGAGGTTCTGTGGCAGCCAGTTCAGGTTCTATGCCTTCTGCCCCTTTCTATGCTGAGGCTGGCAGAGCATTTGTGAGATCCCAAACAGATCAGATGTACCCTGTCACATGTGATAGACTGGAATAGTTTTTTTGTTTTGTTTTGCAAATTGGCCACTATTTATTTCTCTCCCACACACTGTCACTCTGTAGGTGATGGAGGCAACAATATATTCAATTGTAATCAATGGCATTTATTCCTGATCTGGTTCCAGATAGCCAGGCATTTCCTTGGCACCCAGGACTGACTATAGAAGGGAGATGGATGGGCTCAACTTGGCAAATTATTCAGTTGTTGGGGAATCTGGCCAGAGTACCATCTTGGACAGTTATGCCAAGGGCAAAAGGGTGGGGGCAAGGGCAAGGTAAGAACCATCTCAATGTCAAAATCATTAAGGATGGATGGGAATGGGGAGGGTTGAAATGTATGATCCATATTGTTGCTGATACCTCTCCTCACTTATACTTGTAATTCTAAGAAAGCTCCAGAGTCTCTTCTGTTCTCTGAAAATGTACTAGTGTGGTATTACTACAGGGACCAGCAAACACAAATGCCCAGCCCTGGTTCTGACTCACCTGTACTTAATGTAATTTAGAGCCACAGGAAGAAATGGTTTTAAGTATGATCCAGACAATATCAGACCCATGAAAATTTTAGGAGGGCTATCATAGCACATAGGCTCTGGATTCACTAACTTTTCAGTGCTGCTCTTCAGTAGCTGGGCGAGTCAGCTAATTTACTGAGTAAACAGCATAGCATGGTGGGCAAGAGGTGGGGATTCGAATATCTGTCGCTACAAATCTTTTGCCATCATTAACTGTGGACACTGGGCAAGTAACCTTACCAAGTTGTTCCCTCTCATCTATATGTGGTGATTAATATTCTCTTTCTTAGGAGGAAGTGATTTCACAAGCATAAGGAGTAATCTCTGACTTGTTTAATCCTTACAAAAACTCTATGAGGTGGTGATATTAGTATGCTCATTCTGCCATTGAAATAATTGAGGCTTGGAGATATAAAGTCATTTCCCAAGGTTACCAGGCTATTAAATGAGGCAGGACATAGAGAGACTGGGAGTCAGGCCCAAGGCTGTCTAACCCACAACATGTTCTTAATCACCATGAAGGATCCATCATGCCAGAGAACATCCACTAGACAAACCATTGTGTGGCCATAATACCACACACAAGGAGTTCATAAAAGCACAGGAACTGTATTTTGTTAAAGTTGGAAGAAGAAAATGGGTATCAAATTGCAGCTACAGTATGAGCTCAACCATGCTGCAACCTTTACAGAAAGACTAGAAAGAAATAAATATAAAGTGGTGACCTCTGACTAGTAAAATTATGAGTACATACATGTGTTTCCTTCTTAATGTTTTTCTGTAATGGTCTATATGAGTACAGAAAAACTTTATCATAAAAAAGCAGGTGGCTGCTGGGTACAATGGCACAGGCCTGTAATCCCAGCAACTTAGGAGGCTGAGGCAGGAACATCACAACTTTGAGGTCAGCCTTGGCAACTTAGCAAGTCCCTAAGCAACTTACTGAGACCATGGCTCAAAATAAAAATAAAAAGGGCTTCCCTATGTAGTTCTGCAGTAAAGCATCTCTGGGTTCAATCCCAGTATCCAAAAAAAAAAAAAAAAAAAAAAAAAAAAAAAAAAAAAAAAGCTGCATAGCTGCTCTAAGGGTTACCTCCCCTTGCATACAGGCCCTAGACTGAGTGAATGGGTTTTGGGATGGGTTTCTGGCTCAGGGTTTTCCACTCCTCTATTGCCTTTGTCAGTCCAGCTCTCCACCAACTCCTTCCTTTCCCCCCTCCCTTCCCTGTCTTTATGTAAATTATACTGGGGACAGATGTATGTTTACTTAATGAAGTCATCACTGAAACTCTGCCAATTAACCTTCCCGTACCTCAGGATCAGAGTGATTTCTTATTCATGAAACTGCCAACACCCTG
The DNA here is from genome assembly GCF_902686455.1 of Sciurus vulgaris. Lineage (NCBI taxonomy): Eukaryota > Metazoa > Chordata > Mammalia > Rodentia > Sciuridae > Sciurus > Sciurus vulgaris. Next base: position 122,950,701 of record NC_136471.1, on the reverse strand, counting down.
TGGCCTAATTCTTTCCAGTTAAATCTCAACAATGCCTACCTCTAGATGTCTTCCTCACTCCTTGCTGGTCTGAAACTTTCTATAACCAATTTCACATAAGCTTCTTCTAGTGGAGGACATTACCCCAGCGACCTTGCCTCAAACCACATGGCCCCAAATTAAAAAAAAGAGACAATTACAAGTCATACTATTTTCCAAGATTACTAGGCAAAAAAAAGTATATCCCTTAATGTTGTGTCAGATTTGGCAGAGATATAAAATGTGACAGAGCAGAGCAGGGGTTGAGGAGAGGGAGAGAAGGAAGAAGGGAGGTGGGAAGGGAAGATAGAAAATGTTGCACTAACAGGCAATGGATGAGAAGTGTGGTCCTAGTATGAATGTGGAAAGGGAGGAGGCAGATGTGTGTGTTTGTGTCTGGAGCAGCAGCCATCATGGAGGAAGTTCTCTTCTGAAAGAAAGGGAAAATTTGTGAGCTATCTTGCATCTACCACACTGGATCAAGATGCTTCTTTTGCTAACTTATTAGCAGAATGGAGTTTTCTTCCCTTGAATGATTTTACTTTCTCCAGTTCTACCAATCTCAACAGTCATCATGTCTCTTCAGATGAGAAATGATGCTACATTTCTAAACAACACATCTTTTTCTTAAAAACCACTGAGCCACATCCCCAGCCCTTTTTTATATTTTATTTAGAGACTGAGTTGCTTAGGGCCTTGCTAAGTTCCTGAGGCTGGCTTTGAACTCATGATCCTCCTGCCTCAGCCTCCAGAGCCACTGGTATTACAGGCATGTGTTACCACACCCAGCTCAAAAAAGACATCATTTAAGGCAATTCTAAACATAATTCAGAGCCAGGGGCCCATGCAGTTCTGGACCAGCCCCCAAAAGATTCATAGTGTATTGCACATGGACCTACTTAAAAAAAAAAAAAAAAAAAAAAAACCCAACCAGAAGACAAGGCAGTGAGAACTGAGAAGGCAGACTGAGTAAATTTCTAGAAAAATATGATAGTAAAAAATGTATCACAGGAGTTCATGATTGTCAAAGAAATAGACATGAGCAAATTGTTGAGTCCATTTTCTTCAAAATGTCCAATTGTGGCTGAATAAAAGGACAAGACTGGGAAGTCTCCAGGTTAAGCAGTAGGCCAAGGTGCCCCTGTGGAGTTTGACAGCCATAAGATATTAACTAATACCTGAGGATTTGAAGACCTGAATTTTTAGAGGCACGTGTTCTATTTATTTTTTTATCCCTCCCTCCATAGTGAAAATAAAATGCCCAGCCCCAAACTCAGGGAACTTTGGCCTACTCAATTCTCAGTGCTTGAAAAACAAAAAGCAATGGATGTTAGAGCCACAAGTCATCAGAGGAGTCTCCTTACAGCTGAGAAAACTGAGGCTCTGAGGGATTGTGACAACAGCTAGGTGGTAACCACAGGGGGCCCAGAACTCTAGTCCCTCAATGTTCAGACTGTGGGAATTCAAAATGAAAATATCATTAACAAAATCAATGAGCCAACGTTTCCCGATTTCTGGAAGAGTTGAGTGTCTTTCATGGTCTTCATGTATTCAGGGTACATAGACCTAAATGTGTACATGTGCACATCTGCCTGCATGTGGAGTTGTTGGCTTGGATGGAGACACTAACATTATCCTTCAAAGGATTACCTAAATTTGATTTTTTAAAAACCATTTTAGCACCAGGAAGGAAATAGATCTGAATGTTCCAGAGTAAGGATGACAGGAAGGCAAGCTTTGCTTCCTGCTAAAGGATTATAGAACTAACTCTGCCCTTTGTTTGACAAGACTCGCCAGCTCTAAGTAAAAGAGTTCATCAGTTGGCTCAATTGCTCTCCCTGGCAGGAATTCTGACCCGAGACAGTTTGCCTTCAGACCCTCAGGCACCCAAGATGTGGCTCTGTTAAATAACCAGAGAAATATACCCTAATGACTGGGTACACTTTATGTGATACCTTAGTCTGTTTGCTATTGCTATTGAGACTGGGTAATTTATAAAAACAAGAGGTTTATTGTGGATCATGGTTCTGGAAGACTAAGAGCATGATGACAGCATATACTCAGCTTCTGATAAGGGCTTCATGTTGCTTCAACTTGTGGAAGAAAGTAGAAGGGGAAGCAGAGGCAGGCAAAAAGCACGTGTACAAGAGAGATCAAGAGACAGTGACAGGCTTGTTTATAACGATCTGTTCTCGTGAGAATTAATTCAGTCTCAAGAGAACTAACCCAGTCTCTCCAGAAATGCATTAATCCATTTAATAGGGTGGTAATCCCATGACCTAACTCTTAAAAAAAAGTCTGCCCCTTCTCAACACTGTTATGTTGGGGACCAAGCTCCAACCTAAGTTTGGGTGGACACAAACCATATTCAAATCACAGCAGGGAGGTTTCCTCAGGGAAATAAAAGGTTCTGGAAGAAATCTCAGCTTGACTTAGAGCAATTCTTGGGAAGTCCCACAATGCATCCAGTAAGTTTTCTGGAGGTTGGAGAGGAGACAAAAGTGAATGACTCCTGACCAGGGCAGCCCTCACAATTCTAGAAACACATAGGAGGCTTCTTCCCTGCCCTTTCCTCCTTGCCTCTGGAGGCAAGGCACTTTTGAAGAGTGCAGCTAGCACTATGCTCTGGGCAATGACAGTGTGTGTAACTGCCCCTCTGCACCCTTCAGAGCCCCAGCAAGTTCCTGCCCTGTCATCTGCATAGGAGATTCCCAGGAACCACTATACAGCCTGCTCTTTGGAGGGTCTCTCTCTCTTGTTTCCTGTCCTCAGCTTCTATCCTCATAGTCTACATCTGTAGTTTCCCTCTTGGCTGGGCCCATCCAAATAGATGGCCTGTTGGGTGGTCAGCTAGACACTGATATTCAGTTCCTCCCTAAAATGTTCTCTCAGTTCATTCCCTTGACTCACTCCTTCACTCCATTCATCCCATCCCAGAAGTGATGCCTTGATTATATGCCCAGATCCTTTGTCTGGAACAGAGGACCTGGAACCCCTTTGTGTCAGAAGGGGAATCAAACAGGAGCCCAGCTCCCCCCACCCTCCATTCACTCTTCTTCCTTTTTAATACTAGTATAAAAGGGAACACCAAGCAGGAGAGGAGGGGTAGAAGGAGGAGCAGGCACACCTTGCCACCACAAGATAAGAGAACAAGAGGGTCCTGATTGTCAAGCATGTTCTATGCATGCTATTGGGACCAATGAAGGAGAAGTGTGGCCTTCAAGGAGATTACAGTTCAGACTGAGTGATGAGAGGTGAGCACTTCAGGTAAGAGTATATTGAATGAGATGCTCAACTGGGAGAACACAGGCTATAAGTGCCAGCAGAAAAGGGAGAGGAAGCATTACCTGGGTGACCTAGGGGAAGTTCACAGGAATTACATCAATAGGCCACATATACGCAACACGAATGACTTGACAAGCCTTATTCCTCTGCATGTGAGACCACCCAGAAAACTAAATATACAAGATAGATAATGTTGCAGGTGGATTATTTTTCTAAGGCCACTTATTGGAAGGATATATTTATTTCTTTTATAAATAACTTATTGGGCATCTTTAGAAATGAGAAAGAACTATAGTAGATCTCAAAAGGCTAAAGGACATGACAAGGAACGAAGAAAATTTTGGCTAAGAACAGATTCTATAAACTAGGTTGTCAGAAGATCAGAGCAAAAGTCAGGGGCCGGAGCTGGGGTTGTGGCTCAGTGGTAGAGCGCTTGCCTGGCACATGTGAGGCACTGGGTTCGATCCTCAGCACCACATATAAATACATGAATAAAAAATAAAAGTCCATTGACAAAAAAAAAAAAAGTCAAGGGCCTCCTAAGCACTTGGTAAAAAGAAGGTGGTCAGAGTTAAAGCAGCAAACCTCACCTATGACAGATTAGCCATTGTGGGTAGCCAAAAAGGACTTTTTTCCTATAAAATTTAGAACCTGCAAAAGTTCTGCTGAGTGATCTAGAACAATCTTAAGAGGCTGGATTGGCACATGACTGCAAATGGGAAAGTTAGAAATTAATTGAGCATGTTACAATGTGCCTGGTGACTGATATGAATAGAAAGGGTCCTATCAATTAAGAGAATGGAAAAAAAGCAGAGTCGCTGAATTCAACATATGGATCCCTTGGCAGACTTTTTCCTTTGGTGTGTGAGGAGGGCCTTAAGTGATAACCTACCAGGTCTTTGCAAGAACAACTAACTCCTCTCATTTTGATTTCTTGCCCTCCAGGATAAATGTAGTTTCTGATTCCTTAGGAATCAGGCCAATAGTGGGTGAATGCTCAGGGAAGGCAGACCCATGTGCTCCAGATGGCTGACATCTCAGTTCCTGTTATGGTTGGAGGGCTGGTAGCCTGCTACCTGGCTGCTGAGTGATCTAGAACAATCTTAAGTCTGAATCAGCAAAGGCAAGCCTGCATCATAGTTGCAGGGACAGTCCTTGTAGCTGGGAGACAGACTCTCCATTGTGGGATATTCAGTAAGGGAAATACCTAGGGGAACCTTAGTAATGCCCATTTGTAACATGGCACAAACTCTGAAAAGCTCTCCCTATCAATGCATACTGGCACAGTAATGCCACTTCTGGTGATGTGACCTGTTTCCCTTACAAGAGTAATGGCCTGAGACTTTCTTAAACACTATCTATAAGAATATTTATTGCAATCAATTTTTTTTTCTTTTTCTAACAACAGTGAGAAGTTGTTCCTGCTTTTCTTGAGAGTTCAGGTTCCCCGTTATCCTTTACTAACAATGACAGAGCACATATGCTGCTTCATTAGAGCTCAGAATATTTAATCTATCTAATCCGATGTTCAATTTTACTTTCAAACTTCAAAATAAACAGACAGCCATTGAATCTAGGTTCTCTCATAAATAGCTTACATAATTGCTCTAAAATATGCACGAAGAGATCAATGGGTGCTCTCCTGGAATATCTTGAGCTAAAGCCCCAAAGCGTATGTCACCCTAGAGAGAGAATCTGCTGCATGCTCTCAGGAAGAAAGACCAATAGGAATTCCCAAAGACCTGGTGGTAACCACCAGAATCCACGTCCCTACAGAAAATATGCCAGCATTTTCATTATGCTTGGTGATACCTACAAGTCAAAAGATCTGCTGTTAAAGAAATGCCATTTGCTTCTGTTGACCCTAATCATCACAGACTGTTCTCTTTTCTGGGTGAATGATTACAGCCCCAGCCACTAGCAAGACAAGATGACATGTGCTGAAACCAGTGGCAGAATATTTTAGACTCTGTCATTCACATAGTGCCTTCGTGTTAATGATTCTAATCATCTTTACACCACCATCAACTCAGCAAATGACAGTCCCATCTCTAATCACATTGTCACCAATTCACCAATGCTCTGGGTACAGCAATGAAGGCTGGCATAACAACTAATGCAAAGCTGGTTGGCTGGTTTTATAGGCCAAAGGCAATGAAAAAGGATGTTATACTTTGAATTTTTTCAAAGCTAAGTGTCATATTATACAATACTTTTCAGTGGTAGGTTTTACTTTATCTGACAGGTATGACTATTGTTTCCCTAAAATTGGGTTTTCTGCTTCATAAGGACAAGGTTAAAAGACTTATCAAGGAGGTAGTGGCTGCTTGTGTAGGGTTAGAGAAATGCCCATGGGGCTCTAAAAAGCATACATGCACCAACAAGCAAGCTGCGCTAAGTCCACTCATCATTGACAACTTCACTCTCCCAGTGGAAGTGCTTCCCTTAATAGCTTATGTAACACAGAGCTTCTAAAAATGTACACTGTGGAGTCCATCTCACCTAAGTGAATTTATTGCCCCACTAAAATAAGAACAGCAACTAAAAGGCAGGGCCAACAATGGAGAAAACTGCAGACTTTGCACATTCGTTTAAAAAAAGATACAGATTTTACCTTAGTCTTCAAAATCACACCACCTGTCACTATAAAAATGGTTACTAGACAAGCAATGCATATGTTAATTAACTAGATTTAGTCATGTGTACATTCACAACATGCATACAGTCAGTTATCACTTAGAATCTGTGGGAGATTGCTTTCAGGATCCCCTGAGAATACCAAAATCCACTGATGCACAAATTCTTTATATAAAATGTTGTAGTATTTGCATATAACCTAAGCACATCCCCCTATATACCTTAAATCATCTTGAGATTTTTTGATAACACTTAACACAATATAAGCACCAAGTATATAGTTGTGCTATATTTTTAGGTAATGACAATTTTAAAAGGGTGTACATATTCAGTACAGATGGAAAGTTTTTGAATATTTTCAATCTGTGGTTGATTGAATCCATGGATGTGGATCTTGCAGATACAGACAACCCACTGCACTTAAAACACTATGTTGTACATGGTAAATATATATAATTTTATTTGTCAACTTTAAAAAAGTAAACCATATTGCTCAATCAGAACCAATAAGGCAGCAAATATAGGAGAGCAGGCTTGCTAAGACTCTTTTTTTTTTTTTTTTTGGTACTGGAGATTGAACCCAGGGGTGCATGACCATTGAATGCCATCCCCAGCCCTTTTTAATATTTTATTTAGAGACAGGGTCCCACTGAGTTGCTTAGGGCCTTGCTAAGTTGTTGAGGCTCAGTTTGAACTCATGATCCTCCTGCCTCAGTCTTCTGAGCTGTTGGGATTACAGGTGTGCACCACCATGCCTGGCTTGGTAAGACTCCTTGGCCAGTATGCTCTCCTTCAAAGTTACCATGAAGGTTTTGGTGTCCTAGTGCTTTTGGACATGGTTGGCTTTTAGTAGCTTCACAAACACAGGCAAGAAGGAGACAACAGGCAGCCTGGATTGCCCCTGGTCTCCACTCATTATGGCCACACTGAGTATCCTTTCAGAAAGCTCTGGCAGGCATCCATGTCTTTCAATAACAGATTTGCAGTTAAACGCTAAGCGCACATGAGCACCAATCATGTGTATGCTTTACTTCCAATCAACCACCATGATGGCCAGCCTGGAAAAAGGCTCAATAAATATTGAGTGAACTAACAAAACAAAAACAGAATTGTGAAACAACAGATCCAGAAAAAATATATGCAAAGTAACATGAAGATTATGTTACCCTGTTCTTGCTTATCTCTATAAATGTGTTTTAAATCTCACTGGCTGTCTTTTTAATGGTTGCTAAGCAAAGTTCTTAGATATGTTTGGATTCCCAGGGAAGCCAAGCAAGACACCAAGTTCACTGAGCTGATTTGATCAGCTGATGCAAAAAGAATCAGAGTCCCAGAAGTGGTCTTACAACATTACTTCACAATTCTGGTTGGAGTCTTTTGCCACTCTTGTGGCAATAGTAATTATAATGAGTGGAATGCTTAACCTGCAGGGGGCGCCAACCAATGGCCAGACACTGCTGAGGAATTCGTGTGCATCATCTCACTCAGTCTTCTCAAATGTTCAATAAAGTAAGTATGAATATTCTCATTATTTTATGGATGAGAATAGTGAAGCTTAGAGTTGTTCAACAATTTGGCCTTGGCTATAGAACAAATAAGTGACAGTGTAAGGATAGACCCAGGTATATCTGATGTCACTGCCTAGAGTCACAACTGCTACACTCTATAAATGTTTTCTAAACCTCATTCCTGCGTTCTGTTATTCTAAAACATTTAATATCCAGTCATTATAAGCATTTAAGATCTGTTTTTCTGCGTGATTGATTTTTCCATCAAGTGACAATCCACCATTGCTATAGTCATTAGTAAAAATGTTTCAAGTGATTTTGCTTGGTAGACAATTTCCTTATTGAATGCTGAGCTCTTTGATATATGATTTCTCTCCTAAAATATGGGGGAAGTGGAAGGCGGGATTGTCATCATTTAGATATCTGCTTCTATATCTGCATTTCCCAAAATGTAATATGCAAACAGATCATCTAAGAATTTTGTGAAAAATGTTGATTCCAATGCATCAGACCTAGGATAGGGCCCAAGCAGCTCTAACAAGCTCTCAGGTAATGCTGATGTTACTGCTCCATGAATTTGACATCAAGTGTCAAAGACAGAAAACATTAGGAAGCCGAATCCAGATTATGTAAAACCCAAACTCAGATTCCATGAAAGAATAGCAAGTGTAGAAAAGGACATTCTTCACCTAAATAATACAAGAAAGCAAGCTATCAAAAAGTCTAAAATGTGTGGCCTTGGATATCAAACCCATCTAATGATCTACAGGGTACAGTCTTGGCAGATGGCAGCACTACATAGCTTCCTAAACAATTATGTCCATTCATCTAAGCATCACATTCACCAATAAATGATGATTTAGTATCCTTGGCAACAAATTTACCAACATTGTAGCTATCCTTCATGCACCTTAGCTCTACTGGAATGGTGATATGTCAAGGTCAGGTTCAGCCTGGTTCAGTAACAGAAGCCCCATGGGCATGAAGAGGACTCTAGCCAGAAGAGGTGGGCAGAAATCACACAAAAGCCTGAGCAAAGAACCCTGAGGCACAGAACAGGATCGATAAGACCTAACTGCTGCTCCTCATTATACTATAGGATGCTTCTAGTTTTTCAACATTTTTTGTTACATCATTGGAAGAGAAAAACAACATGGGGAATAAGGCAAACAAAAATGGACTGGCTCATTTGGGCAGTGGCATCATCAAATGAGTTCCCACAAAGAAAAACATAAATGAGAGGTGTGTATGCACACATATGGATATTCATGTATGTACACAAACATGCACATATAGTATAGGAAGATTTGCAGGCATCAATCTGCATCCTCAGCCTCATAATGTGTCAGTCATTTGCACAATATTGGTTACTTCACCACCCCCAGGGACTGTTCTATGCAGGATGCCGGCAGAACACTTACCAGAGCACCCAGGGTCCTCACAGTTTATTTGGGCACTCAAACATTCCAGGTACTGTGAAAAGTGCCTTACACACATTATCCTATTTATGTGTGCAACTCTGGAATTGCAATCACTGTCACCAGATAGTAGCTGAGTTCTAGAATGGACTTGTTATAGGGTACAGGCAGTCAAGGGCTTAGAACACAAGCTCATCAAACATTCAAATGTCAAGGTTCTTTAACATTATTTCTCAATCCCATATCCCAAGTCCCATGACAGAAGCCACAATTCTGATGGTGTAGTACACTGAGATCAAAGCCATGGAGACTTACATTCCCCTCCTTGTCAAAGTCTGGTGGAAGTAACTTCACGAAGTTATCAGGAAATACACCTCGTCTGCCATTGAGCTCTCCTTCCCACCAGCCAACATCGATGCAGTCCTAGAAATAAGGCAGGAAAGAGTGAGAAATGGGGGCAAGCATGCTCCAGAGAGGTCTGCCATTCTTTCACAAGAGAATAGAAACCCTCTCCTTGATACTGATATCGATGTAACAACGGTTATTCAGTCAGCACAGACCCAAAAGTCAGAGTAGAGACCCAAGTCAGAGCTTCCAACACGGATTCAAAACCTAATGTTGCTTTTAAATGCCCTGAATCAATGACGTCCTTTTAAAAATTATTTTCTTAAAGATGGGATGAGATGTATGGGCTTCTTTTTAATTTTACTGAAATAAAAGTATTTTATTAACTGCAAAGGAAGCTTAGAAAATACCTTGTGCAAAAATGTCCTCTTTTGGATAGCTTGTCACAAAGCTTGTCAGAATTAAAAATGGCTTTGTAACAGTAAGCTAAGCATAAGAAAAAAAATCACACTTCACACAAACTCATTAACATGCTGCTCTCCTTCACCTTCTCCTTTTTATGTTGGTGGAGCACAGTTGTCACCATAAAAAGTCCTCTCTCCCCCTTACAGAATTCAACATTTGATTACTAAATGAATAAATAAACCTAGTCACTCTTCCAGATCAAACATGCTTCCCTTTGAATAATTTCTATTCACTTCATTCATTCATTGAATGCTTCTTGAGCACCTACTGTGTCAGGCACTGCTGAGCTAGGTGCTAGATAGAGGGCAAGGAGAAAGACAGGCAAAATCCTAATATTCTTCAAGCTTTCATCCTGAGCCTAATGGCCCCCAGGTTCTCCTAAGCACTTAACCTCAGCACACAAAACTACTTATAGTTTTTTTCCCTTTTCAACTGGATATAAATCCAATTCATTTTAATATACCTTGCATTCATTCACTGGATCCTCTGGGTCCAATTCTACTTCTACCACCCAATTCAAAACTTGCCTTCCCAACCATAAACCTCTTCCCTTGGGCATTTCTTCCTCCCCAGTGTATGAATAATACACACATTACTGTCAAGTCTGGAGGAATCCTTGTTAAAACCCAAGCCTCACCCAGATTTGTGATCAACGACTTCCAGCTGAAGCCCCAAACAATGAAGACTTTACAAAAAAAAAATATGCTAGCAACACAGTTACTTTTAAATTTACATCTGAATCAAGAAGATAATCAAGAAAGAGAGGACAACATGCTCAGGGTCCATGGACAGATTCTCTGGTCCTTTACAACATTGATGGGTTGGTGAAGAGATGAGGAGGGTTCAAGCATCAGTTGTAGATGCACCAGGGTTTATATGTGGCTCATTTGCACTTTGCTAGATCAGGATTACAGCAAGGTGAGTTACATATCTGATCTTTTTTGCCATTATGCCCCGAGTCCTTCACACAATGTTCCATATAATAGATACTTATGGAATCAATGAAGATTCTTTATAACCCTAACCCTGTAATCTCCTGCAGTCCAATACTTGAACACTTGGATTACTGAAGGACATGATGACTTCGAGGAGTGAATCATCACCACCTTACCCTCCATCAAAATGGTGGAATGACGGGCTGGGGATATAGCTCAGTGGGTAGAATGCTTGCTGGGTTCAATCCCCAGCACCGCAAAAAAAAAAAAAAAAAAAAAAAAAAAAATGGTGAAATGAGAGATATCATCACCCTATGAACTTGTATGACTACACAAATGGTATGAAGGTACATCGTGCACAACCATAGAAATGAAAAGTTTTACCCCATTTGTGTACAATGAATCAAAATGCAGTCTGTAAAAATAAAAAATAAAAATAAATAAAATAAAAAAGAATAAATTAACCCCTTAGAAAAGTGTGCAGATATAGAGATTAGGCCTTTGTGACACTATAAATTCTAGTCCTAACCAACACCAAAACCAAATTACAGTTGGAGCAACAATTTCAGATTTATCCAGAACAAAATCAGAGTTCAAAAAACTTGTGAGAGAATGCTTATCTTTCTGGAAAAATGACAAAAAATCTAGTAAATAACATGGTCCTGCCCTTGTTGCATTACCCCTAAACAATCTAGCATCAGTCCCTGAAGAAGGGATCCACAAACAGAAGTGGTAGCGGCAGGATTTGGTAGGGTTTTCTTGGTCATTTTTATTTTTGAGATAGGGTCTAAGTTGCTTAGGGTCTCACTAAATTGCCAAGGCTGGCCTCAAACTTGCAATCCTCCTGCCTCCTGAGTTGCTGGGATTACAGCTATGTACCACCATACCTGGCATAATTTGATGGCTTCTAAGGTTCTTACAAATGCCATCAGATTCTATAAAAACTTACAAAGGAGGCATGGAGGAGTGGAATTTCTTTACCCTTAATCCTTAGAAATTAAGCCTTTCAATCTAGAAGATTCTGCTTCTAAAATGATTCTGGCACATTTTTTTACCTCCTCTTTCTGCATGTGTCCTGCTTATTTTCAAAACCCAACTTGAAACTCACCTTTAGGAAAGTGACTATGATGAATGCCTTTTTTAACGCTCAGTACTGTGCTAATTTGCACTTCATGATATTTAATTCTACAAACTTCTATGAAGTGCGAACTATTCAAGGTCTGTGGGTACTGAACATTAAACATGCAGAAAACATGGTCCCACTCTCTGGAGCTTATAGATGTATGTGAGAGACAGATACAAAATATTCTGCAGGGTCCTTTTGGGTAACAGGTATCAACCAAGTGTTCTGGTGCCAAAAGAAGAGCTGCCAGTAACAGCTCTTTGAATAATCCTAAGTCTTCTCGTATGAGAAGGACATGGTTATGTAAGGACTGGACCTTCCTCCACAATCATTTTGGATCACCTGATGCAGAACTATGCCCACAAAAGGCATGCAAATATTGTTTAGTGCTACCTTTCTAAATTATGCAAAGCCATGCTTCACCTTAGCCTTATGCAAACAATAGCCCAAGAACCATTTTGCTTCATGTGTGTGAGAAAAACAATAAAGAAAATTTTAATAAGCAGAAACCTATTCTGGGTAACTAGAGAACTCATGCATGTCTACAGGGGAAAAGAGTGCATTAGGACATTATATTCATCATATCTCCCATTGGTGATGACTGGCTTGGATGGCTCATCTACACTCTGCTCCTTAAGGAAAACACTAACAGTGCTAATCATTGCTGTAACTCAAAGCAACAGAGGGAAAGCACAAAGAGAGAATACAATATGTCTAATTGTTCTGATTAGTATAAGAATAAACACAAGGCCCATGGATGAGATAAGCACAGTCAAAAAAAGAAAACTGTCAGTGTGGTTGAGAATACTAAGAGCAGTCAAAGAGCAAAGCTGGTACAGGACAAAAACCAGGCACAGGGTTGGGATGCCTGGAGTGGAATAGAGATTTACAGAAAACCAAGGCAATTTTTCCCCAGCAATAGAAGCTAATTTAAGAGAAACAGGAATGATTTTGACAGCAAAATGAGAAGCAAATGTAAGTCCTCTTAAACCAAACAAAGGAACTAGGCTTTTGATGGCAGAGATGAAGAAAGAATTATTCATTTCAGGGCTGTGCTTCCAGAAGTGTAAACTACCAGCAAATTTAATTTATTTCTTGAAGACCTAAAACATACAGAAAAGGACAGGAAACCAAGGTAAAAGGAAAATCATCATGACTGCATGGGGGCTCCCAAGCTCAGAGCCTCATGGGCAGACACAGTGAATCAAAATGGCATGGAAACACCACCCGAGTATCAGGTTAGACTTAAAAGCAAGTGTACCAAGAGAAGTCAGGCCTGGAAGAGAAGGACACCAAGAACAGAGGCAATGAGAAAGTCAAGGGCAGGATCACTGAATGAGAAGGAAGGAAAGTGGGAGGGTGGGAACCTGTGGTCACAGAAGAGAACATTAAAGCACTGGGGTTTAGAGCAAAGGCAATCCCCAAATGTCTACTGAAGAGTGGCATAAGGTGTGAGGCAAGATGGCACCCATGAGTGAAAGGAAAGAGTGGAGGAATGGTGGCCAATGACTTGTGAGACCAGAATGTCATCAGGGTGGATGTGGATGCCCCCAAAGCAGGTGTTGAGTGAAATGGGTTGTAAGGCAGTAGCTGACCACTGAGGAGAGAGGTAGTGTGGCCAACATACTATTATTTATTTCTAATCCTGGGACAGTCTTAATAATTATACCAGAACCATAGGTATCGACTGAGATAACAGTCACTCTACTGCATTTTCAGAGTGTAATAAGGATGAAAAAGGGTAGTGTAGGCAGGTGACAGGATGGCCTGTGGATGAAGCAGGAGGTAGAAATGAATTAAAGAGCAGCATGCAGATGAAAGCCTCTTGAAAAAACGTTTAGAAATAAGCTCCATTGGCATGAAAACAAAGGAAAACAGACATGGAGCCTTATGGAGAGTCAAGAGCATGGAAAGAAATTATATTTCTGACAGAGTATTCACTCTTGTATGATCAAGTCCTCACGAGAGCCAAAATGGTTTCTGTATGCCTCATCACCAGGCAGATATTAGAGTAAAACAGAATACTCTTCCTCATAAAATGCAAATGCTGATTTTCCTTTAAAGGAATAAATTAACAGTGCTGTCATCTAACCTCTACGTTGTGCACTATCTCAGGTTAATACTTTCTACTAGCACACAGCTAATAAGGGAGAACTCACTGTGGCACAAGGTAGCCATTGCTTATTTTGCCTGAACTCAGAGGAGGAAGAGTGTAAATGTGGGTCATGTGGTAATTAAGCTGTCCTCAGGGATGAAAATTCTCTGGGTCTCAGTTTTTGGATACATGTGAAAATCACTGCAAGGTGGAGAGAAGGACACAACTGCTGGTTGTTGCTACTGTCATTACTGGGACTACATGGATTGGCCCCAGAGTCCCTGAGGGATGATGTTGCCAGGAAAGTTTCTTTATGAAGCTCCTATTTTAGTCAGCTTTTTGCTGCTGTGACTAAATGATCTGAACAGCACAATTATAGAAGAGGAAAGGTTTATTTGAGGGCTCATAGTTTCAGAGGTTTATAGGTGGCCGGCTCCATTCCTTGGGGCTTAAGGTGAGGCAGAACATCATGGCAGAAGAGTATGGCAGAGGGAAGCAGCTTGCATCAGGAAGCAAAGAGAGAGAAGGAGACTCCACTCTCCAGATACAAAATATATACCCCATAGCCACACCCCACCCACTCTGTTAATCCCTATCAGGGGATTAATTCGCTGACTGGGTTAAGACTCTTACAACCCAATCATTTCTCCTCTGAACCTTCCTGCATTGTCTCACATGTGAGCTTTTGGGGGATACCTCACATCCAGACCATAACAGCTACCAAGTATCTGTCATGTGATCCAGTGCCATCTTTGGGTACTGATGCATCATTCCTACTCCTTGCTGTCTTGGTGAAGCCAATTCTAGCCCCTGGCAGCAGCTCAAATACTTGGAGTGGGGCTGAGGGGAGGGATGCCGGGACCTGGAGGTGTCTGAAGGAAGAGGCCTTGCCTAGACTTCAACATTGTGCCTCAGTCTGTTCAATCCTGCCAGCACTGCCCCAGGTAATCTGGTTGAAGCCCTTCAGTGCTCCACACAGTTATCACAATAGGGATCAGCTGAGAGAACTCCTTGACCCATAACCAGTTGGCATAGTGAGGGCCACATGAGCTGGGAGTCACCAGTGAAACCTAGTATATCTACCACCAGGCTAGATACTTCAAATCTTGAGAAAAGACAAACTTGTCACCTGGCTTGTACATTGGCTAAAAGAACAAGCCACAACGCTCATCATGGGCTGTTTTGTCAAGAATGCAAAGCAATATATTAGACAAGTGACTATAAAACTTGGCTGCACGTTTAAAATCACCTGTGAAGTTTTAAAAACCCCAATGCCTAGGCTAGACCCCACACCAAGTAAATCACAATTTTGGGGAAAAAGAGTGAAGGAAATCAGTGTTTGTTAAAAGCCCCTAGGTCATTCCAATGTACAGGTTGTGAATAGGTTAGATTTAGACCAGTGCTTCTCAAACGTTAATGTGCATACTTCTCATTTGGGGATCTTGTAAAAAGGTCAGTTAGGATTCAATAAGTCTGGGACACATGTGAGATTCAGCATTTCTAAGTTTCCCAAGTAATGTCAATGCTGCTGCTCTGTGTACCATACTTGGTGTAGCAAATTCTCGAAAAGGGTAAACTCCTTAGCTAGGTATGATGGTGCATGCCTATAAACCCAGTAATTCTGAGGCTGAGGCAGGAGGTCAGCAAGTTCAAAGCCAGACTCAGCAATTTAGCAAGGCCCTAAGCAAGTTAGTGAGACCTGTTTTGAAATAAAAATAAAGAAGGCTGAGGATGTGGCTCAGTGTCCAAGTGCTCCTGGTTTAATCCCTGTTACGGAAAAAAAAACCAACCAACCAACCAAACAAACAAACAAAACTAAGCCTCTTGAAAACAAGGATCTTATCCCCACACCTTTATATCCATCTAATAACTTGTACAGTGCCTGGGACATACCAATTCTGATAAAATGCTCGCTGAATGGATGAGTAGATGAATGGCCCATACTTCCCCCAGAACGTTATTCTACATTTCTGCATTTTCAAACAGTAGAAGTAAGGTCAAGTTGAATAAGGAGGAGGCAGGTACAGATTAGCTTCACAAAGTAAGCTTCTACTATACAATCAGGTTTACCTGCTGATCTGTACTGAATTTATTATTTGTTTATAATTGTGGTAAAAACTTTAAAAAGTACCCCAAAAAGGTAGGTCACATTTTCTCTGAAATTATATGTATCTTCTTCAAGTCCAAAAAATGGAAATGTCAAGCCAAAACTATGAAATAAGAACGGGTTCACCACTTGGCCCAAATGAAAGTCAAACCTATTCTCCTGGTGGTCACCTGGTGGTCAGCTGTTCCCACTCTCCTTAGGGCCAATTTCCTAGAAGTTACCCAGCACAGCTACTTTTCACGACCTTCCCTAATGACAGAGTTATCATTTGAGGATACAGTGAATGTTGAACAATTTCAGCATGGCTGTTAAGTGAGCTTCAGGGTGCCCCAAGGGGGCCTCACACCCTCAGCATCCACCAGCAATATAGAAAACACTGTTTAATATTTACTAATGAACGCCTTCTGCATGGAGCTGGGGGCGGGGTACCATGTTGAGCAAATGCTCTATGGAAGCCGAAGCCCAGGAGCACTCTGCTCTGCTACTGCTAGTTAACACTTCC
Organism: Sciurus vulgaris; assembly: GCF_902686455.1. NCBI lineage: Eukaryota > Metazoa > Chordata > Mammalia > Rodentia > Sciuridae > Sciurus > Sciurus vulgaris. Next base: position 122,934,263 of record NC_136471.1, on the reverse strand, counting down.
CCAAGAGATGCAATTATGTGGTATGGCTGGCATTGCTGTTCAGAATTTCCACGATCCCCATAAGTCAATTATTAAAGCAGGCTCATCCACATCACGGTTTATGAGGTAACAGGAAAAAGAGCTCTGATCTATCTCAGTGTTAAGAAGGAAGTTCAGGGACACAGTATTAGGGACAAGTCCATTCAAAAAAATACCACATTCCAAATGGCAACACAGGGATGACTGAGGCATAGGCAGTGATTCACTCTTTTGCAATAACAGGAAGTCATGATCCAAAGTTCAACTTCTTATAAAAACTCCTGACTTCTTATTGGGCAACAATTTATATGCTTTTCTATATTGACATCTGATTTTTCCATTTGATATATTATACAAATGGTAACAAAAAACTTGGTAGATGACACATGAAAAGTAAGCACACTTCCTGCCAGCTATGCCAATTTTTTTTTTCTTGAGACAGGGTCTCACAATGTTGTCCAGGCTGCCTCAAACTCCTGGATTCAAGCAATCCTCCTGCCTCAGTCTCCAGAATAGCTGGGACTACAGGTGTGCACCACTGCGCCCAGCTTGGCTATGCCAATATTAACTGAAGCAAGTATTGATACCATATCTTTTACAAGCTATCCATACCATTGCTCACATTTTTCTGCTTCTTCTTTGTTCTAGTCATCTGTGATTACATGCTCTCAACACCTGGCTGAATTTTGTTGTCTTCCTTGTGAGGGTATTGAGTTCTGCTATGGTGGAAAAATTGCTTGGAGATAAGATTGACCTATCAAAGTCTTGCTTTAGGTTTTGTCAGGGTGGGTCTATGACCGACTTTTCTGGGTTCTCAATTGGATGTTTGGGGTGTTCAGCATCCCTCATTTTTCTACTCTGCTTGGCCAGAACTCCAGCATCTCCCATCACTGATGATCTCTGGGATATCCACTCAGCTTATAGCTGGTCAGATATTTCTGAAACTCTTTCTTGGTATAACTCATTCCCCTCTGCAGTTCCCTGCCCTACAAACTCAAGCCACACCCCAGCAGTCTGAATTACAATTTGTTTCCTCTATCCCATAAGTCTGCTGCTCTTTGTTTGAGCTCCACTGCCCTGTGCTGCAATTTGCAAAGTGCCCCCAGGCAAAAAGCCAGGGTTGATGTGAAACTCATTTTTATGCTTCCCTTTTCTCCAGGATCATATCCCTGTACTAAAATTGTCCAGTGCCAAAAACAGCTGCTTCCTATACTTTGTTCAATTTTACAGTTGTCTCTGGAAGGAGGGTAAGTCTAATACTCATTACTCCATCATAGCTTCAACCAGAAATCATATACTCCTTTGAAAAGATTATTTCTTTAATTAAAGTGAATTTATTTAATTCTAGATATAATATAACTTTAAGCTCTATCTTTAAAAGTCTAAGCTATTTCAAGGTCTAATTGCTAAAAAAAAAAGTTCTAGAGAAAGAATGTCTGAAATGTAGATACATACAGGGTTTTAATTATCCTGGAGTTTCCTTTGCTAGCATATGTACTTCTCTCTAATAAGAAAGTTAAAGCATTCCCCAATGAAAAGTAGAACCATTGTTAAACATCTTTATATGGGAAGATAAATGCATGCCACTCAATCTTTTTCAGAAAATGGCACTGATATAAAATATTTTATTAATTGATGTATGGTTTGGGTGTAAGGTATCCCCCAAAAGCTCACATGAGACAATACCAGAAGGTTCACAGGAGAAATGATTGGGTTGTGAGAGTCTTAACCCAATCAGTGAATCAATCCCCTGATTGGGTTAACTGAGTAGTAACTGCACTGGTAGGGTATGACTGGAGGAGGTGGGAATTGGGGATGTGGCTTCTGAGTATATATTTTGTATCTGGAGAGTAGAGTATCTCTATGCTTTCTGATCTTCATGTGAGCTGCTTCCCTTTGCCATATACTCTGCCATGATATTATGCCTCATCTTGAGCCCCTAGAATGGAGACTGCTGTCTTTGGAAGGAGACCTCTGAAACCGTGAGCCCTCAAATAAACTTTTTCTTCTAAAATTATTTTCTGGTCAGATCTTTTAGTCACAGCAACAAAAAGCTGACTAAAACAATTAATATTATTTTATTAATAATATTTTATTCTACTACATGCCACAGATATTAGAGGTCATCATCCCACATGGAGTTCCAATCACCTAAGGCCCTTCCCATCTACTCTGGGACACTGAGGGGGTCACTTTCCTACACTCCTATAACCAACCCACTTACAACACACAGGTTAAGAAATGCTACAGAAAAAAACTTGTGAGTCCAGATGTCACTAAGAAATGAGGAAAAAAAGCTTAAACCAAACCTCAGTCTCCATACAAAGACCAGAGCTCCCACAGTCACTAAGAGAGTCAGAGGCCAGAATCAGGAAGGCCTGGGTGATGGGAATGGGGGATGGGTACACTCGATAGAAGACAACCAAGGACAGAAGCCCCAAAGGCCTCTATGTTCAATCAGTTTCCCTCTTGAAAAAGATGCTTCTGTCTGGAGCCTCTTCAGAAACTAGCAATCATGGTGGCCCAACTCCAGGGTCACCATTTACATTGGGTATTTCCTGGACTTCTGGGGCATGGCTATAAAGTTTGTACACACGAATATATTAGAATGGCTTCTCAACTTCATTTGTGGCATATGCAGTCTTAAGTCTTCTCAGAAAAAGTATGTTTTAGACTTTTTTCTAATAGCAGAATGAAAGACTTTCTCCTTCTATAAACCCACGTCAAAAGTCAGTAATCATATGAAAAGGAGATACTTATATAAGACAGGGGTTTTCTGATGTCCTTGTAATCTGGCTTCAAGCACAAGAAACATTAACTGCATCTGAAGACACAGAAGTCATACACAGAAAGCAAATCATTAAGGTAGCACTTTTACATTTTTTTCTGTCCATTCAAACATAATCAAATATTTGAACTTATGTTACAACATGTTTTCACAGAAACTCCCTATTTTCTCCTTGCTAGGTCATTTACACCGAGATGACCACTCCATGCTAAAGCTTAAAAGCTCTTTCTAATGGCACCTTTGGTTCATCCACAGCACATGGCTAAATGTACATTTTACTTCTCAAGGACATGCATCCTGTAGCTGTTTTCTCATTTTCACTTTATGATTAGAGAACTGTGTAGACTCTGCATCCAAATACGTGCTTTTCTTCCATTAAAAGGATAGTAGGGATGACAGAACATCATTTTGCTTCATTGATAAAGATAGTGGCATTCATAGAGCATCTTTAATTATGTTTTCAGAGATTTTTTTTCCTTAGCTCTTATACCACCTCTAAGAGATACAAAGAGTGAAGGGGGAGGAGGTGGTAATCTTCATTTCACAGATAATGGCTGGGGACACATAAGAGGTGAAGGGCACAACCATGCTCATTTTGAAGATCAAGAATACCCAAGACAGGGCTGGAGATATAGCTCAGTTGGTAGAGTGCTTGCCTGGCATGCACAAGGCCCTGGGTTCAATCCCAGCACTGCATAAAAATAAGTAACATAAAGGTATTGTGCCCATCTGCAATAAAAAAAAAAACCTGAGACAGCTGCAGAAGCTATTAGTAATTTTCGAGCTTCTACTTCCATTCTTCACCAGGATAAACCTATATTCTTTTAAGAAGTTTCTTCATTAGGAAAACTTATTTCTTGGCCTAAAATTTTGTTTGGGGCCTATTTATCTATACCTAGCCAATTTCGCTTCTAGGCCAGGGCAGTGAGTGAAAAATTTACTTTTCAGGCCAAATCCAGGCCCTCAGGCTGCTCAGCTGAGTCCAGGTCAGATCAGTAGACTATGGCTACATCTGTCCATGGCTCTGGAGGACAAGATTCACAGAGACAAGGAAAGCCTCCAATATAGGAGATCCCTGGCCTTATATTATAAAAGGTATTTTCAGAAAGACTCAGACCAAAACCAAGGGCCTTGAAATTCATGCAATTACTTATCAGGCAATAACTAACTGAATACTGGGGCTCAGATGAACTTGTGGAAAACAGGCTGGACAATAACATTCTTTTTATTTTGGGGTACCAGGGATTGAACTCAGGGGCACTTGACCACTGAGCCACATTCCCAGCCCTATTTTGTATTTTTATTTAGAGACAGGGTCTCACTGAGTTGCTTAGTGCCTTGCTGTTGCTGGCTTTGAACTCTTGATCCTCCTGCCTCAGCCTTCCGAGTGTGCACATCCTCACCTGGTTGCCAACAACATTCTTTTAATAGTGTTTTTGCAGAACAAAAGTTTTAAATTTTGCTCAAGTCCAATTTACAGTTTTTTTTTTTTTATGGACTGTGCTTTTAGTATCAAGTATAACAACACTTTTCTTGTATGTTTTCATAAATAACTTTTTATGTTTTGTGTTTTCACATAGATCTATGGTATATTTTGAGTTATTTTTTGCATAATGTGTTAGGTTTAGATTGGAGTTCAATTTTTGCCTACCTATGTCCAATTATACCAATACCATTTCTTGAAAATATTATCTTTTTTCTCTTAAATGGTCTTTGCACTTTTTTTGGACTGGGGATTGAACCCAGGGATGCTCTACCACTGAGGCACATTCCCAGCCCTTTTTACTTTAAGACAGGGTCTCACTAAGTTGCCCAGTCTGGTGTGAAACTTGTGATCCTCCTGTCTCAGTCTCCTGGGTCACTGGGATTACAGGTGACTGTGCCCAGCATGCCTTTGCACTTTCACTGAAAATTAATTGGCTGGATTTTTATGGTCTGTTTCCAGATATTTTTATTTCAGGGGTCAGCAAACTATAGCCAATGGGCCAAAAGCTAAGAATAGGTTTTCTAAAAAATCAGAAGAAGAATATTTCAAGGAATATGAAAATTTCATGATATTCAAATTTAAGCATCCAGGACTGGGGTTGTAGCTCAGGGGTAGAGCAATTGTCTAGCACATGTGAGTCACTGGGTTCGACCCTCAGCATCAAATAAAAATAAATAAATAGGCTGGGCATGGTGGCACATTCCTGCAATCCCAGCAGCTTAGGAGGCTGAGGCAGGAGGATTGCAAGTTCAAAGCCAGGCTCAGCAAAAGTGAGGCACTAAGCAAGTCAGTGAGACCCTGACTCTAAATAAAGTACAAAATAGGGTTGAGGATATGGCTCAGTGGTCGAGTGACTCTGAGTTCAATCCCCAGTACCAAAATAAATAAATATAAATAACTAAATAAAGGTATTGTGTCCATCTACAATTAAAAAAATTAAGCATCCATAAATAAAGTTTTATTGAAATTCAACCATGTCCATGAATCTACTTCTATCGCTTTTTTCCTTCTACAATTGCAGAGTAGTAGCTGTGACCAAGACTGAATGGTCCACAAACCCTAAAATACATTTGCTTTCTGACCCTTTACAAAAGTAGTTTAGGATATGAGGATCCTTATAAGCATCCATGCAGAACCTCAGGGCTCTCTCAATGCCACTATAAAAAATACTGAAAGGACAGAAGCTTTAAATAGAACCTCTGAAAGCCCTGAGGAAGGCAGAAAAGGAATGCATTTAATAGCCGGCTACCCTTTCCAACGAGGACTAAAATAAAAAGCCTAAGTAAAACTATTCTTAAAAGGATGAATCTTGCTGTACTATAGAGTTAACTATAAAATGAAGAAATTTTGAGGCTAAAAGGTATTTATTTTAATGGATTTTTTTCTTGAATATCTCTGAGTCATAAACTTAAGAAAAAATATTTGTAATATAAAGAATGACAGGTTAATGACATGAATATGGGATATTTTTATAAAAATCAATTGGAAAATGATGTGTTAATTTTTCAAATTTGGTTATTTCTAAAATGCAGAATTAGCAGAGGTTAAATCATATTAATAAAGACTAAAAAGAAGGATAATATTCAGGATGAAAAGGGTAGGGAAAGACATTTCCATATAATTTATTGGCACAGTCTTTTAGAATTCATTTAAATGCCCTCAAAATGCAGTGATGCAGTGTTACACTTGGCAATTTATCTTCAGGAAATAATAACAACAGTTAACATTTATATAGCACTTACTATGAACCAGGTTTTCTAAGTGCTTTACCTATTATCTTAGTCTGTTTTGTGCTGCTATAATAGAATATATGAGATTGGGTAATTTACAAAGAACAGATTTGTTTCTTGTAGTTCTAGAGGCTTCCAAGGTCAAGAGGCCTGTGTCTGTATCACTCCATGGTGGAAGGTAAAAAGAGAAGAGAGCATGCATAAGAGAAAGGGGAAAGGGGTCAAACTCATCCTTTCAGGATTGCTAGAACATACTCTGGCAATAATGAACCCATTCCCATGATAACAGTGGTAATCCATCTGTGAGGGCAGAGCCCTTCTGATCTAATTATTTCTTAAAGGTCCCACATCCCAAAATTGTTGCATTGGAAATTAAGTTTCCCACATGTGAACTTTGAGGGGCACATTCAAACCATAACACCTGATTTAACTCATTTAATCTTTACAACACCAAGAGGTAGGTGTTATTATTATCCCCATTTCACAGATGTGGAAACTAAGGCACAGAATGATGAGCAATCTGATCAAGGTTACACGACTAGTAAAGTGTAACAGAAATAATTATGGGCACCAAGACTCATGAGCCAGGTGATGATTATGTGGAACACGGTCTAAAATAGAGAAAAACTGGAAACAGGCTAAATATAAAAAAGATCATAATATTCCCTCCATACATAGGATACTAAGGACTTGTTAGTATGTTGCCAAAAATAATCATGATATATTTTGGATAATAAGGGTGAATAATATGATCTTATTTTTATTTTAAACTGTAGTTATGTGCATGTATGGAAAAAATCTGGGAGAATAACTGCTAAAATATTAAGGTATGTGAAGATAGTAATGTCATGGGTAATTTTGAATTTTAATTGTACTTATGTTTTTTGTTTTTGTTTTTATTCCAAGAGTAAGTATTTTAAAATTTTAATACATTTCACTTTCAATGTCAGAAACTATATGTTTTAATAAAATATGTTTGGGAATGTAAAGAGCTTTGAGATACTTAATAAGAGGGGCCATACAACTATAACAAATGACTTTTATCCTAAGAAAAGTTGAAATAAATAATGAAGAAGAATTTCAGGAAAATTTAATTGACCTTAATTTAAGGACAGTTCAATACACCAAGAAAGAACATTAAGTCACCAGGTATTTAGATTTTTCTTCTTCTTATAATAACATCACAGCAGTAACTATGATTCAACTTTGATGTTTCTAGAGCACTTTCAGCCACACATCTCAGCTAAACCTCACAACACCTCTCTCAGGGTAATACAAATAGAAAGGTTGGAAATAGAAAACAAAAAAGGAGAGTTTCTCCGATTCCTTAGGATACCTGCAGAATTTTCTGTGTGTTGCGGGGCTAGGGGCAGGGGTGTGTTTCAAGATGCTGTCGCAAAGATTACCGATGTCCTGCTACTTAAGTATAGCACTCTGGAGTAATAAGACAATTAAGACTGAACAAATATAGAACAGTCCCTTTAGACAGTGTCATGTAATTTGTGGAGGCACATGAACTTTGCATCAATTGCAGCTCATCTGTCCATGATCCAAAGGAAAAATCTTCAATAATGAGCATCACAATTTTGGGATGGCATTGTTTTGACTATCTACTGGTACAGTAAAAAGAAATTTCCTCCTACCCCAGGCCCTATATTTACCATCTTCATCTAATTTTTTGTGAGAGTAAACAAGCTTGGTTAGGAAGAGTTCTAATCAAATGCACTTAGGATATCATGATTCTTCTCACCCACCCCAGTATCTTGACTGCTTTTAAGAGGAAGACAAACCAGTAGTAAACTGTAATTCCTTGGGCTTCTAATGCCCTGAGGAGGAAATGTATTGTGACTTCCTTCCTGAATAAGGATATATGCAGTCTAACAAGACAGGCCATACTGCAGGAAATACATTCTATGACATAAATGATTCATTTGCTGAACACTGACATTTTTCAAATGTGTACAAACCCAGATGATCCCAGACCTGTGCTTAAGTTTTTCATTCACTCATAAAACATATTCTTCTAATGGGTCTGTCAGCATGTCATCATATTCAGGGTGACACCTGCTAATTTACTCCTCACCCTTGAAACCACTTAATCCCAGCATTTTAGCTCTGCTAAAAGCTTCAGCAGTTCAGAGAGAAGGGGTCAAGGCCAGCAATCTAACTAGCCAATTGGCTTTCTTATGCCAAGCTAAGGATCTTTCTTGAGATGCCCAAAGTCATTTCTCTCTGTGGAGAAACTCCACAACCTTACTCCTTGTGGGGTGGGAAGCAAGGAAGTTTGAAGAATTTTTCTCATAAATGTTTCAATGAATCAATGAATTGATGAGAAGGAGGCATGAAGGGGAAAGTAAACATGAGAATAAATAAAAGAACATATGTTCATAGGACTTAGGAAGTAGCTCAGGACTCCTGCCTTTCTTTTTTTTTGTCATAGGAACAGCAAGCAGAAAGCTAAGTGATACCTGGGTCTTGAAGAAAAGAAGAAAGTAAAATACGCTCAACATGTAAAGAAAGTGGAAAACAGCAGTGGGAGAGGGGGACTTCAGGCACAAAAAGAACTGCCCTGAGCCCTAGGCTGGGCTTGTCATTTTCTTTTCATTGGGTATCATTTCATTTCTGGGATCAGAAAGTCATGGATGATGGAGAAAGTATTACAGTGATGTCCTAACTCTATAAGAGCAGAAACAGAGATACTGGGGGCTGAATCAGAACAAGATATATTGCATGCTTTTATAATTATGTCAAAATGGATTCTAGGGCTGGGGTTGTGGCCCAGTGGTAGAGCACTTGCCTAGCATGTGTGAGGCACTGGGTTTGATTCTCAGCATTGCATATAAATAAATGAATAAAATAAAGATCTATTGACATCTAAAAATATTTTAAAAAATGGATTCTACTGCCATGTATAACTAAAAAAACAATAAAAAAGAGCAGAAACATGAAATTCAAAATGCAAGACTGAAACAAATGGATGGGGGTAATGGTACGCTAATGTTGTTCTTACAAGTAATAATGATAATGTCACTTGTTTAGAAAGGAAACTCCACCAACACTTGCTCTGGATATCCAACAACAAAAAGCGAGTCTCAAAGAGTGGATAAGAGTCACCTCTGGGAGTGACTGAGCCCCACCTACTACAAATATCCAGCTGCCTCACAGGAAATATTCTACCCATAGTTACCATCCTGCCCAGCTCTCAAGTCCCGAGAGCACACAACAAGGAGTCAGGAGACCTCTGTCCTGGCTTTGCCACTGACTAGCTGGGAGTCCCTTGGGAGAGCTATTTCTTTGCTCTGGATCTCTGTTGCTCCTTTGTGATCTGGAAAGAGTGCTCATGGTCCCATGTGACCCCTAGCACTGCTGTGAGGAAAAGCTTCTGAGACACTTGTGAGGAGAAAGGAATGGTGCCAAGGGATCTGGGCTGTGCTAACAGCACCCAGAATCCTGCACTGGGAAGCCATGGTCCTTCAGGTAGATCTAGGTAGTATTCAGTTAAATGCTCAGCCATTATCTGGGAAAAGAGGGAGGAAAACATGTTGAGGTAGAGATGAAAGAAGCTGGGTGAGTTTCAGCATGCAGTTCTACTCTGCCCCCATAGCATGTCAAACTCCAAATATTTGGAACCAGTAAAAGGCAATCCTCTCCGTTTGCAGTTTTTGTTTTTCCATTCCATCCCTAGCATCCAGCATAGCTCCTAGCATATCATAAACCTTTTCCAGGGAATAAGTAAATGAATGAATGGATGAATGCATGCATGCATGAACATTGAGAGGGGAAGAGAACCGGGTACAAATTAAAATTGCTGCCTGTAATCTCCAATGTATAATCCTTATGGTCAAAAGAAAGATGACTATTAGAGGTGTTGCTAACTATCTTTAGTAACTCTCTGGGTCCCACTCCTTCCTTAGGGTATATCTATTTGTTTCCCTTCCATGAACATTGGTGGTAGGTTATGTCATCTCAATCCCCTTCCTTCCACCTCCATCACTCCATGATTTTATTCAATACTATAATCTTTCTAAGAACTGATCCTGATGTTGTTAAACAGGCATATAACAAGGAAGATATAGGGATAGTGCATTACTTTAAGGGTCAAAGACACAGCTAAGCAGGGAAGACAAGTTTATAAGCAAGACCTAAAGATCTTTGTTTACAAAGGGGCCAGCAGGAAGCCCTTCCTCCTGGTTAGAGAGGACCATAAAGAAAGGGCCAATGCTCTGAGGCCAGGAGGCTATTGGCCAAGAGAAGGTACATGACCTTTCCACATCCGGGCTCATTCTGCCCCCAAGCAGCAAGGGTCACACTAAGTACACCCTCCAAAGGCTGACACTCTTACAGCTGGGCCCTGACCTGGCTCCCACCAAGCAACCCTCAGTCTTCTCCGGGGATCTTCTCTAATTGGAAACCAGACCCAGGGCTTCTGAACTTTCCCAAACATGCTCTGAGCACAAGTCAGGAAGGCAGGGATGGGGGTGGCAGGAACACAGACGCAGGAGCTATTTTTGAGTGACTGGAAATAAAAGCTAAACACAGGTGTGCTCTGCACAAGTGGAAATGTTCCCAAATCCACAAGAATTCTTTATAAATAAACTAAAAAACAAATCTTCAGCTTGCCACATCTCATCCTAGTTTTCAGGGACACACACAAATAGTTCAGGTCTTTGCACATTATTTCAGGAACCATAGAGGGCTTATAGACACCCACTAAAGGTGTCTGACTCATTTTCTAGAAAGCCACATGAACTGACAATCTAGGGCTGAAAATGAGGGCAATGCCTGCTCTGTGACTCCTGTCATAGCACAAAAAAGCAGGGCAAAGGGAAACCCACCTCAACTGACTACAAAAGGCAGTATCAGCAGAATTCAGGGCCAATAGAGAATCTCAGAGCAAATTAAATTAAATTTAGAGAACATCAATTCAGGTTACTCAGGGGGCTGAGGCAAGAGGATTACAAGTTGTAGGAAAGCCTCAGAAACTTAGTGAGACCCTCTCTTAAAATAAAAAATAAAAAGGGCTGGGGATGTAGCTCAGTGGCAGAGCACCCCTGGATTCAATCCCCAGTACCACAAAAAATGCGTATTGAACAAAGCAGGGTGAATATATTTATAATAGTATATAATCATCTAGATTAACTTCTGGGTGACTCCTGAACTTAGAGGAAGAGGTTAAGCATTTTCTACAATGTCACCAGGGTTTTATAGGCTCAGACTCCATTTTTACAGATTTCAGCATGCTAAATATTTAGGGCATGTTTTCCTTCCAAATTCCTGCTAAAATAGTACCCACTGTGAATTCTTAATTATTTTAGGTGGATTTCTTCCCTCTTTCTCCCTCTCCCTCAACCATTCTTACCTACTTAATGTTATAGCATTCCAATCCTAGCAGCTAACCCTAGACACAAGAGCCCTTGATTCCCATCTCTGAAGTCCAAGAAATACCAGCTGAAGTTGAGGTAACAATTCTTAGGATTGTGGTACCACTGACAGAATCCTTCCTGAAAGATGTGTTTTATACACAGTATCTTAGCAAATCCCCACAGCAGCCCTGTGAGGTCAGCTTTGTGTCTCTCACATTATGGTTGAGGACACTGAGGCTCAGGGGGTTAAGTGCATGCCCAAAGATACACAGCCAGGAACTATGGAGGTGGGATTCAAATCCTGGTTTCTCTGAGCTGATAGCCTACATAACTTGTTATCTTAACATGCTGCTTCCAACAAACTAGAATGTTAGCTCAAGGATGGGGAGAACTTTATGGGAATGAAAATAAAATCTGCACTAGTATAGTACAGCAAGAGACCTGATTTCCCAGAAGATCATATAAAATAATAATAAAAACAAAATGTTAGAGCACAAGGGATTTTTGTTAAATTAGCTCATAATGGGCTTGAGCACATGAGTTAAGATTGGCTGTTATTAGCTTTCAAAGACACAGTTCAGTGGGTAGGCAGAGGACATCTCAGGCAGCAGGAACACATGTGCTTAGGATTGGATTCGTGAGGACACAAGAGCAGGATGGGGACACATAGAAGGTTCCTGCAGAATAGTCACAAGGACCAAGGCCAGAAAGAAACTGTGGCAGAATGCCTGAGGAAAGGAATGTCAGCAATTATTGTCTTGATTTTTCCAAAAAGGAAAGAGAAACTACCCAAGACTGGTTGGTACACAGAGGTCATGTAAGCACAGTATTGTTATGGGATGACAAGAAGAAGGGGCTGGGTGCTAGGGATGAAGAAGACAGAGGATGATGGCGTTGGGAAAAGAATCTGTCACCACTCTAGGCACTCCTCTGGACAGGTGCAGAGGAGGCTAGACCCCTGCTCATTGGGCCCAAGGGCAGGGACACAGGTTAATAGCTTGAGGGAGGGACAGTGTGGGACCAGGGGACCAAGTGTCAAAACAATACATGCACTTTATGATCAGTGTGCAAAACAGGTCAATGGACTAAGTGTACAGCGGAGATGATGGCAGCACATTTTGCAAATGTAATATCAAGCTGCTTCTGAATACATTAAATATAATCAATGAAAGTAGAGGAATGGCATGCAACCCTCTGGATATATATATATATATATTTTTTTTTTTTTTTTTTTTTTTTTTTGCGGTACTGGGAATTGAACCCAGGGCCTTAGCACTTGAGAGGCAAGCCCTCTGGATACACTTGAAAGCAGCCTGCCACTCTGGCCTATTCATGTTTCCCTATTGGGTGACTGGGACTGGTCAACATTCCCCACAAGGTCTTTGGAAAAATCAGATTCCTTTTACCAGACTGGATCTTAGACTGAGAGGTTAATTTAACACAAAATCGTCAAGATGAATATGTTCTCATCAGGTGTGGTGATGCATGCCTGTAATCCCAGCAGCTCAGGAGGATGAGGCAGGAGGATGGCAAGTTCAAAGCCAGCCTCAGCAATTTAGCGAGGCCCTAAGCAACTCAGTGAGACCCTGTCTTTAAACAAATATAAAAAAGGGCTAGGGATGTGGCTCAGTGGTTAAGCGCCCCTGGGTTCAATCCCTGGTACCAAAAATAGAAAAAAAAAAGATGAATTATGTTCTCATCATGACACATACTCAAGTTGCAAGGACTGGGGTATGATGTGTTAAGGTGGAAGTCAACATGTTCAGGTAAAGAGACCAACCATGGTGTTTTTTTTTCTTTTCTCAAACCTTATTAAATATTATGGGTACAACAGGTTTACAATTAAAAAGAACAAAAAAGAGAAGGATGGGCCCGGGTCTCAGCAGCTTGGGAGGCTGAGACAGGAAAATTGTGAGTTCAAAGCCAGCCTCAGCAACTTAGTGAGACCCTGTCTCTAAATAAAATATTAAAAGGGCTGGGATGTAGCTCAGTGGATAAGTGCCTCTGGGTTCGATCTCTGGTACAAAATGCAGGGGGCGACTGCCCTCTCCACTAAAAACAAAACAAAAAGCAGAGCAGTGAGTCCCACTTGCCTGCAAAAATGGCAGCTATTTAAATCTCTGGTTGCTTTATCATTTGAGGCGGGGGACACTCTAGTCCTTTCCCTGTATTACTAAAATCACTTATTGGTGCTAATTATTAAAACATTTGTATTATGCTTCATGCCTGTTTAACAACTTCCTTATCCTGTTTGTCTGATTACAGGTCTGATTAAAAATAGGAATGCACAATGCATATGAGAGCAGCCTGAAGGAGGCCAGCATAAGGATGAGGGGAGGGGTGGTAAAAAAAAGGGAAGAAACGCTCCTGCCTTGCTTGTAGAAAGGAGCTAACAGCAAGGGAAGCATCTTTCCCCTCCTCTCATTTCCTCCTGCCACATTCAACACCCACAGAGCTATACTGAAATAACTTAAGGGGAGAATATTTCACAGGTAAAAAGATGGATGAGTTTTTGGGTGATCTGCAAAATGGAATAATTCCCTATTCCAGATAGATGTCTGCATAGTTCTAGTGTTATTTAGCATACCACTTTGATATGGAGTCCTTGAAAGGACCAGCTCTTTCCCTAAAATACACCTGACCTTTGGCAAGCTACTTAACCTCTGGGGTCCTTGGTTCCCTGGCATTTTTGGATTAGGCTCTTCAAACACAATCTCCAAAGCTATTTCCTAGTAAGTAGTTGCCCTTAATCATAAAGGCAAATCCCACTGACCATCGTAAAAACTCTGCACTTCAGAAAAAAGACTGAAACGTTCTAGGAATCACTTGAGTAATATAACTCAACTAGCGACTTGGTGAGGAGCACTGCACAAATACAGAAATGGTATGTGGTCAAGACCTGGCAAACCGCATGGCTTCCCACGGATTTTATAGCTCTCCTGATGTTTACAGGGCTCTGACTGTAATGATAATAAAATTGTCCAACCTTCTTAGCCCAAACAAGACAAGCAAAATTCTCTCAGGCACTCTACCTGTCTTTGATCTGAAAAGCAAACATTCTTTAAGTGTTTTCTGCCTGCGAGGCATGACCAGTCTTTTTAAAGCCCCTCTTGGGTCCCTCACGACAGGGAGCTTTGCAGCCCAGCTGCTGTAGAAGGCAGAACCTGTAGCCAAGCAGGTTTCTTTCTGAGCTATTCCTTCTGGGACAGACTTTTTATGCAGGGCCACACAAATCTACAACTGGTCCTAAGGCAAAGAGAAATCTATTTGATTCTCAAGTTCATTCATTCACCTGGACTTAACCTGATCAAAAGGAAAAATATGAATTCTACCTCACAAGTTCAGGCATAAAAACTAGGAGTTTCAAAGACTAAAGCAAAAGTTTGTACTATCCCATGGACACATCAAAGCACTCCACAGTTTAGAAGGCATTTACCTTATTGATGAGAGTTACTATATCTCCTTCTTTGATTGTCAATTCATCGTCATTCTGTGCCTCATATGGAAATATTACTTTGCAGTAATCTTTGCCTGTAAGAAGAAAAGAAAACACAATCTTTAAGGTGCTTTATCTAATGAGCTGCCCCAGGAGAAGGTACTCTCTGTCGCATTAACATCAGAGAAAGGTACACTTAATAGGTAGGCTATTACAACTGCACAAAGGTAGGGTCACCCTAAGAAAACTCCCTAAGAGTGCTCACTGTAGGTTCATACATATTTAGTCCATGAATGTTTCCCCTCACAAATCATGAAATGCCATTGGATGCTTTTCAAAAAAAAAGCAAAAAGTCATCTTTGGTCTCAGGATAACAGACATGTACCATTTTATAGACTCTTTAGGTACATGCATCAGCACACATATGCAGAGAGCAAGAAGTTTAAATGTTGTCCTATTGCCTTCTTTCACATAAAATCAGAAAAGGGGTATTTATGTATTTTATAAAGCCAACATGGTACATAGAACAATGAAAAATTACATCATTGTGGTATATCTTAAGAGATAAATGTTGATATATTTGTGTATGTACATGTGTCAACCTCAAACAGCCAACTAATGCTGAAAGAACATTCTTTATGTATATGTGTGTGGGAGGGGGTGAAATTGTTCAAATATGTCCCATGGTCTCTATGTGAGAACCTGCTTGTTCACTGATGGGGCTGTTGATTTACAAGGAAATGCATAACCCTCACCAAAGAGGGAAAAATACTAAGGCCACTCAAAATGAAAATTCAGTATGTCCTGAATTATATGCTTTTGAAAATTTGCTGTTATATCACTACCTGAAAGCAGAGGTTAAGACAATGAAAACACATATAAGGGATTTGAGAAATGAAGATGTGGAAAACTCAGTTTTTATGACTTAGGACAAAAGGTACAAAGAAAAATTCAAGAGATTTAGTATCTACTAGAATAGGCATTTATTATTCTCCACCAGACTCAATAAATCTAATGGCTTTGAATATCCTTAGATATTTCCCAAGGCTAAGGCTAGTTCTAGCAGACAGATAATAACCTAAAGCTATATATGTTAAGTATCAATTATACTGTCCCTTGTATACTTTATGTCACTGAAAGGCAGTTCTTTATTTTGGTGAATATCTCATCAATCAAAGATAATGATACATAAAATAAAGGCAATTTAAAATTCATAATACAGACACACTGTGGTCTATGGTTGAGATATGACAGAGAGGGAAAAAGGAGGAGAGGAAGAGGGAAAGGAAGGGAGAAGGGGAGAGGAAGAGGGAGGGAAGACGGGATCACTTTACTTTTTTGTTTGTTTTTAGTTATACATGACAGTAGAATGTATTTTGACATATCATGCATACGTGGAGTATAACTTCCCATTCTTGTGGTTGTACATGATGTGGAGTTACATATGAGTTACATATATGGTTGTACATGTTGTGTATTCATATATGAACATAGGAAAGTTATGTCTGATTCATTCTACTGTCTTTCCTGTTCCCATCCTCCCCTCCCTTAGTGCCATTGCCCCCTGTCCAATCTGGTGAACCTCCACTCCTCCCTCCCCATCCCCTATTGTGAGTCAGCACCCGCATATCAGAGAGAACATTCGGCCTTTGGGATCACTTTACTTCTGTGCATATGTTTTTGTTTTCTGTCCTGTGGCTTAAAGATATCAGTCACATTCCCTATCCTTGTGTTGAAAACCCTGGACCTATGATGGCTTTTGCTCATTAACCTGTGCTGAGGGACACTAGTTCTAAATCCCATCGAGACCATTTTCCTAAACCCACATAGTTGCCAATGTTCCATCTCTCTTTGATTAGTAATAGCAAATCTTCCCATATCTGAATTGGTCAAATGTTCTAAAGGGAGGGTAAAAAAATTAAACATCTTAATATTGAATAATGACAGCTCCTTACCAATTTTCCTATTGATTGTGGTAGTGAAATATGACTACCCAACCTCAAAACTTAAAACAACACAAACACGTACAGTATTATTGAGGAACTGTCCTGCAGAGTTGTGGCTTTAACAGTAATTCTTTGGATGGAAATCATGGGGACATTTTACAAAGAATTATCAGATGCCCGAGGCCAACAAAGAAAGAAGGGGAGGTCATATTTCTATTCCTTTTAGTCAAAAAAGTTTATAAAGTATGATAGACTGCTGTTGGTTAACTTCCCAGCAGCCATTAGCAGCTCCATTCCTAGTTCACAGAAGTCTCATTTGTTCAGTCATTATATTCAGGAATGGAGAACGCTTCCACAGCTCTAGGGAAGAGTAAAATCTGTCCAGGCAAGTAATGTTAACCTCATTCCCCTTTCTTGGTGATTGGTCTAGGGATAGGCATGTGATCTACTTCCGGCCAATGAAATGTGAGAGGAAATCTGCTTGGGGTGGGGCTATTAGATTTTGTTCCCCAGTTAAAAGAGAAAGAAAAAAGACTTGGAAATAGTTGTTCATGCCTTTCTGCTTTAAACACTGTTTTATGTTTGTTGGAAGGCAGGGCAACGTTTGGTACTGTTGCAGTCATACTTCAATAGTGAGAAGAAAGTCAAGAAAATCACAGAGAATTTGATATTGAGTTCTAACACTGTTGAGATGTCTTTCAAATGCACCAGCTTCAGGCCTATCTCTGGATCTCTTGTTAGAGGACTTAATAAATGGATTGTTTACCACAACTCTGTGGTTGGGTAAGTATTCACTATTCAAAGCAGAAGGCACCCAACATGAAGAAACGCCAAAGAAGAGAAGGGAAATTTCCATTCACCACTTTCAAAATACTTGGCATTATATGCCTCCCCACACCACCCCTGACCAAAAATGACTCTTCCTATGTATCTCTTTCATTTCTTTTCCCCTAAACTCTCCTCCTATATTTCAGGGCCTAGGAGGATTAATGGCTGTGGAGTTGACTTGTAATAACATAGTGGGAAAATACTGCCAAGAAAGTGCTAACATGCTTTTAAAATATTTCACAGGGCCATTTTGTTTTATGCTTACAGTTTCTGTATAAGCCAAGGAGGGCAGGTGTCTCCTGCTTTACTGAAAAACAGGTTTAATGAGGGACAATTTAAATCCCATATAATGTTTCCTTTTTTTTTTTTTTTTTTTTTTTTTTTTTTTTTTTTTTGCAGTGCTGGGGATTGAACCCAGGGCCTTGTGCTTGCAAGGCAAGCACTCTACCAACTGAGCTATATCCCCAGCCCAAATGTATCCATTTTTAATTACACAGCTTGATGTGTTTTGAAATATTTATGCAGTTGTGTGACCATCACCATAATCTAGTTTGGAACATTTCTACCACACAGCTATTCTATTTTGTGTGAGAGGCATTAGACACAGAATTATCTAGAAAGCAGCACTTTTGGATAAAAGGAGGAGATAGTGTGCTAGTGGCTACTGCCCACTATCTACTACCATTCTCTATGAAGCAGGTTACTGCTGCATATCTTGCCCCTCTTTGCATCCCTAGAACCCCACAGAACTCTCATTCATTTCTTGATTCTCAAATGATACTTACAAAGTAGTAGAACATCTAAGGGACAGAAAGTGGGAGAAGAAGATTCTGGGCCAAGAATTAGGATACTCGGGACTGGGTTCCATCCCTGCAGACTTTCTGGAGCACATGACCTGTGGCAATCATACTGTGGCTCTGGATGGCCACAGTGTCCTCAGGTATAAAATCAGGGACCAGCCACAGAGGAACAAGAGGAGAGTTTGGTCAACTTTAGCAGAACACTTTTAGCAAATTAAATTTACAATTTAAAACAGAGTTGCTCTGATTAGAGAATACAGCCATCCCATAAAGAATAAAGTCATGTTATTTGCAGGAAAATGGATGGAACTTGAGAACATTATCTTAAGTAAAATAAGCCAAACTCAGAAAGTCAAGGGTGGTATGTTTTCTCTCATATGTGAAAGCTAGAGAGGAAAAAGAATGGTAGTGGGGGAATTTCATGAAAACCTAAGGGAGATCAGTAAAGGAAAGGAAAGGGACCAGGGAGAAGGAGGAAGGGAAGGAAAGGGGAAATAACAAACCCCATTATGTACAACTATAATACATCAATAAAAATATGGGAAAAAAGGGAGTAGGACTATACCATGTCCCACTCAGGTCCCCCAAAGCATGTCAGTGATGCTCTGGGTGCTCCAACAAGCACACTAGACAAGAGTTAAGTTTCTCATACAATTTATCAAAAATAAATGTATATGTGAAAAATTATAAACTCCAATATTATGATTTTATTTTGTAATATATGTTTCCTATTTTAATTCAAATATTTACTGAACCACCACCATGAAAAAGATACTGCCAGCTCCTGGGCCTATGATATATGAGTAAGTCTCACCACTCCCTCCTGTCCTTGCATAGAATCAACTAATGCCTAGAGAAAGGCAAGGGGAGGGGAATGACAAAAAGAGACAAACAACAGACATAAACTGACTATGATGCTATATTGGTGTTTCAGAGAGAGGCAAGATTACATGCAGGGGAGAGTTCACAAAAGAGGAGGCATTTGGTACGTCTTAAGAGTATAATCCCAAATCCATTTTGGATGTGGGAAGATTATAATTTTGAATGAATAGGGGGCAGTGATAGAGAGGGAATGAAATTAATTTTTGGAGGCAGGAATTTTCCATCTATTCATCAATTTGATGGATTTAATTAGTCTTGGATCAAGTAGGAATGAATACATATACACACATAAAGAAATAAAGGCCCAATTTATTCAGTGATTGAGATGATTTTGTCTCTTCTTTTTCCTTAGAAAGATTTAAAAATACTAATGAATTAATATAAGACTGAAATCCTGAATTAGTTCTATAGCTTTTTTATCTTAGAGTCCTTTAAGAATCTGATAAAAAGCAATGACTATCTCTTTTTAGGAACAAAACACGACAAATCATACAATGGGTGCACAGAATTTTTCAGATTTTAGAAAGGAAATACACTGAACATACTATATAGCCCCCCCCCCCCCCAAACACACACACTGTTGGGACTATTAAAGTTATACAACTAATGGATGACTAGTCACCCCAAGTAACCAGTAAAAGATGCATGTCAGTCAGTCCAGGCAAATTTTTTTTCACCCAATGAGCACCAAAACCTTTGAATTTTCAGAGCTTTTTGTATTTAAGAATTGCATATAAGGGTATGCAATGTTCTGGAGAAGACAGACTAAAATAAGACTAGTATATGGTTGTCAAGGAGCTTATAATCAAGTAGAGGAAATGAGGCGTGCATACACACAGTTCTCCACAGGACAATAGTGAGGAAAGCACAAGAGGCCTGCATCTGGCTGAAAGCATCCCAGTGTCAGAAATGGGGAAATAACTTTCAAAACAAGAGAGTTAGGATCCCATCTGAGAGGACTAAGATGGCAGTGTGCTTCGTACAATGGTCTAGGAAATGTCCTAGAAGAGTAAGACTGAGGTGTGCTTCCCAGCCTTTCCTGATAAGATTTACATGGGGCACCTGGTCACTCTAGCTTCCCAGACCCCTTCCCTGGGGCTCTGAATCTTCAAGTCTAAGGTGGGACCAGGAATTCTTCTAGTAGCTCTCTGGTGATTCTCATCATCAGGGAATCTTAAAAAAAAATCTTGCTTTAGGTCTATGGGTCTCATGCTTGAGTGACATTGACACCAGGTGGAGGGATTGCTAAAACAGATAGCTGGACCCTACCCCCAGGGCTTCCAATTGGGTAGTGCTGGGTGGGGTCTAGGAATTTGCACTTCTACCAAGTTCCAAGGCGCTGCTGCTACTGTTGCTGGTTCTGGGAACACACTGTGAAACTCACCAGTCTAGCAATGGATATTAGCCAAGATTCAATGGTAGCAAGGAACCAAACAACAGCGGGGACTGGAAGTGTGGTGGTGGTACTGGAGTCGGGTGTGCTGCATGCTCAATTTAGATAAGAACTCCAGATCTGGGTCATATTCTAAGGATCTGGGCTAGTGGGAGGGGGTGAAATACATACTATGCTTGTCATCTACTCAATAAATACCTGAGTGTCCACTGTGATCCAGGTGGTAATGATGCAGCAGTGCCCTAGTGGAGCTTATAACAAAATACATTAGCAGTTCAAAACTGTAGCTCTGCTATGGTTTGAATGTGACCCCAAAGTTCATGTGTTAGAAATTTAATCCCCAATACCACTGTGTTGGGAGGTGGGGCCTGATGGGAAGTGTTAGGTCATGAAGATTCTGCCCTCATGAATGGATTAATACTGATTATAAAAGGGCTTGAGTCTGTGAGTACAATCTCTTGCTCTCTCCTGTCCATGTGATGTCTTCTACCATGTCATAACATAGCAGGAGCTGTTTCTTCATAATGATTTCAAGGCTGATATTTTTCT
Source organism: Sciurus vulgaris (assembly GCF_902686455.1). Classification (NCBI taxonomy): domain Eukaryota; kingdom Metazoa; phylum Chordata; class Mammalia; order Rodentia; family Sciuridae; genus Sciurus; species Sciurus vulgaris. The sequence continues at coordinate 122,913,044 of NC_136471.1, read as the reverse complement.
GTTAATCCCAAGTCAGGGTATATTTTGGGGCACTAAAATGTTAGTTTTCTGGCTGATACAGTGATGGGTGAGTAAATATTGGGCAACCGGTATGTTGAGATATGGCTCCTGGATCTTGGACATCCCAACTTCTAGAACCATAAGCCAAATAGATTTCTATTATTTATAAATTGCTCAGTCTATGGTATTGTTTTAGTAGTACAGAATGGACTGAGACATGCTCCCCAAGGGACTCTGGCAATACTTTCAGATAATTTTGGTTGTTACAACTGGGGCCAGCGGTACTACTGGCATCCACTGGATAGCAACTAGGGATGCTGCTAAAAGTTCTGTAATGCATACAAGACAGTTTCCACAACAGAGAATGATCCAACACAAATGTCAATACTGGCTGGTCTACATTTAAACTTAGATAGGGAAATGAAACCCAACATAGACTTCACTGTGTATGTCAACTCCAACCCAGCACCTTTCTTTATGAAGTTGACTATAAACCCCAAGTCACAGCAATCACCTTTGGTCTCAAACACTGCTGGAAAACTGGCTTTTGAATTATTTTCCAGGTATTAATTATAACACATTTTACTCTCTTACTCATAAAAAGAGAAGTCTTTTTTTTAAAAAGAAGAAATGAAAATCTGAGAATCAAAGCTATTCTGTTCTCTACTACAGAGCAGAGGCCAGATCACCTCTCCTCTCAGGGGCAGTTTCTTCAGCTCAGATGAGAAGCTTGGAGACTCTGGGAGAAAGGCTATCCACCAGGAAAACACAAAATATTCTCCAAGAGAACTGTATTTGAAATGCAGATCTTAAGCAATATGGGTAGGCAAGGCACCCTCACAGGATGGCCCTCACTCTCAATCCAGATAGCAAGGTCTGTGTTGGGGGCACTTGATGAAAGGTACTTTCTAGGAAGAGGAAGGACTCCTGGGACATTGAGCTTGAGGGCTTTCATGCACATCAGGTGTGTAGGAAACATGTTTCATATTGAATGTGACCAAATCCCCAAGCCCAAGAATGAGTGAGCTTTGGGGCAGATAAATGAGCAGAAAGACCCAGCATGGAAAAAAGGGTCAAAGGTTTCCTGACATTAGAGAGTTGGCCCTTTTTTCTCCTGTTTAAACATGTGGTGAGAAAGCAACAATCAGGGCAGACTGAGAGAGTAACAATGTGCCCACCATTCATCAAGCAGGGGTAAGAGACCCAGGTAAATGCTGCTGCAGAGTGAACAGGGCAACGGTGTCTCCCAAGCATGTGCTACAGGCATAAAGTATAACCCTCATTTTTGAGCAACTATTGTTTTCTTACTCCCCAAGAAAATTTTTCCCATAAAACCACAGACTATCAGAAACCTTTTTTAAAAAATTATATCAGGGGCGGGCGGGAGACAGCAAGATGGTGGTGCAGGTGCTGGCGTTTCTGAGGGAGGTGGCGTGGCTGGAAGCGCCTCTGGAGGAGCTGCTTGCGTTCCAGTCGGTGATACAGGCAGTTCTGCTTAGTGAGCATGGGAGCAAGCAGCGGAGCTGCACCTTGGCCAGCTCTTCTCCCTACTTAAGGAGAACTATTGGTGAGAGTTCCCCGGGGCTTGACCTGGAGTGAGAGCCACCTCCAAGTGTGGAGATGGGGTGGGTGGGGGCGAGGAGAGTGACTTTCCTTGTTGGGGAAGCAAACATTAGCTGAAATTGCAGAGAGGAAAGGACCTTGGGCAAGAGATGGATTCAAGCCCAATCCCTGAGTGTGTATTCTCCAGTCGCCTGGCCTCGCTCCCTTATCCATGACGTGGGGATTGGAGAAGAAAAGCAAGGTGGTCCACCTACAGAATCTCCACAACCATGTGGAACAGACTACTTTGTGTGCATCCATTCTGGAGAGATTGCTCCAGGCTGTAGAACCAGTTCACGTGTCTAGGAACCTCAAGGTTGACCTACAGAAGGGACTTACCCTGATGATTCTGTTAAAATTCTCACTCTGTCCCAGGTTGGAAGGATTGTTGAATTCTGATGCTGTTACGGAGATTCTAAATAATGCTGACCTACTAGAACAAATTGTGTATTGCATTGGTGGAGAGAACCTATCTGTAGCTAAGGTGGCTATCAAATCCCTATCAAGACCATCACTAACTCAAGCTGGACTTGAGGCTTTATTTGAAGGCAATCTGCTGGATGATTTGAAAAGTGTAATGAAAACAAATGATATTGTTTGGTACAGAGTGTATGAGCTAATTGTGGAGATTTCTTCTGTGTCATCAGAATCTTTAAACTACTGTACCACAAGTGGATTGGTAACCCAGCTTCTGAGAGAGCTGACTGGTGAGGATGTGCTAGTCAGAGTCACCTGTATAGAGATGGTGACATCTCTGGCATATACCCATCATGGATGACAATACCTTGCTCAAGAAGGAGTAATTGACCAGATTTCTAATATAATTGTTGGGGCAGATTCCGACTCCTTCTCTAGCTTCTACTTGCCAGGATTTGTGAAATTTTTTTGAAACTTGGCTGTCATGGATAGTCCTCAACAGATCTGTGAGCGTCATCTTGTCTTTTTGGAAAAAGTGTTTGAAATGATAGAAAGTCAGGACCCCACCATGATTGGTGTAGCTGTAGATGCAACTGGAATCCTGGGATCCAATGTTGAAGGAAAATAGGTTTTACAGAAAACAGGAATTCACTTTGAACACTTACTCATGAGACTAGGATGTCAAGTGAAGAATGCCTCCACAGAACTAAAAATTAGATGCATCTCTTCTGTATTTACCACCTGAGCAGCAGTCTGATAACCTCCTGAGGATGACGGAGTCCTGGTTTTCCTCTTTATCTCATGATTCATTGGAGCTCTTCCGTGGTATCAGTAATCAGCCCTTCCCTGAACTACACTGTGCTGCCTTAAAAGTGTTCACAGGCATTGCAAACCAACCCTGGGCTCAGAAACTTATGTTTAACAGTCCAGGTTTTGTAGAGTATGTGGTGGACTGATCTGTGGAGCATGATAAAACTTCAAAGGATGCCAAATATGAACTGGTGAAAGCACTTGCCAATTCCAAGATAACTGCAGAAATCTTTGGGAACCCAAATTATTTGAGGCTGAGAACTTATCTGAGCGAAGGTCCATACTATGTGAAACCTGTTGCCACAACAGCAGTAGAAGGAGCCAATTGATTTCTTCAAGAGTTTAATACAGAGGACCATATTTCAACCAGAACTAAGACATTTGACTCCATCTGTATTTTATAAAACAGAGTCCCCCAACCTACTCCAGCAGAACTATCATGAAGTATCTGATGGAACTTTTATCACCATTGTTACATTTCTACATTGAAATACAAAACAGAACCAGAACTTGGACTACTTTAAGAGCAAACAAAGATGGTCATGAAAGAATGAGTGTTTTTCAGATTCCTGAGACTGCTTTAATCTTTGCCACAAGACGGAAGTTTGTTCTTTCAGATAGCTTCCATGGATATAGTCATGGTCTTACTTAAAAATCTGCTTCAAACAGAATGAAACCAAATTATGACTTTACTACCTTTTTAAGAATTAAAAAAATTTATTTATCCTTTTTCTTCTTCGGATTCTTCCTTTAAAGTCTGGGATATATTCTTCAAAAACTAAGTAGTTTGGAATCTTCAAATTATGATCTGTATACAAAGAATACTTTGAATAAGATCTGTTGACTTTTTGTTATTCCTTTGAAAAGTGACAAAGTAAGTCTATAAAAATATGTGGTATTCTTTTGATACTTTTTGCTATTTATCAATTAATTTTAACCTATTTAGCTATGAGGGAGGAAGAGTAATACTTAAATTGTAAAGTTTCCTAACTGCAATTATTTATTGGTGGGTCATCAATGTTAAGGGTTTTGCTGTTAACTTTTCGTATTGATCAAGTCAATCTTGAGTTGATCAGAAAGGGAAACTGATTTAAACAACCAGAGAAGGAAGACTATGCCATCTCATTAAATTACAAAGAGCAAGCTTTCTTTGCAGTTAGGGAAGTTATTCCTACCTGTTTTACAGTGTCCTCTCTCAACAAAGCACTCTGCACTTCAGCTCACCTGTCCAGAGGTTTCTGAATGAGTTTTTTGTCAGAGTAACAGCTTCAGAATTGAGAGATATGTTTATTTTAGATCATGGTGAAGTTGGTAAACTATCCTTGCTCTATAACGAAATGATTCTCAAGTGACTAGATTCCTGTTCCCAGATTAATCTCCTTCACCATCTCTGGTATCTAAGTTTTCTTTTTCTTGTTTTCAAACTGACTTTTCTCTCTACTGTTAGTATCACTAATTAGACTATAAACAGGTCTTTCCTGGCCTGAAATATTGTCTTTAAAGTGACTTTTGCTTTTTTTCATGCTGTTAATTGGTTCCTAATTTTTTCATTGTAGTAAAATTTGCATAACAAATATGTATATGACCTGGTAAAATAAAGTTTACTATCAACCATTAAAAAAAAAAAACTATATCAGTATGAATGAAACATTCCAATTTTGCTTGAAGGAACTAAGTGACTTTGACCCAAAGAAGCAACCTGCCTACCACCACAAGTGTAGAGCCTTAGTATAAGGGGTTTCTGGATATAGTATTGCACCTCAAGCTTCACCCTGTAGCTGCCGAAGAAAAGGGACCCAGATCCACCTCCCAGTGTGATGTTGACCCCTTGCTACATAGCCCTGTTTTGTTTTGCACTTATGACACTTATGAAAATACAGCTTCATTTACATTTCACTAAATTCACTAATTTTTTTTTGGACCCAGGGGTATTTCTACCTACAAGGTGTACTCCCAGTACTTAAAATTTTTTTTTTAGACAGGACCTCACTAAGTTGTCAAGGTTGACCTGGAACTTGTGATTGTCCTGCTTCTACCTCCTGAGTCGCTGGGATTATAGACATACACCACCACACCTGGCTTTTTTCTCTTTTGTTTAATGTGATATCCACTGGCCCTCTGTTGTGCAGTCTCCTTCACTGTAATGAGCCAATCAACTTCACTTTGACTTTATCAGTTTACAGGTTAGTCCCTGGTAGTCTGAGGATGATTGGGTGAAAGCAGTGGCAAGCAAGAGTAACGGGTCTGTCAGTCCCAAGGAACACTGACAATCACTGCTAACTACTCAGAAGCTGCGTCTAAATAAACGTGTCCTTTTCCTACTGGTGACTATATGCTTAGGAAAGGGGCCCATGGCTATTAGCTTTTAAAAAGACCTGGTCCAATTCAAAGACTGGTAAGTCCTAAGTCATTTATAACTTTCCATTTGTTCAACCACCATTTATTATATGCCCACTGAGTCCATGGAACTTTTCTAGGCTATATGGTAGGAATATATTAGAAGATACTTCTTTGACGTAGAGGGACAAATGATCTAAGGATAGTAGCGAGGCACCATGTGTCACCACCATGGCGGACAACTCTTAAGCAGCAAGTCAATGAACAGGGTGATTATACAGGTGGTAAAATGTGCAGTTATAAAGTGAGTGAGGTTGGGCAGGAGAAACTTAGTCTTTAATCCCACCAGCCTTCATTTATTCAGAAGCCAGATCTGCCTTTGTACAAATTATGTCAAGGACTTTTATTTTCCAAACCCACCTGTTCAACTGGTCTTCTGAACCTATAAGACTAAACCATTGGTTCAGAAAGATGTTGAATTGTCCTTTTTAGGGGCTATTTTTCTATCCCAGGGAGGCTACAAATCTGCATTAACTGTAATTTTAAAAAGGGAAAGTCCAGATGTGATGAGCTGGAGGCACCTCAGGGCACTTCATTATGAATATTTAGACAGTTTTCCTCTTGTTATGAAAATTATAGCAATCTGTTCCCCAGCAAGAGCTTCCCATGAATTTCAATGTCATAAAAGCTTTTGTTTGAGGAGGGATGAGGATGGGGATAATGTTAGTTGTTTAAATAAATCCTGATCAGCTGAGTTTCACCTTCACTCAGAAAATACTCACATGAACATTTTTTGAGTCATTATAACTCTGAATCCTGATGTGAGCTTGTAGTTAAGCATGCTAAGAAGACAGCTGTGTAGAAGAAGCTGCCCTCCGCTATACTGCAGGGCAAGTTTCATCATAAGTTTGTCTTCAGAGTAGAAGGAAAGAATAAGGAGGCTGCTCAGATCTCAAGCTCAGGGTTATTTCTAATAGCTGGGCAGTACTCTGAACCTTCCACCTGAAAACAGATGTGGCCTCAAAATCCAGAAGCAGGGAAATGATCCAAATGAAGGGGGATTTTTAGTGGACTAGGGTGCCACTAAATGGAAATCATTGGAGAACAATTATTGTAGAATTTGCTCTTGGCAATGAAAGCCAGAGGGAGTATGTGCAAGGTGAGATTAAACTTTGGAAATTCTTGCCCTGAGGTCCATAAATAACATCTATGGCTTTGCTGATAGTGATAATCATCCTTTCTTACCTGCTACTCACTTACAGTCATATTAACATCTATACCTAAGACATCTTCTCATATTCTCAAATTGTTCAAATCTTCCTTTTGTCTCTCTCAAATGGTTTCTCGACACTTTGGATACAAAAACTTTCACTCTGAGTCCTAAAGCTTTTAAAATTGGATCAGAGGATTAAGATGCTGGGGAAAACCTAAGGGGTCTTCTCTAGTACAACCTCTGATTTTATAGACAATGTAGACAATAAGGAGTAAGGCCAGAGAAATCAAATTATTTCTCCAAAGAAAATCACAACACTAGCTAAAAACAATGGAACTGTCTTCCTAGGGCTCTAAGACAAAATACTCCACCCAGCCTCTGTAAATCCATTCTTCATTAGTAACCCATTCCCCTGCTATGATTCTAGAGAGCTGAGTACATGGAGATAGTTAATAGATATTTGTAGGAATGAATAAGATGTGGTGGGTTAGAGCCAGAATTCTCCTACATGCCTAAGGGGGTTGAACATTGCAACTGTGCTCATTTCCAGGCCCAGGAAGCCCATCTTAGGTCACAGAAATACTCTAAAACTACCCTCTTTAACATGGTCACCACTGGACACATGGGGCTATTGAGCACTTGAAATGTGGTTACTTCAAACTGAGATATGCCACAACTGTGAAATACACAAGGTATTATAAAGCCATCACATGAACAACGAGGGTACTTCACTTAATAATTTTATATAGATTAATGTTGAAAAGATAATATTTAGATATATTGAGTTAAATAAAATATTAAATTAAGTTCAATTGTTTTTAATGTGGTCACTAGAAAAATTTAAATTATAAATATGGCTCATATGATATTTCTATTGTCTAGCACTGTTCCAAAACACTGCTAATCCCCTCTATCCACTCACCTAATCTTTCCAAAAAGACTTGAGTCTTTTGCCTGCAGATATTACCGATGTATCTAGAAGTATTTAAGCAGAAATGTGTTGAGGAGGCTGGTGGGAGGTCAAGGTTGGGTAGTTCTGGTTAATTGATTAGGCTAAAAGAGGTTAAGGCTCTCTGACCTGAAGGCATGTGAATCCCTAAAGTGCTGGAGCTGCCATTCTCTAGACTATTTATGCCATCTAAACTATGCAAAGTACTCTGTATACATGATAAATGCTAGCTCTGCACATAGGCAAGACACATATGGCAAGAAAGAACCATGCTCCAGAAAGAAGATAAACAAATAAACAAAAAAACCCAAAAAACAAAGTTCTGAATCTAACTCATGGGCATCTAATGAAACACATTTGTGTGCATTTTTTTTCTGATATGTTTGAAAAAGCTATCAAGATTATGTAAGGATTTTTTAAAATAAGGAACTCACTCTTTGTCCTGCTGTCCATTTCTGTTTTCAATGAGTCTGGAGCTGCTGTAGCTGGAGGCAATTTCTTCCCAATAGTCTGGGGGGGGGGGGAGACAATTTTACACATCAAGACAATTCTCTTCATCAAGCAAAGTAACAAAATCAAGATCATAATGACAAAATGCTCAAAACTGGTTTTAAAAACCACTCCCTTAAGTTTATGCTCTGCTCTGTGTATTGGTTGCCACTCTTTAATAGCTCTGATCTTCAATGAAAAACAAGGGGAAGCTACATAAAAGAGCTTTATCCTTGAAGGCACTCAATACCTTTTATTTTCTTTCTTCCCCGATGGTCTTAAAAAGTTTATTATTTTTCCCCATATTTTTTATTGATGCATTATAGTCGTACACAATGGTGAGAATTGTTGTTACATATTTGTACATGCATACAATATAGTAATATTTGGCCAATATCATTCCCTAGGTATACTTCCCTTCATTTTATGAGACATTAACTAAATCTATGGAGGGCCCAGTGGAGGTGTTTCAAAGTAACTGCTGAGTGGAAGGATGGAAATAAGAGGGAAGAAATACAGGGATGAAATAAAGGAATAGAGGGCTAGATGGACAGACAGATGGATAGGCAGGTGGATGAGCAGGCAGAAACCAGGTGTCCCAGGCAACTGGGCCTTGTTGTGACTCCTTCTCATCCTCTAAGATTCTACCTGCTTCACAGGGTTCTTGTTCTTTAGGATGGGTCTACATGCCCCAAAAATGAAAACAAGGAGGGTCAGTGGCTCCTTTCTCACTAGTCTTTTAATACTCCAGGGCCTTGAAAAGGTCCAATGCCTTGGACTCTATGTGCCTATTAACTAGTTAAAAAGAAAATCCTATAGTTTGTTTTGACTTCATTTCCTTTCCTTCATTTGAAGTTCATGCTATTACCATTCATTATTTATGAATCATCCATAGAAAAGACTGGATATTGCCTCTGAAAGTACAGGCTACTGAGCAGCTCCAAACAAAAAACCAATATACAAACCAACCAAGTTGATGGTTCCAGGGGTAAGAGCTGTCCCCACTCTTTCTCCTTTGCCACTGCACTTGTGTGACCATGATTAATGCCTGAGGAAAGTGTCTACTGATACCAGAGAAATAGCAGTCACAACCAAGTAGATGGGTAAATTGCCATTCCCAAAGAAGGACTTCACCAGTGAGAATCCCAGACACTAGGAAAACCAAACATCTTGAACAAAAGAAGAGGAATGAGCTGCATAATTCAAAAACTGGCAGGGTGGAATTTTTCTTCAAATAAAACTGATTCACCACAGTTTTTAATTTGAGAAAGTTCTTCATGCTTCAAATGTTGAACCTAACATTAAATATGAATAAATCACAGAAAGAGGATAAGATAAATCAAATCTTCAGCCCTTCATAAATTTTTAAAAACATTTGTGACAGAGAGCCTTTGTATTTTACATGGTGACATTTTTATTTAGTGCCGTGAGGCTTTCTATATTGGATAAAAAAAAAAATGAAACCCCAAATAATATGCCACCCCTTAACTGCTATTAAGTACTCAAACTAATAACATTTTATGACTCAAAGGAAATATCGGGGAAGGAAAAAATTTTGATGTTCTTCTGCCATAAGGTCAAATTTGATGAAGAACTGTTCTTAGGATTATCTTGAAAAATGAGGTATTGGCAGTAAAACTAGAAGCTCTCAAAGTATCGTTTCATTAATATTCCAGTTCACACTTCCAGCAGCATCCCTGTCAATCTGTTTTCCCTTTTGGGGACTGAGTAAAGCATTACTACTGTTAACACATTAAGAAGAAGAAAACAAAAACAATTAGAACTTCAGTCATCACTGACAATGGAAGGAAGAAATGAGAAAATGTGATAGTAAACACTATTCTCAGTCCTTACTGTTTACCTTCCTTGAAAAAAATGAGACAATGGTATGGGCTTTAAACCAGATGTCCTCCTTTGGAGAAACTTTGGCAGGCTGTATATTCTTACAACTTCCCCGTCCTTGTTAACAAAACAAAGTCTGCTCTCATATCTGATGTCCTGGTTTACCAGAATGTCCAAGCTTATAGACATTAAGAAAAACCACTGGTCAAATACACTTACTTCAGTACCAAAAGGCATGAAAAAAGCAATGCTTCCTATAGCTGTCCTATTTCAGAAAATACAGTGCATTAGCTTCTCTGTGGATCCCCGCCACAGAGGTGATGGTGACATGATATTATACTCATCTTCTGGGGTGTTCTGTACCTTAAATCCTTCCTTCTCCCTTGTGGGCCATGATTAAAAGTCTAGAGTAAGGCCAGATCCTTCCTCTCAGCTGGTCTGGTAGGCATTCCAGAGACAGGAAATGTCCAAGTATTTCTGTCTTCTCTAGAGCCTAGACCTAGAGAAGTGTGGCCTGAGACCAGCAGTACCTGAGAATTTGTTAGCAAAGTAAATTCCCAGGCCACGCCCCAGACTTTCTCAATCAGAAACTCTGGGGATGGTGCCTAGCTGTCTCAGAGGGAACACACCCTCCATGGGATTCTGATGCACACTCAAGCTTGAGAACCATAGACCTAGATGTAGCAGGGGTTCTACTAGTATTAATCAAATGCCCTTTCATGGATTCAAAGCTCAGGTGCCTATTCTCATACTTCAATACAGCATAAAACATCTTTTCCACTCTTCTTCCTCTCTTCTTTCTCTCCTTTTCCACCCAGGGCCTTCTATCTTCTGTATTCTTACTTGCATAATACTTATCATTGCTATTAAACTACACATACACATGTAAGTCATGTATAACTGAAGGTCAGCTATGATGCAGGCCTCAAAGGACAGAAAAATCAGGGAATGTCATGCATACATCTCTCCTGCCCTTAGTAGGCACCAAAGCAGGGGTTAGGTTTCTCTGTCAGAGGATACAGGATCTCCACTAGAATATCAAGTTCTTGCCCTACTGGGTGCCCAAAGGAAGGTGGCTTATATAGGATAAGCACTGACTAGGTACTTAGGGGCTATGATAACCTTACACAGGACACCATCTATTCATCACCTAAGAGATCAGTAAGCAGGCTTATTTCACCATGTGCCTTTGGAAGGGACAGATTCTCAAGCTTTGCATCCTACCTCAGCCCAACATTTCTTCTTCCCTTCTGTATTGTGGCTAAAGACTTCCCAGTACACACATTCATGATGGTCTGGTCTGCTTCTCCAACCCAGAAGCTACTACTTGATGTGGGAGTGCATGTGCATACAGTGGGATGTACAGATTTGAAGGCTCTACAGACTATCACTATGGATCTACTTTAAGACATAGTGATCACCAGGTTGGTATCACTTTCTTATCTCTTGTCACATCCCAATATTCACTTAAAAACCTAAGTGTTAAAAATAAACAGTTCAGAAAACTCATTCCTTTGAACATTTAATAACATTAGTCCTTCTCCCTTTAGCTCTTTTGCCAAAAGTACTAAATAAACTTTTTGGAGTTTTTATGTAAAGTGGAAGATTCATATATATTCCTAGCTCCACAAGATTCAGTAATACAGTATCAGAACATATAACTATCATATGTTTTCAGTTAGTACAGCAAGTGACTTTTTTTTTCTTTTCGAGGTCAAAATGAAGAAACAGATGCTTTCAGGAAAGACAATCACTGAATTTGAGTCCAGAGGAATCCAGCTCCCCAAATGATAAACGTATGTTTCTTTGTGACTATGGAAGACAAGACCAGAATCATACTCAAATCAATAGTATAAAATCACTCCTCCAACTGGACTGTAATTCAGGTGCAAACTCCTTTGAGTATAAATAGAAGTTTCTAATTACAGAACAATGCTAAGGAGAAGGTTTAAGTTCCATCTCTAATGTCCCTTCAAATACCACACACAACTCCTGCATCACAAAGGCAGTCAGGCTGAATGGGTATGAGGGAGGAGGGAGATATAAAGTCCTATGCCCACTCCACCATGTCCATAGGCCAGCTTTCTGCCAGCTTTTCTAGAAGTGGATGATGGTCTGAGAAGCTACATGTAGACATCACTCAAGAGTTCACACAAAGCCAAACGCAAGGGATGACCTTTCAAATAGCTAGTAAAAATCCAAGATAAAAGGTAGCTCTTTGATGACAGTCCTTTTACAACACTAGCATCTTACAGTACTCCTTCCCTTTCTGTCCAGTACAGATTCATTAGGTGTCCATTTAACATGAGACAAGAAAACAGACAAAAAGGCAGGAGGAAACTGAACATCACCACAAACACTGCAACAACCATTTGTGGTGTGTTGAGGGGTGTACAAGCACGCAGCATGGTTATCCCAAATCCTGCTGAGCTATAGCATATAGAGAGATATACAGGACACAGTGACAAAACAGTATCTATATAAGACTATATCTATGAGCTTTCAGTTTCTGGTTTCCATCATAACTCAGAAGGATCTTCAAACTGCTATGAAAACTCCCTGGAAACTTTTTATATTTATAGTTATATTTACATGCTCCCTTCATGAATACCTATGACTGAAGGCATTATGAAGTCTTCTTGGCTCTCAGCAGGGAGTGGTAGGAACAGAGTCGAAGCCCTGTGAGCCAGATCATGTCAGAGCCAGAAAAGAACACAAAAGCACAAAGTATTCCTAAAATGCAGTGCCTTAGGCCTCTGCTTTCACTGGAAAGCTTTCATTTATATTAGCAACTGTCCATTTGCCTATATTTTGTGGGCCTAGTTTAAACTGTATGCCTTCAACAGAAGATATGTCAGAACAAAACACAAACCAAAATTCTAAAAATAATGGATATGGTCCATCAAAGGGAAACTACATTTGTAGTTCCATTCCAGGAATAGGATTTACCTCTGAAACACCTCCCATACCATTATGTCAATTCTGATTTCTCGAAGAGTCCTGCTTCATGATCTATTTTAAAACTTGGCTATGGAAAAATAAAATTTAAAACTTTTCTGATTATGAAACTGGGTATAAGGCTTATTCATATGATGCTCATTCCTGTGGTTGTCTCCAAAAGTTAAAATTAAAATTTATTAAACCTCTTTGTCTAATCACATTTAAAGACCTTGTCAGATTCATTGTTGCTTTAGAAGCATGTGTCAAGTATACCCCTTTTAGCAGTTTAACTACCTTTCTCATCCTTTCTCTTCAGAAATAGTGCCCTCCTTGAGATCAGGACCTGGGTGTTCATTATTCTCTTATATCCACCGAATGAGAGGTCTGTAAGTGGTTGCTAGATTAAGTGGGAAGCTTGGAGATACTATCTACTCCCGCTGTGCCCTAGCATGAGCATCCTCTGAAGTGTGTTCCCCCATGATGTTCCACCTACCAACCTATCACCAAAACAAATCTCATCATTTGGTACATCTGGGAAGCACTGAATACTCCATCTAATCAAAGTGACACAGCATATTAAAGGGCCTGAGATGTCCTATAGTTACTGTTTAACTATATTCATGTTTATCTCAGTGTATTCCAAACCTATCCAAGCATAGAAATTCTACTTCTTGTGACACCGTTAACATATCACAAGAATGAATATTCTATGAAAGAATAAGATGAGCATCCTCCATCACATTCCTAAATTTTCTTGCCCATCCTCTCTGTCTCCTAGGCTCATGACTTAGAACTAACTTTGATTACCCTCTTATTGTACCTTCCCATATCTAATCCATCACCAAGCTATCAGATTCATCTCTTCCTCTTTGATTCCAGTCTAGAGCCTTGTTCTCATCTCAGGGATTATTTCAGCAGTTTTCTAGACCCAGATTCTATCCCCAGATTCAACCTGCTTCATTTGACCTTCCATAAAACCCAATTTTCAAGTACCCTCCACCATCGCTCTTTAATATATCTAAACCAGAACAGTAGGAACATTTACTTCTTTTTCTTTTCTTCTTTTTTGCCCTGCTAGGGATTGAATCCAGGGCCTGGGACATGCTAGGCAAACACTCTACCACTTAGCTACTCCCTGGCCCATTTTTATTTTTTCATTTTGAGATAGGGTCTTGCTAAGTTGCTAAGGCTGGTCTCAAACCTGTGATCCATAGCCTCAGCCTCCAGAGTCACTGGGATTACAGGTGTGTGCCACTGTGCTCAGTCATATATCACTTCTTAAAGACTGTGTATGTAAATTCCCAAAGTTCAGAAGAAATTCAAGGATTTATTTCTAATCGTTACAACTTGTCATATCTCCTAACAGCTCACATCTTTTTCTTCAGCTCTCGAGAATAACAACAAGCTTTTTCTAAATGTAAGACCATCGTATCTTAGATTTTTCCATCAGGTCTTTCAGGGTTTTCTCTTTCAGTCTTTCCAATAAAAAACTTTCAATATCTATCATTCTATTAGATACAAACATATGAAGTATTTTATATTTGTATATCCAATATACACATAGAGAAATGGGTGTATTTGTGTGTATCAGTAGACTTTGAGCCAAACTGTTATGTATTTAATTTTTGCAGGATCTGACCATTTGATTAATTTCTTTGCTTTTTGAACGCTTCTAGAGGCTTTAACATTTAAAAAATACTGGAAAGAGCTACACAGCACAGTGATAAGAAGGGTAAGATTGCCTCCTTGTCAAAACAAAATAACTTTTTGAAGGTTTAGTAGGGGCTTCCACTCATGCTGGGGAAACTCAGCGTTGGCAATAAAATCAAAACCTACTTAAATGCTCAATGAAGTGGAGAATGCACATTCAGACAGAATTAAAACCATAGAGGACAGCTCTCCAAACACTTGACAATATATGAAAATACTGTTTATATTTTACCCCCACTGTTCCCAAGAGAGGAGCCTGCATGCCATTTTGCTGTTGGATCACCTTATTCACAAAGGATGAGCTAGCCAAAGGAAATTTCCATATACCACTTTGACAAAATACAATTTGCGATATACTTTAAAAGACTATCCTTTGCTGTTATGACAGATAAAGAAACTGTAAATATTCCTTCTACCAGAGGATTGGTTTTTTTTGTGTGTGTGATGCTGGGGATTACCCAGGGCCTCACATATACCAGACTAGTCACTCTATCACTAAGCTAAACATCTAGCTCAGGATTGGTTTCTTTTATTTTGATTAGTGAGACCTTCATTTTAGATGCATTTGGAGTTTAAGGAGAATGGTAAGGGAGAAAAAAACGATGACAGGGCAGGTGTGAGTACTAATGGAGCTAGTTTGGGTTTTGTTCATTTAGTGCTTTACCATAAAACATGCTGTACACACTTGAACCAAGTCCTAATTTTTCTATAAAGCAGCTTCATGACATCAGTTCACATAAAAGATCCTTTACAGATCTAAAATACATTTATTTATTCAATCACAACATAGTTCAGGCTCTTCTCCCTGCCTACTGATGTTATCTCCTTCCCCAATATATTTGAGTCCATCTTACCTGTAAGATGCAACCAAAGTCCACCTGGCTAATATGTCTGCTTTCAGCAATGTTTCCTACTGACAAGCATCCCAAAATGCTCATGACGTTGTTACATGTACGAAATACTTGAGGGCAAAGTAATGTTTTATTAACTTTTCCTTTATACCTCTGAAATAGAGGGCTGCTTCTGTGGGTTTATTCATTCATTCACATGTTCAGCATTCTTTTCTAGAACTATCAGGAACCTCAATGTGTGCTGGATGCTGCATATACAAACATGAGACAGGCAAGAGTCCTGGATATTTTTGGAAGGGGGAGTAGGGAAGGGTTGTACTATGTTGCCCAGACCCAGAATCCTCTCACAGCCCCCTAGTAGCTGGAATTACAGGTATGCACCAGCATGCCCAGTTTGGATCTTTAATTAGTTCAAAATTGAACAGCCAAGGCAGATTCATTAACAGAGCATGACAGTGAAAAGGGATGAACACAATAAAGGTGTGTATAGAAGAGAAAAAACAATCTACATGGGAAAGAAAATAAGGCTCATGGATAGCAGTGATGAGACTTGTGTTAAATTCTGAAAGATGAGAAAGAATTGGGCAAACAGAATTGTTGAAAGGGTATTCTAACTGAAGAAAAACAGGGAAGCAAGGCAAGAATGTGTGCAGGTAAAAAATAACAGAATGAATCAAACAACATTACCCTATGTAAATTCATGATTACACAAATGGTATGCCTTTACGCCATGTACAAACAGAGAAACAACATGTATCCCATTTGTTTACAATAAAAAAAAATGTGTGCAGGTGCTGAGCCTGGTTGCTCACACCTCTATTCCCAGCACTTGGGTGGCTGAGCCCCAGGGTTCAAGGCCAGCCTGAGCAACACAGTGAAGCCCAGACCTTTTTTAAAAAAAAGAAAAGGAAAAGGAAAATGTGTACAGGAAATGAGGACTTTCTGGCTCAGGATGGGAGTGGCAGGGGATCACAGTAGGGGTGAGAGAGTTGGGCTCTGAGGCCAGCTAGGTAAATTAGGCACATTATTTTAGTACTTTGTGCTTTATCCTCAAGGTACCTGGTGATGATTACTAGGTCATTCTAAAAAGTAAGCAGAGGTATAGCATGATTAAATGTGTGACTTTAAGAATGATGAAGGATGAAGGAAAGGGCATGAGAAAGCTAAGAAGATAATGGGGAGGCTGACACAATAACCCAACTAAGAAAGTGAACCTGTGGTTGTAGAAAAGAGGTTTGAGAAATATTTACACTGTTGACCTAGCCATAGTCCATAGTTACAATAGGCATAAATCAGTGATTGTGAACTAGTTTGAAAATTCCCAATTGTGTTTTGCTCTTGAGTCTACACATATGCATGCCACATAGTTATTGAGTGCCAACCATATGCAAAGACAGACAAAGGGAGTTAGATGGATCTGGTGGCTCAAGGAAGTGTTATGGAGAAAGTACTCTAATGGAAAAAAATCACAGAGAATATGTTTCTCAGTGCTCTAATGGTAGTGAAGTGGAAAAATAATAGGTTTGTAATAGTTGTGAATATTGAGTTTCTCATTAAAGCATCAATTAATCTACCATTTGAACAGTAAAACATTTTTTAAAAAAAATTAAGACTTGAGAAACTTTTGATACATACAAAAACCATCCTTCTAATCTGACAAAAGTAAACAGTTTAGTCAAGTGTGTCTCCAAAAATGTCTTTACCCAAAGACAAAAATGGAAAATTTCTTTCTCCAGAAGAAATTTCCAGAGAAAGTTTTCTGTCCTTCAGGGTAGGGAAGGAAAATAAAATTGTTTTAATCAGAAAATAGGTAATATTTGGAACAATATTTTGCTGCTTTTTCAAAGAGAAGTGCTACTTAAGAGGCTTTCGGCATATTAATGGAATATCATTCAACCTTAAAGAAATTCTGACATGTTTTAAACATGGGTGAACCCAGAGGACATTATGCTAGGCGAAAGAAGACAGTCACAAAAAGACAAATACAGTCAGCTCTCCCTCTATATCCATGGATTCAATTAATTTCAGATTTAAAATATTTGGGGAAAATACTGTGTCCATACTGAATATCTATAGACTTTTTTCCTTATCATTATTTATTTTTATTTTATTTTGTCACTTGACAGTTCTTTTTATTTCACTGTAGTTAACATCACTTAGTGATTCTTACAAATGTGTCTACCTTTAAATACAGGTTTTAGTTTATTAACAATTTTTCTGTCTTTTTTAAAATTTAGATTCACTATACACAAATGGGGTACAACTTTCATTTCTCTGGTTATACCTGAAGTAGAGTCACACCATTTGTGTAATCATACATGTACATAGGGTAATGATGTTTGTGTCATTCTACTATCTTTCCCCACCCCTCATTTTCCTCTACACAATCCATCCTTCCTCCATTCTTGCATCCCCGCCCCCCATTATGTATCATCATCCACTTATCAGAGAAATCATTTGGCCTTTGGTATTTTGGGATTGGTTTATTTCACTTAGCATGATATTCTCCAACTCCATCCATTTACCTGCAAATGCCATAATTTTATTCTTTTTTAATGGCTGAATAATATTCCATTATGTATATATACCACAGTTTCTTTATCCATTCATCTCTTATCATTATTTTCTAAATAATACAACTATTTATATAGCACTTAAATTGTATTAAGTATTACAAGTAATCTAGAGATGACTAAGTACAGAGGGGGACATGTGTGGTTTATATGCAAATTCTACACCATTTTATATAATAGACTTGAGCATCGTAGATTTTGGTATCCACATAGGTCCTGGAACCAATCCCCCATAAATATTGAATGACAACTATTTATATAGTTCTGTTCATATGAGGTCCCTAGAGTAGTCAAATTCATAAAAACTGAAGAAGTACGGTCACCATTGGTAGGGGATAGGAAGGAATGGGGAGTGAATGGGTATACAGCTTTGGCTTTTTTAAAATTTATATTTTTTTTAGTTTCAGGTGGACACAATACCTTTATTTTTAATTTTTATGTGGTGCTGAGGATTGAACCCAGGGCCTCACATGTGCTAGGTGAGAATTTTACCACTGAGCTACAACCCCAGCCCTGAGCTTTGGCTTTTCACGATAAAAAATTCTGGGATGATTAGTGGTACTGGTTGCACAATAATGAGAATGTACTGAATGGCACTGAGCTGTACACTTAAAAATAGTTACAATTGTAGGTTTTATGCCAAGCTAGGGAATGTTCCTCTTTCCTTGCCTCTTTCTTCCTATGGATGTTGACTAGAACGGAAAAGAATTGCTCATAAGGCTTTGATATCCTGATACTTAGTATTCAACCACAAAATAATCAGGGGTATAGATAGCATCTAATAAGGTAAGTTAGAGAACAAATCCATCTGTGTCCAGAAGCTTCCTGTTCAGGGATGCCTGCTGTATTCATTCACCTCAATCTTATCTGCAACATTCCTTTCTACCACTGTGAAAGATAATGTATTGATTTCATAAAACCAATCTCTAAATCTGGCTAACATTAAGTGGCTCCAGCTTTAATATTATAAAACCCATTTTTCACCTTCATCATCTACTCCACAGACTCCTAAATAATACCACTTACTCCTTTTTTTAAGCATTGGGGCTCCCCTAATTTACAGAAGAGCAAATTATATCAAGTTACTTGAGAAATATTGATGATATTATTTTTGCTTTGTTTTTATTAGAAAGAATGAGTTCAGGTCACCTACTTATTCAAAATAGGAGCTTCCTAAATATAGCTAGAGGTTAGGTATACACCTGATACACCTTCTAGATGCATAGTGGTGTATGCATCATGGTAATCTATGATGCTTCAGGAATGGAGATCCACAAAGAGACATCAAATTAAGCTCAGGGCCCTCTAGTCATTCATTAGTATGACAGCTTCAACAATGGGGCAAACCCATATTATGTGCCTTCAAAGAAAATATTGTAGATGCCAAGGCTGGAATTCTCTCTCACCTCCTATGTGAGAGCAGTCCTCCCTCTCCTCTGCTTTGGATTTTTGGCTATTTCTTTTTCTTTTTGTTTTTTTTCAGGGGGGTACTGGGGATTGAACTCAGGGGCCCTGGCCACTGAGCCACATCCCCAGCCCTATTTTGTATTTTATTTAGAGACAGGATCTCACTGAGTTTCTTAGGGCCTTGCTAAGTTGCTGAGGCTGGCTTTGAACTCGTGATCCTCCTATCTCAGCCTCCCGAGTCCCTGGATTACAGGTGTGTGCCACCAGGTCTGGCTTTTTTTTTTTTTTTTTGGCTATTTCTATATCTGTTTCACTAACTGTAATGGAGGCATGGAGGATGAGGACTATGTTCTGGTCATTATTCAATCCTTCCAGGTACCTTACACATTACAGGTACTAAATGTTCAGAATTTACTTCAGTCTAAAAGAAACTCAACATCCATCAGAAAATGTGAATACTTATGGAGAAACTACTGTGTGCAATGCATTTTTGAGATGCTAGGGAGATAACAATGGAACAAATAAACCTGTCTCTCTTTTCAGTGTCTCCTAGTGTGTTAATATTGAGTAGAAATGGTTAAAGAGTCTTGCTAGATATGTAATCTTGGTCAAATTACTTAATCTCTCTATACCTCAGTTTCCTCTTCTGAAATGGCAATAATAATACATATATACTAGATTTTCTAAAGGCTTAAATGAAAAAAAAATATGTAAAGAACTTACTGTTATTGAATTTTACTAAATTAAAAAATCAATCATCATAATGCTTCTTTATGAATTCTAATTACAAAGAATGACAATTCAACTGTAACAGTTTTTTAAAACAGCAGGTTAACTGCTCCATTCCTTTACTTGGGAACTAGAGAACATGAAGCAAATTTTACAAGACAGTCACACCACAGAGAGGTGCTTGGAGGAAAGTGATAAATCTGAAAAATGAGAAGGGATGAAAAGCAACAGCTATTACCTTCCAGTCATTGCCTGGGAGGAAAAGCAGATAGAAGAAAGAAGATAGGAGAACTGAGGTGGGTCAGAGCTGACAACTCACAGAGCTTTTGGGTCAATAAAACTTCAGTTAAGGTGTCCCCTCCAGTGAGCAACCAGAAGACCATCCTAGGACCCCCTCAAGTATGGGCACATGCCAACTGCTTCTGGCTGCATCCAAACTGTTATCTACTGTTAACGATGGAAAAACAACAAGGCATGTGTCTGGGGAAAACGGCCTGTTGTCAGAGAACAGAAAGCCTTTTATTGAGAATTTTGATACTCAGGAGCAAACACACCACTATAGAAAATTACCCCAAGCCATCTTTTACAAAGCTTGGCGTCCATTCAGTAATGAACGAAGAAATCCTAAACCACTGGGCCAAACAGATACTCCTCCCAAGGCAGTTAAGAAACAGAGGCCAAATGAGACCATAAACTCATGTGGTACAGATATCTAAAGCTGCAAGTGGAAATTACTGACAGATTCTTAGACGTGAAAAGCTGAATTCACAGTCCTCTACCTGGAAGTGGCCAGGCCTCCTGCCAAAGGCTGTTCTCAAAGGCGTCTTTCAAGATCAGTGAGGAGGAGAGAACCAAAATCTTGTTCAGATTCTATATAAATTAAATTCAACACACCTTTGTGGAACACCTACCACTATGCAGGACACAAACACAAATTGATTTCCTACATTATTTTTACTTTCATGTTGTCAAGAGAGTGTTGTGTTCTCAGTTATAATCTGGGAAATTTAAACATAATGTTGATGAGAATCAATGCAACCACCAAGTTTCAGATCTTCTATGTATCTAGAGGCTTAAAATAGAACCTTAGGCATCAGGGGTGTACCTCAGTGGTACAATATATGTTTGGCATGCACAAAGCCCTGGGATCAATCCCCAACGCCACCAAAAAACAAAACAAAACAAAAACTGAGCCTTACACACAACCTTTTAAAAAGATGTTTACAAAAAGTTTGTAATGACATGGGAAATTTCATATAATGCTAAGTGAAAAACATACAAAATTATGTGTGGAAAAAAATTATGTGTGTGGTATGACCTCAACCAGTTAACAATGTATGGCAAAAAGACTGAAAGTTAATATTAAAAAATGTTAACAGTGGTTGCCCAATGATGATTAAATTATTGGTGCTTTTTATTTTCTTTTTTTCCCAGTGTTTAAGAAACAAGTACTTTTATAATCAGAAAAGAATAAAGTTTTAAGAAAATAAAGTACACTAATGTAGATATAAATGATGGTCTATCTCCCCACATTACTGGTGTCTGTCTAAAGGTCTGATTTGATTTGCAACACCTCTTAACTAGAAATCACATGCAGCTTTCGTTCTTGTCATTATATTTCCTTTTCCAAGCCATTAGTAAGGATGTGAAGAACATGAGATGCAAAATGAGTCATGACAGTAATTTGTAAGGCACCACCCATATAGAACTCTCCACCATTTATCATCACTCTTTACTTATAGTTATTCATTAGTTCATATCTTCAGTGACTAAGTACATGATGTAGAGTCATTTCCAATTAATGTTGCTTCTAATAAAGTATTGAGACATTTTATCAAATGTTTTCAAAGTCAAAACACACTTCCTGCTCTTCTAATTAAACCCATGAAATCCTTATTCATACAGCCAAAAGGGACTACAAGAAAAGAAGTTAATAACTTCTTCGTAACTGTTTTTTATGTAGGATCAAAGACAACGTTTACAGTTTCTTCATTTCCTCATCTTTGAAGAAGTGTGGATTTAAGGGGTGGAATCTATTTGCATATGGTCCATACCTAAGTCATCCTCAGTTTTCTAGCAAGTTCTCTAGGTTTTCACAAGTAAATCTTTAAAAACATCAAAGTAGTTATCATGTAGCGTTTCTCAAATGGCAGAAAAAGAAGCATGATGAAACTCCACCCCCCAAAATTTTGAGATTTCACTTTCTTTCTGCTACTCTTAGAACTACTGTATTTACTGAAGTATATCACAAATTTTAAATTACCCAGATTTCACAGATATTTTCATTTCTCAGCTATTTGATGAACATCTCCACTTAATGGGAACAAACCTTGATTTTGCTGACTTGAAAATTAAGACTGACTTTTTAAAAAATGGGATTCAAGTTTGGAGTGTGGACATATTTAATAAATTCACTGTTTTTGGACTGGGGATTGAACCCAGGGCTGCTTTAAACAACAGGTTAGATCCTCAGTCTTTTTTATTTTGAGACAGGGTCTCACCAAGTTGCTTAGGGCCTCGCCAAATTGCTGAGGCTGACCTGGAACTTGGAATCCTCCTGCTTCAGCTTCCTGAGTCCCTAGGATTACAGAGCACACCCAGCTGAATAAATGCACTTTTAAGAGGAACCTGTTTGTAATTTCTGGTCTAGTGGAGCAAAAGTTCAATATGTTCTCTACCTGGTGGTCATTCATATGTATTCATCCTTCCATTCATTTTAACTTCAATTTAACAGCAAGTCTGAGGGAGGAGAGTTCTCTTAAAGGGTGAAAATTCTAAGATATTTGAGTTTTAGGCAAATTAGATCTTCATCATATGAACAAAATAAGTCTTTCATTACTCATTTTTCATGTTCTCATTTTTCTGTACTAAATATTTCCCCACTCTTCTCCTCTCTCTGTAATATATACAGACAGTAAACAACAAAGCACAGAGGAAGAAAGCTTTCATTTAAAAAAGAAAACATGAAATCACCTATTTTACTCTTGTGCTTTCTTAAATTGCCCTTTCTGTGGTTATGCATTACTTTTTATGGTATGTTTTGGTTTATTTAGGGGAAGAAGGCAAGACACTGAACTCAGTAAAATATCCCAATTGATACATTTTCTTGTCTTTAATTCCTTGTATTCCTTGTTTTTTTCTATTACAATGGAGAATGTTCATTTCAATGTTCTCCACTTTTAAGCTCCAGAGAGCAGCAATTCCTCTTTGTGCCTTCCACAAAGACTTGCTATAGGCTGCATGCAGGGAAAACACAATGCAGATTCATGGAAGATAGTGACAAAGGAGGACAAAAAGAAGGAATGGTACTTTTGGAGTAAATAAAGCATTCATTACTCCTGAGTTATTATATTTCACCTATTTCAGACAGATGGGTTTCAGATTGGTCATCTCCCCAAATTTATAGGGATTTTCAGTAAAAGATGTTCATATTCTGGCCCCCACAGGACAATTAAGAGTTATTAGCTCTCAGTATTGACTACTTCTCCCTTATTCCCAACCAGGTCACCATGCTTCAAGTTAACTGGAGTTCTCCTTTTTTGTAGTCATTACTGGGTCCAGAGAATAATCATCCCATCACTGTTTAATTCTTCATTTCCCCATGGACACTGTTTGGTTATTTCTCTTTGCTGCAAAGACCACCATTTCTCCACAACTACTGATTTCCAGTTTCTTGACCATCTTCATTCACTGTCTTACATCATTGCCTCACAGGATATCCCTGCCTCTTTGTAGCCATTCGATTTCATGTCAAGAAGATCAAACGTCGTTAGAACTTTCATTTCATATAGAGTTGGGCTAGATAAAAGTATTGCTCTATGGTACCATGGAGTCATTTTTTTATTACTTAGAAATTCAGCAATCCCTCTCTGACCCAGCTCTCTCTCTTTGTGATACAACGGTATCTATATTCCTATCACTTGAAAAAAATAGGATTCTAGTTGGGAGCAGTGGTGCACACCTGTAATCCCAGTGACTAGGGAGGCTGAGACAGGAGGATCACAACTTCCAGCCCAGCCTGAGTGACTTCATAAGACCCCCATCTCAAAACAAAAAAAAATAAAAGGGGCTGAGGCTGGGAATATAGCTCAGTGGTAGAATGCCCTGGGTCCAATCCCCAGCAACTGAAAAAAAAAAAGAAAGAAAGAAAGAAAGAAAGAAAGAAAAACAGGATTCTAAATTTTAAGTAAGTAGTCTATTTTCATTGTTTCTAACAATGCCTAAATGTAGATGAAGGCATTAGGGCTGGAAGGGAAAGAGATTAAATATAAAATTAGACACAGACCTGTATGTGTAGCACACAGATCTCCCAGTACAGTGCCAGCACTGTACCAAGAGGACAAATGTGGACTACTCTAGGGTCTAAAATGTGGACACTTTTGATATTAATATTTCACTTATTATCAACCTTGATTAAGAGTCTAGAAAAGGTACCCAAGAAATTTCAGAAAAGCTGCCTCTAGTGGAGAGAGAAAATGAAAACCTGGACTAAGAAGTCAAAATAAAAAGAACAGGCGGTGCAGATGCTACCAAAACAAATGGAGCAAAACATATTAAAATCACTGGTGGGTGAAAATGTTTAGTCAGAAATAAGAAAAAGAAAATGAGGCAATAAATCCATCTTTACCACTTCTAACTTCCTCATCTTAAATGAGCAAAACAGAAATACAACTTCTATGTGAGACAGACCTCAATTTTCTGTTTCTACTTTTCCAAACCCTGACTACTTGATCCCTAAAAGATCAAGGATAAGTTTAATTGAGGTGACACTTCTGAATCATAGGCCATTTGTCAAATGCCTTAAGGATGGCCTTTTGATGAAGAAGTGCCTTTTAAGGTTATTCTGATATGTTCGTAATTGTGAATTGTTCATTTTATAGCTCAGGTTTTAAAAGAGAAATATCTATTAGAGGTAAAAAAAAAAAAAAAAAAAAGGTCTCATTATGCTTGTGTTTCCATTTGTTTCTAGAGCATTTATGGGTATACATTTATTTGAGGATCTGGCCTCCCAAATTAAGAGTCTGAGTTGGAAATAAGGTTGTCATCTTGTACTAATTAAATTGTCTTTATTGCCACAGAAAAGTACCAAAGAAGTTGCTGACAGATTGAGCTCTGTGATCCACATTCTTTAAATGTGAGAAAAGACACACCACCATGCCTCTGGATAGCTTGTTTTAAAGTTGCCAGTTTTCATATAGCATTAAATTAATTCCATTCCACTGAAACCCAGTTGGCTAGAATATCATTTTACAACTAGTGAAAATATCAGAGAGAAAAAGACAAGCTAAGTACAAAGGCATGATCATTTTAATGGTCACTTAGGAATTTGTAGAACCTTGAATTCAGAAACCAAAAACATCTGCAAATTCCAGGATATAAATATTGTGAAAAAATTATTAGTATCAGTAAAGAACAAAAGAGGGACACAATTAAATACTTAGAGAAAAGTCTGTTCATCCTACTGAAGAATATCAATCAAATCAAATAAACAACTTAGTAAATAACTTATAAAAGGAAGAACTTTCATTTCCTGCCTCCAAGCAATTCCAGAGTAGAAGGTGACAAGAGAAAACCAATCATAAAACTAGCTTTCCCCAGTGTGTAAAATGAATCAAGTACTATCACTTACAATTAACAATAGCATCAAGGAGAAATTCATCCTCTCAAAAGATCTATTTTGAATCTATTCTCCATAAACCTTCCAACTTAGGATTTGAGTAAGGGAAGAGAGTTATGGGAAAAGCAGGAAATCAACCAACCATCTGGATACTCCACTTAGTTTTTCTTCAGGGACTGTGGCAAAGGGAGACCTAGTTCTTCCTTTAAGTAATTTTCAATCTTGTGGGATTGTGCAACTGATCAGCTGGTTAATGGTGATCCTCAGAAAGAAGACCTTTCCCCCAACTCTTCATTCTGAAATGAAAAGAATGATATCCTTCCCCCTTAATGCTAGGCAACATGAACATACATTAAACACCAATTCTAACCTTAATAAGATACTACTTCATATCCATCAGGATAGCTACTATCAAACTGAAACAAATTAGAAAATAGTAAATACTGGTGAGGATGTGGATGAATTAAAATACTTAGGCATTGCTGATGGGAATATGGTACAGCCACTGCAGGAAATACTATGAAGTTTCTTAAAAAAAAAAATTAGAATGATTTTATGATCCAGCAATTCCACTTCTGGGGACATACTCAAAAGGATTGAAAGCAAGGACAGGTATCAATATGCCAATGTTCATTGCAGCATTACATACAATAGGCAAAAGGGGACAACGACTCAAATGGCAATTGACCAACAAAATGTGGTATATTCATACTGTGCTATGAACTATTATTCAGCCTTAAAAAGAAAGGAAATTATGACACAAGCTACAACATGGAGAAGCATGAAATAAGCCAGCCACAAAACAGAAATCTGTATGATTCCACATACTCAAATTCTGAGATCAAACGGAGAATAGTGGTTGCCAGGGGTTGGGGGAGGGTGCTATGGGGAGTTACTATTGAATGGGTACAGAGTTTCAGTTTTGAACGATCAAAAAGTTCTGGAGATGGATGGTGATGATGGCTGCGCAACAATGTGAGTGTACTTAAAGCCCCTGAACAGGATGCTTAAAAATGGTTAAGACTAATTTTAAGTTATGTACTTACCACAATTAAACAATTACACATTTGTACATAGGTACAAGAGTACCTAGAAAGCTTTAATGGGGATTGCCACTGGGAAGTAAAGGTGAGTATATAGAATTGAGAAGAGTCTTATTTTTATTCTATTGGAATTTTTTTAACCATATATTTGGGTTATTTTCAATAAAAAGGAAACCAATGAAAATGAAGTCAGCCTTTAACCTGGAAATTCCTCTTCTAAAATTTCAGCTTAAGGGTTGTGGCTGTGGCTCAGTGGTAGAGCACTTGCCTAGCATATGTGAGACACTGGATCTGATCCTCAGCACCACATAAAAAATGAATTAATAAATAAAAGTTCAGTTTAAGGGAATACTCAGGGAAGGCACAATGATGCACAATGATGCACATACAAGAATGCTGTTTTTAATATTTAAAGCGTGAGTTGGGTATAGTGGTGCACACCTGTAATTCCAGCAACTCAGGAAGCTGGGGTATGAGGATTGCAAGTTTGAGGACAGACTCAGCAACTTAGAAAGGCCTTAAACATCTCAGTGAGACCCTGTCTCAAAATAAAAAGGAAAAAAAAAATTAAAGGATAATTTTTATAACTTTATTTTTATGTGGTACTGAGGATTGACCTAGTGCCTCACATGTGCTAGGCAAGTGCTCTACTACTAAGCCACGACCCCAGCCCCCAAAAAAGGAAAAATTTTTAAATGAAAAAAACTTTAAAAATGTGGAAGCAATCTACATAGTTATCATTTAGAAATTGGTTCAAATAAATGGTGGTGTATCTCTGCAATGAACGGAGACTCTAAAGATACCATGTAGTTATCTGACAGAAAAAGAGGGCCCATAATGTGCCAAGTTTTTAAAAATAGGCAACATTTACTATGACCCATTAGTATATGAAGAGTGACAGGTGTGCACTGCATGTATATACAGACTCCGTAAAAAAAAAAATCTAGAAAGATAAATATAAAATGTTAACTACAGTTCCTCAATAAGAGGACTATGGGTAATTTCTATTTATTTCTTCAACTTTGAGTTTTTATTATTTTTCTATTTATTGCAAAGAATTCTTGTCATGAGAGAAATAACAGAGTCATTTCCATTTTGAGAAACAAACAAGCAAAGGATTCAGGAAGCTCTTCCCAGCCTTACGGGCTAGAGAAGGGAGGTGGGGAGAGCGCTGCTGAGACTTTTCCAGAGTTCACACCTTGCTATCTATCATGTTCTCCCTCATGTCCCCAGTGAAGTCACCCTCTTAATTTTGCACGCAAATACCTAATTCTTATTTATTTATTTATTATTGTAAACAAATGGGATACATGTTGTTTCTCTGTTTGTACATGGTGTAAAGGCATACCATTTGTGTAATCATAAATTTACATAGGGTAATGTTGTTTGATTCATTCTGTTATTTTTTCCCTTCCCCCACCCCTGCCACCCC
The DNA here is from genome assembly GCF_902686455.1 of Sciurus vulgaris. Lineage (NCBI taxonomy): Eukaryota > Metazoa > Chordata > Mammalia > Rodentia > Sciuridae > Sciurus > Sciurus vulgaris. Next base: position 122,885,083 of record NC_136471.1, on the reverse strand, counting down.
TCTTTTCCCTCTATACAGTCCTTCCTTCCTCCATACTTGCCCCCCTCCCTAACCCTAACCCTAAACCTAACCCGCAAATACCTAATTCTGAGTTCTGCTTATCAGCAATACAATCAGCAAATTTCAGATCTCTCTCCCTAGGAAAATCCTCTCAAGCAAGCACAGATGAACATATTTTATTCTAGTCAACCCCTGCTGAGACACCCCTCATAGATTTACCTCCATCCTCCTCCTACGCAAGCAACAAATGTCATTTAAAAACCTTTCAAGAAGTTGTCTTACTCTTAAAATAATGTTAGAACAATGTGTTTCCTTTCTGCCATGCTATTCCCCCCCCCCTTTTTTTGGTAATTTTGAAAATATTATAATTTAAAGCCAACAGAAAAAGAAAGACATAAAGAGAAATATTTTATAGACCTCGGCTCTCCCCTTAAAATTTTTTTTCAGTGAGAGACAGGGATATAGAAGACATATGACGCACTGTAAGCCTCACTTATCCTGTGGTTTATTTAGGGAATTTTATTTTGTGTTTGGAAAATGACAGACTTCTGCTTTTAGGTAGACAAATATGAACAACTCGCAGAAAGAAACATGACTACTTATTACTAGTAAACTTTTAGAAAAGCAAATATTTAGTGTCTCTTTTACTCTATATATGAGTATATGAAAATAAATGCTCAGCCCTACAAAATTAGGCAAATATCTTTATCTCCATAAAGAACAGTTGAAATGCACCCAGAAGTCATTACTCACAGCTTCTTCATTCACAAGGAAAACTCCAAGTGTCCGTGCCCCCCAAGAAATGCCCCATAGCTGACTCACTCTGCGTGGACATATTCTTCCCTCCTAAACTAACCTGAAAAGCAAGCTGGATTTGTTTACTGCACAAACATCTGTAATTGCTAAACAGCTCTGTGACATGGTATAACAGTTACTGCTTGTGCAAACTGCCTATCTAAATTACTCTCTACAGTATGAGCACATGAAAAGCAAGACACAGAAATTGGAAACATCTGTACAAATTAATGGCAGAATTGACCAAAGTGTCAGGGGTAGGCGGGTAGAGGATTAAAACAGTTAAATAGCTCCAGTGCAACATTTGATTTTAAAAGAATAAGAATCCTTACATTTGATAGGATCTTCCTTAGTATATCCAGAGCTGCCCCTCCACTGTGAGATTCTAGCTAGCACACACACATTTTAACCCACCCATGTAAATCCAGTACAAGTCCTGCTACAAAATGGTATAGGTAAGATACGAATTAAAGGGATTTATTACATCTCTAAAAACAAAAACAAAAAAAAGAAAGAAATACCTCTTCTCCCATCATGCAGTCAGCCTCCTCTCTTCAGTTTGAAAAGGTCCCAGAACTACCCTGAAATCCTCCCACTTCCTTCCAACAGCCAAAGGCACGGAGCCTGAGGACCCAGCCTAACCCTGACTCATACTTGGGACCAAATGAGGAATGGGGAGAACAAAGCTTGCGTTTGTTTATGGTTCAGGAAGCCAGGGCCGATTCATGGCTTGGGTGGCTTTGGGAGAAGTCCTCCTCCCCTGCTTACATCGCTGCAGGAATCTAGGTTGCCTCCTGGGGCCCAAAGGTGTAACCATTCAGACAAGGAACACACTGAGGGAGTGTTTATTTGGCAGGACCCAGTGACCACTTCGGTTTAAAAATGCCGAAGAGGAAATAAAAAGCCAACTATCTTTCAACAGATCACATGGCTACAGAATGAGGGATATCTAAAATATGGTCTGTATATGAAATATCAATTGTGAAAATGCCTGTATTTTAAAGGAATAAAATTAGTTGTACTACACAAAAATTACTCATGAAAAAATAAAAAACTTAAGAAGGAAAAACAGTCATAGCTTTATGGAAACACTTCCCCTAGGAAAAATACAGCAAGATTGTTGCTATGTCATCAGACCTATTCCAATGGACTGGCATGAAATGTTTAAATAGCAATCTTTTCCCCCAAAATTAGATACCATTTTAATCACCACTTTAATGAATTTAGAGCCAGAGTACCTGAGATCAAAATCCCAATAGGGCCATTCCCTATCTGTGTGATCATCAACAACCTGTTTACCCTTTTTGCCTCAGTTTCCTCATCTATAAGATAGGAATGATGGGGCTGATAGAATGCTTTGTGTAGTACATGTGAGGTTCTGGGTTCCATTCCCAGCACCAACAAAAAACAAAAACAAAAACCCCCAAGTGGAAAAAATGGCATTAACTACAAGGGTATTTGGAATACTAAATAATGTATGCAAAGTGCTTACAGAAGGGCCTGGCACATAGAAAGCACCATTATCAGCCACTACTACAAGTTCAGGACTACTTTACAAATCAACATTATCTACATTGTGCCACATTTCTTATTTTCTCAAACCCTGATGACCAGTTTCAGTTTTTAACTATGGTTCATATTTTAAATTTTAAGTTAAATGAATTTAAAAATCATTTATTCAGTATTTATTAACTGTCTGTACTGTGTCCAACTCTTTAGGGGGCTTTGAGTAAGATGCTATTCCAATCCTCAAGAAATTTATAATCTGCATGGGTAAATAAGATGTAGATCTGTTTATATATGACACATGAAAAACAAATGTGGGAGATGTCACTAGGTGGTAAATGACAAATGTTGATACAAGTGCTATGAAATTAGCATTTGGAATTCAGAAGACAGATAAGAAGTCACTTTATCAAAGTCTAATTAGGCTAAGAGAATGGTAACCTGTGCAGAGGAATTCCTAATACTTTATTTTGATATTCTTCCCTCAAGGAAGTAGAACATAAACCCCACATCTTAAGCATAGGGTTCACAGAGTGACCTCTTCCAAAAGAGCAGAGCGTGAAAGGAGAAAACAGAACTTTCAAGGGGAGAAGCTTAATAAACACCACCTCAGTCAAGGTGAGGAAGATTAACATCAACAGTACAAAGTCATCTTGATAGTATGTGCCCTAATTGTGGTGTGATATGAATGGCACTTATTATGGTTTAGACATGAGGTATCACTCAGAAGGTTATGTGTGAGACAAAGCAAGAAAGCTTAGAAGTAAAATGATTGAGTTATGAGAGCCTAATCAGTGCGTTAATTCCCCCTGACACAGATTAACTGGGTGGTAACTGTAGGCAGGTCAGTGTAGCTGAAGGAGGTGGGTCACTGGGGCAGTTGTTGAGCAGAGCTCTCTCACACCACTCTCTTGCATGCATGTGTGTGTGCCTGCCCCCCTCCCTCTCCCTCCCTCCCTCCCTCCCTCTCTCTCTCTCTCCCCCTGCCACTCCTTCCTGGTGGCCATGTCCTGAGCCACTTTCTTCCACCACACTCTTCCACTATGATGAGAATTCTGCCTTACCTTGAGCACAAAACGAGGGAGTCAGCCATCTATGGACTGAGACCTCTGAAACTGTGAGATCCAACTAAACTTTTCTTTCTCTAAAATTAGTCTTCTCAGGTCTTTAGGTCACAGCAGCAAAAAAGTTGACTAAAACAGTACTTCTCTTCTGTGGTCTTTCTCCCTAAAACATGTCACTTCATTTTAATCATGAGAAAAACTTGGAATAAATGCCTATCTAGGGACATTCTACAAAACTCAAAATTGTCAAGGTCATCAAAACCAAAAAAAGTCAGAGAAACTGTTACAGTTAAGAGATAGGGTAACTAAATGTAATGCAGTATCCCGGATGGGACCCTGGAACAAAAAAGAACACTGGGTAAAAATGAAGGAAATCTGAAAAAAGTATGGACATTAGTTAATAATGATATATTGACATTGGCTTATTAATTAGGACAAATGTACCATATTAATATAAGCCATTAACAATAGTGAAAAGTGAGTGTGATGTATATGAGAACTTCCTGTATTATCTTCACTATCTGTAAATCTAAAACCATCCTAAAATTAAAGGTTGATTAAAAACTAATTAGGAAGATAAGTCTGTTGAATGCATATATATACACAAAAATAAATGCATGTGTGCATTAGAGATATACAAGATTATATCCATGTGCTTATAAATCTATTTAACAATGTCCTCCCCACTTCATTTTTTAAAATTTTCTCTATCTTAGGGCATTAGTTTCCAGGATATACAAAGAACTCAAGAAGCTTACACACACACACACACACACACACACACACACACACACACACACAAAATAACCCAATCAATAAATGGGCAAAGGAACTGAACAGACCCTTCTTAAAAGAAAAAATGTGAATGGTCAGCAAATATACAAAAAAGTGTTCAACATCTCCAGCAATTAGAGAAATGCAAATTAACTGCACTGAGATTTCATCTCACTCCAGTCAGAATGGCAACTATGGAAAATATGAGTAACAATAAATGTTGGCAGGACTGCAAATTGGTTCAACCACTCAGGAAAGCAGTATAGAGATTCCTCAAAAAACTAGGAATGGGGACACCATTTGACTCAATTATCCCAGTTCTCTGCATATATCCAAAGGATTTTAAATCAGCATACTATAGTGACACAGCCACATCAATGTTTATAGCATCACAATTCACAATAGCTAAGCTATGGAGCCAACCTAGAGCCCTTCGACAGATGAATGGATGAAGAAATTGTAGTTTATATATACACAGGAATATTATTCAGCCATAAAGAAGAGTGACTTATGCATTTTTCCAGTATATGTATGGGTCTGGAGACATCCTGCTAAGTGAAATAAGTCAATCCTAAAAAAACAAAGGTCAAATGTTTTCACTGACATGTGGAAGCTAAACCACAATAAAAGGGGGGAGGAAATGAAGAGAAGTTCAGTAGATTAGACAAAGGGGAATGAAGGAAGGGAGTGGGGATAGGAATAGGAAAGACAGTAGAATGAATCTAACATAATTTTCCTATGAATGTATATGAAAATACCTAAGCAAATCCCACCATTGAGTATATCCACAAGAATGGGGTCCTAATTAGAGTAAGATATATTCCATGCCCATGCCTATATAATTTTATTGAAATGCATTCTACTGTCACATATAACTAAAAAGTACCAGTAAAAAACCTTTTATCTTCCCCAAAAAACCCTAAAAAATAAATAAATACATTTTCTCTCTCTTTAGCCTACGTATTAACAAAGGTAGTAGAATGCTGAATCCTGGCTTTCTGGTTCCCAAGATATACAGAGAATTTTCTTTGAAAGGAAACTTGGCTCTTTTGTCAGTTCTGCTGCCAACCCAGGCAAAGGCGGCCCAGCTTAAAGAGTATGCATGAGGTGGGCCCATCTGCCCCTTTCCAAGAGCTACTAGAAGTTCTTGGTGCCTAGCCAATTAGTCATCAACCACAGAGTCCCAGGCTGGCAACTCTCCCAGTACTTCCTCTCCTATCCTCTAGTCCACATTCCCTGGAACCTCCCCAGTTATCTCTCTACAGTGAAAATCTGATCATGTCATTTTCAAATGAACTCCTTCACCAACCTGCCAGCCCACCCAGAAGAAGCGCAGCTTGTAAGGGGACTGGCAGGGCCCTGTGGGAAGGGAAACTACCTCCCCTCCTGTTGCCCACCACCACCACCACAGGTCCTGCACTCCAGTGCAATCCACCTCTTCACCATTCCAGCATAACCATGCTCTCTCTGTGTCTATACACATGCCAGGATCATGACTATTCAGTCTTTTAACACTTCATTCCATTACTACCTTCCTTGAAAAGACCTCTGGGACACCCCAGCTCCTCCTTCTCAATGTCCTAAAAAGTTAATAGTTATTTTCTCTCTATTCTTATTTTTTATTTTGAACATACCCCTGCTAGTCCTTGTCCCCTGCATTAGAGTGACTTTTAGACATATTCAATTCTCTCCAATTAGGAACAATTCTAAGCATTGAATGAAAGGCGTGTATGTGATGACTGATCAAGGCATGACTCGAGGGGAAAGGTGTTAACTCTATTCTAATTAACTAGATCAGACCTACTCCACCCCAAATCAATAACCTGCAGGGCAAAAAAAATCTGCACTTACTATGCAAATACAGCATCTAGACATATCATCTATCTAATCCCTTTCCACATGAATTATCACCCCTTAGCTCATTTATATAGAAATCCCAGAGCTGCCACTGCTGATCCATAAAAGGCATTCAATAATGCTTCAATGAATGAATGAGTAAGCCAATTAATGCACAAATGGGAAAGTGACTCTATAGCACAAGCAGACCCCAGACAGAATTGAGTTTTCCTTTATAATTTCAATTGGGTTAGGACAAAACACTATCTTTATTCATAGAGTCAACAAATATTTATTGAGGGCCACTGATATAGAATAGTTTCTGCAACTATTTTCAAGTAATTGTAAATATAATGGTGATTAACACAGACAAGGTCCCAAATTATGGCACTTGCTTTCTAGTGGCTGACATTTAAGACTTGGTGAGGTGAAATAAACAGTTATCATAGGTACAACAAAATTCAACTCTACTTCTCACGAGTTTGAAATTCTCCATTTATAGGCACTTCTATTCTAATAATGAGATGAACAACAATAACAGCTAACCTTATTCAAGTGATAATTGTATGACAGGCACTTTTCTAACCATTTTACCTGGACTAATCCTCACAAATACCCTCTGGGGAAGATCCTTCTTATTATTCTAATTTTAAAGATGAGGAATCAAAGCAAGCATTGAGTGATTAAGTAACTTGTCCAAGAAGAGGAAGTGCTGGGATTTGAACCTGGGCTCCCTGGTCTGTGTGCTTATATAATCACTATAATACTAAAAATATAATTTGCTTTGTTTTGTTCTTTGGTACTGGGGAGTCAACCCAGGGGTGCTGGCCTCGAACTTGTGATCCTCCTGCCTGAGCCTCCCACTTAGCTGGGATTGCAGGTGTGCACCACCACGCCTAGCTCCTAAAAATATAATTTTAAGGCTTTCTGAAAATATGATTTTTGGTTGAAATCAAGTAATTCTTAGAAAATACACAAGGTTGAATGCTATACAAAGTACATGTCAAACATCCATAAAACACCAAACAGCACCCAACATGTCAAAGAGTAACCCTGGAATACTGTTTCCCTTTCCCTATCAATCCTCCTCCCCACTTATTTTTCCTAGTAAGAAAACATAGCAGAGATACACTGGGCAGAGAGAAACTGAAGTCTGAAAATTCCAGACTTCATTCATCCCAGGCAACCAGTGGGCATCTTAGTACCATCTGCTCATGAAAAGCTGTGGATTTTCCAACAGCTCGAAAGATGACACATAATTTTATTTTTCAAAAAAAATGAGGGGCATCTAATACGTGAAGTCTCAGACAATCACAAGTTGTGATTTCATTAGTCAAAGAATATATCATTAACCCCTAGAAATTCCAGAGCTTATTTCTAGTCTTCAAAGGATTAGAGACATAGATCTTTAATTTTTAAGGAACCAAAATCATCACTTTAGATGTTTACATGTTTTAATTTTATTTAAGTATACAGCTTGATGAATTTTTACTAGAATGGATTAAAAATACCTGAGATATGTAGGAAGATATTTAAATTCTCTTCCTGAGATTTGGCTAACTAAAACAATTGATTAGTGACTCTCATTTACATATGATTTTAATTCTAATTCTGTCACAAATAAAAGCTACAGTGTTGATACCATTAAGGCATTAATTTGGGTGATTGTGATTCTATAAATGAAATTCAGGATGTTAAAAGCTGAAAAAGAGACTGTCACAAACAACATCTAGTAGGAAAACAAAATCCTTTTGCATTAGAGATGTCAAAAAAGTCACAAATGGAAATCAGCTAAGACAGGAAGACCAGGGGAAAGGAGCTTTTTGAAGAATTCCTTTGTAGGAAACCCAGTACACTTGGCTGGCAAACCTTCAGGCTTCAAAATACCTTTTCCAATCAGACAAAAAGACTGGCTCCCCAGTGATTAAAGGGGCCTAGAGAGGCTGGGCATGGAATAAGTGGCACCAAAATGCAAGGATTATTATGTATAAAGTCATGTCCAGTTAGGTCCTGGAACTTGCCCAAATATCTGTAATTTATATACCCATGTGTATTATCTGACACTTCTTTGCCTAAGTGCTTAGTTGAAAGTGATCATCTGAGTGACTCATAAAAAGTGGAAGAGTTTATAAAAAGAGGGTAGGACCAGGTTGGGGTCGCAGGGAAGCAGCTTGATGAGGAAATTCTCCTTCAGGTCCATGGGTGGGAGACAGAGGTACCAGCTTTATTCATGAGAATAAGGTCCTATGTGGGCTGCCTTCTTACTTACTGTCTTTCAACCCAATCTCTAGGCTACATCTCAGACCTATATCTATGGTTCTTTCCTGATCACCGACTGATTTAGCTATCTGCCTGCTTGATAGTCCCAGAAGAATCTCAAAATTCAGTTAGACTAACCCATTACCTTCCACCTGAAACATCTCCCTCGTCCCGTATTTTCTAATCAGAGACTAGTATTACCATTCACCTAGTTGCTTAATCTAGTTGCCCAAGGCATCATCCTCAAGTTTTCCTTTTCATTTAACCCCCACATACTATGAAATTTCATAATTCTGTCTTCCAAATATTTCCCCAAACCATCCATTTCTCTCCATGACAATCATTCAAGCTGAAAGACAGAACATCCTTTATCTTGATGCTTCTTTGCACATAAAGGGAATTCAAATGGACACACTTTGGGCACTCTTGGCCCTCTCTGTCCCTTCATCTACTCTCCCATGGAAGAGTTAAAGGGCTTATCTGCTAGGAGAATTTAGGAAAAATAAATTGGGCATGCTCAGCTTTCCTCTTTGCCCCTCTTAGAAGCAGGCATTCTCTGTTGTTCTTCAAGGCACAGGCCCTTTTAAATCACATGGGCCTGAGTCATTCTAATGTTGAGATTGAGTAGGTGAGTCTAATTCTGGGTATCAATGAGAAGACCCATTTAACTCTCACAGCAGTCTATGCCTTCCAAATTTGCCATAACTTAAGTGGCTATGTATGTTTGGGTCTGTTTCTGGACTCTATTCTCTTCTGTTGCTCTATTCATCCTTGCACCCATTCTATACTGCCTCCATCTTTGTTCCCTTCAAGATCATAGGCGATTCTTGGTCCCTTACATTTTCATTTAAATTTGAAAATCAGCTTGTCAGTCCCCACCGCCACTAAAAAGCCTCCTGAGCCAGGTGTGGTGGCACATATCTGTAATCCCAGTGGCTCAGGAGGCTGAGGCAGCAGGATGGCCAGTACAAAGCCAGTCTCAGCAATAGCAAAGTGCTAAGCAAATCAGTGAGACCCTGTCTCTAAAAAAAATATAAAATTGGGCTGGGGATGTGGCTAAGTGGTTGAGTGCCCCTGAGTTCAATCCCTGGTACCCCTCCACAAAAAGTCTCCTGATATTTTGATTGGGATTGCATTGACTCTATAGATACTTTTAGTGAGAAGTGACACTTTTCCAAACCATGAACATGGTATGTCCTATGCACCTTTCTGTATGTTATATTGCAATGCTATTACTGATGAAGGAAAATGTGAAAGATATAGATTACTGTGCAGCACAGAAGGAATGATCTGTTCAATGACCAGTGCTGAGACAACTGGATCTCTCTACTGAAAATTTTAGCAAAAATTGTATTCTCCATTCACTGACTAATCTTATTAACTGACTCTGTACCTAAATTGGGGGGTGGGGAGCTATTTATCTGAAGAACCAATATAAATTTGTCACCTGTGTTCTGAATTTTATTTACCATGTCTTCTGTAATCCACTCCTCCCTCACAGGGTAGTTGGAATGTTTTCTCTAAATGACCTATTTGGTTATGTTATTTTTATGCTTAAAACCATTTGCTGGTTGTCCACTGCCCCCAAGATCAAGTCCAAACTTCCTAACAAGTCTCACAAGGTTCTTCATGCTCTGGGTCCTGTTTCTTCACCCATTCTCATCCCCACCTTCTGCTGGAGCCTCTATACACCATCCGTGCTGTTCTTCCCTCTTTGAGGCATTATACATGCTGCTCTCCCCACCTTGCTAAATCTCTATTTCTTTACTTGATAAATGCCTACTAGACCCATAGTTCTCAGTCTAAACATCATTTCCTATAGGAAGTAGGTACACATACACATGAACACCTGCTCTCCAGTCTCCCTCATGAATTCCTGCCATGTTTGAGAGCACCTACAGAACACTATACTGTGCTCTCAGCCTGATTATGGCCATATTGTTATTGCTTGTTTATTTTTTTGTAGCTCCCTGAGGACAGTGATATATATCCCTGAGGATAGGATATGTACTTTATCACTGTATCCCCAGTGCTGTGCAAACAGCGAGCGCTTGACAAACACTATTTGAAATGAGTTATATTTATAGCTTACAAAGTATTTTCAGCTAATATGCCTTCTTTTTGAAGTCCTATGAGGTACAATAGGTAAAAAGATTATTCCCATTTTATAGATGTTTCAACTAAAGTCAACTTTGACAAGGTTAATCTGGTAGGACAATGGAATCATACCCCTTCAAACTTCTGATATTTAACCTGGTTCATCTTTTACTACATAGTACTTTCATTATTCTGATTTAGCATATACTTGTATCTGATCTTAGTTTACGTGGAGACTTTTCTACAAGTTTTTAAAAAATTTAACCTTTAATACAGGGAAAATTCCAATACACACAAAAATAGAGCAGAGTATAGCAAACTCTCATATATGCATCACTCACTTTCAACAGTTATCAACTTATGACCAATATCATCTCTTCTATGCTCCACCTACTCTTCTATCTTCCAGACCACTGGAAGCAAATCCCAGACATTATATCATTTCATCTGTAAATACTTCACTTAAGTGGTGCATTACACAAATCATTCACAGGCGTATCCATTTGGGAGTATTGAAAAGGTTCATAAATGGAATTCTTCCTTGTAATTTAATACGAGAAGAATAAATACACTATTTCTTTATTCATGGTTGGCAGGGGGATGTTAAACAATCTCTCTCCTGGCATACAATCTAATCACCATCTCTGGGTGATATGGATTAAAATCATAGGCAAAATAAGAACAAAATTACTGATGCAGAAAAAGTGGATCTCAATACTTTGTAAACTTGAATGGTAAGTATAATTTAACGCCTACAGACATGAATAATCATCAGGTTCTCTTTTTCCTCATCCAAGTTATCAAACCAGCCATGTCAGAAGGTCAACTATCCCATCCTAAGCAGGAGGCATGCTTGGGTCTCACCTTCCAAATGCTTCATACAAGATCCAATTTGTGCTTCTGCAAAATCAAACCAGCAGCTCCATTCTCAAAGGGAACTTTCTCCCTTAAACATAAATCTTGGACACAAAACCATCTCAAAAGTGATGAGAACCAGGTTGTACACCAATAAAACAAGATCACACTCATAAGCTCTTGTGCCAGGTTATACAATGATATAATGGATCCATAAATCTATGCAACTACCCATGGTAACAACCACAGAAGGCAGAGATAGTTTCAAATCTTCTTAGATGTTGTAAAAATTGTACACAGCCATTAGAGCAGACTTGGAAGTTTATATTTTCCCCAGAGGCTTCACACTGAGAAGTGGGTTAAGGGAATTTCCAGTACATGGTTTCATTCTGCAAACAAATCAGGAAACAGGACACACACATTCACACATATATAGACATACATATATATTACATGACTCTGATGGAGTTAATCCTTCGTGTCATCAATACCAATGCAATAAATGTTTCACAAAGATGCATTAACCATACAATTACTTTAATTTGAACACTGCAACTGGCAACTATTCTACCCAGTCACCTCTTTCTATAGATGTCTATAATCTCTAAAATGCTATGTTAATACAATTTTTAATATTATTCATTTGACAAATATTTATTGAGCACCTACTATGTCTGTGCACTATTCTAAGCACATAGTGTACATCAGTGAGGAGAAGCAAGAGGTGATGAGACATGAGTGGGTGGATTCTGGACATATTTTGGAAGCAGAACTGATGAAATTTCCTAATGGATCAGTCAAAGTCAATCCCAGGGTTTTCGCCCTGAATGACGAGGGAATTGTTGCAGCCTAAAACTGAGATAGGGAAAGTTGTGTGTGGAGGAGAGGGATGATGTAAAGTTGGGATTTGGATACACTGATATGAATTTAAGATTTCCAAGTGGAAATACTGAAGTAGGAAGTTAAACCTACAACTGAGCAATGTGCTCAGATATGAACTTGGGAATAGTCAAGTATGGTGGCACGCACAAGTAGTCCCAGTATTCAGAACTAAGGAGGATCACTTGAACCCAGGAATTCAAGGTCAGCCTGGGAAACAAAGTGAAACTGTCTCAAAAATGAACAAACTTGGGAGTATTATATTTGACATTTATATTGCTATTAATAATAATTCAACATATTATTGGCAGTTAAATCAAACATTAGCAATAATAAAAGTCACACACATGTGCATATAACACACACACACACACACACACACACACACACACACAATGTCCTCCTACCCAGAGAAGAAAAAGACCAAAAATATAAAACAAATGAAAGGAACGAACTATTTGTTGATTCAGTCAATGGTTATGTTTACCTCAAATGCTTGAATAAAATGGAGAAAAACTCCATCCATTGTTCCTTTCCAAGATGGGGACTTGCTCTTTTGTAAATACTTACAGGAATCTGAATGTGATCGTGTGAAACAGAAGTGAGTTCACAAGCTCACTAAATAGATACTAACTAGATAGTTTTCAGATCTTGAGAAACATCATATACTGAACGCTGAAAGGAATAATGCTAGCTCAAAGTAACTTCCACAAAGGAAGAAACAGTCTCTAATTTCAAGGTATGTTCTTTCTGCGTTATTCATCTCTAAAGGGATAAAATGTCCAAAGAGTTCCCTTTTCAGAATCTGTCTCTAATGCACAATGAGATGGGGCAAGGTTGCTGGGGCCATGGGGGTAGAAGTTCTACAGCTGCAGAAGATGCAACCCTTAGAATTTCATCTCACTGAAAAATGAAAACATTTAAAAGCCACTGATAAACCTGCATTAGAGATGTGGCCAATCCCTCATCTCCCAAACCTGCTGGCACAAATGTCAAAGCAAAAATTTCAGCACTAAATCAAATTAAAAAACATCCCTTAAGCACAGCACGAGTATAGCTTATTATAATTTGGAAAATTCCACAGTATTTATTAACTCCTAAGCAAGGCTATGATGCTTAGAAGTGTACCACAGTAGACGTCATCAGCAGCCACAAGCGTGATGGCTCTGGGTGTGTTGCTATGGCAACCGTGTACTCAGCAGCAACATACAGTCTCCCTTTTGCCAACCCAGAAGTAGAGAGAGAAGAAAACAGCCAGCTTTCTGATAGGAATAATCCACGGAGTCAATGTAGGCCATCTCCACCATTCATACAGGCAGGAAACTTCTTTTCAGCAGTCTGAAATCATCTTCAACTTATTCTTACAGAAAAAATATACAATTCCTTTTCTCTATTGCAAAACCACCATAAATACACCAAAGCACTAGAGAAATGTATGAGAAAAGGAGAGAGGTTTCTGGGTATGTGAAAGGTGTCAAGGCATGTGTCAAGTCCAGGGATGAAGGGCCTTTCTAGGAAGGACATAGAGAAGTATGAAAAGTCATCCTGAGAAACATTCCCTAGAGAGGTGCTATACTTTGGTTCTCAAATACCCTCAGAAGACCCATGTATTTTTAAAAGGCTTGGTTGCCAAGGCGATGCTATTAAGAGGTCATGGAACCTTTGAGAGGTAGAGCCTTGTGGGAGATCCTTCAGTCTTTGTGGGTATGCCTTTTCCTCTCTCTCTTTGTTCCCTAGCTCACGAAGTAAATGGTTTTGCCCTGCCACATGCTCCCACCATGATGTGCTACCTCACCACAGGCCCAAAACAATGGAGCTAACCAATCATGGTCTGGAACCTCTAAATCGGTGAGCCAAAATAAACCTTTTATCTTATATGTTAACTATCTCAGGTATTTCATTATAGTGACAAAGCAGACTAACAAAAGAGGAGGGCCAGAAGAAAGGAAACAGCAAAGGAGAGTATGAGTCCTTCAAGGGAAGCTATTCCCACACAGAGGAAGAGCTAAAAAAGCAGGGAGGGCAAATAGCCAGTACGTGAGGAAAATGAAACCCCAAATGAGGCATTAGATGCGTCCAACACCAAATCCCACAAAATGCACTTTCAGATATGCCACATTATATTGAAATAAAATAAAACAGTCAAACATACCTTTTCTACCGGCAGAAAGTCGTTTTCTACTTCAATTGACCTTGGTCTTAGTTTGATTGGCTTGTCTTTGAAAATATCTCCAAAGCCCACTCCCTTAACTTTCTTGGGCTGGATGGCTGCAGTTGCCATTGTCCCGTTGGCACCTTCAGACTTGGTACTGCTCGAGTCACCCCCATCACTCTCGGAGCCTGTGGTTTCCCTTAAGCCTGTCAAGAGTGGGTATGGGGAGAGAAAGAGCTCAGAAATCATCCAGAGTCCTGCAGAATTTCACAACCAGGCAGGAGTCAACTCTACAAGTATTACTGGGTAGAAGATAACTTGCACAGGGCTTTTGTATTCAGTGTGTTGAATATGCTGAGTTTTGTCTGATCTCCTGACCCTCAGTCGTGTTTTTTAAATTTTGGTACAGTGAGTTGAACCCTGGGGTGCTTAACCACTGAGCCACATCCCCAGCCCTTTTTTTATTAAGAGACAGGGTCTCACTGAGTGGCTTAAGGCCTCACTAACATGCCGAAGCTGGCTTTGGACTTGTGATCCTCCTGCCTCAGCCTCTAGAGCCACTGGGATTATAGATGTGCACCACCACACCTGGTCCCCCAGCCTTTTTTGAAAACAGTGAATCAAAATAACTTCTCAGAAAACCTAATTTCCAGGAGACCTCTTTGAACACATGACATTTCAGCCCTCTTCAGCTGGAGCCTGGTTGTGATTCAAACTTGGCTGTAGCCTGTGCAGTAACAGCTCTCCCAGCCCCCTTCCTCACTTCCCCACCCAGGCAGTACCACATACTGTACCTCCAACTCTCTGACTCAAGTCAATTAGCAATTAGCAATGAAGTAACGTTTCCTAAAGGGAAACTGTAAAGCTTAAAGTGATTTAAGCACATTAGCAATTAAAGAAACCACACAAAATTATGACTGCCAAAGAATTAAATCTCTTTGGATGGTTTCACAAGAAATAAACACATGCAGACATGTTTCTCTAAGAAAGCACTGAACCAAACTTGACATTAAGATGCTTTCATTAGAAAGACAATGGTGTTCGTTAAAGAGGGAAAGAAAGTGGCCCTTTCAGAGGCTAGAATTCCCCCAAGTCTAGGGCTCTCCTTCCCTCCTTTAACACCATCCTCTTCCCAAGGCTGATCCCTTTCAAAAGAACACTGGGGACATGACACTCTTCCTTTGACCTCCTGTGGCATGTGCTGGGAGGCATAAACTACTTATCAGCAAGACAATATGGACACTTACCTCCCCAGATTCTTTTTTTCCCCCAGGCTCGCCCACAATCATGTTCCTAAAAGGAAGAGTCTATCTGGATCTAGTTAATTTCTGGGTGTACATTCTTTTTTGGATGGTCAGTACATCAATTTTGCCACCAAAGGGCAGGATTCAGAGGAAATTTTGTCATTAAACTGTCTTTCAAAGCCTCTAGATGTGTAGGATAGCTCCTGACCATTTACTACATATCTCCTTATCTATCATAATGATGCTCTTGGGATGAAAGTAACTTGTCATCAAATTTGTTCTCTATAGGCCAATCCTGAATTATCTTCTTACAGGTCAGGTGGCCTCCTAGTCCATAAGAATGATACACCAAATAATTGCTCACATTTTATGGTATTTTTATATAAAATGCTGAAGTCATTCAAATGAGGAAATCTAAGTGCAGAAAGAAATTATTAAATGGAAACCTGAAAAAATATAGAAAGGTCATTATAAATTGCTAACAAGTTTCAAAATCAAATCCTTAAACAATGGTTTTCTTTGTTGTTGCTGCTATTTTTCATAAAGTTGTATTTGTAAGCCAAAAGGGTAGGGGAGGAAGAAGGTCCCTGGTGCAGGTTTTAATTAACTAAAAGTACAGCATTTGTGAGCAAGAACAGAGGACAGAACAATGAGGAGAGACCCACAACAAGGGGGTCAACTGCAACTCAGGATTGGATTTGAGTGTGCAAACATGGAAAAATCCCCTGGGTTAGTTATCCATTCGTGTGTTTATCTGCTCATTGTTTTTGGAAATATTCCTGCTGGAGATATAATTTTGAAGTCTAAATATTGTGTCATTTTCCCTTTAACATGTTCTCATTTTGCCGTATGGATTCTTTCTATGTGATAAATGGTTTGTATATTCTTTTCTGGTTTGGAAGGAACCATTTGAAGGTGAAATAAAAATAATGATTAGTGGAAAGAAACCATCACCACCCTCTTCCCTCCCACCACCACCATCACCACCAGAAGGCAGCAGAGCAGATGGATTAGGGCAAGTCTGTTTTAGTTCTTCAGAGAGGGTATTCAAAGGGATCTTCTAGCATTTCCCATTAACTAGAACCATAACATTTTTCAACCACTGCCATCCTAATTTCACCAAGTTTCCAGTTTTAGGGATTTGCTGCCTTCGGGCTCATCTTAACAACTTTTTATTAATCACTGTGAGATAGATTCTACATTACACAAGGAGAGGCTGCACAGTCATTCAACCACACAAGCATGACTTGGAAAGGAAACACACGGCAGATTTTTCTTCCAGAAATTCTGGCATCCTGTTTCTGTCTTCTTCTTCTTCTTTTTTGGTAAGTGGCAGTGGGGATTGAACCCAGGGGCACTTAACCACTGAGCAACATCCCCAGCCCTTTTTTGTATTTTATTTAGAGACAGGGTCTCACTGAGTTGCTCAGCGCCTCATTAAGTTGTTGAGGCTGACTTTGAACTTGCAATCCTCCTGTCTCAGCCTCCCAAGTTGCTGGGATTACAGGCATGCACCACTGCACCTGGCCCTTTTTATTTCTTATTTTGAGACAGGAACTCACTAAGGTGCTGAGGCTGGCCTCAAACTCGCAATCCTCCTGTCTCGGCCTCCTGAATAGCTGGGATTACTGGCATGTACCACTGCACCTGATTGGTTCTGTCATTTTTAAGCATGTAAATTAGATAGGTGAATATCTACATTGGTAAAATAATTCAATATCCAGTTCCTTCCCTTTGGAAGGGAAGAAAAATAACCATTTTCATGTTTATTTGGTGCTACATCTTTTATCTACTGCTGTCCTTCATGTTCATTTTCCCATAAATGTCCCCATGTCATTCTCAGAATGCCAGATGACACTCTTGAGCAGTGCAACCAGAAAGTAGACTGTGGACTGGGGCCAGTTCATGAAGGACTCATGACTAGGACATCATGAGATAAGTGCAAAAAGTATGTAAGTGTGGAAACGACTATAGCATTTAGCAGTGTGCACTGGTGTGACTTCCAATCATATGGCCAGTAGATGCATCCAGGTGAATGGGGCACAGGCCAATCCAGGTGCTGTTAAACTCCTTTGATGAGGCACAGGCAGCACACTGCACGTGGAGTAGTTAAGTGCACTAGGACCATGCATCTGTCCACAGTGGAAGAAAAATAAACTTCGCTCAAACAGTTTGAGAAGCATGGTTCTAGCATTCATGTCTGAACTTTCTCTTTTCTCACATCCATATACATATGTATACATGCATATGTATATACATGCACTAAGGTTGATGCTCTTCCTTCAGGTGACAGAAAAACGAAGTTTTTTCTAAGTTGCTTCTGTCCATCCTGTACTTCTGTATAATTTAGCCTATTCTTCTGGCACTGATCAGAGCCATTCTTATTTTTTTTTAATTTAACACATACATGTATAGTGTTTACTACATAGCAGGAACCATTCTAAGGGCATTATGAGATGAATTCATTCATCTCTTTCCCCCCCAACTTTTGGCAGCCTTATTTCACAACACAAAAGGCTACATATTGGTCCTGCCAAAAAGAAGTCTGCCGTGTGGTGATTAGCTGAATGAGCAAAGCAAAATACCATTTCTGGCATGGTCTTTCATGCCAAAATCTTATTTTTTTGAACCACACAATGACAAAATGGTTTAGCAGTTTCTAATAACCCACTGAGAAAAAGCAATAACCATGAGAGGTTGATGTATCTCCCAGAAGCCATCTTCTACTACCCTGGAAGACCAAACCAAAGATACTGGTACAAATACATGTGCCATGACAAATGCTAGTTTCCCTTCTCTGCACACATGGTTCATGCATGCAAGTCACATACATGATAAAGGCAGAAAGCAAACAAGAAAGCGTCAGGGGCTGGTGGTTGGAATGCTCTTGTAGCGCACACCAAGGAAATGACACTTATCGTAGGCAAATAAGTCCATATCCTTGGATCAGAAATTCACACAGACACTTGGCATAAGAGCATAGCATGTGCAGCTTGGGAAAGGGCAGCTGCATCAAAAAACACAAGTACCCAAATCTTATCTTTACAATTGCCTCCTGCTGTTAAGGTCACTCACTGTAATAGCGTCTGTGGCCCTCCGTCTTTCCAGGTGCAGCTCGATACAGAATTGTCCCTTCAAAGGTAGTCTTTCCTGACAGTGAATGAGAGAAGAGAAGGGGAGAGAAAAACAAGAGAGGGAGGAAGGGGAAGCAAATGATGGCGAAAGAAGGAAGAGGAAGAGTCTTTAACTGAACTTGCCTTCAATGAATCCGCTGCAAGAGCTTCATCCACAAAATTAATTACAGACCATTAGGCAGAATTTAAGAAGGTTACAGAATGAGCCCAAAGTCCCCATGCAACCATGATGGCAATGAGCACCCAGATTTGGGGTTTGCCTCTGCAAGTGACTGGCATATAGACTATGCTCAGTTAAAGCCTGGAAGCCATCTCAACATTGTAATTAAAGAACAGGAAAACCTCAATTAACCAGAAGGAATACGATTCACAGATTCATTCCTTCCTTGACTTAATTGTGTAGTACCATCTTCGCTTTGCAGAATTTGACCTAAGCATAAGCCAGATCTAGGCCCATTATCCTTTATCTTCTACCTCTACAGTCCCATATGATAAAAACAGAATGCTCAAGTCCCAAGATTCTAAATGAGAAACAGAATTCTCTTCAAAAAGTTTGTTGGGCTGAGGGTGTAGCTCAGCGGTATTGTACTTGCCTAGCATGTATGAGGCCCTGCATTTGATCCCCAGCACTACATAAATAAATAAGTAAGTAAGTAAGTAAGTAAATAAAAGATCTGTCATCTTCAGAACCTTTAAGCAAGAAAATGTATTAATATACTGGGGAAGGAGGTTCACCAATGAGGTTTGAAACCAATTCATCTCAGTGTAAGGGTGTTTCTGCTTAGCATCAAGGACAGTAGAAAATCCTGTTTCTTGAAACAACTTAATTGAGGTTTTGCCATATCAGTCATCATGAAACTGTACTTAAGCATGAGGACATGGGACTCACCCAGTGTCAAGAGTCGATTTTTTGTTACAAGTAAAGGTTATCAATATCATAAGACTGGACATATGATTAAAGCCCAAATATCTTTGGAACCAAGAGTAAGTACAAGAATACACACATATTGCCCGGCTTTGAGTGTTCTCCCGCCCAGCCACCCACCCACAAATACATAAACACACACATATACATAGGCCCTACAGAGAGTACCACAAACAGGTAAAATGATTTGCTAAAGGAAAAATTCAAAGAAGTCATTACTCAAAGAAATAAGTTCTATTATGGCTTTTGAATTAAATACTCAAACTGGAGGCTAGTCATATCATATAGCTTCTTAATTAAGTGGGAGGCATGAAAAAGGTAGGCAGTATGTACAGAGAGGGAAGAGAGCAACCCGTCTAACTTCTTAGAAACATTCCACACAAAAATGGGAAAACTAGTAGGAACCATAGTATCAGCTCCAGGGCCTTGTCACTCCTAATATATGAAGGGACTTGTGAATAATCAGATTAACAATTTAAATGGAATCAGGTATTTCTAATTTCCATGTCATATAGGCATGGTAGTATACCCTCATTTTGAAATCTGCCCTTTTTCACAGATATGCTGCATCCAATTAAAGCAAATACTTAGGCAAATCAAATCACTGGCTATGTAAGAATAATGTAGAGAAACAACAAAGTGTTTCAAATGTTCTTGCTAGACTTGCAGCTCTTGAGGACACTGATGACAAAAGCAGAGAAAGTTAAAAATGGCTAATTTTCATTTGAGCAAATTTTTACTCCACGTCAGGGATTAAGTCATTACCACCCCTGAGACACTACCGTATTGTGAGCCAGGCCCTCTAAAACCAAACAGCAGCCATCCTCTCCATGTCAAAACAAGTATAATGGGAAAACAATCACTGTTTTGATAATGTTTCCCAAATACAATAGAACTTTCATGTGCCCTTCCACTAAACCAGGTCTCAGAGTCACTGAGACAGACCATGGCTTTGATGTTCTAAATTTGGTCCAGTTTGTCTGCGAAGTCTCCCTGTTGACTGGCAACAAGGCTATCTGGGAGGCAGACTGGGTTGGAGGCTGGGTGAGGACACAAAAGCATTCTATTTGAAATGCAAAAGAAATGAACAAATGGAAAGATCATGAACATGAGTGATGTTTACCTTATTGGGGGAAATACTTTATTGTCAGTATTAAATATGAATATTTTCAGGCAGCAAACACTATAGAAGGGAAGAAATTTAAAATTCAAACACAAAATCGTATTCTTATGCTAACTTTGCCTGAAACTGGGTTTATGAATTTGCTAACTGCTCTTCACTGCTAATAGAATGTTCATCAAACACAAAATAAAAACCATCAAATGCCTCAGAACAGAATTCCTCAGACTGGTTTTTGTTTTCATAGATGAGGAGCACTCAACAATTGGGTTTTTATACCTGGTGAAACACAGTATTTTTGTATCATGGGAATAGTTTGCCATATATTTTAAAAAGTCAGCTTCATCTTGTCTTAGCTTGACACATCACTAAATTAACAAAACCTAAACTTTTAAAAATAAGAAATTAGGAAAATGAGAAGTTCAATTCAAACTAAAAACCCCTGGTTATTAATGGTTATAGAAAGAAAATGCAAACTTTCTTTCTATGAAGATTATGAGAAATAAATGAAAATGTTCCTGTAGTTACAGGATTTAAAAACAATGAAGGAATATTTTTAGTTTTATAACAATGATTTGAAGTTAACTAATGTTTTAAGAATGTTTAAAATTAGGCTGGGGCTGTAGCTCAGTGGTACAGCACTTGCCTAGCCTGTGTGAGGCACTGGGTTTGATTCTCAGCACCACATATAAATAAATAAAATAAAGGTCCATCAACAACTTAAAAAATATTTTTAAAAATGTTTCAGCAGTGTGTAGTAGTGTGTGCCTGTAATCCCAGCAGCTGGGGAGGTTGAGACAGGAGGATCACGAGTTCAAAGCCAGCCTCAGCAGAAGCAAGGAGCTAAGCAACTCAGTGAGACCCTGTCTCTAAATAAAATACAAAATAGGACTGGGGATGTGGCTTGGTGGTCGAGTACCCCAGAGTTCAATCACCAGTACTACCCCACTAAAAAATGTTTCAAATTGAAGGTACATTTATATCTTAAATGTGAGGCAAACTACGGATGAAAATGAAATTGGACAACAGTCGAATCTGAATTTCTTTGTGTCAAGTTCAAATAACTTATAGAGTTAAGATATTTTGTGATTATAAACATTTGGTGATTAGTTCTATTTAATATTATTTAGGCAATAATAGGATGTGTACTATTATAAATAAATACACAATTAAATAGTCATGATCTGTGATCATGATAAAAAATATGATCAACTTGAGTCAGGTTTGAAATTTGTCAGATGTACTATGAAGAGGTTACATGTTTGCGTAATGGAGACAACAGAGTTTGTATGTGGAAGGCCTGCGTGTTATTCTGGCCTCCATATTCACAAGTCAGGCCACACCCAGGACTTAATTAAGCTGGGCAATAGGCTATGATCTGATACAAAGCTAAATGATCTCTGAATTCTTTTCTGCTGTTAAAATTCTAATACTATGTCTGTATTACTGATGCAACCACTTGGATGCTTTTTTCTACCTCTATTATTATTATTTTGCAGTGCTGGGGGATTGAACCCAGGGCCTCACACGTACTACACAAGGGCTCTACCACTGAGCTATAGTTCTAGCCCTGTATGTTTCATGTTTTACAACCCAATTTACTGAACACGTGTGTGTGTGTGTGTGTGTGTGTGTGTGTGAGAGAGAGAGAGAGAGAGAGAGAGAGAGAGAGCAAGAAAGATCTGGTATGCTGGTATGTGGTAGTCAACAATGGAGAAATCTATAAATTCAAAGAAACTTGAGATATATCAACTAATCACAATGTGTGTACCTTATTTGGACCTAGATTCACACTAACAAATTGCATCAAAAATAAGACTTTTAGGGAAAGCAAATACCACATTTTTAATTATTTTAAGGAATTGCTGCAATTTGGGGTGTATGTGATAATGGCATTTTAAGACACCCTTTTATTGATAAATATTGAAATATTTATGGGTGAAATCATAAAATATCTGGGATTTGCTTCAAGATTACATGGGAGAAGATTGTGTAGGGCTTTAAAATTGGTCATAGATTGGTAATTGATGAAGCTATGTGATAGGTACACAGGAGTTTAGTACACTAGTCTTACTTTTGCATATGTTAGAAATTTTCTATAATTAAAAGTTCATAAAAATCTTTTTGAAAAACTACCTTTAAGGTTTCATAAAATCTGTGAATGGGAAAGATTTTCAAATTTAAATATACAGTAAAAAGTTTCTTCTACTACATAACTATGCATCTTCTTCTCTGAGACAATGTTTAAACCAAAATATCAACCAATATAATTGTCATAGTTCTTTCCTTGATAGACTAGATTACCCTAAACAACAATCTAAGAAGTTTAGGGATTTCATAATCAACCACCATATGTAAAAATAAATCAGAATAAGAAAAAAAGCAAGTTCTAACAAAGTTTACCTGTCATTTGAAGATTTAAAAAACACCTTTTTAGAGTAATAAATTCATCAGGCATTTATTAAACACTTCCCATATGGCAAGCAGTAATAGCACACTTCTTTAATTAGTATAGTGCTAATGTTTCTTCTGTCACATTCAATCCATTAGTATACAAAATTTAATAACTACCTCAAGTACTTTCTTGAAGTAGAAATGTGAAGTATACAAATATGAAATAAGCATGTACACATATGTACACATACAGATGCAGGGGTATGTGTGTGTGAAACAAAAATGTACAAAAATTGATTGTATACAAGTTTCTCTTCGTACCAGGATACAGATTTTATTTATCTTTTAAAAACTCACCCTAAAGCTTGATAGCATTTAAATTGAAAGGATGATTAAATGACATTCCTGTGATCTCTAAAAATTACCAACATGGTACAAACATTGGAATTTAACTACCCCAGAGTCACATATTAATTAAGCAATCTCTGTGGGAAAACTAACTGCTGTTTACATAGAGTATTAAGTGGGATGTTCTAACAATGACTTTGATTAAGTACATTTTAGTTCATACCAGAGAAAAAGCTAGATGTCCTTTGTGCATTCCCTACATTTTGCATTTTTCAGTTTTAGGACAAAAGTAAATATGAATTTATGATGATAAGAGATGTTATCACTGGGTGAAGTATACATGGGATCTTACTGTGCAGTTTTGTGCTTATTTTTACAACTTCTATGAATCTATAACTATTTCAAAACAAGAATAAGCATGATGAATTTTATCTTTATGTATATCTAGAGAGCATCAATTAAAAACAATAAATAAAATAAAGGGAGACCAACGGAATAGAGGAAGGGGAACAGGAGGAGGGGAGGAAAGAGGAGGAACTGGGGACTGAAGTGGAGCAAATCATATTTTGTGCATGTATGATTTTGTCAAAATGAACCCCAATATTATGTGTAATTATAATACTCTAATAAAGACATTTCTTTTTTTTTTAAACCTGGGTTTTTTTAAATTTTTTTATTTATTTTAATTAAAAATCATAAATTTACATAGGGCAATATTGTTTGATTCATTCTGTTAATAAAGACATTTCTAAAAAGAATAAGTAGATTCATTCTAAAACCAAAGGTTCTGCTTAGACAAATCCTACCAATATGTATAATTTCTGCAAGCGATCTGATCTGATTATATAAATTTTAATAAGATCACATGCTGAAGCAAATCCAGAATGTAAATCACTACTGAAAATCTTTCAGAACACTGATAGATACTATTTCTTGATATCAGAGGACTATTTCATTTAGCAAGCTACAGGGACATTATTCTCACACCTACTCTTCAATGAAACTCCTTGTGACCAACCCACTCTCCACATTGCCACAGGACTGGCCTCTCTGCCTTTGTACCCACTTTTCCTCTGATGCCAGAACCTGGGGTTCTTCTCTGAACAACAGAGGATCTGTGTGGCCACTTTCTGCAAGGTAAGCTTACTGAGGGTAGGAGCCCTGCTCTGAATCTTCAATGCCTTACACAGTGTCATAGTAACAATAGGGATTCAACAGAGGTTGAATGAATGAAGACAGAAGGAGAAGAGAAAGGATGGATGAATGGATCCAGATAGACAGGTGGAGAGATAGGCCCTCTTTTCCTTAACTATACATGCAGGAAGACTACAAAAACCATTTTGCTTTTATCAGAAGAACACATCCTTGTTAGGAGCTCATGCTTCTCCAGGGACCTCAAAATCCCCTCAACATGGCTATTGAAATTTTGTGGCTCTCCTGGTCCTGAAATGGAGGGCTAGAAACTGAATGAGTGCTGGGAAGCATGGGTGAGGGAAGGTCAGATGATTGGCAGACCTTTCCACTCAGCCTCCTAATTCTGCACCAGGAATTCCACTACCATATCCTTTGAGCTGAGAGTTTGGGCAGGGTCAGTTGTTCAAATTATTGACTTAGAATGTGTGAGAGACTGTTTCAATAGCTCCAAAACTACAAGAGGCATTCTTCTCTGATTCTTCAGCTCTGAGAGCATAGTTAAGATGGCATAAAGCTCTCCCAAAGAGGATTCTAGTATCTCCCCAAAATCTCAACATCAGTACAGGAATCCCAAAATCATTTCCAAGTACAGACATGATGCTTCAGTGACCACAGCATCAATGAGTAAGCAAACAGCTTCAGGCTGCTAAACACTAACTGGTTATGTCCCACCCAATTATCTTGATTAACAATGAGAGCTACCATTCATTAAGGGCCTTCCATGGGTAAGGTGGCTGATATATATTATTTCTCTTGGAACTCATATTTTATTTCCTCATGATCTGATTTGGTCCTTCCTCCAAAAAAGCACATTTAATCCACAATGTCCCTGGGGTATAAAATTGTTACTATAGGACATAATTACCATGTATGATACTATTCCAGTGTACAAAAAAGACACTAGGGCAGCTAAAATTCTTATGTGGATTTGGCATGCAATAGCGATTCTCACAATCCTACACATTAACAGGGTCATGTTATTGGAAAACCCCTCTGTCCTAAGCCAGAAATGGCAGCAGGAGTTCCAGGATACTTCATGTGCTCCAAAATCCTCTCTCAGTCCTTCCTTTCATAGACTTCAGGATGAAATGGCGTTTAGGGTAGGAGGGTCCCAGGCTTTAGCAGTGGAGGAAGAGCTACTGCTGAAGCTACTGAGCCAACCAGCCAGTGCAACTATATCTATATATGTCAGGCTATGTGATCCAGAGCTGCTGAGACAACAAGCAAAAGAGGTCACCAAGCACTCTCTGGAACTGACTTTACTTCCAAATCAGGCATCTGTCCAATCATGCTATTGGATAAATAAAAGAGACATCAAGCCAACATAAGAACACCACTCAAGTCAGATTTTTCCAGATGGAAAAGGAAGACATTGAAGAATTATTTTGGCAAGACTGAGCTGTCCTCCTCTTGTTGAGAAGTCAGCAACCTCAGGTAGTGTCGCACCACTAAGACACAGTTAAGCCTCCTACAACATTCACGCCCATGACCTTGGCTCAACACGGCACAAGATAAACACAGACGCCCACATGGGAAGTTGGGTTAGCGACTGGGAGAACAAAGCTTCCCGGTCCTGACCTTTTGCTCCATGAGCTGGAAAGGGCAGCAGAGAAACTGGAGGAAGACCTTCAGGCCCTGGAGAAAGAAAGACCTGAAGTTCGTTCTCACCACTGCAGAAGGAAACGCATGCTCACTCAAGGTGGGGCCTGGACTCTTAATATGAGTCAGACATTTTTTTTGGTACTGGGGATTGAACCCAGGGGTGCTTTATACCACTGAGCTACATCCCCAGTCCTTTTTTATTTTGAGACAGAGGCCCACTAAGTTGCTGAGGATCACTAAATTGCTGGGGCTGGCCTCAAACTTGCAATCCTCCTGCCTCAGCCTCTCAAGCTGCTGGGATTACAGGTGTGCACTATGTGCCCAGCATTTCTTCTCATGCTTTTAAGGGAATTAGCATGCACTTCTCTGGTGCACAGTACTTCTTGTCACCAATTACATATATGTGTGTGTGTATGTGTGTGTGTGTGTGTGTGTGTGTGTGATTTTTCTCCATGTTCCACAAGGGACACTGAGAAATACTAACAATCTTATTGGGTTCATTTAAAGAATAATTATGAACTTATGGTAAACAACATTCTAGAAGTATATGGAAGCACAGCTGCATAAGCCACCCATGAGGCAGCACTACCATGGTATGAGAACTGACAGTCATCTATCCAGAGATGTATGGAATGTATGGCTGCAGGTCAGACCTCTGTAGTGATGAACTTACTAAACCACAGTGGGTTAAGGTAGTACAACCAACAAAATACCCATGAGCTTTTATCATAGCCTCTCAACATAGGATACAGTACAGAAGAGAAGCTTGAGCAGAGCCCAATGGTCTCCCCCATTTCCTGTTTGTGGAGTGGACTTCCTTACTTGACTTGGACATCTGCTCATCCTGGGAAATGCCGAGTTCATCTGACTCCCCTGACAGCTCCTTTATGAAGTTGGAAGGAAACATTCCAGTCTTCCCATTGAGAACACCTTCCCACCATCCTTCCTCCACCTGTATAGATGCAAAGAGAACAGAGATGCAGACTCAGGTTAGACAAGCGGGTTCGAAGTTTTATCTCCCATTTGTATGATGTGAAAGGGAGCCCACACAAGGATAAGAGGATGGACCCAAAACTTAAAAATTACCAGAGAACCAGAAAGCAAGTCACATGATCTTGAGATTCAGACTAAGGAAGGGTGGGGGTGGTTAATCTGTGGTCCATAAATGTAAGTGGACAACAATGAACACACATTTTCATTAGTCTTTAACTGAAATTTGGCATTTGATCATGAATGTAGGTGACATAAGAGGACCTGTGACTCATCACCAAACAAATCACAGATATTTTCATATCATATCACACATGTTGTGGGTATCTTAAAATACTATTTATACTCACTGTTACCTTGAAATGGTGGTGTAAGTTATTCTACCTGCTAGGATACCCTTGTTATTTAATGTTTTAAGAGGAAAACACATAGATTACTATATCAAAATTTGATTTTAAAATAATTTCATAGCTACGTTAATACAAATAGTTCCCTTTGGAACCCTATGTGTTTTTTAAATTTTTTTGTTCTAATTAGTTAAACATGACAGTAGAATGCATTTTGACACATCATACATAAATGGAGTATAATTTCTTATTCTTCTGGTTGTACGTGATGTAGAGTTACACCAGTTGTGTAAATGTATATGCACATAGGGTAATAATGTTCAATTCATTTTACTATCATTCCTACCCCTGTGCCCTCTCCCCTTCCTTCACTCTCCTCTGTCTAATCCAAAGTACCTCTATACTTCCCCAGCACCCCCCACCTTATTGTGAATTAGCATCTGAGTATCAGAGAAAACATTTGACCTTTCGTTCTTTGAGACTGGTTTATTTTGCTTAGCATGATATTCTCCAGTAGAACCCTCTGTGTTTTATTTTATGCATTTAAAATTGTCATTTAAAAACTGAGAATGGTTGTCCCAGATTACCAAAACCAAGTAGACAACCTAACAAGAACAGTTAAGAATCCATAGGCTAAGAATTCAATTAAAAGGTAGAAAGATTTCTAATAGGTTTCTAGATGTCCCTAGAATGAACTGGAAGGGGATGAAGGGAGGTATGGAGAGCAGTGAGATTGCAGTCACCTGGGCAGGGAGTGAAGGTTAGATCAGGGGAGCAGTGAGAATGAACTGGAAGATTTGGATTTGAGAAAATGAGGTATGAGCTGGCCTTGAGTGATCAATTATCTGGTACAAACGAGAGAAGGGTGGTAAAAAATAAGTCATCTCAAAATTTTGTGCTATAATCACTAACAGAACAGCAGAAGTCAGAATAGTAAGGAAAATAAGTTCACAGTGGAGGAAAATAAGTTCATTTGGAGAACAAGCAAGTATTAAATTACCAATATGATGCAGAATAATGGAAAGAAACCTAGAACCTTTGAAATATTTTTACTATGTGCATGCACTACCAACTCAAATCAATACATACAATTTAAGAGCTAAAATAATTCAAACACAACCAAAAAGAAAATCAGAGTCAAAAGCCCAGTTCAAATCCTATCCTGAAACTTGTGTGATTTTATTCTATTTTTCCCTACCAAAATGAACCCCACTTTTACAACCTGTAGAATGAGGACAACTAACGCATGTCACAGTTGTCATATTAAGGCAGGATCTTGATCCTTATTAGAGCTTTATGCATGATGGTTCTACACTAGGGACTGGGGATACAGAACTATGTAGGATATGTCTTTATTTTTCCTTAAAAAGGTGACAATATACCAAGACAGAAAGGTGTGACTAACAAACTAGCAATGTAAGGTAAATGAAATGAGAAAATACCATGACTTAGCACAAATCCAACTTGTTATACAAAGTCAAGTTCAGTGAGCTCTGAGATACTAAAGGAAGGCTTTGAGAAAAGAGAAGTCACAAGAAAGGAAAAACAACAGTTAAGATTAGGAGAGAGGGCACATAAGGCATTCCAGAAAAGGGGAAGCTGACAAAGCCTGTGGAATGGAGATAGCCAGAACGATTTGTTTAGAGCATTTGTTAGAGAACTCATGGGATACAGACTTGTAGAGCAGAGATTACATTTACGTGACCACAAATTCTTCAGTAAAGAATGCAGACGATAGCATCCATGCAAAACTGTCCCAGTGACTATTCAATACCAACTCGTGGCATTAACAGCATTTCCACTGAAATCATTCCATGTTTCTATGCCAACTCGACTGATATGTATTATTTTTTCAAGGAGCTTTTTATAGGATTAAGATGGTTAGGAAGATTTGCTATGAGCCTCCATATCAATAGTCACAGGATTTGTAGCATGGAGTCCTTTGTGCTATTCTGGAATAAGGAACCATAAAATGACCTTCTTCCTCCCAGGAATCACAGGGCAGGAGGGGAAAACCAAGGGCATGAACCACAAATGAGCGATCTGTGGCAGAGTTCCTGACTGCACAGGGCAGCTGGGCTAATTCCATGCCATTCAGTTTGATGATGTCTGAAATGTTCCTGTTCCTGGTAATAAGCAGCTCTAGTTGGAGATCCCTGAGGGAAGCACTCCTGATGTGTAGGATCAGCAGGCTGCCTGCTGGGAAAACAGGGGTTATCTTCACCTCGCCACACCCCCAGATGCCTGTATCACTGTCATAGCACAGTCTGAGAGGAGTGGCTTATGGGAAAAAGGCAGAGGTCTATCATTAGCCATGCAGTGAGTGGAGGGGCAGACAATAAAATCACTGCTCATTGCCTGAGGGATACACTTCCCATCATAGGCGCCATGGGCACAAGGCTATTTCTTTGTGAGCTGAGCATTGGGGAAAGGGTGGCCTCAGGACCAATGACAGCTGTTCTGTACTATTTCTTCCTTCACACTGCTGCTTTGGGCTCAAGATCAAGTCTGGAGATATGAGAAAAATGATCCTCACTCTCACACTATTCCCTTTCAGAGATATTCTAGTTCAACTTCCTGCATAAAGACAAGGATACTGAAGCCCAAAGTGATGACATTTCTTTACTTATTCATCCCAAGAGTAAAACACAGTGACTTACACTGAATGACTGAATGGGAAATCATTGAGACTACATTTGCATGACCACAAATTCTCCATGGGGGCCTATCAAGTCCTGATGCCCCATAAAAGAATTTTTTCCTTCCTTTGAGGAACAAAAGGGACCAAGAGACCCTACTCTATTGTTCACTGTTCTTAATTAGGTCCTGTCATGCCTTGTTCTGTGTGGCCCTCTGTGTGCCACCATTCTGCTGATACTTAATGAATTAATATTTAATCTATCTTGCACTGGCCCAGGACCTCGAGACAGATTGATTGGTAAATGAAACACATGAAGACCCCATCCTTGAGAAGCATCTGCAATAAAAGAGAGAAACATGCAGAACCTGTACACCTCTTGCTTGGAAATTAAGTTGGCTTTTGTTGATGTTTCTGCATTTAAAGAAAGATATGCATCCCTTTTTAATAAAGTCACCAAGGGCTTAAATTTCTCTCCCAAGCAAAGTGGTAGAAGGTGGCAGATGCCTACCTTCTCCCTACCCCCACTCATAAATAGCCTTCTGCAGGCCTTAGCTCTAGGCTGAGCACAAAACCCACCTGTGTCCCTCTGTGATCAACCTGACCAGCTCTGGGGCCCATGGCTATGCCCCAAGAGCAAACTCTGTCTTTGGCCCAGAGTTGGGAGCAGGGCAGCTTCCTCCTGGTGATGTTTGATAAAGGCCAGGTAAAAGCACTTACAATTTTTATTCCAGTGCCCTGCAATTTTCAGGTCCTTATGATCATAGGCATCTAAGTGGGTTCAGGGCTCAAGGAAGTGGTTTCTAGATTGGAACCGGTTCTGTTAGAAGCTGAGAAAACAACTGGGTGAATTTCAACACCTTGTACCACCCAATTATGCAAACATAATCCACATTTGTAAGGTGGGAAAGAGGATGACTGGAAATGAAGAGATGATGTGCTTTCCCATGGGTAATTAATTTGGAACAACTCATATTTATTATCCTTGAAGATTTTTACCTGTTAACTGTACTGAGAAGGGAACAGTGGGTTTACCAAGTCTAAAATCTACCTGAGGGTACAAGTAGCCAGACAGAAAAATCCACTTAATTAAGGACTGCTATAGCTTGTTTTCATTCATGACTACTTTGTTCTCCAAACAAAAAAAAAAAAGCAGAAAAACTGGAAGGGTGGGTCTGGAGAAAGCAACTGGTAGAGAGAGAGATACACAAGCCAGTGAAGTCAGATTCATTGTTCCGAGAGTGGGTTTTACCATTCTTTCTATAAAGGAAAATTGACATATCAAACTCCAAGGGAAGGTTCACATTGAAACATTCGTAAAATCTTCCTCAAAAATATTTCAGATATAATTAAATGAGGATTTCAAAGTTGTTTCTCCTATCTGTGAAAGGGAAGGGAAGGTATTTTGAACATTTTCAACCACCAGAAAAATATTAATATCATTTTTAAAGTTTTTATAATTGAGATATCTTTCTACCAATGCACAGATAATAACAGTACATTGGTCAGTTTTGATAAATGGTCACTGTATCCTACACCTCTATCAACAAACAGGCCATTTTCATCACTCTGAAAAATTCCCTTGGGCCCCTTCTTAGTCAATCCATCTCAAAGCAATCACTAATCTCATTTCAATCATTTTTGATTGATTTTGCATTTTCTAGAACTTCATATAAACATGTGAAGACATAGTTGGACTTTTGAATACTGCTGAAAAAAAACACAAATTGTTTCTGAAAAGCACCTTTTTCTATCAGTGGAACTAATGGAAAAAAACTTTAAGGGGGCCACTTCCTGAAGACATAAATGCCTACATTATTTTCCATTTTAGTTGCTTTAAATAACTATCCTGTTGGTTTTAGTACATGGAAAGCTGGTTGTGCCAAACATAAACAAGAATTATCTAAATGCCTCCTGGACCAATGTTTTCCCCCAATTCATGCAAAGTTCACCTCTTGTTGGCCAGAATATTCCATACACATGAGAGTTGAATTTTCCCCTTCCCTCATTCTTCCAACAGCAAGTTTATTCCACATGAAAGAGAAATCTATAGTTGAAAATGAAATTATTTAAGAAAACACATAATTTCTATAAGACTTAAGCAAATTCTGCCTAACAAGACAGAGCAACATCCATACTTCATCAGAGCGGAAAGGGTTTCTGTCAGAACTTCTGGAGACATTCCTCAGCAGTGCTTGACATTTCAGTTCTTCCCAATAGTCACAGGCTGGTCTACAGGTCCCAAAATTTCTAAGTGACTCTATGCTAAGGTCTTACCATCATCCAATTTGAAAATATGAACAAAGAGGAAATTGAGCCAGCAAGATGACTTTTCTGATGAGTCAAGAGCCTCAAATTATGTCCTGTCACTAATGTCAGGTGCGAAATTTGCTTATGGGGATTATGTTAACCTTAGAAAAATCCCTAGGGAAGGAACTTTTAAATGAATGGGTGTTCCTTTGAAAGTTCTGTGTGGGCAGCACTATACCTTTTATCCCAACTCCATTTTTATTGCATCCACCAGCACCTGCTGCACCCTGCTTGTTACAAACCTTCACAGGTTACCCCCTACTTCAGAGAAAGGCTGTATTGAACTAACATTCCACCCTCTCTCCAGACTAGCCCAGCATCTGACACAATACAACCTGTGCCTAAAGAATTGGCCCAAATATTGCTTATTTTTCATGTGTCCAGTTGAAATTTCACCTATTCTAGGAAGCATCTTCTTCATCCTCAGTGAGACTCCCATCTTTCAATTCTGTGCTCATTCATCAATAACATTATTTGCCACTCTGATAATAACGTGAGGTTTTAGTTACCTTCTTAGTCATCTACATCCTACCCTCCCTGAGTAGACTGAGCCTGTTTCAAGGCAGATTCTGTTCAACAAATCTCTGAATCGTCATAAACATGATTTCTTTAAGAATGTAAGCACTGAAATATTTGATAAATCCCATAGCTAGGCAAATCTGTTGTAAATACATTTGAACTTGCAAATATTTATTTTTATGTGGTTGTGGCCTATTTTGTGTGCTGATGATTCAAATCTAATTACTTTCTCTTCAAAACATGGCTTCCCTTTCCTTAAAATGAAAACTTTACCATCTTTGTACGTTGGGAACTCAGAAGTGTTCACTCCTAAATCTTTTGGGGAATAAAATGTAGAACAACTTGAGCTCTTTGGATGATCACATTCTAATAAATAGATTTGATACTAATATTATCCTTTTGTTGAAAATGGATAGGAGTTCTGGAGCAAGTCAGTGTCTTAATGGGTAAGAAAGGAGGTATGTCTGGATCACAATTAACCAATCAGTTTTTTAATTGCCTGATTTCTCATGAGCAAAAATGAAATGAGGATGAACTGCACATCCACACCAACAAAGATTATCTGAGTTACAGTTTTGAAGCATTTCCAGGGCCTTCTTAACACCAGCTGAGTGAACCAAGTTTCCTTCTCTGGAAACAAAATGGAAGATGTGGGTGCTTTTTGGACATACAAGTTATCACCTTTGCAAACCACAAGTCAGGTTAGGCTTTTACCCACAGATTGCAGCCATTGGTCCTCCAGCCAGCCTCAAAAACTAACCATAAAGAACACATAAAAGCCAAAATCTCTGAATATTCCTCAGGTCACCACTGAGAGAGAATAGTAAAGACCAAGTTCATTCAACACAAGAAGAAAGGCAGATACTTACCCAGACAGATAACAGACAGGAAAAAACAAAGCTGCTTCAATGCACTCCAACACCCTTCCCTACTCCAGAGGCCCTAAAATCTGCTTTTCCTGGTAGTCTTGTCTATACACCATCTCTGTTCTTCTATAATAAGAATTTCACCTGCATCTCCCTGTCCTCTCTATTCTGGACTAAAATAACTCAAATATGTGTTCACAATAACTTCTTTAGAAATATCAATCCAGGGCACCACAAAAAATAATAAATAAATAAATATAAATAAAAATATCAACCCAGAACCAGGCAGGGTGATACACACCTATAATCGCACCTGCATGGGAGGCTAAGGCAGAAGGAACACAAGTTCCAGGCCAGCCCAGGCAAGTTAGTGAGACTCTGTCTCAAAATTTTTTTAAAAAGGGCTAAGAATGTAGCTTGCCTAGCATGCCTGAGGCCCTGGATTCAAACCTTAGTAATGCACTTTCCAAAAAACATCAATCAATGTAGGAATTTGAGCCTGCTATTTTCTTTTCGAATTGGCAACACTAGTTTCACCTTGATGGTTTTTCCCACAGCAGTACCACCACTATCCAGCTAGGAGGCAGAAGCAGGGTGAGTATTTTCTTGAGCAAACTATGTTGTCAACTCTAGGACCACCACTTACTCTCCTTTCTGCCACCAAGACTGAGGGCTGCAAACTGCAAGTCTGGTAGATGACTTCTGCCAGATGAGTGAGTGGTTCACCCTACCAAGGATCAGAGTTGTTTCTTCCAAAACCTGCTTAAGCTCATTGTTTGTTATTGGTATCAAACACTTGGTTAAATAACATAAAAATATATAGATGTGAAAGAGTTAGTTTGAAGGTTAAAAGGAAAACCACTGCCAGAGCCAGGTATGGTGGCACATGCCCATAATCCCAGCAGCTCAGGAGGCTATGGCAAAAGCATCACGAGTTCATAGCCAGACTCAGCAACTTAGTAAGGGCCTAAGTAAGTCAATGAGACCCTATCTCTCAATAAAATATAAAAAAGGGCTGGGGATATGATTCAGTGGTTAAGTGCCCCTGGGTTCAATGCCTGGTACTAAAAAGGAAGAAAAGAAAGAAAGAAAAAAAAAAAGATGGGAAAGAAAGGAAGAAAGGAAGGAAGGAAGGAAGAAAAAAAGAAAGAAAGAAAGAAAGAAAGGAAGGAAGGAAGGAAGGAAGGAAGGAAGGAAGGAAGGAAGGAAGGAAGGAAGGAAGAAAAAGAAAAAGAAAGAAAGGGAGGGAGAGAAAGAAAGAAAAAAGAAAAGAAAAGAAAGGAAGGAAGGAAGAAAGAACACTGTCAAATTAGGTGTGAACAAGACAACTAAAAAAGATTGGAGGTGGGAGGCTATGGAACTTTAGAAGGATATGTACTTTAATTGCTTCACTTATATTGTTTTTAATGCACATTAAAGAAACCAATTGGAATTGTGGAGGAGGCACTGCAGATACACAAAGAAAGGAACTCGTTTCAGCAAACCCATATTCAGGTAAAAGGCCTTGACCCTATATCATGGTGTGACCCTATATCATGATGGTACACTGATAAATGACAAATAAATATATATTGTGAGATTTTAAGCTAAAATTAAATACGGTAGATGCATATCATTTTTGAGGATTCTCTACTTGATTCAGATGTTTCAAGAAACGAGTCCATACATCAAAAATCCATCTGAGTTGTCTGTCAGGGCCAAAACTCTGTGTGTGTGTGTGTGTGTGTGTGTGTGTGTGTGTGTGTGTGTGTCTGCAATACTTAGTAAAAATTAATCTATTATTCAATAAGAATATAATCTAATATGTACACATACAGTGTGTTATATTTTGATTAATAGATTAATTATATGTTATTATAAAGTTATTATTATATTTTTACCTTAATCTGTCCCATTGATTTAAAAGTTGTGATTTGTTTGGGGATTTTGTTTATTTTGTTTTTAGTCTTCAGTGTAATTAGAGAAAAGTCACCAATTACCATTTATACAACATTTACTGTCACAGAAAGACAGCTTTCATATTATACAATGACAATGGCCCAATATTTGAAATATTACAAATAAATTGGAATAATAAAGAATTAATTTTATAATTTTTAAAATATGGATTAAAAGATCAGCCTTTATGGAAATATCACAGACCCTACAGCTATTTTTCTTTTTTCCTGATGAAAACAAGCCCAGAATAAAAACTAACACTCAACTGGCAGTGAGTGGAAAGGAGCTTGGTATTTCAGGTGGTAAAGGTCTCTCAGCATCTTGGTGGGTACAGGCACAGCAACCCACCCTTGATTTCCCAGTAGCCAACAGGCAGGCAAAAATGGGCAATATTTCTCAGAAAGGTAGCAACCACTTTCCTTGTGTTCATTTCTATTTTTCTTAAGCATTATTACAGCATTAAAGGAAAAATCATCCATTATGACAGGACCATTTTCAATTCTTGCTTCCGCTTAGTCTTTGATTACATGCATATAGATATATTTTACATGATTATACCCCAGTGTACACAACTTTGTGTTTTGATCTGTTCATTTATTTTGCAAAAAAAACTGTTTTCATATTTCCATTTACTCAGTTACTTATTCATCAAGCATTTGTTAAAGTGCATATTAGGCTTCAGGCATTGTTCCAGGTACTATGAATATAAAGATAGATAAAACCCAGGTCCCTAGCATTGAAAAGTTCTCAGCTTAGTGGAATATAACAGATAATTATAAGGTAAAGTATCACAATAAATACATACTTAAAGGCCTCTGTGTTTACTATCTTAATGGCTTTACAATCTTTTAGCTGAATAATACAACTTAATTCCCTTTCTTGATTATCTTTCATTATCACAAACACTGCTGCAATTACCATGTTTCCCGTGTGTTTTTTCTTTTATTAACCATTTTCTGCACATAAATTCTTATGAATGAGATCACTGAGTCAAAGAGTATTATTCAGATTTTTTTGTAGCTCTTCACATACCTTGCTAAATAGCTTCATCTAAGTATCACGCACATATGCAAATTCATCAGTCTAAGCTTGCAACAGTCTTACCACTGAACACTTTCTTAGGTATTCATAAGTAGAAATCCATTTTTGTCTTAATTTATACTTCTTTAATTAATAGCAGGGTGAAATATTTTCTTATGGTTAAGATTTTTCCTGTCCTGGGAGTTGGGCACAGTGCTGCACACTTGTAATCCCAGTGGCTCAGGAGGCTGAGGCAGGAGGATTGTGGGTTCAATGCCAGTCTCAGAAACTTAGTGAGGCCCTAAGCAACTTAGTGAGACCGTGTCTCTAAATAAAATGTAAAAAAGGGCTGGGGATGACTTGGGAGGCTGAGGCAGGAGGATCATGAGTTCAAAGCCAGTCTCAGCAAAAGTGATGTGCTAAGCAACTCAATGAGACCCTATCTCTAAATAAAATACAAAATAGGGCTGGGGATGTGGCTCAGTTTGATCCTGAGTTTGATCCCTGGTACCACAAAAAGGGGCCTGGGATTGTGGCTTACTGGTATAGCATCCCTAGGTTCTTTTTTCCCCTTTCTGGGATTTATGTTTGTGGATAAATTTATCACTGCTCTAGTAGCTTCCCAATATATTTTCATAAGATACATATATAATTTTTATTATAATTTATTACAAAATCTTCCTATTTATTGCTCTCTTTCTTTCACTATGTCAGCTTCAAATCATATCAATATTTTAATTTACATTCTGTTTATTTTTTTCCTCTGGAATTTCTTCCATGGTTACTATCTTAAGAAAGTTGTCCTGTTGTTGGGATAAATGTTATTTTCTGTTGTCCATTCATTTATCACTCATTCAACTTTCAAGAACTTTCTATGTGCCCTGCTTGACACCAGAGATTTTAAAAATGATGACATAATAGTACAAATTATTCAAAACTTGGAAATAGGCAAAAAGAGTTATAGTTGGTCCTCCCAATGCCACTGGCATCCCATTAACTGCTTCTTTAGGGACCTGCACCTTTGTTTGGTACATTATTTACTATTTCTGAGGTTGTAAGGTCAGTTGGTATTCAGGAAACAAAAGCAATCAAAATTATTTCTATATACAGATACAAGTGTTGTATCAGAATGAATAATGAAGTTCTAAGTTTGAGGCTCAGGATCCCCCCAGGCCCAAGGGAATGGAGTCTGAGAAGCCAACCCAGTGTCATTGGGGCCATTTCATCAGCAGGCTGGCCCTAAGTAGCCAGGACCAAACAGGACATGGGAATGTGGTACAGTAGAAAGAACAAGGGTCTCCAATCCGATGGATCTGACTTTGACTTTGCCCCTCAGCCCTGCCTCTTCTTGGGTCTCTTGAGGTTCTTTTCTCATCTACACAGTAAAGTGGTCAGGATGAGTTAAGTGAGTTAGAATGTAAAGAAACTCATCACAGGGCTGGATATGTAGCTCAGTGGTAGAGCACTTGGCTAGCATGCACAAGGCCTTGGGTTCAATCCCAGCACCACAAAGAGGGAACCTCATCATACCTGCCACATACTTGGTCTTCTAATAAATGTCATTTATTTTCCTTCCCTCTAAATCAACCATGTCCCCCACAATGAACTCTGAATCCATACTGAAGAGATGGATCTTAGTCATTCTGGATACCCACAGTCTATTATCAATTAAAGCAGAAAAGAAAATTGGTGGTACTGGAATTTCAGAGGCATTAGTATACTGTGTTAGAAAGACAATGGTTTCAAATGGCCTCATATCTAATCACAACTGGCCTGGAAGCATTCCAGCATTCTTGGAACCCATTTTCTCAGAAGACTCAACTAGATGATCTCTAGGATTCCTCCAAGTTCTAACATCCAATTTCAAGTCCAATTGGCCTGTGCATCTGCAGCAAAGCTTATGGCTGGGTATACAAGTAAGTTTGATGGCCACATGAGGCAATGGTGCTGCATGGCTGCTTACTTACCTCTCCTACTACCTCTATGATGTCGCCGACTTTCAGCTCAAGCTCGTCATCATTCTGGGGCAGGTAGCTGAATGCCACCTGGCATCGGCGCCTCCGTCGCTCCCCTGGATAGGAAAAGCAGAATATTTAGATACAGCTCTTCTCCCAAACTAAGATTTTAAAGAGAGGCTTCCCAAGCATGCAGGCAAATTAAGCTGACTTGTCTCAAATATGCTCTCTGGCACATGGCTAGAGGCACAGCAGCCCTGATCTCTTAGAGGCAGTAGAAAGCAGAGCAATGCTTCTTGGTCTTTTAAAAGCTGCTGGGTCAAAAAGGCATGGATATGAGAAACTGATCCATTGGTGCAGAAGGCAAAAACCCCACCCCTGAAGCACTGGAGCACAGTGTTGCCTTAAACGGTTTTCCATGGATGGGGCTTTATATTTGCTGCAGTTAATTTTTGATGAAAGCTGATGTGATGTGGTAGAGAAACAAGAATGGTCTGCTTTGAATGCTAGCAAGGCAGAGGGCATTTTCCCCCAAATGGCAAAGGAAAAGAGAAAGTATCCTGACCTTTTTCTTGCTACTCATCACCCTTTCAACATGCTAGAACTCGGGCCTGATAAGCGAAGGCTGATTAGGTTTCAGTCTGCTCGTGCTACCATTTTAAATGCCCCACAAGGTTCAACAAATCCACTTCCTTCCTCTTCCCTCAGTCGCAGGGGATCCATTAACAGGCTCCCCTGCCTACACAGAACCAACAGCAGGCAAATCAAGATAAAAGCCAGGGCTGCACTTCACCAGAGGACATTCAAGGTTACATCATCTCACTCACCCAGGTGGCCCACCTGGGAGCCTCCAGTTTAGAGCTGGTTCAAGTACAGACATGACTGTCCATAGCACATCTGTACCACAGATGTGCATTGTGGAGAGAACGAACATGAATGTGGGACGTGTGTGTGAGAGAGAAGCAGACAGACAGAGACACAGACATGCAGCAGTAGAGGCCCAAGCCAGGGAGAGGTGGATGGGAGCTAGGAAGTAAGATGGACGCTGCTCAGAAGTTTGTTGCTCATATCTGACCACTTCATGCCACTACATGGCCTAGAAAACCAAAGGGATCAACGACTTCAAAGAAACACATTTAGAAATGCTAAAATTATTTTGGGGTACTGCCTCTGGGGATTCTTTCTCTTTTCGAATCTTTTCCCTAAGAAAGGAAGTCCTTGTAGGGGTGATCACAGGGCACATTAATGGCCCTGTGCACCATGACATCACACAGAGAGGAAGGTGTCTGTGCTATATCTAATGTGCTTCACAATCAATATTTTTCAAAAGCCAGTGGCCTACTTCCCTGTTTCATTGTTCTCTTCCTGTACCTCACTAAGGAAGAGCAGGGTTGAAAACATGTACAAGGGCAGAAGTTAAGAATCAATATTTTGTCTAATCACATCTTTGATGACTATAAAAATAATTTCCATCTCTTCGTGCTAAGTCACCAGCCAGTGGATCTTAATAAGGACAAACACAGAGCTCTCAGGCCCATCCCAGGTGAGCACTGCAGCCTGTCAGCAGGATGAGTCAACAGTAAGGAGGGCCTGACTCTCCCTGGAAGTGAGGGTCCCTGCACGACAGCTTGCTTCTCCAAGGCAGCAAGGGCAGAGGAGTTATACTCTAGTGCAAAGAACACCATCACTGCTCCATGGTTCCTGATATCACAGGAGGCAAATCAAGTACTCTGCGCCATAGAGGACAGAGATTTTTTATTCTTGTCAAGAAAATCTAGATGACAAGGCAGTCTTAGCATCCCTGACCTATTGCCATCCCCAGTTAGACTCCATAAAATGAAGTTCATGAGTCTTTAAGAGCTTCCGTTTTCTACACATTATCTTCAAAGTGAATTCTGCAGACACAAATTTGAACAAGAAACAAGTAAAATGCCAAATGTCTGAAAACTGACACAACCACAGAAATCATCAAAGTCCCTATCAAAATGACTTTCGAGTAACATGTGAACACCCAGTGTTAGCTGAAGCTGTAAAGCTTACAGTTATACATAAGTTCATATCTTCAAAAAACCCTCTGTAGTAAAACATGGTATCTAACCCAACACTGCACAGATGGCAAGGGCAGGAGTGACATATCCTTAGAGAAAAGACTAGTCTAACAGACTTAGGGCCTGGAACAGAATCATCAGATTTCTCTAGATCCAAATCTCTGCGTTGGACTTCCTAAAGGACTGCCTGGTATCAGAGAATGATACCTTCACTAATTTCTCTGTGCCAAGCTAATCAATATTTGTTAAAAAGCCTCTAATAAGGTAACTCAATTAGTGGCATGAAGTCCTATAAAACACTGTCAACACACAGAAAAGCCCTACAGAGGGCACAAGGGAGAGATCCAGAGGTGGTAAAGATCACCTGACTTGACCCCAAGAAAAAACAGTTATCCCCACCCTCTAATTGGGATACCTCGTGACCATTTCTAAAGTGCTCCTAATACCCATTACTGTTAGCTCATCCTGCTGGTCACATACCTTAAAAAGAAAAGCACCAGGATGAGCAACCCTTTTGCAAATGAGGAAACCAGGATTCACTGACTTACCAAGGTCACCAAGCTAGTAAGTGGCAATATTTCCTTGGCCTGAGTTCAGAGCTCTTTCTCCAGTTCCAGATGAACCATCTAGTCCCTAGATTCTCTGCAATCTGTATTTAACTGCTTCTTGTCACACAGCAGAACCCTAGGTCTTCACCATGGCTCTCTCATTACAGAGCACTCCCGCACTCCAGAATACTGCTATTCTAGGCCCGAGCTCTAGCACATCCCTGGCTTGAGCTTGTGTGCCAGTTCAAACCAGCCTACAACCCAGTTCAAGTGGGATGCTTGAAGATGGGAGGAATTCACCTGCATATTTCACCTGCATTCATTCATCTTAAATATCAGAAAATCTAGGATGTCATTTGTCATATTCTTCCTCTCCTGGAATTTCACTGATGTTTACTAGTGAATCTTGACCTTCCTTGTACAGGCATGGAGATGACAATGCCACCTCCTTCTAATAGCTACTATAAATAGGAGCTTAAAATGCACAATTTATCTATGCCTAGGATTTGGAATCCCTTAGTTTCAGCTACCACCTTCATGCCCAGATGAACTGGGCATGGAGTTCTTGGTGAGAACTTATTTTAACACACTTTATTGGGTTTTCTTCTCTGTAATAAACCAAGCCAAGTCTTGAAAGAAAAGTTTTCTTTAAAAAATTAAGTATATTTTCCAACCATGACCAACAATATAAGTCTATATTAGAAAAACTAAAAAGTACAGAAAATATGTTTTTCCTCGTTCACATCAGCACCATTGCCACCATTGCACATCACTATGTATGTTTTCTAGGCAGGGCCACTTCTCACACATAACTGAAACAAAGAATGCACACACATTTTATCTATACACATGCAAAGGTGTAAGCACACATGGCTTCTCAAGGAAGTAGGAATAAGGAGGACTCCCAAAGCATATTTGATATGTCCCTACTTTATATGACAGCCGTGAAATACACATACATGAACATGTGCTCATATGCAGGAATGCAGGCATGTATGTATGACAAGACAGACTCACCTTCCACTCTCTCACTAGAGCCCATAGCCACTTTTCAATCATAACTAGCTTTACTTAATAACAATAGCTAACATTTATTGAGAAAATACTATGTTCCAGAGACTATTAAGCACTTTTTCTGTGTTACCCCCATTTCATCCTCAGGTTGAACCTCTAAGATAGATTACTGACTGCCCCCATTTTTACAGACAAGGAGATTGAGGAGGCACATAGAGATTAAGCATTTTACCAGAAGTCTTACAGTTAGCAAGTAGCCTAGAATTTCAAACCAGGTGGTGCAACTCTAGGGGTCGGGTGCTCTCACAAAGACTTCTCAGATCCCAGTTTATCCTTCAGATTGCAGGAAGGATAAACTGGGTTAACATGGTACATGGTTAAGATGTGAAACCACAAAGTGAAAAGCCACAAATCAGAAGTATTTCCCTAGAGCAGCTGGGAATTGTTTTAATGAAATGGAAAAGCAAGGAAGCACATGTACCTTCCCTGAAAATTAAACAGCAAGAACTGAAAAGCATGCCATGGCTCAGTTCCAGAACAAGACACACATCAATAATTTTACAGCCTTCATCCTAGGGTCTTTGGGCATGTGAGAACTTTACTAGATCAAATCATTCAATGGCCATGAAAATATAACCACAAATAATGTCAAGGATGAAGAAGTCTTGGGGTCAACTGAAAACTTCCTACACTCACACAGTCTACTTTTTAACATCCCACATATTCCTTGACAAAATAAGACTATGAGGGTTTAAATCATTCAGTATTTTCAAGGAGCCCATTAATTTAACAAATGTATCCTTACTGCATACCTAAGTGTTATGGTTTGGATGTGAGGTACCCCCCAAAAGCTCACATGTGAGACAATGCAGGAAGGTTCAGAGGAGAAATGATTGGGTTGTAAGAGTCTTAACCCAATCAGTGAATTAATCCCCTGATAGGGATTAACAGAGTGGTAGGGTGTGGCTGGAGGAGGTGGGAATTGGGGTGTGGCTATGGATTATATATTTTGCATCTGGAGAGTGGAGAGTGGAGACTCACTCTCTCTCTCCTTCCTGATGATGCAAGCTGCTTCCCTCTGCCAAACTCTTCCACCATGATGTTCTGCCTCACCTTGAGCCCTGAGGAATGGAGCCAGCCTTCTATGGACTAAAACTTCTGAAACCGAGAGCCCTCGAATAAACCTTTCCTCCTCTGTAACTGTGCTGGTCAGACCCTATTAGTCACAGCACTGAAAAAGCTGACTAAAACACTAAGGAACATGAAAGCATTTTGAAATCATATCGCAAAAGAGAAAACATTCATAAAATCAAAAGTTCCTAATTTCCATTACTTCTGGTATTTACCCCAGGCACAGCTTGGGAACCTGTGCCAGAATGTTAATGTGCATATTATCATTAGACCTCTTGAACTCACTCTCTGGGGGCAAAGCCAGGGATCTACATTTGAAGCTATCACTATGATAATGCTCATGAAAATCTAGACCTCCACAATGAATCAGCATAACAAATTATAGGAGGTAGGAACACACCTTACAGGAAGAAGTGGTCTTCCCTTGATAGACTAACTCAGTGGTTCTCAATCTTGGTGGCACACTGAAATCACCTAGGAGCTTTCATAATACTTCCAAACTAGCAGTCCCTAAGGGACTAGGTCTCCACAGAAAGATGGCTTCTAGGACTGGAGCAAAGAAAATAGAGGTGAGACTGAAATATGTGTTGTTGCAAGATTTATGAAAGGACACAGGAGTCAGCTTCACAGTCTTTCCAGTGGCCAACTTTGGGACAATAATAGCATGTACTGAGGGATGTGCTACTATTTGTTCATTTCCAAAAAAGAATTCATGAGTCTATACTGATATCTTCAATAAGTAGCAAGCTAACTAGATAGATTAATAAGATTGATAGTTACAGAGTGAGAAGTGAAAGCACTTTTTTGTTTTTACAAAAGAATGTTGACTAGTTATTAATAACTAATAACCATAGATATTATAGAAAAAGACAATCATCATTTTGCAACCATCATAGTAATAATTAATTCTGGCAAGAATTGATGGTTCTAAAACCACTGGGTGAAAGCTTGTTGTGAATTAGGATATTTACAGAATCTCAAGGTGTCTCTCTCAGATTATTATTAATTACAAAAGAAAAATGGTCCCCTAAGAATGGAGAAAACTGGAAGACACAGCTTTACCCAGGTGATCAAAGTTACCATTGCCAATCATGAGACATTGACATTTATCATG
The DNA here is from genome assembly GCF_902686455.1 of Sciurus vulgaris. Classification (NCBI taxonomy): domain Eukaryota; kingdom Metazoa; phylum Chordata; class Mammalia; order Rodentia; family Sciuridae; genus Sciurus; species Sciurus vulgaris. The sequence continues at coordinate 122,840,467 of NC_136471.1, read as the reverse complement.
TGCCTCTTGATCAGCTACACTGGGGGCCATCACCTACAGAATACTCCTGCCACATTTACCTAAATCTAACCATGAGGAAATAATTATGCAAATCCAAAATGAGAGACAGTTCACAAAAAACTGACCTGATTTTTTTTCCTTTTTTAAAGTCAGTATCACAAAATATTTTTAAAGGCTTGAGAACTGTTGTAGATTTTTAGAGAAGTAAGGATAACCATAAATATGTATAAATGTTAAATGTCAACTTAAAAAACAGTAAAGAGACATGGCAACTAAATAATAATGCAGGATCCTTAATTGGGGTCTAGATTTTTTAAAGATGATAAAGGACATTATTGAGAAAACTGGGTAAATTTGGATATGGGTTTATTCTAGATAATAACATTATATTGTTACATTTCTTGAGTGTGTTAAGTTTGTTGGGGCTACATAGCAGAATGTCCTCAATGTTAGGAAACACACGGAGGTATTTAGGGATGAAGCGTCCTGATGACTGTATCTCACTTTGAAATTATTTAAGGAAAAAAAAAGAATGTATATGGAGACAGGGATAAAAAGAAAATATGGCAAAATCCTAAATAACTGGTGAACCTAGGGTGGATGTTCATTAAGACCAGTGTTACAACTTTTCTATACATTTGAAATTTTTCTGAATAAAAATATTAGGGGGAAAAGGGAAAAATACCAATACATGGGCCCTACCTCTAGAGGTCTTGATGTCATTCATCTGGGGTGTACCTTGAGCATTTGGATTTTTAAAAATCTATGAAAAAGTGATTCTAATGTGTAGCCAAGGTTGAGAGACATCTAGACAGATCTGTTGTCCAAAAAAGAGCATCAGGTCAAAAATAAATGGGACTTTTCTAGAACCACGTTAGTTCAGGGCCTACCTTCAATATCTTTTCCAACAGAGAAATCAGATTTCTAAATATTTGTAATGTTATCCTAATAGTGATAATTATTAGGTGAATGCTGGTGTGCTGTGGTTTTACTTCACAGGTTTTTGGATCCATTGTACTAGGTAATTCTGAGCTCTGAAATGTGTTCCTGGAGTGCAGAAGGCTGGAGAAGATGGAGAACTCTGCTCTGGTGCCTGAGCAACATCACTAGGGGCGCAACAACTCCCCACATTACTAAGCAGCACGCTGGCTTATTGAAGAAGCTGTCCTTGAATTGGAAACCTCAATTTACACAAGAGAGAAGGTTTCATATCCTGGGATGGAAAAAACAAAGTAAACTAAATAAACATGGAGACTCATACATTCTACTTGGGTCCTAGATGTGAGAGAAGAAAAAGTGCCAATTAGTGATCGTGTAGACCTTGCATCATATCCTTTATTGAAAACATTTCCACTCATCAGGTTGCTTCAATGTGATGCAAGGAAGAGAAAGACACTTCAGAAGCCATTCACACTTTGGAAATAAAAAAATGACTTCTTGGGTCCTTCTTTATAAACCCCTCTTGGTTGTGCCTGGACTGTGGTAGTGGAAATATGGAAACTAACCAGCCATTGTGTGGTCCCTGGAAATGAGTCTGCTTGATTTTTAAAGGGATGTGTATGACCAACATCTTTGCATGGCAGAAAACAGGAACTCTATTTGCCTACTACTTCAAAGGCAGGAGTCATCTGAAAAGCAATGATAGCTATTCCAGAGCTCATTTTCTCCCAAGACTCACAATAATACAGGAGAAAATGTAGAACCAGTAGGGATCCACTTATTAGGGCCTCCGAGTCATAGTGGATGGAGAGGGAAGCAGGGAAAGTCAAAAGTCACAAAAGGAAAATCAACTTCATCTTGTTGGTGATGAAGGAAATGAATGTCAAACATAGAGGCACTCTTGGCTTCAAGCTTTAAGTGCCTTCCCTCTGGTCCTCGCACCAGCCCTATGAGGTTCAGGTTGCTTGCCCCATCTTTGTGATGAGCACAGAAAGTCTGGATAACTTGTCCAAGGACATGTTAAATAGACTGTGGTCATCAGCCTTCTTCTTCCACTGACCCCAGTAAATACCTAGAAGGTAGGTTGAGATTCAGTCTCTGGGAGATTCTGGCTTCCAAGCTAAGGATAACAACTTTTATTTTATGGGCTGTGAGAATCCAGAAGTCCCTGGACAGGTGTGTTAGTCAGCTTTTCATTACCATGAACAAAATTCCTGACAAGAATGACTTAAAAGAGGAAAAATTTATTTGGACTCATGGTTTTAGAGATTTAAGTCCATGGTCAGTTGAATCTATCATTCTGTGCCCAAGGTGAGGCAGAACATCATGGCAGAAGGGTGTGGCACCTCATGGCAACCAGGAAGCAGAAAAAGGGAAAAGCCAGGGGGATAAGATATAATCCCCAGGGACTACCTTCCTCCAGCCATTCCCCACCTGCCTACAGTACACCAGTACAGTTATCACCAGTACAGTAGTCCTTTCAAATTGTTAATCTAATGGATTAATCCACTGATTGGGTTACCCCTCATAATCTAATCCTTTTGCATCAGAACATTTCTTCATTGTATATCACATTCATTTATTGGAGGACATGTCATATCCAAACCATAACAATAGGGAAGTATGGAACAAGGTGTGATGAGGACAGTGATCAAGGAAGAAGTGCTTGGAGTCAGGGGTATGCGAGACGGCTTGGAGGAGAGTGCCTGAAAGCAGGTAGATGGCCCAACAGAAGATAATGGAAGACAGAAAGTCTAAAATACATATGGAATGAATCACACATCCAGGGAATTAAAGGTCAATACACAGCCATGAAGGCAGATGTACACAGTACCATCATTAGTTGATGGGTCTGCTGGTCCCTATGGGGGCTGAGGACTCTCTTTTACATGTCCTTGATCCCTAGCACCTAACCCAGTGTCTGAGTAGACACTCAATTCATTCTTGAAAAATGAATGGATTAATGAGTTAATGAATACCTATTCTGTGCCCTGTCAGTGGCTCATGGTTTTGTGAACACCAACTCCCAGTCAAAGAAGCACTGGAGAAGGACAGGAAGGGTAGAGGGAAGGAGAAAGAAAATATCAATACTGTTAAACAGGGCACCCACCAACATGTGCTTAAAAGTTAATGCCATCTTGATTTGTTGATGCTATGGGGATGGAAAGATGTTGGACCCTGTGTTGTTGCCACGGTGTCAATGGTACCTCATTCTCCACCAGCATTATAATACAAAGCATCTGTAATCTTTGACAATGAGCTATTCCTAACTGCTTTCCTCTTACAAATTCACAGTCTACTAGCAATTTTTCCTATTAAAGGGTACAGTAGGGTCATATATAAGTAAAATATTATGATATTTGATTTTAAGTTTGGTCCTCTTAAAAGATAGAAAAAATTTGCTTTAAGTAGACAGAGACATTTGTATAAGAATGTCCAGGGCAACATTTTTTCTAATAGCAAATGCATACTGCACAGAGAGCTATATGGGAAATCCTCCAAATGTCATTGCATATTCAGCATTCATTACATACAACAAGTAGTTGTATGCATATTGATGTGAAAAGGTGTCCACAATACTTTAAGTTAAAAGACCAAATCTCATATGTGTATATGATCCCAATTTGATAAACACACATGCACTCTAACTGCAACACCATCACTATTTTATTTACTCCTGATCACCAGGAACCTGGCACAGAATGTGCATTTGACAAATGTTTACTGATAAATAAATGAATCTATTCAAGAGTCAACTAATATGTGAGGACTTAGTACAATTCAATTAATGAAAGGGTGTGCATGTACATGAACACTTTTGTGTAAGCACATAAAATGGTATGAAATGCTATACACCGAAGTGACAGTGACACTTCCTCAAAGTGACCTTGGAAAAGGTGCAAGGAGACTCATTTAAATGCTTCTGCACATCCATTTCTTTTTACAAAGAGCACAATAAAACACTTTAATAGGTTTGGTTTTAAATACACAATCACCTATTAATTATCTTGTACTATGAAACTTATCTTTCTGAACACACTTGCATGACATTAATAGAAAGTTAGTTCCTATTCTACAAGTAAATAAATACCAATTGAATCAGGCAGAAAGTACTTTCCAAGAGCTGAATGACAAGGGAACTCTGATCTCCAAATGACAAATGGCTGCCTGGTCCGTGAAGGCAGCCTATGGAAATGGCTCCACACCTGTAGCCCACACTATTCACTATTCTGATCAGATACTGTTACAGAGCTCCGAGGAGGCCACAATATCCTATCAGTGACCAATTCAAGATCATTTTCCCTGGCCCACACAGTGGTCTCTATCCAAGGGGAGGAGCCGTGTCCATCTTCTGAGCTTCCTCACCAAACTCACTCATAGGAACACACACTCTCTCAGTCATTGGGGCCCATCTCTGGGTTCCCCTAACAACCATTGCTTTCCTAACACTGTCCTCACCCTATTGTATTTTCATTATCTCTGAGCATGATGTCTGTCTGTCTCCACCCCTTCAACCCTACCACCTCTACATGAACACTTTTTTCAGCAAATTCAACTCCTTCACCAACTCCCATGTATGTCTTCTTATGGTTATGATGATGCCATTACTTCATGAATGCCCTCTTCTCAATCAAAATGTGGGCCCTGGGTATTTAGAAAGAGAGGAAGGAACACATGCCCCTGATCTAGTCCCTCCTCAGCCATAGAGACTTCAAACTAATGCACTATTTAATGAAGCCTTTAGAAGTAGTCTTAAAGTTGGCTGATTAACATATGACCAAAAAATCGAGTTTCTACTTACTGCCAGCATAAGGGCCATCTATTTAATAATCTGACTTTCTGCAAAGACTAACTACATGTGGATATTTTCATTATTAATACAGTCATCTGATATTTCCTTAGAAGCCACATCTATACTATTGATGCATGAAAAATTCATTGTCCCCCACCTCCACCATCTTATAAAAATAATGTTTTACTGCTCATGAATACATGGTCCACATTGAAAGCATTAAAGCACATATAAGAGAACACCCTTAGTAACAATGAGTACCACTATTATGTATAATTATAAAGGACCAATAATTTTTTAATTTAAAAAAGAGAACCCTAATTCACAAGACAGAAGAAACACAGAGTCCATTGGATTCAGCACTGCAACCACTGTAGTGCTCTCAGCCCCTCATCCATGCAACTGGGATGAGGGCGAAAGACCTACTTTACAGGAGGGTTTAATGCCACCTAACTCCCTCCCTCTTTCCATTTGGCTTTACACTCGTGAATCTGTTAAAAGGCAGCTTTGTTAATTATTTATACTGGCTCAACCAATTTTCTTTTCACCAGTCTTCCCTTCTCATCAGAGTAACAAAGAAATCACACTGAAAAACAAAATCAGTGGTATCTCAAAACATCTCCTTGGAATGGTCTCAGGCCTTGGTTTTGACCTTTCAACATGCCCCTCAATCCAAATGACCCAACTTATAGCAGGTCATTCTAGGGGACACCTCCCTAAGGCATCTCTGGTCTGGCTCCTCCATTCCAGACAGCTAGATCTTTGGAACAGGGAGTCTGAAGTTTTAGAGGAAAAAATCTAATACATAAAGCATTGCTCTTCTCTGCTTTAGCAAGGCTGATTTTGGCAAAATGCCCAAAAGAACTGAACATATTTATAGAGTTTTGTTTGATCTACTTTTAAATGCTCAATGCAGAGTCATTCAAGTGAAATGAGAATACAGAATTTCAAAGGAAAAATTGAAGACTCTAAATATAAGTTATTTGTTGGGTATAAACAAGATTTCTCCCTTTTCTCCAACATACTCCCTCTAATATATCTATTTTAAAAGGCATTCTCAAACTTTGCTGCTGACAAATGGACATATCAGACCCATAACTTTTATTGTTAAAGGGTGAGAAGTGGACAAGGAGGGGACAAGAGGACGAGATAAAGAAAGGGGGGGAAAGAAAGAATGGGGTGAGAGAGGAAGGAAAGGAGAGGGATGTAGGAAGGAGGAGGAAATGAAGGGAGAAAGATGGAAGGAGAGAGAATGCAAACATTTTAAGAACTGGGACAAAGGTCTAGAAAAATGCTCATCTGGGATCCAGATCTTACCTATTCTTACAGCATCTGGGCAGGGGGGATACTCACCATAAACAAAACTGGATGTTCATAGTTTTTAAAATCAGCACCCAAAAATGGCCACTGTAGTGGGAGCTTTAGAGATTGACAGAAAATTCCACACATCCCTCTCTTGAGGAAGGGGGAAATCTTGTCACGGTTAGTCAAAATATTTTTAAATATAGATTCATTTTTAATACAGTTTGCCTTCTCATTCCCATCAGAACAAAGTAGGAGAGGAAAGCTAGGCATTTGTGAATTGTCTTAAAGCGAATAGGAGTTTCTATCTTTGCAATTCATTCTTCAGTATCCAAAAGGCTAAACCTCTCAAGCAGAAGTCTTTTGGGGGGGTCTGTGGATAGAATTTAGAGGATCTGAACCTGGATGGAGGCTGGGATGTAACTCAGGAGCACAGCACATACTTAGCATCCGCAAGGCTATAGGTTCCTCCACAGCACCCAAAAGTAAACAAATAATAAACAAACTTGGAAAGAAAAATAAATCTTTTATTTTCCTCTAACTGAAATGTGGCTTTTATTTCCATTATGAATGCAGACAACAAAACATATTGGTATTAGGAACACCTGTGAATTTTATTTATTTCCCATTACATGGATAGAAATTTTCAGTTCACAGCTGCATTTATTTTGAAATGCCATTTACCCTCATTTGTTTCAAAAACATGATTGCCTTTAGATCCATTGCAAGACCTTTCTATTTAATGCATTGATAAAGAATATATATTACTTATGTTTTGCCATGTTTTGATATCTGTATTTCAATATTATTGGTTTCCTTTGTAATCTTATGGATTCTGTTTTATTCATTTATAAACATTATTCTGAAAAGCGGTGCCATAGGCTGGCAAGCTGGTTCCATGGCAATTAAAATTTTTTTAAAAGTTAAGAACCTCTAATCCTGGATTTCAAGATTATGGTTTCCAAGGAAACCCAAAGGTGAGGGGGTAATTTTATGTAAATGTATAAAACAAAACAGTAAACACTTGGACTCTGTTCATTGCAACATTTCACAGGCTTGGGAACCATACATCACAACTAAAGGACTACACTGGGCAACTTCACGAGTCCTGATCCACAAATGGCCACGTGGCACAGTGTTCAGGAGGTTGCTTGCCAAATGCCCTCTTATTAATCGGGTCAGTGGCTGGCAAGAGCCCCGCTCTGTCATCTGGCGTCTTGGCTCGGTAGAGCTCAATGCCCATGCTTCCTTCCAGGGAGGCCAGCACAGCTAATTTGCAGGCTGACACCTGCCACAGCCTCACCACCAACCCCTTCCAACCTAGCCCTTCATTTCTCTCCCTTTTCTAGCTACTGAAATTCTGGAAAGCACCCCAAGTTTCCTGCTCCCTCAGGGATGAAGATATCACTAAGGCTTCCCTATACCCAAAGGGCTTCCCACACAGCCTTTGCTCTTAACCCTATTCAGTGGCACTGTCATTCTTTGCATGCATGTCCCCACTGCCTGCTACAGTGAGCACAAACATGTTGCACAGGGGAAGGGAAGTTTATGCCAACGTTTATAACTTCACGCAATTTTCTTGGAGGGGCTGCCTGACTTCTAGTGAGGTCCCATTTCTACAGAGGATGAAAGACCAGAAGGTCAGTAAGTTCAGTTGAGATCAGAGGCAGCTGAACAGTTCTTCCAGAAAAGAAGATCTAAAAATCAAGAAAATTGTAATTTCACTTTTAGGAAGTCATATTCCAGGTAACTCACATGCAATGTGCAAAGATATATGCATACTATTCATAACTGCATTATTCATGGGAGAGAGAGAGAGAGAGAGAGAGAGAGAGAGAGAGAGAAATCAGCCAGAATCAGCCTAAATATCCTTCCATTAGGGAACTATTAACTTACAGGTATAAATACACAGAGATTACAAAAGAACAGTATAGCTCTAATTGAACTGTTAAGGTAAGATTTATAAGACTCTCGTTAACCTAGTGAAAAACTGCAACACAGCATAAACAGTATCATATTACCTGTGTTTTAAAAAGGACGCTGGTGTCTATGTATTACTGTGTACTTGGATTAGGTCATAGCATATGGAAATGACATTTTTCTGGTCAAGTATCTGCAACTGCTTATGGTTCACTATAATGTATATGTGTAGAGATCATGGGGGTGGGGAGATCATCAGGAACCAGGTCTCAGGTTTCTCCTGGGATGGAAGGGATTAGATGTTATTCTTTACAATAAGCCTAACTAAGAAAACTTAGGGTGAGTCTAAAAGAAATTGACTCAAAGAAAAAGAAAAGAGCAGTGAGGTCTAAGCAGCACAAGGACACAAGAGCTGGCTTACAGGCAGCTGATTGTGTGTTGGTCAGAGCAACAAAACCACTCAGAACTACGGGTTTCCTGGAGGGGCTGCAAATGGATTTGTCACCAAGGCCCTTTTGGAGGGGTGTCATCAGGAAAAGTGCAAGCCTCCAAGCAAATGAACCATGCAGATAAAAGGACTGGGGTACCTGAAAGTGAAGGGTTTTAAGCAGACTTTTTTTTTTTTAACAAGCAGATTAGTAATGCACATATTATATATTTGTTCAAAACAAATAAAAACTTTTCTCATTTTTTTAAACAAATGCTACTTTCCCTGTAAGTACAGGAAAGGCACAAAGGTGCATTTATTAAAAAAAAAAAAGGTGTCTCACAGACTTTTCATTTTCCCAACCAATCTGCACCTTTACTCTCCCCCTCAGAGGGAGGGAACCAAGTGTCATGAAGAGTGTAAATTTAGAAATTGTAAATCTAGAAAATGTCAATTTAGAAGACTTGAGGCAAGAAAAGGAATGTAGATTTAACAGTGGACAAGAAAAAGGAACAGTAGAGAAAAACAAAAACTAGAGAAAAATAAAAGCTCATTAATCTCCCCAACAATACTAATTTTTCTCATCACTTAAATACTATTTTGATACTTAAATGTCTTTACCTCGACAGGCTTAATTGTAAAGCAGTCTACATGTTACACATGAGGGAGTCTCCTTTTGCATGATGAAACTTTCTGGAAGACAGGATTTGAGGTTTTCTACTGGTCTAGAGCAGGGGCTGGCAAACTTTTTCTGTAAAGGGTAGAAGAGTAAATATTTGAGGCTTTGTAGGCCATACTACCCCTTTCTGCTACTGCAATGTGAAAGTAACCATACACAGTACTTTAATGATTGGGTGTGGTTGGGTGACAATAAAACTTTATTTACAAAAACAGGCAATGCCAGATTTGACCAATGGCATAGTTTGCTGACCTGGTCTATAGAAAGAAGTGATAACAGTTCAAATCAAGGACCAGGAATGATTTTCTTTGAAAGGAAGAACAAGAGATATTACTAATGTTGAATTATTGGCTTAGATGCCTTCCCTGACTGCCCCCATTACCACCACCACCATGGGACTGAACACCATACATAGTGCTCTCTTCACCCTACCCATACTTTGCAGGGACTGTTTGATTCTTAAATCCTAGACTCTTTTTAAAAATTTTTTAAAATTTTTCTAATTTGTTGTACATGACAATAGACTGCATTTATACATTTTGATAGATAATACATAGAGTGTAATTTCTCATTTTTCTGATTACACATATTGTAGAATCACATCAGTCATGCAGTCACATATGTGCATGAGGTAATAATGTCTGTTTCCCTCTACTATCCTTCCTACCCCCATACCCCTTCCCCTTCCTTCATTCCCCTCTACCTAATCTACAGTAACTATTCTTCCCTATCCCCCCACTTATTGTGAATTAGCATCCACATATCAGAGAAAACATTCAGCCTTTGGTTTTTTGGATTTGGCTTATTTTGCTTAGCATGATATTCTCTAACTCCATCCATTTATTAGCAAATGCCGTAATTTCATTCTTCTTTAAAGCTGAGTAATATTCCATCAATAAAGAGTTATCAGAATCCTAGACTCTTGATAGCAGGAATTTGGCTGGCCTCCCTATAGATCACTACAGGCTTACCCAGAGGCTGACTCAAAGGCTGACCCAGAACATGCCTTTTAGTAATGATCTCAAAAAAAAAGACTGGGGTGTAGTTCAGTGGTAGGGCACTTGCCTAGCATGCATGCACACACATACACTAAACACAAGGCAAAGAACAACAAACACATAAATGAGTAAGAGTAAGATGGAGAAAGATGAGTTAAAAATGGTCCCAAAGTATTGATGGGAGGAAGTAAAGACTGGTGATACCACCAATTGAGATACAGAAGACAGAAGCAGTAAGTCTCTGACAGGAGGGAGTCTGCTACCTAACCACGCGGGGACAGCTGGAGACACAGTGACTGCCTCCTGTTGGCCCTTCTCTTGCAGACCACCAGGCCAGGATCAGGTCCCAGCTGGTGTGTGTTCAGGATAGGACAGGCAGTCCTGAGCCCCGGGGGCACAGTAAGAGACATGGATGGGTCTGTCAGAGCACCTAAAAGGAGAGACATTCCCTGCCTTTCACTGCTGGATATAAACTGGGCGGTCCATCATTGCTCTACTTGCTGGCCATAGTATGAGTCCAACTCAGGGAGTGGCAGGGCAGAGAAGTATCCAGGATTCTAAGAAGCCTACCTTGCCTGGGAACTTCCTGTTGTGAAAGACAGGTATTTCCTTATGACCTAAGCCAGCTTGAACCATGGGGTCTGTGGTTTGCAGCTGAGACCAATAACCAGCACAGACTGTCTAGGAGTGAAAGTGAGGGGTTATGGGAGCAAGGAAGACAGACCAGCTTAGAGGTTGAGTTTTGGGGGTTAAACGCTTCATGGCACTGGCTGAGCCTAAAAGTGGATAAAATAGAAGATGCCAAAGATAGGACCATAGAAACAGTTCACATTTAAGAAATTAGAGGAGTCAATGAAATGTAAACACATGAAGGGGCAGAGCAGGGTAGGGGGGCAAATATACAAACACAAAAGGCAAAGCTGAATGTTTCCAGAAAGAGACACTAATCCCAAGTGCTGCATGTAACCAGGCAGAAGCAGTGTGCAGGAAGGGGTCTGATAGACCTGGGTTCAAAGTCAAATATAGTCAGCCCTCGCTCGGTATCTGTGGGTTCTTCATCTGTGGATCAACCAACCATAGATCAAAACCATTTTTTTAAATTTCATCTGTATTGAACACATACATTTTTCTTGTCATTATTCTCTAAAACAGCATGACAACTATTCACATATCATTTGTATTCTATTAGGTATTAATGATTTAAAATATATGGGAACATGTGCATGGGTTGCATGCAAATACCATGTCATTTTATACAAGAATTTTATAATTGAGCATCCTTGGATTTTGGGACATGTGGAACCAATCTCCCACAGTACTGAGGGATGACTGTACCCCACTCACCAACAGTGGGTAGACCTTGGAGAGGTCACATAACCTCTCTAAGCCTTGTTTTCTCCAACTACAAAATGAGAACAATGCTACCTACTTCTCAGGGTTGTTCAGAGGATTGGACAGATGTCTCTACTAGGACACTATGCATACAGAACTGGGATGTACTAACGGTATTAAGGCCTAATTCTTTATTCCTTCCCATTTTATGCCCTTCATCAAATGACTTTAGAATGTCTCCCTTAAAGGCAAAGTAGATTTCCCCAGTCCACATGACCTGCTTTGGAAAAGTAAAACGGAAGCATCAGTAGGTAGTTCTAAGCCTAGGCCTCAAGTAAACTTGTATGTTTCTACCTGCTCTGTTACATCTCTGCTAATTGTCATGTTTCTGTTCCTAAGCTAACCTGCTGTAGGATGTGAGATACTCAGAGCAGCTTCATGTTGTGTGTCACTGAGGTTTTGTGGTCATTTGTTATGTGCCATTACTGTGTCAACAGAAAACTGATACAACAATGCTTAACACTGTTAAAATAGGTTTAAAACCAACACTCAGGGAAAATGAAGTTTGCAAATATTTTATGCTGCTTTTCTCTCCTGGTGAGTTACATTTAATTCCCTTAACTTTTTTTTTTTTTCCATATTTGTCAGGGCCTAAAGTGTAAACAGAAATTTCTAGAAATTTTTCTATTTCATGGTTATTTTTTTCCTAGAAACACTAATTTTAAAGGACAGGAAAAGGTTATTAATCTCCTACTTATTATAGTATATAGTATGTTGAGCTCTAGCTAACCAATACACATTAAACAGAAGGAAAAAGTAAACAGGAAAAGGAAAGATCTCCCGGCACAAAATCCTCTTAACCACCCAAGTCATTCTTCACTACTCAAAAAACGCACACACTACAATTGAGGGTAACATATATGATAACAACTAACTATTAATTGATAAAATTTCTTAGCTGGTGGTGGGTAAAAGGGCATTAAATATTTGTCATATTATTCTTGATCCCTTTTTATTGTGGCCAAATATATGTAACATAAAGGTTACCATTTTAACCCTTTTTAGTATGCATTTTAGTGGCTTTAAGTAGATTCACACTGGGAAAATGAAGATTGGTTGAGAAACGAAAAGTTTGAGTGTGAGATAGATGGTGGTGATAATTACCCAAACTGAAACTCTGTATGCATTAAAAAATACAGTCTGACCTCACACCATCCCCTGGAAATCACCATTCCACTTCATGTCTCTATGAATTTGACTATTCTGGATACCTCATATAAGTAGAAATATGTAATATTTCTCCTTTTGTGCCTGGCTTATTTCACCTAGCATAATGTCCCAAGGTTCATCCATGTTGTAGCATGTGTCAGAATTTCCTTTCCTTTTAATGTTGAGTAACATTCCATTGTATGTATACTACATTTTGTTTATCTATTCACCCTTGAATGGACACTTGTATTGCTCCTACCTTCTGCTATTTTGAATAATACTGCTCTGAACACGGATGTATAAATATGTGTTTGAGTCCCTTTTGATGATTTTCATGTATCTTTACTAAAACTTCATTTTGAAATATAAAACATGCTAAAAGAAACACATCACTTAGCTAGCAATCATCTAACAAGGTTAGGGGGAAGGGATTGGCACGTAGCAATTCAGCCCAATTTACCATGAATGATTTTTTTAATTTTTTTAGTTTCTCTCCTTTTCAACCATGAATGATTTTATCCCACACCCACTGAAATAAACATGGAGATGATATAAAAATTGTTCAAAGGAGGTAATATTCTGAAGAATGCTGAGCTGCATACAAAGTGAATACACATCTTACCACCTGCCCAATCCTGTGCACTTAAGCTGAGTAAAGACTAGTGGAAACCTGCAGGGCTATGGACTGAGAATGGGTGGTTTAGCAAAGACAGAAACACCATTTCGACTTCATTACTCAAAATCACCATTGCACTTTCCCAGCAAAGAACCAGAATCTTCTCAAACTCTCCAGAAGCTTCAGACAGGTCGTTTGGGAATATTTGTCAACTGTAGGAAATAGAATGGGCTGTGGATGGCATGTAGAGGAGACCTCAAGATTTCTTTCTGGGAACTCGGGGAAGGGCTTGCAAAGAAAAGGACTAGGATCTTTTTAAGTTTTGCAAATTTTTGAAAAAAAGGAGAAAAGATCTTTCCAGGAGCCATAACAGCTGGCAGAATGGAGAATTATAGGAATGTGTCATTGTGTACTCAAATTGATGTCTTAGAATCATCTTGAACAGAAATGGGGTCAGTCTAGTTCTAAGGCACTGAAAAAGGACAGGATATTCGTGACTCTTAGCAAGTCTTGCTGGTTACCCCCAAGCCCATTTACCTAAGACCATGCAATCTATGGTTGAAAGGGAAGTCATCTGGGTCTGTGTGGCTTTGTTTTGTTTTGTTTTATTTTGGCACAAAGTTGACACTCATCAGTTCTAATAAATGATCACTTTCCATTTTCCACTTTGGCTTTTGGCAGAATGAGTTCATATATCAATGTGCAGAGATCAATACAGTTTATAATTTATGAAGATGTGGAGGGAGAGAGAGATTGGTCCTACAGAACCACTAAATGATGCTTGCCTCTCATCCTCTCTTCCTTCTTGATAACTAGGTTAAGTCATTTTTAAAATTATTAACACCTCCAGTGGAGAGGATTGGCAGGGAATGAGAATGGTGAGATGGCATCGTACATAAGCCTTTATAACAAAAGACTTGTAGTTCAACTACAGAAAGGTTTCTGTGGGTCGTCCATGAATTTCAATGATCCAGATTATTCTCATCAACTTTGTAAAAGTAAATAAGAGCTGATGAGACATGCATGTATACATCCTAGGGACCCACTCCAGAAAGGAGGCACTTAGAGAATAAGGCTAAGGAAGAGGAAGATGGAGAGGGCGTCAGAGGAAGAAGTGAGGAGTACAGAGAAGAGAGAGGGAAGGATGGAGGAAAGGAGTCTCTTAAACACTAATGTAAACTGCACATGAGTTCCATAAAAGAAGGGTAGAGCCACAGGGCCAAAGCTTAGGAGGGAGAGAGTGAATTTTAAGTGTATGTATATATATGAAATAGATACAGGTTTCCATTCCTAGCTTTTCTTGGTTTTCTGCTTCTGTCCACACCATGTCAGACACATCAGTAACCAGGTAGTGTTTTTTCCTCTTTGTATATAATCAAATGTCTTACTTTTGGTCCCAAATTTATAGTCAAAAGTAAATTACATAAGAAAGTTAATTTCTTCAAAAGGAACAAACTACTACTGATAATACCAGAGTTACTTTAAAGTTCTTTAAAAGCATAAAAAACTGGTATCATTTTTCCCTAAACAACATTTTAAAAGTTAAAATAAAGCTATTAACAGCATGCTGCATGCTTCATGTGTTTACTTTAACCTGTCAAATAATGTATGTGGTCTAGTAAAAGGATTAAAATAAATAAGAGGAAAACTCAGTGGCAAAACCTTCTAGAAATTTAATTTTTATTTGCAGGGAATGACAGTATCAAAAAATACTGGGACCCAGGTTGGTCCTAGGGACAAAGGGAGGGGACAGAGAGGGAAAAGAAGTAAGAAGCCAAGAGGCAAGTAAGAAGAGAACAGGGCTTCTGGGGGTTGTCAACTCCCTAAATTTTCAACAAGCCAACTGCAGGTGGTTAAGCAAACAGATTTGACTTTATTAAAATCTTAAAGTGTCAGGGGCTGTGACACATGCCTGTAATCCCAGCAGCTCAGGAGGCTGAGACAGGAGGATCCCAAGTTTGAGGCCAGCCCCAGCGACTCTGTCTCAAAACTTAAAAAGTAAAATAAAAAGGGCTGGGGGTGTCGCCCAGTGGTTAAGCACCCCCGGTTCAATCTCTAGTATTTCCCCCAACAAATCTTAAAGTAATACTAATCACTGAACATTCATAATATTGGGCTCCTGTGAAACAAAACTGATTATCACATAATCCAACCATCTCTCCTGATTACTATTTTAATTTTCCCTCCCTGGCCCTGATGAAGGCAGCAATGAAAAAATATCAGAAAAGCAGAAGCCCAGAAAGGAAGGTAAAGCTAAGTCTGGCCCATAGACTCCAACGAAAAGAGAATACACACACTGTCATCTATAAAATTAACCAAACTCTACACACGTTCATTTAGAAACCCATGGGGAAGTGTGTAAAATCAAATATGGATGAAAATAATCACACAAAATTGAAACTTTCTTTGGACCTCAACACTCTTGTCACTTTCATCTTGTACTACACAAGTCAATGTGAAAAATGCAGGTTCCTGACCTTCAAGCACAGTGCCCTTATAACAGCTTCACCTGCCTTTGTATTACTCAAGGTTCTATTCAAATGTCCTCCTGTGGAACTGTGTCATCATCTTGCTCTCCACTAATCAATGGCCCATTATCATGCCAAAAGCTAGGTTCAATACTTATTTTCATGATCCACTTTCAACTAAGTCTCCTTTTTCCCTCTGTATGCGGCAACCAAAGACAATCTCTCTGAATCAGAATTTCAACAGCCTTGTCTAAAACACATAACTTAATAGTTTTCCTCTGATAGTTTTCCTTTGCCAACTCTGTTTGGGGGTGGGGCTTACCAGCGTTGAACCCAAGAGTGCTCTACCACTGAACTATATCCCCAGATTCTTTATAATTTTAGAGGCTGGCTTCAAACTTACAATCTTCCTGCCTCAGTCTCCCAAGCCACGGTGTTTGCAGGCATTCATCACCATGCCTGGCTTCATTTGTCAGGCATCTTTCAAAAGGGTTAAGGTGTCTATGAGTACAAGAACATACTTCTATTCAACAGTTAACGTTGGCTTCAACATAAGATGTGGCTTCCTCCTTTGAGGAGCTTATAGTCTAGTAGAAAATTTCAAAACCTAAACAAACACAAAATCCACAGGAAGACAAAAGTGCATTTATAGAATGAAATGGAGACACAAGTATCCAAAAATAATTATTTACAATCAGTTGTTCACTAGGGTTTTCCTGACACTGTTACTCATATTACTACAAACGTGGGTGTAAAGAAGGGGCAAAAGACCTTCCATGTCCACCTTGTATTGGTGCCTTAGGTAAATCATTTTTCACTTCTTCCCTCCTTAGTTTCTTTGCTTTCACAAGGGACTCATAACGATGCTTCTGAGGAGAGAATAAGTCCCTCTCCCTCCCTCCCTCTTTCTGCTTTCTCCCTCTTGTGCATATATATGTATGCCTGTCTAAACACACACAAATAAAATTCCCTTAAACACATGTATATATGCATATATATACACACACACCTATACTTATAAACACTGTAAAGTGCTATCCATGTTAAAGAATTTGTTCCTAAAATTCAATCTGCTCAAATATAGCATTTTACAATTTCCACTCATCTACCTTCTTAAAAGTTAGTAACTGATAAGTATCAACAATTCTCTTAATATCAAAGGGGAACATTTTTCAATTCACAAGGGGTTATTATAAGAGAAATATTCAAAAGTTAAATTCTTCTATGTATCAGCAATAGGAAAATAACATGAGAGGGAGAGGGGCCTATTTACAAAAGCCAACACTAACCACACCTACCCAGGAATAACTTTATAAGGAGTAAGCAAGACCACACAAATAAAAATACATCAGTTGATTAAATGGAGTGACATTCCATGTCTCACTGGATGACTAGAATCAGTTATTTAGAATTCAAGGGGGGGAAGATGTTTTAATTTATAAGAATTCATCTGTTATGATGTTTGGGAGGAGGGATGAGGGAAAAAAGGTTTTCATTTATACCCTTGTACATAAAGATGGTTTTTATGGTAATACAAAACTTCTTTTTAAAAATCTAGGAAATTATCAATTATTTCAATATTGACTTATAATTTTAATAAAATTCAAATTGAAATCTCAATAAGATTTTTTTAACTTGAGGACATGAATTTATAATAAATAAGAATAGAGAAAACACTTGAAAATAAGGAGTGACAGATAACAGGAAGAACACAGGCTTACTATACTACATATTAAATTGTATTATAAAGCCACATAATTAACTATATTGATGCAAGAATGCTGAGACAAATTAATGGTACCGAATTGAAAGTACAGAAGACTCAAATATATATAATAACATTATGTGATAAATGAGGTATCACAAATTCTTGGGGAAGGGCTAAATGATTCAATAAATAGTCCTGGAAATGTGGCTATTTCAAAATAAAAATCAATTTGCATATTATACATTAAAATTCCATATAGATTAAAAATTTGAAGTAGAAAAAGCCAGTAGAAAAGAAAAGGAAAATTAGCCGAGCATTTTTTTGAAGAAATCATGAAACACCAATATATGAATGTACATTAAAATGTACTATTTCTGTACATCAAAATCAGTGGCAAACAAAATGAAAAGTGATCAAACTGGGAAGCAAAAAGTGCCATGAATGACAAAGTAATAATACACTATTTAATAACAAAGAAAATAAAAATCTTACTATAAAGAGCAAAGATTACTAATAAATGATAGAAAAAAATGTTCACTCTATTAAACAGAGCAATTCAAGCTTAAAATACCAAGAAATATTCTCTCCACTTCCAGTGGAGAGATGCTGCAGAATGCTGCAGGAAATCAATTTGATAATAATGAATCAAAGTCCCACCAAATTTATACATGCTTTTGTTCTGGTAATTCCACATCTAAGAATCTTTCCTAAAGAAACCATCAGCACTGCAGATAAAGATTTATGAGCAAAAATAGCCAGTGCAGAGTTACTGACAACGGCAAGAAAAATTGGAAACATAAATGGATTCTTTCCTCGCCAGCAGAGGCTCTCTCCTTGAAGCACAGAATTTAGAGTATAAGAGGTTTGGCTTTTGATTTACAGGCAATCTCATTTTTTTTTCTCAAGAAATGAACAATAGGAGGCCACAGTCAGTTCTCTATCCTTCTCAAATCGATTATCTAATATTTAGGTCATCTCTAACAAAACAGTGTCATTTTGATCCCTCAGACTCACTATCTCCTAGGCAACTGATTGAATAAAGAAAAATATAAAGCTTCACTGAGAAATATATAATTTTAAAGATGAGAATAAGAGGAATAGCACATCTTGTCCCTCAGCTGAGAAGGGGAATGTAAAAAAGAGGCAGCACCAAGCACATTTTCCCACCTTTTTAAGCATTCTTTTTTTTAACAGCTTCATTGAGATATAATTCATATAACATAAACTTCATCCACTTTAAGTGCATAATTTAATGTTTTTAATGTATTCACAGAATTGTACAACTATCACAAAAATTTAATTCTGGAACATTTCCTTCACCACAAAATGAAACCCCACACCCATGAGAAGTTGCTTTCCTTCTGCACCCCAGCTCTAGTCACACACACTAATCAACTTTCTGTCACTAATGATCTGCTGGTCTGGACCTTTAATATAAATAGACTCATACAATGTGATCTTTGGTGTCTGGCTTCTTTCACTTATACTTATGCTTTCAAGGTTCATCTATCTTGTGATATCCACCAGTACTTCATTCCTTTTTATGGCCCAATAATATTCCACTATATGGTGTGGAATTCTAGGTCTCGTAGTAACTCTAGATTCAACAGTTTGAGGAAGTGCCATACTGTTTTTCCAACGTGGCTGCACCATTTCACATTCTTTTTCTTTTTTCTTGCTGTGCTGGGAATTGAACCCAGGGCCTGTGCTTGCGAGGCAAACACTCTACCAAATGAGTTATATCCCCAGCCCCTCCAGTTGACATTCTTACCAGTTTATAGTATTCCCTTACAACATTTTAATTTCTCAAGATCAGCAGCAATCTCCCCTCTTTAATTCCTCATATAGTAATTTATATTTCCTCTCCTTTTTTCTTGATCAGTATACCTAAAGTTTATTGATTGTGTTGGCCATTTTAATGAACCAACTTTCAGCTTCATTGATTTTTTTTTACTATATTGTTTTCTATTCTCTATTTCCTTTATTTTCTATTCTTTACTTCCACTGTAATCTTTATTATTTCCTTCTTTCTGCTTGCTGTGAGTTTAGTTGATTTTCTTTTCTAATTTCTTAAGTTGGCTACTGATTTGAGATCTGTCTTATTTTTGAACTTAGATATTTGCAGCTGTAAATTTCATTTGAAGCACTGCTTTAGCTGTGTGTGGTATCTTTTGTATTTTGTGTTTTCATTTTCATTCATTTCAAAATATTTTAGTTTCTCCTGAGAATTCTTTGACTCATTGGTTATTTAGAAATATGTTGTTTAATTTCCACATATCTGTGAATTTCCCCAGTTTCCTTCTGTTGTTGATTTCCAATTTAATTCCATTATGGTCAGATAACACACTTTGTATGATTCTAATCCTTTCAAATTTATTGAAATTTCTTTTATAGCCTCGCATCTGGTCCATCCTGGAGAATGTTCCATGTGCATCTGATCACTGGTTGCTTCATGGAAACAACACTTCATTATTATTTTCCATAAATCTCCAATTTCTTCCCAATTCCTAGAATCTTCCTAGCAGCTTACCACACTTAATAACAACTACTACTGTATTCAGGGAGTGACTCCTGACCCTCCATTGCTTCCCCCTACCTCCAAACCTATTCTCTTCACTCATTTTTATTTTCACAATTTCCCAGGGAATTAGCAAGAGTAGTTGCCTTGTTTTACACAGGAAATTGGAAAACAGAATACAACTTGTCTCAAGTTCCAAAGAAACTTTGAGGTACTGCCGGAGTGGAGTTTAGCTGCCCTGCACCCACAGCCATTCTTCCCGCAACAGGGCCCTGCTGCCACTTAGCTCATTCAGTTCTCTGGAGAAACACAAATGAATAAGCAGGCTAGTCCCCTCCAGTGCTCTTTCTCATGCACAGGCACACAAGTGAAGCTTCTAGCTGTTCTCTTTCCCTTCCTGATGGGAATAATGAGGGCAGCCCACCTGGCACTGCAGCTGGGCCTGCTGCTGAAGTGACCATGGTTTAGGGAGGTAGGCCATGAAATGTCCTCATTGTTTGGGCACAACAGTCCCAAGGCTTCATAAGCACAAAATGCCAAGAGTTCAAAGACTAAGCTGGGCCTGCATGTGTCATCAGGGGGACCAGACTGTGATGAAAGATCAGTAGATATAATTAGAAGAAAATGCCCCTTTTCCAGAGTTTATTCTGAGTCCAGCTGTTGTCCCCAAACAATGCAAAAATCACAGGCAGCACCTAACTATCATCTACCTCTACCTAATTACTTCTCATTAATCAACCAGCTCCCTTTCTAGAAAAAAGCTCTCTTAGGAAAGGACACTCCCATGTGGGACTTGGTAAAGGTCAGTCCTCCAGACATGAGGAGTGTTCTTTAGGATCCCGCAGGCAGAGGTTCTATGTCCTCCTGCCTGGCACGCCAGTAAATGGGTCCATACATCAGGGACCTTCAGCCACCTCAGTAATTCTATAATTCCAGAACTCTAAAAAGGCAGGCTATTTGGCTTTTTCCTCATATCCCCACATGTGGACTTATCCCCCAAATTCAAAATGGAAATCTCTTTTACTAGTAGGCAGAGAGGTTGAACAAAGCTCTTCTTTATATACAATCAGGATTTTAATAATATCAAGAAAAGCTATGGTTTCCTATTTTTCAATTGATTCAGGGTAAGAAGGCAATGGGATATTTTACCTGTGTGGGGCCTGTCATCATTCTAAACACACACCTGGAATCACAGGCTCAATGCTAAGCCAATCCAAGATAAGCCTGGACAAGCAGGCCTCACTGGTCACTGGGTTAGGTCCTTCTGTACCCACTTTTCATGTCAAGGCTCAGCTTAGGGATATCTTCTTAGACATAAGGACCCCATGAAATGATCAGTGGAAAATTCCTGTTCATCTTGTCACTTGAGAAATACCAAAAGGACTGGTGTGCAAGTTTCAGATTCAGGGAATGTCCTTGTAGCATGGTCGAACTTGTGTTTTGTGTGGCCATGGGCCTTAGAACCACCATCAGTCACTTCTCTCATTTCTACTTACTCACTTTAACATTCCCCACACATTACCTTGAAGATTCTTAGAGAGCTCCTTGTCCTAGATGTTAAAGCCCAGCACATGCCAAAGTGGAGTCCTAACTAGTATTCAGCAAAATGATCAAAGATAAGCAGGTTTCCTTGCTGCAGGACATCTGAGAGCCTATAAGATGCTCTAATGTGCTTGTTGATTCTAAGAGGGAAGCTTTAACTGAAATATGACCAGAGAGGCAATTTTCTCTCTTTGTCTTTCTCCATCTGTCTTTTGTGAACTACTCTGCAGGGCTGAAATACCATACAACACACATGGGGAAATGCTGGCCCGGTTTCCATCTGAGCACATCACGCTTGTTGCAAGATCTACCCCCCTAGGTGGAAATAATACCCCCTCCTCTTAGAGCATGCCTTATATAGACAAACTTGAGCACGCCAAGGTCAAACACAGGCCTCAGAAAACTAAGTGTCGCACACGATGGTGCAATGCAATTCAACCCAGAGCTATCCTCGGAGCCTGGTGTACTGTATGGAGCATATACAGTTCAGCACTCTGTATCGTGTGAGTTGTCAGTTCCTTTGCAACATGAGCAAATGCCAGTTGTCCCCAATTACACAGTCTCTCTGACTTTTAAAAGCTACCTAAAGTTTCATGCCAGCAATATAGTGAACAAAATAGTAAGTCAGACTTAAAAGTGTATTATGCTCTATGCAGAGCATTTGGAACTCCAAATGCATCTTCCCACAGAAACAAAGTTATTAACAGTGATTAAGTTCCCAGACTAACCTACTACTACAATAAGACACATCTGAAACTTTATCAACTAACAAAAACTGAAAGAAAATGAAATTAAAGACGTTTTTATTTATCAAAAATACTTGTGCTTCATGGAATACCAAGTGGGGGGCCATCCAGGCCCAGACAAGAAGAAGCTGACTGAGAGAATTTACAAACAATAATGAAGTCAACAATCAGTTGACTTTTTACTTTCACCACCTGCTGGTGACTGATAACATCAGTAATAAAATATTGTTCCTTGGAGGAAAATGGGTTCAATGAGAAGTGAAAAAACAGCTAAGAGTACTTGAAGCTATTAAAGAGGAGACTGTGGCTGCTTACAGGAATTTTAATGTGATTACTGTGTCCAAAATAATATCTCTACCTAAAGTCATGCCTACAGGAGTCATTTTTTTTTAAATGCTTATCAACAAAAATACTGGTTAGCAAGGTACCACAGAGTAAGGACCAGGAAACATTCTATGAGCTCAATGAGTAAAATTAGATGAGAAAAGAAAGGGGCTAAATGTGTGTACAATGTGAGAAGCTGTGGATCTGAGATGGAACTGCATGAATTGGGAACACTGAGTGAGAGAAACCAAAGGCATCCTGGAATAAGATTCTCCCAAGGAGAAAGAAAAGGAAGTGAGCAGGAGGAGGAGTTTCCTAGGAGAGCCACCAGGTGGAGCCACTACCCCAAACCCACTTGGTTCTACGGATGGGACTCTGGTGGAAATCCAGGAGTGCAGTGGGAGTCTAAGTACAGGATTATTTTATAAAACATCCCTGACTCTAATATTAATGCCTTAGGGAAAGGACACAGAAATTTAAAGTAAGTAAATAGAAGGAGGAAAATTCTAAAATCCAATTCTGTCAATGACTCACATGCAAAAAAATGTATAGAGAAGATGCAATAGCAACACCCCTCCACAGAGCTTCTTTCTACCCTTTTCACCCCGCTCCCTAAGCTCAACAGGCAGCACTACTCAATAAGAAACAAGTGAAGATAACACATCCTCTAACATCAATCACCGGTCCTAACATGGATTCCCAATTAAACTCAATAGAAATGTGGCCAGGGATCAGTTAGTTTTAAAAGCCTCTTGAAAGGTTCTTTGCTCTCAAGCTTTTGAGAATGAAGGCCCACTGGAAGAAAGGACTATAGATGCATATACAGATACATTCACACAGATGTATGTATTATTGAGTGACCATCTTTCCTGCTCACTCACTGCCAGGTTGCCAGCTTTAATCTCATTTCCCCTGGAAAAGACTAGCTCAGGCAATAGCCAAGACCTTCTACATAGCCATAATGCCTTCTCTTAACTTCTACTCTCCTAAGCAGTCTGAAAAAGCCAGCTCCTGAGATAAGATTGACAGGTGATTTGGAAACTCGAAGTCTGACCCAAATTGCCACATTTTCAGATACCTAGTTAGCCAGGGGTAAATTCACATTTGTTTCTTCAGTAGGAAATCTGAAAGACAAGTGTCACATTTCTACACGCAAACCCCCAGATCTTGCACCTTAAACAAACCACTGGAAAGCTGAAGCAGTTGACATTTTCTTTATTAAGGACACACTTTTTTCCATCCTTTGTTTATATTTCATTTCCAACAAAGTGCTCATAGCCAATCAAGATCTATGCCACTGCTTTACGGTCATGACAAGCATTCTGTGCCAGCACGTACGTATTTGTACATGTGCACACACTCACACCCTCAACCCAATTCTCATAAACCAGTCCAACAAACACTTGGGGAATACTATCCAGGCAGCCAAGTAGATGCTTAAGAAATGAAAGTTTGAAAAGCACACCTCCCCTTCAGGACAAGAAGACAAGGGAGAAGTCACTTGGTGGGATCTGCTTCAGGACCGAATGACTAGTGCTAACACTATGAGGAAAACGATACACATTAAGTTCTCCTGACAGCTATAGGCAGCAGACTCAAGTGGAGAGCCGTTCTGTGTGGCAAACACGTGGCTCATGTTAATGTGAAGGGCATGTATGCGTCACCCATCTACACCCAAAATGCATTCTGAAGGACTTCTGTGCTAACTTTTAAAGCAACAGTGTGTCACCAGAGGCAGAGCAGCCGTTGGTCCCTCTGTTAAGGAAGACTTTTGAATCAAATCTGTTGGAAGGACTAAACATACCAGAAATGAACCCATAGAGCAATGTTCTACAATCAAAGTCAGACCCACATACCAATTCAGAGAGCAACCCTCCCCCATCTTAACTTGAATCTCATATGAGACAGACGATCTCACCTCAGAGCACCAGGGCTAGACCTATTACAAATAACATCTTTTAAACTGTCGGATCTTTCAGCATTAATCTCTGAAAGGGGCAGTAAAATGCAAATGCATAACAAACCTTAAATAAAGATGGTAAAAGCGTTTATCTTTTAGAAGGCAGATGCCAAAGTAGCAGAGCGACTTAAAAAGATGATTATAAAATACATTTTATATCAGGAGAGCATAACAATAATAATAGTAATAGCAAAGAATAATAAATGTGCAAAATACAATAGAGACTTACCAAACACTGAATTCATGATAAACTGGAAATAGAAACAAGGACATATAAAGCCAACCAGAAATGGCTTCACATTCAGAATGACAGAAGTAAATAAGAGACATACCCCCACCATGTCATAAAAAAGATATAAGAAATGTGCAACACTTTCTCAACATTTCCCATGTGACACAGCAGACTGAAAGTGCTTTCCCTCAGAATCAGCTGCTGTTTTTCTAGTCTTTGTATCTTCCCCAGAACTAGGCACAGGGCCAGGCACATAGTTGACATGCAGTAAACACATGCTATGGAATATTCATTGGTATCCACCAAAGGAAAGGAACAATGTCCAAAATCACAGGCAGCAGGAAGGGGTCAGAGACAAGCAGAGATGCATCGTTCTCACATGATCTGCTAATGATGAAAACTAGAACCCTGACATAGAACCTGGTCTTCAGATGGGCCAGTGGGGTATACCTAGATTACAACCTGGATACTTAACCAATCACATGGATAAAGTTAATCAGAAAATTCTTCTAAGGACAAAACCAACTGATTTTTTATTTGGTTGTTAATTCAAGTAGAAAATAATCTATATTCATCAGGATTCGGGTTCTGGCTCAGTGATAGAGCACTTGCCTAGCATGTGTGAGGCACTGGGTTCAATTCTCAGCACCACATATAAATAAATGAATAAAATAAAGGTCTATTAGCATCTAAAACTTTTTAAAAAATCTATATTCAAACAGACAAAATCTACTACTCATTTTCAAGTACATATTTAAGGTATTTGTTAATAACTCTCACAACTCCCATCATATTCAATCTTGCTTCTAAATTCATGGTTTGAATACTCTAAAAAAATTCTCTACATATCAAATATTCCAATATGGGAGCCCATCATTCTCTTACATGGGTTTAATGATAGAAGAAACAAAAGAATAAGTCATTATTAGAAGAAAACAGACAACTCTTTTCGTCTGGTTCATGAGAATGGACTTGGCTCTGAGAAGTTTTCACGTTTTCTGGCTACAAGTCATCAACATACTGGAATCTGGGATAACTTTAAGATATAAAATATCCATGCTGCAAGCTGACCTGAAAAAAATGACTTCTTATTTCTTGGGAAAGGCTTGTTTATTTAAAATAGGAAGATCCTCCACTGTGACCACAGGTGGGAACAGGCACAAGTGCCCCTGAGGTTCTAATACCCTGAATGTATAGTTGGTGACTGCCAAGCCATCTGGAAGGACCTGCTTTCCCTCTCAATTTCAGTCACATTTTTTTCTCAAATGGAAAGTCCATGGAGTCATTCCAGTACTTCCCTAACTCAACTCTAGTAATTTGCAAAAGTTACAACTGAAAAATGAAACTAGTCAGTCCCCCAACTAATGCTTCTGTGGTCCTGGTCTCTTCTCAAAGCTATGAATAGCTTTCTTCAAGCCCAAAGTATTTTCTGACTTTCTACAGGTGCCTGGGGAGGGTGAGCTCATCCCAGATAGTGAGGTACCACAACCTGTTTGCAATTGCTGCAAAGTGAAGCATGTCACAAAATGCAAAAACAGCTGGACATAATTGGGCAAAGTTCTTCAGGCAAGTCGCCCTCAAACCCGGCCCCAGTGAAGTGGTTCCATTTCAGAGGCAGGGTAGAAACAGATGTCACTCTTTCTTTATTAAGCCAGTTCCAAGTCTGTACCAAATGACAAGGCTTGTATAAATAAGAGTCATCTCATCTTGATAAAATTGAAGGAAAAGAAATTGTGTTAATTCTATTAAATTCTCACAGGGTTCAAAGCCAAATTATAAGTATAAATCATATATTCTAAGATAGCTCCCACACTAATGAATCAAAACAAGCTCATAAACCCTGAGAACAACTTCCCCCACTAACAGTCCTAAGAATGCTAATAGATCAAAACATCTAGAAGGTTTCTAGGGACAAAGCTTGACAGAAATCAAGGGGAGGGGGTAAACTTCAGTCATCCAACTCATAAAACTTTAAAAATTAGTTGGATGAAGTGTTTACCAGGAACTAGAATCACCCCACAGATTTAGTCTCTGATCCTTTTTTTAAGAGGAAAAAAGTGTTTTTTCATTGATTTGGGGTGGGAAAAAATGTAGCTTTTGAGTTCAATACAATGAACTATTTATCTGGTCTGACAAGGCCAATCAATCTCCCCCCTCCTGCTGTTTATTATAAGGAGTAGCAGAATACTGTTAGTCTTGATGGGGTGGGGGAGGGCCTACAGTCACCCGGGTCCTGGTACACAATGCTTCCCTTCAGCTGGGAATTTATGTTTGGCCCAGGTGACCCAGGAGGTCAGTGTGAAGCCTGGGACAGAATGATGATGGGTTGTTACAGGCTTCATATTTACAGAACATGTGTTCAGGTCTCACAGCCACTGGCATATTTAGTATTAAAAGGCCTAAGAGTAGATAAAAGCTTGGTCTTAATTTGGCTGCAGGTCTAAAGTAGAAGACTTTAAAAAGGAATGTAAATGGAGTAAGCCATCCCTTTGAATTTCATTTTTTCTGGTGAATAAAAAATTCCATTAGGGAAACTCAAAGGTCAGATTTTCAGTTGTAAAGAAACAATTACCTGAAAAGTTCTATTCCTTCGTTGATTTAAAGTTCTCAGGTAATTTTACTGAACTCATCCAGATAATTACCTTCATTCCTTACCTTAATTAATTCCTTCTCTTGTGAAATTAATTAATTACTTTAAATCTCTTATTGACTTTACAAAAACAGGGCTGGCTGGGGAGGCCTTGCTACTGGTCACCACGTGTGCAAATGCTGGGCCCACTGACCTGAGAAGAGCTAGAGGAAAGGGACAGCTCAGAGCAGCCAGGGAGGTTTGGCAATACAAAAAGAGCTCACTGAAGTTTAACTCTCATATCCAATGAGTCTCAGGCGTTTGGAAACTTATTTGAAAGAATGCAAGAAGCACTTTGAGGGAAAACTAGTTTGACAGCAATGTACGCTAAGTTCTTAAAATGGGAAACCCCCCTCCCCAACTTTGGGAGGATGGGGTTTTTAAAAAAGAAGAGAGAAGGAAAAGAAAGAAAATCCTATAGCTGCTAACCAACATGGGCCTCCAGCCAATATTTCATCTAAATAATTCAAAAAAGGAAATGTAACCCAGGGCAGCTGGAGGGGGGCAGAGGAAGAGACAGGAAGGAAGAGAGACACAAAGCTAATGTTTCCAGTGCTATGATCAATGGGCAGTTTATTGGACAAATTCTTATGCTGTCTAAATTTTATGAAAGATTAGCTGTTCTTTCCCATGGTTATGTAAACTTGCCTTCTTTTTTCTTGTTAATGGACCCCTTTGCTAGTACATTTCCTGCTCCTGCTATTGAACAGCTCTCTATTTCCCTTTAAGGAAGTAATAAGCCTGGGAAAAGTTGGCAGCTGAATGCTGACCTACTATGGCACAGTCAGCTCAGCTCAGCTCAGCTTAGTGAGTGCCCTGGCTGATCCAAGGTCAGGAAACGCCAGAGAAAATCTAGTGTGTCCACGGTACAGAATCGAGTAGGACTATTTCTGCAGTCTTATAGTCTCTCTCACATTGCTTTGAACACTTAACACCAGGGGAAGACACAGGAAAAAACGACAAGCTGATACCTAAAATTTACCTTGACATCTTTAAACAGGGAAAACAAGATTGTTAAAGGTTTCTGTGTAAATTGATATATTAACCATATCTTCATACATTCTGCCTCACAAACCCAGAGAGGCAGGCCCTGTGTTTGGGACTCAGCAGTTAGAAAAAGACCTGGATAGAGTTTGCCTTAAATAAAAAGAAGAGCATTGTCAGATACACACAGCTCAGCCTGCACATTACCATTCTCTAAATTCACCTTGCATCCATAAAAATAGATGTGAAAGCAGAAGCTAAAACCCTAAGGAAAAAAATCATTTACAAATTCTGTCAAGTTCCTGACTGTCAAAAAAGCATTTGTATTAGTTACCTTTATTATAGCTACTAGTTACTAGCCATATATAGGAGTTTCCGAAATTTATACCTAAAAGCAAAAGGGAAAAATTTTTCAGCAATGCAAAATTTGACACAGTTCACTCAGAAGTTTTCAGGTTTTGTTTGTGCACAGGGAGGGGGGCTTTTTCTCCTTTACCATACCTCGCTTATTGGTTCTTAAAATTGTTTCAGAAGACAGCAAAGAGTTTCCACTGGATACATCGTGCATGGGCTTTTCTGGAGCTTTGTTGGAGAGAGGGTCTTTCTTCATATCTTTCTTTATTTCCTGTGAGGACAGATGAAAAGAAAACAAGATTGTAGTTTGAAGTTTTAGGGTGCCTCTTTGTATTAAGCTTCATCTTTCTGGAAATTGAACTATAGTAATGCCAAATCAGCACCTAATCCTATTAAGTGGAATAATGCTCAGCATGATGAGGTGACCATCCCATGTGGTCATTCCATGTGACCATCAAGAGAATGACTGATACATAAAAGCCACCAAAGGGCTTTAAATGACAGCTTGTTCTACTTTTTGAACAATGACAAGCTTTGGACAAACAGACTCACCCCTTTAAAAGCTTTCTGATTTCTATTCTTCTCAACAGGGGCTTAGAAAACTGTATTCCCAAATCACCATTGTGCTCACAATTATACAAAACCCAAAAGATGATTTAGATTTGTTTACAGCCATCAAGTACCTCTGGCTTTTCAGCTTCTAACAAAGACAAAAATAAGGATGACAGACTAAAATAAGGACTATCATTCTTGGCCAGGGTTCAGCAGCCCACCACCCTACTGTGTAAATAAAATTTCATTGGAACATGACCACATTTTTTGCATGATTGGTTTAGTGCTATAATGGCAGACTTGAGTTGTTAAACTGAGACCAAAGCCTAACATATCTGACCTTTTAGAGAAAAAGTTTGCCTTGTCTAGGTGGATGCTTATCAAAGTTTCATTAAGATCAGGATTTTTAAAACCTGATGGCTGACAAAATTACAGGTTGAGCATCTCTAATCCCAAAACCCCAAATCCAAATTGCCCCAAATGTAAAACCTTTTGAGTGCTGACATGACAATCACAAGTGGAAATTCTACACTGACTTCAAATGATAGGTCATACTCAAAATGCAGGAGCACTAAAAACACTGTATAAAATTACCTTTAAGTTATGCATATATGAAACATGAATGAATTCTGTGTTTATACATCAGTATATCACCAAGATATGTCATTAGATAAATGCAAATATTCCAAATTTTTAAAAAAATCCTAAATCTAAAATGCTCCTAACCCCAAACACGCTGGATAAGGGATACTCAATCTTTATTTCAAATTACTTTAATAACTTGCATAATTCTACAATAAAGCATTCATAACTCAAAATCATAGTAACTCACAAAGCACAAGTCTGTTCACAGGAATTCTTCCCAAAAGGCTTGTCTGAACCCATGATCACTCTAAAGGGGAAAAATGAAAGCTTAGGAGTTAGACCTGAAGCTTGCCTAAATGGCAGGAAGGACTCACAGATAAGGGATGTGTGCTTTAAAAAAACCTGGGGTAAGAATTGGGGATGTGTTCCCTCTATAGAATGAGCAGGAAAGTGGTGAATTATGTAGGTGGCCATGATTAGGCCTCAGCAGAGGATGGAAGTAGAAAGAAAACAACTGCTTATCAAAACATTGCCAATGTCCCTAGGCGTCCTACACACTAGGAAATGAGTTAGTTACCATATCCAATTCCCCAACTGCTAGCTGTTCACAACAGCCTCAGCCTCTCTTCCTGTCTCACCAGGGCCCAACCAGAAACCAGCAACTAAGGCTGGTGCTTTGTGGGTTGAGAACTTCAGCTGGTATGCCAGAGCCCTAAGTAGGTGGAGCTCCAACCTAGGCCTCCACTGGTATCTCTGCACACCCCACAAAGTTGTATGTTCATGTATGCATGTACACAGACATCCACATCAGCAGCCCCCAGCACCTGCTAGAACAGTGGTTGCTGGGGGTTCCTGCAGCCTCACAGGAAGTTGGTGTTAGAGGACAATCGGCAAACATTGCCCACCTAAGCCACATGATGGCTGCCAGCCAGCTATGGCTCTAGAAACAAAGACAAAAAGCCACCAAGTTCATGCACTGCCCCAGTGGTTGCTTCTCTCGGGGGAAAACAGTAGCTCAAACCTCACTTTCCATCAGGGTGTGACCTATGACTGTGCACATATAAATTTCCCCCACCTACATGCAATGTGATACAGTAACACAACATCCAATTTTGTCAAGGAGTGATTCCAAGAAATTCAGTGGGTCAGGGGTGACATGGTCAGTGTTTACTTAGCGCTAGCTGCTAAAAGCACAAAGCTGGGGAAGGGCGATGAACGCAGCAGAGGTTGTAAGGCTGGGATAGCCACTAGATAGAGCCCCAGAAGCCACAGTTCTAAAGAATGCTCATTGTCCAACATGTCAAAGCAGTACACATGAGCAGCTGGCTGGGAAGGACCAATCCAATCAAAAGCAGGTAGGACTGAAATCCAGCAGCAGAAGGCTGACCCATAAACCCCAGATTCTTTCATTTTTCCAGTGATTATTTACATCTGTCAGAGGCCCAAGGTTGACTGAAATTTTTTTTAAATATTGTTTTTAGTTACAGATGGAAACAACACCTTTATTTTATTTACTTACTTTATGTGGTGCTGAGGATTTAACCCAGTGCCTTACCCATGCTAGGCAAGTGCTCTACCATCGAGCTATAGCCTCAGTCCCTGAATTTCTTAAGCTGCTTCTTAGATAGAAGGAAGGAGGGGACAAACTTAAAATATGTCCCACATTTTTCTTTTTAAGAGAAACCAATCAAGGGCATGGATGTGGTAGTGAATGGGGCAGGCTCCTCCCCCAGTCAACACCTGAACTCAATATCACTCCACCCAAGGCCAACACCTTTCTCCAACTACCCCTTCCCTCAGGGGAGAGGACCTGTCTTGTTTAACACCCTATCATCCACCAACTCACCCAGGCTGGAAAAGTCAGCATTAACCCCCCTAATAAATAAGTCACCCAGTGTGGCTTTATCTACTTCCTTAATCTCTATTTCTCTCTATTCCTCCTCTGTGGCCTTAAAAACATAAATACCAAGCAAAAGACTTAGACATTTCTCCAAAGAAAATATACAAATGGCCAATAAGCACATAACAAACTGCTCAACATCATTAGTCATTAGAGAAACAAAAATCAAAACCACAATGAGATATCCCTTCAAACCCAATAGGATAGCTAGAATTTAAAATGATGGAAAATAACAAGTATTGATGGGGCTGTGGAAAAATGGAACCTTGTATATTGCTGGAGGGTGTAAAATAGTAGTTTCTTTGGAACGCAGTATAGCAGTTTCTCAAAAAGTTAAACATAGAACTACCATATGACCCAACAATTTTAGAGATTCTGAAAAGAATTGAAAGCAGGAACTCAGACAGATGCTTGTATGCCAATGTTTACTGCATCATTATTCACAATAGTGAAAAGGTGAAAGTGAGCCACGTGTCCATGAACAGATAACCCAGATGTGGTACATCTATACAATGGAATATTATTCAACCTCAAAAGGAATAAAGTTCTGATACATTCCACAACATGGACGAGCCTAGAAAACATGTGAAGTGAATTAAGCCAGACACAAATGGACAAATATTATACATAATTCCACTTAACATGAAATATTTACAACAGGCAAATTCATACACACAGAAAGTAGATTAGAGGTTACCTGGAGTAGTGGGAGGGGAATGGGGAATTTGTATTTAATGTTTATAGGGTTTATGATTGGAGTGATGAAAAAGTTTTGGAATTAGACAATGGTGATAGTCGTGCAACATTGTAAATGTAATCAGTCCCACTGACTATACACTATAAATAGCTAAAATGGCAAATTTTGTTTTACACACACACACAAAAGAAAAAAACCCACATGAACAGCATCTAACATCTGAATTTATACCTGCTCTAAGAGCTTCACCTGGATGGCAGTTTTTCATCCACACAATAGACCTACTCACTGATATGTGAAACCAAGACACAGAGAGTTAAGGAAACAAGTAGGAGCCAGAACCGAAGCCCAATCTCTCTAACTTTAGAGCTTAGTTCATAACTAAGCTTCCCTGAGTCCTGACTAGATTATGATGTCACCCCACCTTCGTCTCTCCCCTTCCAGTTCAACCTCTGCACTGTCACAAGGGACACTCCTAAAACAAATGTCTGCTCTTGTGATCCACCTACTGAAATCTCTAGTTCCTTCCAAAAGACCACAGGCCAAATTCTTTCATTCAAAAACTTTTCAAATCACAACAAGCCACAAGTCCCTGTGCCTGCTTCTGGCTAAAAATATCTGGCATGTGTGCTGCCCCCATGGTACCAATTATCATGCAAATACAAGTTGGCTCACTACCTTAATGTTCACAGACTTCTGATGCCATAGGCTCCTATCTGTGTACTTTAAAAATGGGTGATGATATTAACAATGATATGGCCTTACATTGGCAAAGGTTTATATAAATTAAAGTGCTTTTATAGATATTTTCACTTGTTCCTCCAAATAACTTTGGGTGGGGAGGGGAATCTGGTTTTGCCAGCCATATATTTTTACACAGAAGAATAGTGAGACACAAAGAGAACACAAGAGAAGACAAAGGTCATAAAGCTAGTTAGGGGGAGAGCTCTCCCGCTACATCTCACCTACTAAGAAGAGACTATGTCACTTGAAGTCACTCTACCACTGGCTCCAGTGGGAACCATAGCTCTCCTCCATGTTTAAAGGATGCAGTGTACCACTTTACCCATGAGCACAAGACTATTGAGGTCTAAATCCGTGAAGTCCCACATTATCCACATAAACCAGCTCCTTCCTGCAGAGGAGGATGGACTTGGCATTAGAGCAACTCCTGCCTGCCTACAGTTGCCATACCTGGAGCTCTCCGAGGTTCTGATCCAAGTTTCTAGGACTCTGGATTTCCCAGGGCTGGGTGTTCCTAGCCTCCTACCTCACCCTCAGTCTCAGCTATCTGACGACTAGGCCCATGTGTAAAGAACCCCAGTATTACTATCCCAGTAGCAGAGGCTATACTCTGCCAGAACTGTGGGCCCCAAGGGTTTATTGGAATTCATACATGAATGCCTGCAAATATAAATCAGCAATGATTTTAGTTGCTTAAAGACAGTACAGAAGATGTCAGTAAACCTCTTTAGGTGACAAAAGAAACTCAGTTTCTCTTTACGTCCAATCTGATGCTTTAACAATGGAAATCTGGCATGGACACTAAGACTGAGGTCCTCAGCAAGAGATCAGTGCTGCAATGATGCTTGATGTATGTTCAAGGGCCACCGAGACAAGGAAAAGGAGAACTCCTCACAACATTCCTGCTTCCCTAAGGCATTGTGCTGAACAAAGCCAAAAGGGTTCACCCATATTCAGAAGCCAAACAGGGTCACTGGTGAAAAAAATTTTCCATCACACTCACCTGTAAACAGCAACCTCAGCAGGCCAACAGGTGATGTGTATATGACTGGCAGCTAAACTAAGGTAGTCTGCTTTCTAATAAGCAGAGTTGCCCTGAAGTGGGTGGCTGCTGAGCCAAGGTCATTCTCCCCCACCCACACACACAGCCTACCCCCATACATTCCATCTCTATAGGTGCTGGAGGTCTGACTGGCTTGGCTCTTTGAATTAGGTGGTCAGTCTCCAAACAAAATACTGCATGGCAAAACACCAACAAAAGTCTAATCTGATGGTCCCCTCTCTCCTCTCATTCTTCATGTCTTTCATCAACGATGACACAGGTTAAGGCACAGGATTCATGATGAATGAAGAGAATGATGCTTTGAGTCAGAAAACTAGTACTAGCCATGGCAGCATCATTTACTAGGGGTGTGACCTTGGGGGCAAAACTTAAAGCATCAAAGCAGTCCTTTTGTCATCTGTAAAAGAGCCCTAATGCTAAATGTGCCATCACAGAGATGTCTTCAGGATTAAATAGAATTGGAGAGTAGTATACAAGATATTATTTACTGTCATTTTAAAATAGCAAGTGCAATAAAAAAAATACATGTAACAGATGAACTTTACAGTGATAATTTTGAGTGAAAGAAGCCAGACACAAAAGATTACAACTACAATTTCACTTATATGAAGTTCAGCAATGGGCAAAATTAATCACTGGTGAGAGATCTCACAATAGCAGTTACCTTTGGGGAGGCATTGACAAGGAGGGGTAGGAGGGAGCCTGCTGAGAAGATGAAAATGTTCCATAATTTGGTCTGGGCAATGGTTATACAGGTGTACACATACTGAAAAATTCACTGAACTGTACTTCTAAGACCTCTACACTTTATTGCAGGCTATTTCAACTTAAAAGAACAACATAAATGCTTAAAGTAGAAGACAGTTTAAATATTAGCACATTTGAGTCAAAATGTGCTAATATTTTGTCCTAGAAGATCAAAAACATGAAAAGCAAGTGCTCAGATGTTTTACTGTTCATCTCAGGTGGTGGGAAGCTTTCTGGGATCAACATTAAGGGAATGGATAGTTGCAGTGTGCCAGATGCAGCCTATGGAGTGGGTGAGCCAAGGGATGTCTCATCTCATTTACACAATCAGCTGAATGGATCCTTGCTCTTCACCCCAGCTGCCTTCTTCCTGTCTTGCAATATTTCCTTCTCTCCTGCCACCAATAGTGCATGCACAGAGAGCAAGATGGTATCACAGACACAAGGGGGAGCTCGGCGCCACCATGACCTGCCCAGAATGCTGGTCCTGGAACTTCCCTTTGCTTTAGGAGGGATAAGAGATGCCTGGGCAGGGCCCCCAGAGTTCATGCTAGAAGCAGGGCAGGAAAAACAGGCATCATTTGTCCCTTCAATTCTGGTCCATTCCTTTCTGGAGGCAAAGCTTCTTTTGGAGCCAGACATGGCTATAGGATCACAGCTGTGCCCCCTGCTATAGTTCATAGAAAACCATTTTGCAAAATTACCACTGGCTGGAGATAAAAGAAAAATCACTAAAACTGAATCTGTATGCCAAATCTACCAATCAAGAGAATTTTGAATGGATAGAAAACCCTAGAAATAGCACGTAGCTCCTTCACATGCCTATCTTCCTCCCCACTACACCAAAGGCAAGTTGGAGGAGCAACCCCCCTTTGCATATGTTCATAGCATGCTGAGCCTACTCTCCCAGTCTTTAACTCATTTCAGGAAAGGCTAGTGCGTCTCAGAACACATAGGGAAAGACAGCAGGGATTCTGAGAGCAATAGCAATAAGACAATGGACACTTTAGCTCAATCTGAAGGAGTGTTTATTTAAAAAAATAGGCATGTGTGTGTATAATTACCATAATAAAATACCCATGCAATCAAATCACAAAATGCACCCACTTCATTAGAGAAAATTATAAAGGGATATATATATATATATATGAATTCATATATATATATATGAATATGTATATCCATCCACACATGTATATTTAAAGTAAATATGGCAAGATAAGGCAAGATGGTGGGCACACTGGTATTTGTTATATGGTTGAAATCTTTCATTATTTCCCCTAAAAATTACATAGTGAAACCACACTGATGTCTCACACCACAATGGCTTTCTCATATTTACAAAATATGCTGTTACTTAGAAAAATGCTTTGACATGTAATCACAAAAATACATTTTCAGCTCAAAGCTAATAAGGAAAAAAATTTTAATGTAAGAGGATACCTAGTACCATATTTTATGTCAGCCTTCAACTGCATATTTAAAACATTGTATACTTAAGGTATTATCTCCCCAAAATCACTGATGATATGAACAGGAAAATAACAAGAACATGAGAATGAGATCAAGAATCTCTTGACCTATAGGGTGGGGATGAAAGAATGCTGCCAAGAACACAACTGTTGGATACTGGACATAGATAAGAAGGGTTAATCTTTTTTTTTATTGTAAACAAATGGGATACATGTTGTTTCTCTGTTTGTACATGGAGTAAAGGCATACCATTTGTGTAATCATAAATTTACATAGAGCAATGTTCTTTGATTCATTCAGTTATTTTTCCCCTTCCCCCCACCCCTCCCACCCATCTTTTCCCTCTGTACAGTGCTTCCTTCCTCCATACTTGCCCCTCTCCCTAACCCTAACTCTAACCCTAACACTAACCCTTCCCTCCCTCCCATTATGTGTCATCCTCCACTTATTAGCGATATCATTCGTCCTTTGGCTTTTTGAGATTGGCTTATCTCACTTAGCATGATATTCTCCAATTTCATCCATTTGCCTGCAAATGCCATAATTTTATCATTCTTCATGGCTGAGTAATATTCCATCGTATATATATACCACAGTTTCTTTATCCACTCATCAATTGAAGGGCATCTAGGTTAGTTCCACAGTCTGGCTATTGTGAATTGAGCAGCTATGAACATTGATGTGGCTGTATCTCTGTAGTATGCTGATTTTAAGTCCTTTGGGTATAGGCCAAGGAGTGGGATAGCTGGGTCAAATGGTGGTTCCATTCCAAGTTTTCTAAGGAATCTCCACACTGCTTTCCAGAGTGGCTGCACTAATTTGCAGCCCCACCAGCAATGTATGAGTGTACCTTTCTCCCCACATCCTCGCCAACACCTGTTGTTGCTCGTATTCTTGATAATCGCCATTCTAATTGGGGTGACATGGAATCTTAGGGTGGTTTTGATTTGCATTTCTCTTATTACTAGAGATGTTGAACATTTTTCCATATGTTTGTTGATTGCTTGTAGATCTTCTTCTGTGAAGTGTCTATTCATTTCCTTAGCCCATTTGTCAACTGGATTATTTGAATTCTTGGAGTAGAGTTTTTTGAGTTCTTTATAGATTCTGGAGATTAGTGCTCTATCTGAAGTATGAGTGGCAAAGATATTCTCCCACTCTGTAGGCTCTTTCTTCGCATTGCTGATAGTTTCCTTTGCTGAGAGAAAGCTTTTTAGTTTGAATCTATCCCAGTTATTGATTCTTGCTTTTATTTCTTGTGCTATGGGAGTCCTGTTAAGGAAGTCTGGACCTAAGCTGACATGTTGAAGATCTGGACCTACTTTGTCTTCTATAATCTGCAGGGTCTCTGGTCTGATTCCGAGGTCCTTAATCCATTTTGAGTTTAGTTTCGTGCATGGTGAGAGATATGGGTTTAGTTTCATTCTGTTGCATATGGATTTCCAATTCTCCCAGCACCATTTGTTGAAGAGGCTATCTTTTCTCCATTGCATATTTTTGGCCCCTTTGTCTAGTATGAGGAAATTGTATTTATTTGGGTTTGTGTCCGTGTCCTCTATTCTGTACCATTAATCTACCTTTCTATTTTGGTACCAATACCATGCTGTTTTTGTTACTATTGCTTTGTAGTAGAGTTGAAGATCTGGTATTGCAATACCCCCTGTTTCACTCTTCCTGCTAAGGATTGCTTTAGCTATTCTGGGTTTCTTATTCTTCCAGATTAATTTCATAATTGCTTGCTCTATTTCTGTAAGGTACGTCATTGGGATTTTAATTGGAATTGCATTGAATCTGTATAGCACTTTAGGTAGTATGGCCATTTTGATAATATTAATTCTTCCTATCCAAGAACATGGAAGATCTTTCCATCTTCTAAGGTGTTCTTTAATTTCTTTCTTTAGTGTTGTATAGTTCTCATTGTAGAGGTCTTTCACCTCTTTTGTGAGATTGATTCCCAAGTATTTTATTTTTTTCGAGGTTATTGTGAATGGGGTAGTTTTCCTAATTTCTCTTTCTGAAGATTCATCACTTATGTATAAAAATGCATTGGATTTATGAGCATTGATCTTGTAACCTGCTACTTTACTGAATTCACTTATGAGTTCTAAGAGTTTTCTGGTGGAATTTCCAGGTTCCTCTAAATATATAATCATGTCATCAGCGAACAGGGATAGTTTGAGTTCTTCTTTTCCAATTCGTATCCCTTTAATTTCTTTGGTCTGTCTAATTGCTCTGGCTAGAGTCTCAAGAATGATGTTGAATAGAAGTGGTGAAAGAGGGCATCCCTGCCTTGTTCCAGTTTTTAGGGGGAATGCTTTCAGTTTTTCACCATTTAGAATGATATTAGCCATGGGCTTATCATAAATGGACTTTACAATGTTAAGGAATGTTCCCACTATCCCTATTCTAGATGATCACCACTGCATCAAAAGGTGCCAATATCAACCAAGTATTTGGACACACTTTAGAGGACACTTAATAAATATTTGTCAAGTGAATGGTCAATTAAGTGAAGTGTTATAGATACAACAACTATCTACAGATGTGTGTGGGGGTGGGGGTTATTCAATGAAGTGCAAAGCTGTGACAACATGAAGATCTTTGTCATCGCTACAGAAATACACTGGGATTCCTTGGATCACCCTCAACTTCTCACTTCAGAAGACATAGATCTGGCTTAAGAGTAGTAGAAGGTGATAACAATAAGAAAATTCACACAGTGCCTCATTTTTAAAAAACAAGCAGTACTTTTTTCTTTGTTTGAATGAGAATATTAGACACTCAAAATAAATGTACTCATTTTAAAATTTAACCTTAAAGCACTAGAAGAAAACACGAAAGAATGTGTTTACACTCTGAGTAGAGAAGACAAGTTGACACTGACACAGAGTCCAGATGCCACAAAAAAAAGGGTCAATGAATTACAGAAAGTGTTAAATATGCCAGGCACGGTGGTGCATGCCTGTAATCCCAGTGGCTCAGGAGGCTGAGGCAGGAGGATCCCAAGTTCAAAGCCAGTCTCAGCAACTTAGTGAGACCCTGTCTAAAATAAAAAATAAACAGGGCTGGGGATATAGCTCAGTGGTAAAGCACCCGTGGGTTCAACCCCTGGTACCAAATAAATAAATAAATGCCTATGCCTTTTGACTAGTATTTTCACTTCTAGGAATTTAAACTATAAATATATTTGTACATGTGCAAAATGGCATATGTATAAGATTAACTGTTATGGCACTGCTTAAATTAGCAGAACGCTGAAAGAATGTAACTCTGAGACAGTAGGGGGGCTGGTTACAAGAGACCATAAATCCATTCCATGTAATTCTCTCCAGGAATGAGGCCGGTCTGTACGTTCTAATAAGGACAATTGCCAAGACATATTGCTAGGTCAAAAAGCATCTAAATGTATGCTAGTATTTATATGATTTGTGTGCCTGCCTCAATGAGTAATATAGAACCCACACGAAACAGAAAACTGTGGCTGCCTCCAGGGAGGAAAAGAGGGTAGCTGAGGGCCAGGGAATGCTTATATTTTGTCGGTTTTAACTGGTACCGTGTGCTTGTGCTACCTATTCAATTTTTTAATTTAAAAATTAAATAATTAAAATACATTTACTATTTCTGGATCATTATTGATTATTGACTGCTACTTTTTTTTTTTTTGCAAAGAAGCAGGAAGTTGACACTGTCTCCTAATAAGAATTTACCTATATCATCATCACTGCTAGTTTTAAAAGACCCTAATGCCAATGGTCACAGTAATGACACTGTTTGCTAACATATGTAAAGTTTTATAGAAAGTTCTCCAGTGCAAGCAGGACAAAACTAAGCTGTGGGGAAAATTATGCCTGGCTCAATCAATCAGTTTTTCCAATTATATGATATAAAATTTAAGATTCATAAAATGTAAGCATAACTAATGGCATAATAATCAAGAAAAATAAAATTCATAAGAAAGCAATATTAAGTCTTATTTATAGTCCTATTATCCAGTGTGCTTTGATGCCCAGAATGTAATCATGACCACCATGCTAAACACTTTGGGATTGGTTAATAATGCTCCAGTAGGTTAATTACAAAACCTCAAGTTAAGCTCCCAGACATGGGCACTTTCCCTTATCAAAGTCTCTACTGAAAAAAAAAATTAAGTGTTTCTTATGACATTATACCTACTCCCTGGAACAGCACCCAAACACAGGAACTTCTGGATCACATGCTAGGTAAGAAGCT
The DNA here is from genome assembly GCF_902686455.1 of Sciurus vulgaris. NCBI lineage: Eukaryota > Metazoa > Chordata > Mammalia > Rodentia > Sciuridae > Sciurus > Sciurus vulgaris. The sequence goes on along the minus strand of NC_136471.1, from coordinate 122,799,796 downwards.
GGCTCTTGGAGGGGGAAAAAAAGGAAGAAGTGATAATCAAGGTCCAACAGCCACTTCTATTGCCTTTTTAATAATTTGATGATGGGGCCTGTGACTTTGGTGGAATCCCTGTCCCAGAGTTTTCCCCCGTCCTGTAAGTTTGGGTCCTTAAGTCAGCCCCTCAGGTGCTCTCTGAGCACCTCAGGAGAAGGAATAAGTCTCACTCATCTTTTGGGATGCCCAGGCACTTGATGAACAAACACTAGCCATTATAAATTGCTGTATCATTCTTATAACAGATATTAGAGGACCTTCTATGTGCCAGATATAAATGAAAGAAGTATGGACATCTAACTCAATGTAAATTTTTACAGTCACAATTGCTCCTAAGACTAATAACCTAATGGAAAAAATTCAAATGCATTAAGATCTTTTAAAATATAAAAGGAAACTGAATATAGTTTTCATTTTCCTAAGTCTTATAAAAATATGAAATTAGCTTAGAATTATTAAGAGTATACTGTGGGCAAGGTACTATTTTAAAGGGTTTACATGGACTAACACATTATGCTTGCAACACTAAAAGTAGGGGCCATTATTGTCTCTATTTGACAGATGGGGAAAGTGGATCCCAAGAGGGGACAAACACACAGGCAAGAAGTGGCTGATGAGGCTGGCTCCAGCAGTCCTGCAGCTGAGTTCCCATTCCTAGCAGCCACAACATACTCTGCCCACACAATATGTATGCTCCCTAAGGCTGCTCTTCTCTTGCTTCATAAACTCCCATTTCAAACAGGAGAGACAAGAAAAATGACTATAGTATGAACTTTCAGCAGTGACCAGCTTGTGAGTGTCAGTGATCTGAAAGCCACCCCCCAGTAAAGAAATTCTTGAATTTTTACCAACAAAAAAGCACCTGTTACAAGAATGTTTATATACATTTTCATCCAAGATAACTTGATTGTCAAGAATAAATTATTCTAAGCCCGTGACAAAACAATGCCATTTCATGCTCATTTCCTGATTAAAGCTTTTAGGCAGCTGGGCATTTTCATTTCTCCGAGCTGTAGGGAGCTATGCAAATTTCCACTCAGCAACTCTAAGATCATTAATCTAAGGAAAGCATGTGCCAACAGAATACCGAATTTTATATTGTTTCAGTAGAGGAGAGGAGGGGCAGGTTAATCTAATTAGCCTATGTATGGTCACCTGACTGCAGTTAACAAAAAGATCAAATGCTAAATTGTACAATCAGCACAAACTCCTAAGTAATGAGGCATTTCACATCACAAAAGGAATGGAGGGGGGATTCTTCCGTTGCTTGAAAGCAAATACTGTAGCAATAAAAATAATTATACTGAGCTTATATGAATGATAGGCAGAGCATTTTAATTATCACAAGGAGCTCGGAGCATAACTATAAATCAATGTCTCTGTCTCACTGGCTTGCACGTGCGCACGCACACACACACACTCTCTCTCTCTCTCTCTCTCTCTCTCTCTCAATAAAACTAGAAGATCCTTCTAGTGAACAAGGACTAACTGGAGCCGAAGTTGTCAGGAACCAGACACAAGTGGGCTCCTAGAATTAGACTCACCCTGTAGCCACAGCCATGCATTTGCACTTAACACTCAGGGCCTGCTGCTGTTGCTTCTCTCTCCAGTAAGCAGCAGCTGGGTCTGGAAAGGCAGCAGCCTGGCACAGGCAGCTGACACTTCAACTCAAGTTCCACCTGATACTGCTGAGGGTGGAACCTCTGTGCCTCGATTTTGTCCATTGTAAAATGGGAGATTAAGATATCTTGAAGATCAAATAGGATCTTGTGAATGAAAGCAGACTTTGTGGTCTAGAATTCTTAAGCTCCATAGGCAGGAGGGAGAATTCCACCTGCTAAAAGACATGGGCCAGGTACTAAAGGGCAGTTGAGTATTAAAAGAATGACTTCTTAGTATACAATTCCTAGTATGGTTGATCCTACAAAAGTAAAAAAATTAATTTCCATGAAGTCTCTCTCAGAAGGTTACTGGCTGGAAGAAGTGTGTGTCACCAAATCAGGGAAAGTAATGCAAGAGAGAGAAGGATCTGTACCAGATCCTGTATCTGTACCCAGGGCCCAGTGCAGTCAGCATGAGAGGTGACAGAAATTTCCTGGCTAACAGCTTGGTAGGGTAGCACCTTAGAGAGCAACCAAGTCAGAGTGAAGCAGGAGTTAAAAGACTCTGTGAGGTCTCTGATATTTTTTCCAGTGAGGCAAAGAGGGGGAGGGGGAGAGATTTGGCATTAAGAGGCATTTTACAGAGCTGTTTAGTTCAAGATTTAGTTGTCAACAAACAATAAAAGACAATTATTATCTCTAGAGAAAATTAAAAATTACATGAGGAAATTAGAGTGTGTATATATATATGGAGGGATGGGGGAGGGAGGGGGAGGGGGAGGGGGAGAGAGGGGGGGAGAGAGAGAGAGAGAGAGAGAGAGAGAGAGAGAGAGAGAGAGAAAGTCTGAGTACTGGGGATTGAATCCAGGGGTGCTCTACTGCTGAGCTACAGCCTCAGCCCTTTTTATTTTCAAGCAAGGTCTCCTTTGGTCGCTGAGGCTGGCCTCGAACTTGCAAACTTGCGATCCCCCTGCTTCAGCCTCCTGAGTTGCTGGAATTACAGGCATGTGCCAGGGCCCTTGCCCAAATTGGAAAATATTCTAATTCTGCTTCAGTACTCAATATCAATGTTGCTACATTAATGAAAACATTTAAGTATAACTTAAACCAAAACCTGAAATAAGAGGATCTAAGGGACGATAGCTACGTGAGAGTGAGAGCAAAGGGAGCTGAAATCTTCAGCCACTATAATAATTAACATCTGGAATCAGCAAATCAAGAGAGTGGTGTGTGAATATTATTCAGGAGTACAAGAAGCAACAGGTAGGAGGAAGCGTGACTGCCTCCTAGAATTAAGGCACAACATAGAGAAAGGGGTGAGGGAGGCTGCATACTCACGTCTTAGCACTATATGACCTATGAAACTCTGTGACTGCCTATATGTATATAAAAATCATTCAAAAATTAACAATAGTCAGGCATGGTGGCACACACCTAGAATCCCAGTGACTCAGGAAGCTGAGGAAGGAGAATCCTAAGTTCCTGGCCATTATGGACAACTTAGTGAGACTGTCTCAAAATAAAAAACTAAAAGGGATGGGTACCTAGCTCAGTGGTAAGGCACCCCTGGGTTCAATCCCCAATAAAAAAAATTAACAATAATTTTAAAGTTACATATGCTCATTCCAAAAAATAAATAGTAAAAGAGGGTACACAGCAAAAGTAAAACTGCAACTATTTCCCAGTAAAATCCTAGTCCTCCTCCTCTATAAAACATTAATGAGGTATGTATGTCTACATATATGGTTCTGCTTGTTTTTGTTGTTTTGTTTTTTGAGGTGCAATCACACCTCACAATTTTTCCCAGGCTGGCCTTGAACTCACAATCCTCCTGCCTTAGGCTTCCAAACAGCTGGGATTACAGGCACATGCTTCCAACTACCCATCTGTCTTTAACGAAAATAGACTCATACAATGTGTGGCATTATGCATCTTGCTTTCTTCTGTTTAACCATATATGTTGGCCATAATCCCCCTCAGAGTTCTGCTTCTCTTCCTCAGAGTGGCACAGAATCCAGCTGTAGGACAGATCAGTGACAACCTGGTTACACAGGAAAGTAAATGTTGGAACATGGAAGTCTCACCAATTAGGACCACCCAGATTAAAGGGCATTAAATCAGAGCTGGGGGTGAGGGGCACACGGGAGAAAAGGAGGATGAAAAATTTTTGCTGCAATATCTCCTTCAGGGGTTTAGTGATATTGAACATCTTTTCATATGCTTGTTGGACATTTGTATATATTCTTTGGAGGACTGTCTATTCAAGGCCTTTGCATATTTTTAATTAAGTTATTTGATTTTTTTGTCATTGTTCAAATCGTAGGAGTTCTTTATGTATTCTAGATATTTACCTCTTATCAGATATTTGATTTACAAATATTTTCTTGCTATAGGTTACTTTTCCACTGTGTTGATTATGTCCTTTGATTTATAGAGGTTTTTACTTCTTATTTAATCTAATTTCTTTTTACTTTTCTTGTCAGGGTGCCTCCCTTTTAGAAGACCCTTCTAAGCCAAGTCCGGTGGTATACGCCTGTAATCCTAGGGGCTCAGGAAGCTGAGGCAGGAGGATCTCAAGTTCAAAGCCAGTCTCAGCAACTTAGCAAGGCCCTCAGCAACTCAGTGAGACCCTATCTCTAAATAAAATATAAAAAGGGCTAGGGATGTGGCTCAGTAGTTAAGTGCACATGGGTTCAATCCCGGGTACCAAAAAAAAAAAGAAAGAAAAAAAAAAAAAAACCACCTTGTGCACCCGGACTCCTTCCTTGTCAGGGCACACCTGGAATGCAGCTTTTGAAGAGCTACTTTAAAAGCCCTCTGTTCTCAATTATGGGCAGAATCACAACCTCTGGGACAGGAGTCCCCTGTGTTTCTCCTTTGCTAGCAAAGCAATAAAACATTTTCCTTTTTCTCAATACCATGTGCTCCTTATTAAATTGGCACCAGGGACAAGGACCAAGCTTCCAATAACCACAATGCAGAGTATTACAGGACAGAGAGCAGTGTGACTAAAGGTACTAGTAAGAACGGAAGCTGGGGCCACTCACTCTGCCTGGGAGAAATCAGGAATGTCTTTCCAAAGGAACAACATACCAAGGTGATCTTAAAAAATGAATAGAATTTGGAGGGTCTAAAAAAGAGCAGGCCAGAAGGGAAAATTTCACATTTTCTTCCACATTCTGACATTAGAATTGAAATCTCAGAAATTATTCCTTTTCTAAGAAGTCACATCTGCTTTCAGATAGTAGCTGTGAGGTGATTTCTTTTTTTTTTTTTTAATAAGGAAACACACTCAGCTGAATTTCTGAATCTCCCTTTAATAAACAATTCACAAACTTTTTCCCAGCAAACTATTTTTAGAGTAGAAAGGGATTTTTTTTTTCAAAAGAAGCAGCACCAGCTCATATTTATAAGATTTGTCCTCAAAGCTTAAAAATAGATCTAAAACTTTAGTGCCAGCCCTGCCCCACCCTCACCACTCAGTATCAGAAAGGCAGACACAGCATGCCTGGGACTCCGGATTTTTTAAAGTCAGACTGCTAATCTGTCTTCTTAGCATGCTCACAGTAAATAGCAGGTGAGGGGAATAACTAAGGAAAAGAATCATTATTGATGGTATTCTCCTTTCTCCTTTGGCACATGCTGGGAAGCTGCAGTAATTAACTGGCTGAGATACAGAACAATTTCTCAACTTGCCCTTGTCCTTCAATGATAAACCTCCCTGCCCCCACATCAGTCCAGTAGCTTAGCTTCAGTTCATGCAGAGCTTTGGTGTTTTTTTGTTTTTTTTTTTTTTAATTTGGAAGTTAATTTGCTCTGAATCCAGAGCACACTGGGGAGTCTGACAAATGGAAATGCAGAGTGATTTTAGGTCACACATAGGAACATGTGTCGATAATAATGCATCCCATTGGTATCAATTTTCCAATAGACTGCAATCAAACACAACACACAGACACACGAAACACACACATCAGCTGCAATTTATCAGATTTTTACCCATCCAAAAACACAAAGGGACAGAATTGCAGGATTTATTACCTTCCGTGGGTACCTTGTTGCTCTATGTCCATTTAGGCCAATCAGCTATAACCACCCTGGCTCAGCAATAACAGAGTACTTTCAAAAGGTTAAATACCATTTAAGTATTTTAAGGCTCCATGACACATTCAAGGAAGAAAGCACACAGCAATATCTGGGGTTCAAACAAAATTAATAGCACCACTGTACAATTCACACCCCACCTTATAAATGAGAAACTCAGATTCAATATATGTTGTCCAAAACCCAAATAACCACTTAGAATAAAGCTAAAATCCACCTAATATAACTGACTCTGCCACTCAGTCAAATGGCATGTGCCATGGGCATTCCCAGACACACCAAACAATTTCAGCTGGCACTTATCTAAGAATTTAGATAACACAGGAAAAAAACTGTATTCTCCTGAAGGAAAAAAAAAAAAAAACATACCAAATAACGATTTATGGTGTCTGTATTTGGAAGAAACAGGATATGCTGAGTTTTCAACATAAAATAGATATTCACAATAGAAAGATTAAAGTGAAGTCAAATTTTTCCACACTGATCCCCAATTAGACTTATTTTGATCAGTTATCCTATGGCCTGATTTATGATTCAACAGATGAGTCTGCATTAGTTATTTCAGATATTTCCTACATCCACAAAAGCCTAGATAGGGCTGTTGGAGGCATTCTGGTTAAAAAGGCAAAGAACTCAACCTTCTACATCTTGTGTTTATGTTTGTCCAAGATTAGCATTCATATATATGTGTATGTATGTGTGTGTCTATATATGTATCTTACTAATTAAAAATTATATATTACATAAATATACATATAATTTATAGTTAGTAAGATCCTTGTTTTTACCCCAAGTAAAGTTTCCTTTCTAGAAATATGAAACTTTCTGTTAACTATAAAAGGTTTTTGTTCTATTTATAAGATCATGTTGAATAGGACTGGGGGTGTAGCTCAGTGGTACAGCACTTACCTATCATGAGCAAAGCCCTGGATTCGATCTCCAGCAGGGCAAGAAAAAAAATTATGTTGAGAAATATTATTGTAAACCTGCATTATAATTTATTTTCATTGTAAACATTCATGGCATGCTTTTGCTACTTTTCAAAGCAATATTATTATTGATTCAGCATCACCAACAAAAGGAAAAATGTCTTAGCTATGTTCTAGGCACAGATATCCAAAGCTATGGTGCCCTGTGTAAGACTGACTTTACTCATAACATAAAGTGCTCAAATTGCACAGGGCACTTCAAGTTTTTCACAAGTAATACAGTATGTGATTGTATTAAGCCACAAAACTGAATTCTTACATTCCAGTTTGAGTTCTAGAGTAATAAAGATAAATAAAACCCCTAGAAAAATTTCTAAGCCTATTGTAACAATTGACTTTAACTCTGATTTTCTCCCTCATCAATATCATGGTGAATTCCTAAATGGCAAATAAGCTAGTCAATATCAAATAATCATAAAACCAGAGAGTAAAGGTCAGAATTTTATTCTTTCCAAGTTCTTATGTCAAACTTCTGAAAATTTCAGCCCAGAACCCAGCTCTCCCTTTGTATCATCAGCTCATTCTTGTAGTTCAATGGTAGAGCACTTGCCTAGCAAGTGCAAAGCCCTGGGTTCAAACCCCAGTATTACCAAAGAAAGAAAGAAAAGAAACTGTATATGAACAGTACAGACCAGGAATTTTTATGTTGAAATTCATGGAAAAACATCTAAATCTAAAAATGGGCAAAGGTTATGAAAAGTTTGCCAAAGAAGAAATATCTATGGCAAGCAGACATATGAAAATATACTTGGGCTGGGGTTGTGGCTCAGTGGTAGCATGCTCATCTACCATGTATGAGGTCCTGGGTTCAATCCTCAGCACCACATTAAAAAAAGTAAAATGAAGTTATAAAAAAATTCAAGTGTATTTGAATTGAATTGAATGTCAAAATACAAAATATACTTGAATTCACTAGCAACCAGAGATTCAAATTTCAAACACAGATAAATGCAAGGTACCGCAGGACCCAATACATTTTTAAGGCTGATTCTACCCAGGGAATGAGGGATGTTATTTGCAGAAGTCTGAGTTGGCACACTGGGAAAGACCAGTTGGCAGTACAAATTATACAAAAGGACAGGAAGAAAGAGTGAGGGGGAATAATATTCATACTCTAAACCCAGCAGCTCTTGTTATATATAGGTGCTTATCTAGGGAAGTAATCACAGATATGTTCAAAGGAGGAGTTAAAGGATGTCCACAGTTTGTTCTTTATAAGAAAAATAGAGAAGGCTAAGATATTAACCATCAGGGCACTATTAAGATAGGTCTGTGGGCTTGCAAAGACCACTGCTGAGAGTGGCCGTGATTCCTAGGAGCCCCCAATGCTCTGAGAGAGTAGCTGCAGATTACGGCACCAACACCATGAAGTTTAGGCTCCCCACACCTGCCTTAAGAGTACAACTCTGCTTCCAGCTCTTTTGCCTTGGAGGAAAGGATTCTACAACTTTAAAGAGCTTGCAAAACATTGACAAGGTTCATAACTTTCCTATGTTCTTATATGAATACACTACCAGTGAAACTCCACATATGTACAACCACAAGAATGGAATCCTAATTAGGATAAGTTATACTCCATGTATGTAGATATGTCAAAATACACTCTACTGTCATGCATACCTAAAAGGAACCAAAAAACAATTACCAAGATTGCAGACAATTAAGAGACATTATGTTAAACTTTAAAAACAGTTTGAAGTTTATGTTATGTATATTTTACCACAATTAAAATTTTTTTAAAAATTGGGCTACAAAATGCCACCTTCAGTAAATATGATATCCTTTTGTAGTAAAATAACAAACACATATCCATATTTAAGGCAAACAACTGTCTAGAAAGTGAATTCTCGGGTTGGGGAGATAGCTCAGTCGGTAGAGTGCTTGCCTTGCATGCACAAGGCCCTGGGTTCGATCCCCAGCACCGCAAAAAAAAAAAAAAAAAAAAAAAAAAAAAAGAAAGTGAATTCTCCACCATGGTTATCTCTAGGAGGCTGGATGACACTTTTTCATTTCTAGTTCTTGTGTTCATTTTGCAAATTTTAAATGTGTACATCATTTAATAAAGAAAATTACTGTATCGGTGGTAGAAAACAATAAGAAACTCATAACATTGGTAAAATGGAAGAGAAAAACAGGAAAAATACATTATGAAAGTTATTTTTATTTTCAATAAATACACAAAAGCTGTACATATTAATGGCGTGCTGTGTGATGTTTCAATGCATGTATATGTAACAGTGGTCTCTTCACCTTTTGAACATAGCTCTGAGGCTTATTTTAAAAAGGCCATGTTTTCCTTTTCCTCTTTCTCTCCCCTTCCCTATCCTGGGGGCTGGGATCAAGACCACCTTGAGTTATCTGTGCTCCACAGGAAGGAGATGTCTGCCAGAGGATCTAGAAGTGAATATCTCCCAAATCAACAAGTGAATCCTAACACACCATCAGGCACCCTGGGAACCCCTGTCAGGGCACACCTGGAACGCAGCCTTTGAATAGTTCCTTTAAAATCCCCCTGTTCCTCCTGGAGGGCAGAATCACAGCCTCTGGGACAAGAGCCCCCTGTGTTTCTCCTTTGCTAGCAAACCAATAAAACAACTTTTTCCTTTTTCTCAAAAACATGTCCTCATTATTAAATTGGCATTAATTGGCATTGGGGACAAGGACCAAGCTCTCAGTTACATATACATTAGGTAAACAGTTTAAACATCTATCTCCTCAAACATTTATCAATTATTTATAGCAAAAACATTAAAAACTCTTTCTTCTAGTTTTTCGGGATGTACAAAATCACTATCTCCATCTACCCTACTGTACAGTAAGTGGCACACTAGAACTTCTTGCTCCTTTCTAACTATAACTAAGTACCTATCGATCTATCTACCTCTCCCCACCCCTCCTCCCTAACTCTCCCCAGCTTCTGGTAACCAGCAGCAATTCTATGAGATCTTTTTTAGATTCCACATATTGCTAGGGGACAGACAGATGAGGATGGTGGAAACATGAGGTTAAGGGAATCATTCTATAAAATAGGCCTGCTGTGCTGACCCCCACATGCTTTCTTTGCCAAAAGGCAATTTACCTGCAACCATGCCAGGTCCAGGTGGACAGGATATGTCACATTACTCAGCAAACTACCCGTTAACTTCAAGGAAAGGTGGGCAGGAATTAACATTGAGAAGAGGAACCCAAGTTACTTTGAAGGGAGAGACTTTTGTGGCCCTTTTCACAGACCAGATTCTGGAAGATAAGGATAGTTCCTCCCAACCATGATTAAGAATCCAATTAGAACCAGTCAGCATGGGCCAAGGTGACATAGAGTTGTCATGGCAAGAGGTACTTGAAAGTCTGATGTCACCCTGCTGTCAGTCAAAAGGTTGGGGGTCAGTGACTGACTCTCTGTGATCCAAAATAAAACTGGAGTCCAGCAGAGGCACAGTCCTTCTTCTCTCTGAGAGGATAGAGGGACTCCCTTGAGAGTGTTCCTTTTTCTCTTTTTCTGTCCCTTCAATAAACTCATTCCTGTTACTCTCAGAGACACATCTGAAAACTTTCTGACTTGATCATAAGAATCAGGGCTTGTTGAAGGTGGGTCTTCATGCTGCCTTGGTTTCCTGGAAGGTCTCAGTTCTGTAACAGGATGACTAAGATCATGAAATACTTGTCCTTCTGTGCCTGACTTATTTCACTTAATATATTCATCTCCAGTTCCACCCATATTGTCAGAAATGACAGGATTTAATTCCTTTTGGCTGAATAGCTTTCTATTGTGTATAGGTACCAAATTTTCTTTTCTATTCATCAACTGATGGACACTTAGGTTGGGTTCATTTCTTGGCTATTGTGAATAGTGCTATAACAAGTACGGGTGTGCAGATGTCTCTTCAACATACTGATTTCATTACCTTTGGAATATGCCCAAGAGCGGAATTAGTGGACCATATGGTTTTGTTTTGCTGTTCTAGGGATTGAACCTAGGGCCTTGTGCATGCTAGGCAAGCACTCTACTGCTTAGCTTCATCCCTAGCATGATGGTTCTATTTTCAAATTTTGGAGCAACCTCCATTTTGTTTGCCATAATGGCTTTACAAATTGACATTTGTGACAATGTGCAAGGGTTCCCTTTTCTCCATATCCTCATCAATGCTATTGTCTTTTATCTTTTTTTCATAATAGTCATTCTGACAAGAGTGCAGTGATATCTCTGTAACAGTGGTCCACCTTCACCTTTTGAATATAGCCCTTGCTACTCTGAGACTTATTTTAAAAGGAACTATGTTTTCTTTTTCCCCTTCTCCCTCTTCCCCTCCCTGATGTGGGGAGAATGGGCTGCAGGGAATAAGATTACCTTTTCCCATCCTAAACCAAGTTAATCTGTCCTTGAGCACATACCCACCAAAGGAAGGAAATGGTGCCAGAAGAACTAGGAAGTTATTATCCCCCAAATTAACAGTGAATTTCAACACCCCATCAAGGCACACCTAGACAACACCCCCCCACACCAAAATCTGGGCACACCTGGAATGCAGCCTTTGAAGAACTTCTTTAAAAGCCCTCGTTTTCCCTGATGGACAGAATCACAGCCCCCGGGATAGGAGTCCCCTGTGCTTCTCCTTTGCTAGCAAAGCAATAAACCTTCTTTTTCCTTTTTCTCAAAAATCATGTCCTCCTTACTAAATTGGCATCAGGGACAAGAACTGAGCAATATCAGTAACATCTCATTGTGGTTTCAATTGCATTTCTCTGATGATTAGTGATATTAAGTATCTTTTCATATACCTGTTAGTCATTTGTATTTCTTCTTTAGAGAAATGTCTATTTAGGTTTATTGCCCATTTTTAAATTGGGTTATTTGTTTTTCTTGCTGTTGAGAATTTAGAGATCCTTATGTATTCTGGATATTAACCCCTTGTCAGATGTAGGAAAGTTATATTAAATTATTGTCAATGATAATGTCCTCCGTAAAAGCTCAGGTTATCACTGACAATAAGAGAGTCCCTTCAGCTTCTGGGAATACTGTAAGGAGAAACGAGCTTACACAGAGAAAATCTTTCAACAAAGGAAGTTAACAGTCACCTCTAACAGCTCTGGAAAGCTGTGACCCTCAAGCAGAATCAAGGAAAAAAGGAAATGGACAGAGCAAGGTCGAAGGAAAGCTAGCAATCAGGAACAAGGCCCAAGCAGCCTGGGGCCACGTTTTTTTTTTTTTTTTTTTTTTTTAATTCAAGGAGAAAATTCTAGACCTATTAAGGGCTATTTCCCCCAGTTTCCTGAAATGCACCCTTGCTCCCTCTTTTCCTCTCCTTTGCCCCACTGAACAAGAATGTGAAAATTAACAGGAAACTATAATAATAACTCCCAGGGGGATAGATTCTGCATAGAGAAAGCCAACGGAAGCACTCAGAATCTGGGAATATCCCGTGGAGACAGGAAAGGATGAAGGCAATGCAAAATGAGAAGCATGTGGGTCGGGGAAACGGGGGTAAGGGCTATAAGCTCCCAATTAAACATGATTCCAAGGACTTCTAGCTGTCTCCTCCCACATCTCCCTCCATTCATGTGGCAGGTGTCATATTGTAACAATGGTTCATTTTATACTTGAACATAGCCTTTGCTGCTCTGTCATCACCACTTATTTTACATTAGACATGTTTCTTTCTCTTCCTTTCTCTCTCCCCTCCTTCTCCTTAATCTCAGGGGAAAGAGGGTTACCTTTCCTCCCATCCTAGGCAGAGTAATCTGTCCTTGAGCACACACCTTTCCCAGGGACAAAGTAATTCAGACTTTGGGGATGGCACCAGAAGATCTCCAAAATGATTATCTCCCAAATTAACAAGTGAATTACAACCCCCAACAGAGAACACGTGGAATGTAGTCATTGAATCACCTCTTTAAAAGTCTTCAGTTCCTGCTGATGAGCAGAATCACAGCCTTTGGGACAGGAGTCCCCTGTGCTTCTCCTTCGCTAACAAAGCAATAAAACTTCATTTCCTTTTCTCAAGACTGTGTCCTTGATATTGGACCCAAAATTTCAGTAATAATATGACCATGAGGAAACCGGTTCCCTGTGTGGAGCTGTGAGGAACACCTATTTTTGTCTCACATAGCCTTTTAGCATCTACTCATAAACCAGATGTGGCATCCAACCAACCCAGCCTGCTTGCCTGGCAAGAGTTCCTGACGGCAGCAACATTTACAAAGAGAAAAAGACCCGTGGACAGACAGACCCACTGCAGATGGACAGAGGATTAGATATACAAACACACACACAAGGGTGATATGCAGACACAAAGAGAGAAATAGAAATGGTCACAAAGGACAAGACACAGAAACAGATGCCGAGAGGAGGGGTGCCCATAAAAAGAGGTGCTCTGGCCCCCGAGGTAATCACAGCATAGGTAATCTTAGTAGCTGGGTTTTCTATTCCTCTTCCCACCTCTCGTTCTTCAAGCTATCACTCATTACAGGGGCTGCTTTGTCTCTGATCACAACTCTTCTTTGGAATTCTACCTTACTTTAAATTATTCAAGCTGAGCAGAAGGGGGTATTTTTGTTTCGTGAAACTGTAAAGACACAGGTTCATGTGTATAACTTTTATAATGCTGGTTTCTCTTTTCTCTCTCTCTCTCTCTCTCTCTCTCTCTCTCTCTCTCTCTCTCTCTTCTCTCTCTCTCACTCACACACACCCACACCCACACACACAGACCCAGAATCATTTTCAGAAAAGCTAAATGATTAGCCAGGGTCTGGACTAGCATGTTGTTTCCAGGTCCCAGCTAATGGTACTGCCATGTGAAAGACATGTGGCTTCAAGGAGTAGCTTATGTCCTGAGAACACCCTGTCACCCAGTGCTACTCTTTCATAGAAAACGAATTAGCAGATGCTCATCAGCACACACAAATGTTACATGGCTTAAAAGACAGACTCCTGGGAGCTGGGGTGGCTGTACTGTCATCAAGGCCAAATGGTCCTCCTGGCTCAAAAACTCCCCTGGTCATCCTAACTGTAGGGTCTTTTGATTGTCTTTTTTGGGGTCTTGATCCTGATTTTATCTTCTTTCTCCTATTTTTCTGAATATAAATAAAAGCACTTGATTTCCTATTCTGTAGTGTGTGCTTTGTTTTTTACATCTTACCTAATATAAAAATAATTTTAAACAAAGTAAAATAAATCTCTGAAATATTCTCTTGGTAATCACTGGCAAAGCTCACTTGGTTAACCTGTAAGAAACCTGAGGAAATTCTAGTTTTTATATTGTTTCCCCCAATAAATTTAGGGACTTTATTAATACACAGAGAAACAACCCTTGCCTTTATGTTTTCAAAACTATACAGGAGCTGAGCACAAGATGCACACCTGTAATCCCAGTGGCTCAGGAGGTTGAGGCAGGAGCCTTAGCAAGTAGTGAGGCCTAAGCACTTAGTGAGACCCTATCTCAAAATAAAAAATAAAAAGGGCTGGGGATATGGCTCAATGGTTAAGTGCCCCTGGGTTCGGTCCCCAAGTTAAAAATAAAACCTATATAGAAGTTTCTTTCTTATTGAAATTTCACTTTCTTGAGGTTTTAGTTTCTCCAGCGTCAACCATGCTCCAAAAAATTAGACAGAAAAATCCAGAAATAATCAATAAGTTTTAAACTACACCATTATGAGTAGCATGATGAAATTTCTTACTATCCAATTTCATCCTGCTCTGTCCTACCAAGACACGAATATCATTCCTTGTCCAGTGTATCCATATACACTACTTATCCATTAGTCATACACACATGCAACTACCTGTCCATAAGTCACTTAGTAGCCATCTCAGTTATCAGATCAACTATCAAAGTATCATAGCTCTTAAGTAGCCCCTATTTTACTTAATAAAAGACCCTAAAGCATAAGAACAGTGATTCTAGCAATTCTGATATGCCAAAGATAAACTGTAAAGTGTTTCCTTTAATGTAAAAGTACAAAAAGATATTTTGAGAAAAAGAGAGTCCACATTCATACAACTTCCATTACAGTACATTGTTATAATTATTCTGTCTTATTAATATTGTTGTAATCCCTTGCTGTGCTTAATTAAAAACTTAAATTTGTCTAGATATATATGTATAGGGATAAGCATAGTATACATAGGGTTTGGTACTATCTACAGTTTCAGACATTCACTGGAGGTCCTGGAACATGCCCCTGTCTATAAGAGGGGCAATATATTGTTGCCCCTCATAAATATATGTATAATAGATAGATAGAGATGCTATAGGTCTCAAAGTATAGAGAAATTTTTTAAAATGACCAAAAAAAGTACAAAGGCCATCCTACTTTATAAAGACAGACCCCAAAACCTGACGAGACTTGCTATGAGACCATCTGTGTGTTGATCTATCAAGTCTTCTGAGGACACTGGGTAATAAGTAAAGCTGGAGTTCAAAACAATTCCCCCCATTTCCCCTTCTGAAAGCCTCTCCAAGAAATGTCACTGAATTTTTACAAAAGAAGTTTGTCACCAGTCCCCAGAGCACAGTCTGTGGAAATTCCATCTGTGGAATGACATTAAGGAATTTTATCAGACTTGAGGGCAGAAGCCATCCAACCTGACTTGATCCAAATCTCTCCATAGGTCTCCATAAGTACAGTACAAAAATTCTGAAATCAATGTTCAATAACACCCCCTCCATTCCCATCAGCCTCACCGAGGTTAAAGTGCCATACCACTGTCAACAGCACTAAAATATACCAGAAAAGCTGTTGACATCACAGAACTAGAGAAATGTTTCTTTTCTCTCCTATTCACTGGCTTTCTAAACAAATCTAAATATCGGGGTGAGCTTGGATTTCTTCCAATTAACTGCTCTTCTTTAGCCTATAAGCCTTTTTTGGAAAATTTTTACCACGTATTTTCTTCTATTGATTTCAACACCATGCCTCATTCAATGTTTCTAATGAAATATAGCACTATATCTTAAACTGATATGCCTGCTTACTCTAAATCATTCATTATTGGGGAAATTTTTAGTGCAAAGATTAACTCTAAATGGAAGATTAACTGTATTCGTCCAGTGTCAACTCCAAGTCCATTAATAAACCACACAACAATTAGTCCTTGGTCTATTCGGAAAACCTGGGCCCCTCAATGTCGCCATTCAGCATCACAGACACTACTGCTCCTCTGCTCTGTGTCTATTCAATCTTTTTCAAAGACTTGCCCCCATTCATGCTTCTTAATGACCCAAAGGCACTAAAGATCCAGCTTAAATAGACTTAAAGAAAATTACCTTCTCAATTACAGCTAGGAAAGTATCTTAGCAGCTGTGTTTTCACTGAAACAGCCATAATATCGAAAGATTTGCAAGCTACTTCACATTTATTATCCCCCCATTGATATTTAATAATTCCACTCACAAGTGCCACAGCCTAATTTACCTCTTGCAAAACTGGCGGAGAGTAAGATGGTGTCCTTATCCCACAATTCCACAGGGAGCTGGTACTAGTATTTAGCACAAATGTGACTAGCCCAAAGGATGATAGAAAGGCCAAGAATTCACCCCACCCCCCCAACCAAAGAATTTAGCTGCTTCAATTAGCTTACAGGAAAGAAGACCTCAGAAGATACTTTCTTCAAAATTATCTAAAAGTCAGCACACTTAAAAAATATTCACACATATGAGCAGTAATAGACCTATGCAGTTGAAGTAATCTGATATGGCTGGGCCTATAGGTTCTTGTTCAAATGGCCTAGCGGAGCCTAATAGAAGATGCTGGAGAGGAATGGAAAGCAGAGGGAAATGCTGCCTTGTGTGGATGCAACTCTCTGAAGCAACTCCCCAAAAGGAGCAGGGGTGGATGTGGGGATGAGGTGTCCACTAGGTGGTGATGTCCCTGGGTCAAAAGACAATAGAATTAAGTCCAAATCTAGCTTAATGGCCTAGCTCTTTAAGCTACTTTTCACAGGCATCCTGCATACTTTACTGTCCCTCTGATCTATATAACAAACCACCAACCACCTGCCTCCAAACTCTGTACTGAAATAGCACACAACCACCACCAAGAATGGAAAGGCCATTGAGAGATCACTGAGTCAAGATAAAGTTGAATCAACGTCCCCTAGCTCTTTCCAGTCATTATCAGATGTACTTAGGTCTTTGGGGGGGGTCAAAACAAAAGGTAAGCCCTCAATAACACAACTGGCTGGGTCTATGTGCTAAAACACCAAGTAGGAGGGTCAAAGACAGAGCCCAGGGCCACTAAGGTCTTTCTAAGAGAGTTGTCTTGCCCTAACCAGAGGAAAAGAGAGGAAGTCAACAGAAAGAGCCAGGGTTGAGAGGATATGTTCAGCAGGAACTTGTGCAAACCAAAATACAAGAGTATGCAGGAAGCCAAGACCCTAGCTAGAGTGCCCACACCTACTGGCTTTCTGGAGTGCCCTCAAGCCCCTAAGCACCTGGGGCTCAGTTCTTATCCCAAGTTTTCTACTTCCCTAAATGACTCAAGTAACCTCCTCCCCATTACCTGAAGTACAGTAGTTTCCCCTTATCAATGGGGAATATGTTCCAAGCCCCTTGTGAATAGAAGAAACCAAGGATAGTATGGAAACCCTATGTATACTGAATTTTTTCATATACATGTATACCTATGATAACATTTAATTTCTAAATTAGGCTCAATAAGAGATTACTAGCAATGACTAATAATATAAGAACACAATTATAATAATAGGCTGTCACAAAAGTTTGTTGTTTGGGGCCATTATTAAGTAAAAATAAGGTTACTTGAACACAAGCACTGTGACATTGCAACTGGTGGGTCTGATAATCACTACTATGTGACTAACAGGCAGGTAGCAGCATACGCAAGTATGGATAAGATGGACAAAGGGATGATTCACATCCCGGGTGGGATGGAGCAGGATGGAGTGGGATGGTGTGAGATTTCATCATGCTACTCAGAATGGCATACAATTTAAAACTTATGAATTGTTTATTTCTGTAATTTTCCATTTAATATTTTCAGACCATGGTTGACCACAGGAAATGAATCCATAGATGAGGAGGGGGACTTACTGTAATTGAGTGAGCTGCTATCCAAGCCCATCTGAAACCTCTTTCAGGTGCAGCAAGCAGCAACAGAGCAAACACACATGCTGGCTAGGCACTGCATCAAGAGGTCTGGACGAGATCCCTGGCTACAAGAGCCTCAAATATACCAGTCCTCCAGCACCTTGCTTCACCTACTTGGAAGCAATTGCAGGGGGAAGAGGAACAATGAGGGGGTGATCCAGAGCTCTCAAAGAGGGGTTCCAAATCAGCAGCAATGGCACAAGAAACCTTAGAAATGCCGATTCTCTGGCCCCAACCAGAAACTACTGCACCAGAAGCCATGTTACAGGACCCTGCAGCCCTGGGGATTTTTCATTTTTCTTTTGTTTTGGTACCCAGGGATTGAACCCAGGGGCACTTAACCCCCTGAGCCATATCCCTAGCCCTTTTTAAATTTTATTTAAAGACAGGGTCTTGCTAAGTCGCTTAGGGCCTTGCTAAATTGGGGAAGCTGACTTTGAACTTGCAATCTTCCTGCCTCAGCCTCTCAAGTACAGGTGTGCGCCACGACACACAGCTCAGCAGCCTGTTTTAACCAGCCTTCCAGAGGTTCTGATACACCCAGTGGTGGGAGAACCACTGTCCAGAGGAACAAAAAGGTTGGTTGCACAGGAGGTCCCCAGAATCTGGAAAGCAGCTGGCTAGATCTGAAGCCTCAGGGGTGAGCATTGACACGGAAGCAGAATTCTTCCATAACCTACTCGTCCCTTCCCCCTGCCTCCCTGAGAAAAAGCAAGAGCTTATTCTTTTTCAGGAAATATAGCAGTGGAAAGCTCAGAGAACATGGCAGTACAGAAAATGGAATAGGAAAATTTCTAGAGCATGCTCAAATCTTCCTCCACCTAATGAGTCTGGCAATGGGCAGATGGCAGGAAGATGCACAAGTCCTGATCTCCTCACCTATTTCCCAAGGACCCAGTGACTAGGGAGATAAGGATATATTTAAGAGTCTAAGATTCTTATTATGAAAAGCAGGAAAGTTGAATCAAAACCTCAGTCAGTGTAGTCTGAGAAAGGTACCCACCACTCCCATGACCCTGACCTCCCACCTAAGAGTGAGCAGCACTGAGTTAAGACTGTTCAAGCAGCAAGGGTTTCCAGGAGTGACATGTTGGGCTGCTTGCAAGGACAAAACTGACTGATGGAGGCTGGAGATTTAATGAGGAGAGGATTAGAATGGATGAGAAAATTATTACATACAGGTTCAGTCTTTTTACAGCCCCTTTTTATTACACTGTGGCTCAGTAAAAACCTGTACTTCCGCATGGTGGCACACACCTGTAAATCCAAGCTACTTGAGAAGCTAAGGCAGGAAGGTCTTTGAGTCCATGAGTTCTAGGTCCACCTGGGCAACATAGTGAGACTCTGTCCCAAAACAAATAAATGAACCTGTACTTACTTCGCTTTTTGGAAATTCATTTTCATTCATTAATTCATTTATTCATTCATTCACTTCACTCAACCATGATTCCAATGTTCAAGAAGATGAGATGAGAATTAGCAAGATACATGTCGTTTGGCCCAGATTTCTCACGATCTGCTCAGCTTCAGGTCTGGTGTCCAGGAAAGCAGTGCTTTAAATGACTAACCATACTCATCAGCATCTGTACTTTCTAAATTTTAGCAGTATATCTGTAATTATTGCTTTAGAATTCCTAGAAGTGAAATTACTGGCACAGCAGATATCAAACTATGCACAAAGATTTACATACAAAGATGATCATCATAGATTTATTTTCAAGGCAAAAAAATG
The DNA here is from genome assembly GCF_902686455.1 of Sciurus vulgaris. Classification (NCBI taxonomy): domain Eukaryota; kingdom Metazoa; phylum Chordata; class Mammalia; order Rodentia; family Sciuridae; genus Sciurus; species Sciurus vulgaris. The sequence goes on along the minus strand of NC_136471.1, from coordinate 122,780,235 downwards.
AGAAATTCAATTGTCTGCCACAGAGTGGCTGGCTAAATAGATTGTGGTATATTCCTAAAGTGGGGTTTAAAATGTTCTCAGAAGAGATTTAATGATTTTTGGAAAATGCTCATAATACATTAAGTGTACAAAGGATCAATATAGTAGATACAATGTATCAGTACATCCATAAGTCTAATGTGCATAAGAATCTCCTGAGAATCTTGTTAAAATGCATATTCCAATTCAGTAGGTCTAGGACAGGGCTGGAAATTCTGTATTTCTAATAATTTCGGATGATTGGGACTGTACTGTGAATTTTACAATCAAAAAGGTAGTTTTAAGTTTTAAACAAAACTTTATGTAAGTGCACGTATGAATATGTAACAACAAATCCCACTATTATGTATAATTATAATACACTGATAAAAATATGAGAAAAAAACCTTCCATGAAATATCCATAAAATGCACTTGGGCTGGGGGTAGGAATGAGAATTAATCATAATTGGACATGAAAAATCTTGTTGGATGATAAAATGTTCTAAAGCATTTTATGGCAATGATTGTGTAACTGAGTAAATTTACTAAAAATTATAAAACTTTGTACTTGAAATGAGTAAATTATATGGTATGTAAAACTTGTCTCAATAAAATCACTTTAAAGTTTCCATAGGTTATCAGGCATATTTTTTAAGTGATTACGTAGCACTTCTAAAACTCTTGAAAGTTTTTTTTAATATTTCTTTAGTTGTTGATAGACCTTTGTTTTATTCATTTATTTATATGTGGTGCTGAGATTTGAACCCAGTGCCTCACACATGCTAGGCAAGAGCTCTACCACTGAGCCACAACCCCAATCCAAAAATCTTGAAAGAATTTTGAAACAATAATAATTTGAGGGTAGGGAGAATGGGGAGTTAGTGTTTAATAGGGACACAGTTTCAGTTTGAGAAGGATGGTAATGATGATCATACAACAATGACACCCTAGACCTATTCACTTAAAAGCTGTCTGTATATTTTACCATAATAAAATACTAATGATGATGGTGATGGTGATGATGATGACAAATAATTAAATATAAACACTAGATGTTTTAAGGCATGACAGATAAGGGGTTGCAGTTGTGACTCAGTGGTAAAGCACTTGCCTAGCACATGTGAGGCACTGGGTTCGATCCTCAGCATCATATAAAAAATAAATAAATAAAATGAAGGTATAAAAATACAATAACTTTTTAAAAAGGTGCTACCAACAAAGGATTTATTTCCATCTGATTCCTTTTCATGGCTCCATCCCATTTTGGCACTCCCACAGTAGTAGAATGACTGGAGACCCCCAAAATAAACATGGCAAACACCCTGATTCCCCAGAACCTGTGAAAGGAATGTTAGGTAGAGAAAGAGTCTCTGCAGATGTAATTAAGTTAAGGATCTTGAGATGAAGGGAGTATTCTGAATTATCTGGGTGGTCCCTAAATGCAATGACAAGTGTCCTCATATGAGACACAGAGAAGACAGACATAGGAGAAGGAGATGAGAAAGAAAGAGATATGGAGGGAGGGAGAAAGGCAGGCCATGGAATGTTTTTCTGGAAACAGCTGCAGATATTCTGAGGAATATCAACAAATTAAAAGGGCATCTGAAAGAAAACTCTCTGAAGCACAGCTGCTCCTTGTCATTGTATCATCACCACCCTGATGGGTCACCATGTCAAGGGTGCCTCACTACAACCTGAAGCTCTTTCAGACAGATCACAACTCTCTTTTTAATTGTTTTCACCAATATAATGTGCTGGTTACTAACACCTTTCAACAATTTGCAGATGTGTTTCTCCAGATCAAAACAGACCACTGCAGCTCACTGACCCTGGAGGCAAACTCAAAATGCTTTCTTGCACTGTGAACCCCACTTTTTAAAAGAATTTTTCCTTGGAAAAGTGCTTAGTAAAGACTATAGAGTAGTATACCCTAGAACTTTGAACTACTCTCCAAAATTGGGGGGATAAAATCAGATCAGTTGCATTTTAAATGTCTACTGACATTCACTAACTCATCTCACAAAAACAAATGAAAAACCAGGCACGGTGGTGCATGCCTATAATCCCAGCTGTTTGGGAGGCTGAGGCAGGAGGATCACAAGTTTGAGGCCAGTCTCAGCAATTTAAGGGGCCCTAAGCAACTTAGAGAGACGCTATCAAAATAAACAAAAAAAAAATTAAAAGGGCTAGGGATGGGTTTCAGCAGTAAAGCACCCCCTGGGTTAAATCCCCAATAAGAAAGAGAAAGAGAAAAGGGAAGGAAAGAAGGGAGGGAGGGAAGGAAGGAAGAAAGAAAGAAACTAATTTTGCACACTAAAACAACAACAAAACTCACCCAATTTAACTGCTTCTGAAGCTGAACAATTGTGGCTGAAATAAACTGCATCCATAGCCTTAACTTCTCTATTCCAAGTACATCATGCAATCAATTCACTGTTTCCAATTTTCCACGGGTTACTTCCAAGACATTAGAGAACTCAATTTCCAAAGAAGCCCTGTTGGCATTCAAAGACCAGCAGAATTACTAAATCCTTCTACTGGAAAATCCAGGCCACTATGTTCCCCAAATGGTTTAAAATGAACCCATATCAATTATTTGACAACCATCTGGTTGCTAACAAGAGACTTTTGGAAACGGGCTTAAAATAAAAATGCACAAACTGGCACAAAGTTCAGAAAATCAACAAGATTCAATACGTAAGATCACATCTCCCTCCACATTTCCTTACCAGCATTTTTATCTGATTTCAGAATATTAATTTTTCTCAGTTACTTATTGTTCTGACTTCTTGTCATGGTAAGATTATCACTGAGATTTCCTAAGAGATTCTTCGTAAAGATGACGAAATCAAGAGGAGGTTTGTTTTCTATCCATGTGTAGCTAGGAAATGTGGTACACAATCAAGTTAAACTTAAAATAACTTTTTAAATGGTGACTTTTCTGCTATTCAAAGAATGTCACCACTGTACAAAGAGGAAGCCCAAATCCAAAATGTTATTTTAAGAAATACCATATCCTATATAGATTCTCTTTATACACACACCACACACACACACACACACACACACTATATAGAGAGTTCTATTTGTAGGTGACCACCTATGTGATTTAATTTGAGGGGTACTATAAAGATGTCTATCCCGGGCTGGGGAAATAGCTCAGTGGTAGAGCACTTGCCTAGCATGAGTAAGACCCTGGGTTTGATCCCTAGGATCAGAGGGGGTAAAATAAGATGTTTTTACCAATACTTCTCTCCACCCTCTACTCTCTAATCTTCCAGAAAGTCTGAATTTTCATCATCAGTTTTAATGATGGACCCACATAGTAACAGAACAAAAGGGGTCCTTAGAAGTCATCTGGTTCAACTCCCTAATTACATAGATATGATTGTGTGCCTTGCCCAAAGTAACATTGCTTCTATAACTAGTATTAACCCACCCAGCACCCAACACAATGCCAGGTCTGCACAAGGAAAGACACCAACCCACCCTGCTCCAGTCTCTATAAATTCATCATCTAGACTAGTGAAAGGCAAAATTCAATATAAAGCTTTGAGAGAGAAAGTGTTCTTGATTACAAGGGCAGAAAGAAGGTTTGCTGGTCTTTCCAAGTCCAAGATTTTGGTATAAAAAATCTCAAACTGTTCAGAATTATACTCTTAACTGGAGGATCATAGCATGCTAATGCATTCTGATGTGTTAGGGCATAGAATATTATGACCCATAACAACTGTGTATCTGAGAGGGAACAAAAAGCAAACTTGGCCCAAGTGTCCATCAACTGGTGAAAGGATAAACAAGATGTGGTTTCCATACAACAGAATATTATTCAGTCTTGAAAAGAAGATTCTGTCACGTGCCACAACAGGGATGAACCTGAAGGACATTATGCTAGGTGAAACAAGCCACTCATGAAAGGACAAATACTACATGATTCCACTTACATAAGGTACCGAGAGTGGTCAAATTCAGAGACTGAAAGTGGGATGTTAATTCCCCAGGGCTAGGAGGAAGGGGAGTTGTTTAATGAGTACAGGGTTTCAGTTTTGCAGGATGAAAAAATTCTGGAGATCAGAGGCATGACAATTATTAATGTACTTAAGACTGTGGAACTGTACCCTTAAAAATGGTTAAGATGCAAAAATTATGTTATGTGTATTTTACCACAATTTTTAAACTTAAGTCAAATGAGCTTCAGGCAATGAGCCAAAGTCCATTAAACAAAGTTTTTACCATCTCAAGCATCCAATCTGCTTAAGTATCTGGGGCTATGGTAGGACCTCGGAAGCCCAGAGTAATGATCAAAAGATGACTTGAGTAGTCCTTATCTAAAATGCTTGAGACTAGAACTGCTTCAGATTTCAAGTTTCTTGTTTTGTGGATTTTGAGATATTAACAGATACATCATGAGATTTCTTGGGGATGAGTCCCAAGTATAAACACAAAATTCATTTACATTTCACATATGCCCTGTACCCATAGCCTGAAAATAACTTTGTACAATATTTTAGTGTGCCTGCATTTTGACTGTGACCTGTCACATGAGGTCAATGGAATTTTCCACTTGTGGCATTATGTTGTTGTTCAAAAAGTTTTAGATTTTGAATTTCAGATTTTCAGATTTAGGGAGGTTTCAACCTGTAACACACACAGAAAGGCATTGTCTTTCAAATAATTGATGTCAGGGTAGAGGGGGACAATAAGGAGAAAGGAAAACTGACGAGACAAGATAATCACTGAAACTGGGTGATAGATCCAAAGGAATCTGTTTGACTAGTTTCTCTATTCAGTGTATATTTGAAATACTTCTAGTGATAACCAATCAAAGTAGAAAACTGATAAAGGGAATTTCATTCTTTGGGCAAATGCAAGAGCTTATTTCTAAGATGTATGGTGTAACTAGTTATCTTCATTCAAAGGCAGAGCACCTGAGACACTAAAGTCAATTTAACAGTAGCAACAGTATGACCAATCACTACTGTCATCATCTGTCATTCCACTCTTTTTAATTTTCTGACTAGGATACATTTATGTCTTTAAATTCACACACACACACACACACACACACATGCACACACACAGTTCAGCTCTCATTCTCCTAGTTACCACTCCTGGGAAATTACCACTACCACCCCTAGATTACTAGTTTCTTGGGCATCTTCCAGTTTCTTTAAGCAATCGCATACATTAGCATATCATTTACATCCATGCACCTTCCTTTCTCACTTAATATATTTGGGAGATCTTTCCATATTGGTAAAAAGTGTTCCCATTCTTTTTTCTGGCTATAGAGAATTCCATTGTCTGAATGTGTTACAATTTATATGGGATATGTGGGATGTTGCCCATATTTTCCTATTACAAACTATATCATACCTACCTCATGAAGAAAACTGACTATAAAAACAAGGTAGCACATGATATACTGCAACTATTAAACAGCTTAATGATACCATGTTATTTCACTTTGAAGTGGCGTTCTCCCTCCTCTTCTACACTCTCCCTTCAAGGCACAGCCCCAACTATGCTAAGTTCTTCTACAAAGCCTTTGATTGTTCTGGACCACAGCAAGCACTCCTTCCTCTTCACTTCCATACTATACATTTTCACACAACTTTGCATGTATTTACATATATTATTTTTCAAATATCTGACATGAACTGTGTCATCCTGGAGGCCACAGCTGTTGCCTACACTACCTTCTGTATTCTGCACAGCACTTAGAAGTTTTAGCGAGAACAGACTCAATAAACACTAACTAACTAGCATTAGGGAACACCACCCTTATTCATGGATTGTAGGTTTTCTAGACCTAGATGTCCTTCAGAGAAGGTTCTAGCCAGTTTTGCTCTGGGAATTATCATAAAATTGTAATCAAATTGTGATTCATTGCAAAAAAAAAAAAATCCAAATCCAGCAAATTGAATCCTCTTGGCATGCTCTACACACAGAACAGGAAACATCATGACATTCGGAAGGTGCCCGACATCTCAATTCACAGGCACAAAATGATATTTAAATAGCATCTGTGGTGGAGACACAGCCAACATATACAAGAAAGTTACAAGTAACATTGATGTGGGGTGCAGAGGAGCTCTCTCACACTTTTAAGGGTAAATTATGCAGAGCATAATTTTTCAATCATATTTTAATTTTACTCTGCAATCTATTTCATTCATTCAATCAATCTATATTGAGGGAGGCCAAGGAAGGCCTTTTGAGAAGGTGACTTCTTTTTCGTGAGGTAGGGGGTTTACTGGGAATTGAACCCAGGGGCACTCAACCACTGAGCCACATCCCCAGCCCTTTTTAATATTTTTTTTAGAGACAGGGTCTCACTAAGTTGCTTAGGGGCTCACTAAGTTGCTAAGGCTGGCTTTGAAATTGCGATCCTCCTGCCTCAGCCTCCTAGGTCACTGAGACTACAGTCAAGCACCACCAAGCCCAAGAAGGTGATTTCTTAACTGAAACCCAAATGACTAGCAGAAATGGTGAACCAGATAAGGGGAGCTTCTAGCCACAGGCAGAGGTACGCAGATGGCAAATAGGTTCCAATATAGCTACTATTATGGGTTAAAGTGTATTTCTCAAAAGATATTCAAGTTCTAATCCCCAGTACCTATGAATGTGACCTTATTTGGAAATAGGGTCATTACAGACAATCGAGTTAGAATGAGGTCATTTGGGTAGACCCTAATATAAAATGACTGGTATCTTTATAAAAAGGGAAAATTTGGATAAAAATACGCACATGGGGAAAAAACCACATGAAGATGAAAGCAGAGATCAGGTTGATGTATCTACAAGCCAAATAATTGCAGAAAACTGCCAGAAGCTAGGGAGAGACATGGAACAGATTTTTCCCTCGTAGCTCTCAGAAGGAAAACAATCCTGTTCACACCTTGATCTTGCACTTTCAGCCACCAAAGCTGTGAGCATAAATTTCTACTGGTTAAGTCACTAGTCTGTGTTATATGTTACATCAATATGAGAAGACTAATACAATGGATATTAGGTGCAATAAGTATTCACACCACACCAAAATCCACTTTCAATCATTTTTAGCAGCTGAAATCCTTATTCTAAATAAAATTTTACCTGGAACCTCAGTATGTTAACAGATGAAGAGGATGAAAAAGGGTTACTCAAAATATTCTACCACTTGCTAAATTCATAAGTTCTTTGCAACACTGTTTGCACTAAAAAGAGGTACAGGAGAAATACCCCTCAATCACACTGGAGGGCTGGGGTCGTGGTACAGTGGTAGAGCGCTTGCCTAGCATGTGTGAGGCACTGGGCTTGATCCTCAGCACCACATAAAAATAAATAAATAAAATAAAGGTATTATGTCCATCTACAACTAAAAATATATTTAAAAAAAAAACACACTGGAGCCAGATAACCTGGGTGAGAGAGCAGAATGTTGATTACATTATATCATGATATTATTAAGTGATTATGATAACCACCACGGATATCATTCATGATTCCTACTATCAGCTGGGCACTATGTCCACTTTTTACATCACCTCCAAAAGGCTGATATTGCCATCTTTTTGTCATACTGGGGACTGAACCCAGGGACACTCTACCACAAAGCTACATCCCCAGCCCTTCTTTTTTTTTTTTTTTTTTTTTTTTTTTTTGGGTGCTGGGGATTGAACCCAGCCCTTCTTTTGAGACAGGGTCTGAGTTGCCCAGACTGTCCTTGAACTTCAACCCTCCTGCCCCTCAGCCTCCTCAGTAGCTGGGATTATAGGTATAAGCCACCAAGCCAGTCTGTTGTTGTCTTCTTTAGGGAGGAAAATTAAGGATATGATATGCTAAATGTCCCCTCCCACCTCTGTATAGGTCTGCTCAAACTGCCATTAGCAAAATGCCACAGAAGGTAGGGTTTAAATAACAGAAACTCACTACCCCACAGTTCTGGAGGCTGGGAGTTCCAGTCCAAGATATTGGTAGGTTTGGTTTCTCCTAAGGCCTCTCTCTTTGGCTTGCAAATAGTTGCCTGCCTTGCTTGTGCCCTCACATGGTCAACTCTGCGTGTGCATGCCCTGGTGTCCTCCTTTATGTCCTGATCTTCATCTCCTCTTCTTATAAGGACAACAATCATATTGAATCAGATTCACTCTAATAGCTCATTTTAATCTATCACCTCTTTACAAATCTACCTTCAAATATAGTCACATTCTAAGGTACTAGGGGCCAGAACTTCAATGCATAAATTTAGAAGGACACAATTTGGCTCACAACAGCCCCTTAAGGAAAAAGCCGCAGAGCCTACACATACCACCACAGAATGATTTGACTCCTTAGGCTATTTTCCTTGGATCATGCTTCTTAACTCTAAAAAGTCCCCTGCATTTACTACAAAAGAAAATTCATTACTTGAACAATAAGAAAAATAAGCTTTTGCTTTGTTTCTTTTCAAAGACTCTCTCTTGAGGTTCTAAGCCTGGAAGATGTTAAGAGAGTTGTATCAGCAGGCCCCAGATGTAAACCCTCTGAGGGTTGGCAAGAAGAGAAAGGAAGGAACCAAGCCTGAGGCCAATCTAAACAGATTTGAGCTTCTACCACCTGGGATAGGGTCCTCAAACCCTCTCCTAGCATTAGCTAAAACACTTGAAAAGGAGGTGAACAAGAGTTGGCCCAATTTTAGGCTCACTAACATATGAGAGGTTCCCAGAGATCTGCTTTGCTCTCTATATCTCAATCTCTAGGTGCTAAACCAGACAAACTCAAAAACTCCTGGCCAAGAGGGCAGCAAACATTTGCACTATCCATCACAAAGCCCCTGACTTCTCAGAAAACATAGGACCTTCACACAGTTAGCAGGGACCCTGGCAGCTACTGTACCCATTGGTGTTCAAGGAGCCTTCTTCAAATGTCCGCCATCCTCTATCATTTCAAATACCAAATAAATAAAAGGTGGCATCCTGCTGTGCCCTTCACTGGGCAGGAAAGCAATGCTCTGAACAGTGACGTGATAGAGACCTTTATGAGGACCATTCTGGGGAATGAGGATGAGAAGTTCAGGAAAGTCCTCCTTTACCAACCACAGGAACACCACAAAATAAGGAGAATTCTAGAAGGAATACCCCAAATACATACAAATCTTAGGTGCTAAGGTGATGAAGACTAGAAACCAAGTGTTGGTTAGCCAAACCTGGTCAAAAATAAAAACAATAAAAGATCTCAAATACAGCACCAGCTGTAACTACTAATTTCTTCAGAAAAAGACAGTATGAAAAATGTTGACATGGAGTGTGAGAAGTTGGAGACTAGAGAATCATCAGAAAAGCTTACGTGGAAGAGATAAGGGTAAAAATGGATATAACATGATTATACTATGCTACATTTACATTTATTAGATTATATTTACATTGCTATGGTTCGGATAGGAGGTGTCCCCCAAGAAACTACCATGTTTATGCAAGAGGCAAAATGATTAGATTATGAGAGCTGTAATCTAATCAGTGGGTTAAGCCATTTGATGAATTAATAATTTAAATGGATTACTGGGTGGTAACTGTAGAAAGATGGGGCATGGCTAGAGGAAGTGGGTCACTGGGGGCATGCCTTAGGGATTATATGTTTTTGTCCCTGGTTCTTTCTACTCTCTCTGCTTCCTGTTTGTCATGAGCTGAACAGCTTTCCTTTACCACATCCTTCCACTACAATGTTCTGCCTCATCTAAGGCCCAGAGCAATGGAATTGGCCAACCATAGACTGAACCTCTGAAAACATGAGCCCAAAATAAACTTTTCCCCCTCTAAGCTGTTCTAGTCAAGTATTTTTGATCATAGTGAGGAAAAGCTGATTAGCACATACAAGTTAAAATGCTGAATGATATATTTTTCTATTTCAGAAACCTATTGAGAAGTAATCTTGCAACCTCTTTAGTAATATGGGCTCATTTCTAACCACCTCAATTCTAATTGAGACATGTCATCAAATTTTACCAGAAAGTTGCCTATGTGGGAATTGTGTCCCAACTTTACATATGTACTTCTTATTCCATGGATGAACATAAAGGCTCATTTCAGACCAATCCCAGAAGAAAATCCAAAAGTACACCCTCCACTTACCCCCCAGACACACTCAACCATGAAAACCAATCCCTAACCAGGCACAGTAATGCATGTCTCTAATCCATGTGACTGGGGAGGTTGAGGCAGGAGGATCTCAAGTTCGAGGCCAGTCTGGGCAACTTGGCAAGACCCTGTGTCAAAATTTAAAAATAAAAACGGCTGGGGATGTGGTTCAATAGTAAAGCACCCCTGAGTTCAATCCCCAGTACAATAAAAAAAGCCCTACATATTCATTAGGGAGAGCATGGTCTACTACTAATCAATTATGGTAGATGAGGTTGTACCTTTGTGTTGCTAATTTATTAATCAAGTTCATGCCAGACAGGAAAAAAATGCCTAATGGAAACACGTCAAGCTGTTTGGTACTAGCAATATTGATCAAAAGTGTAAGGACAGATTCTTAATACAACAATTCCACTGGTTGGCATTTATCCTATAGATAGACTCACATACAAGAAGGTGATTTGTTACAAGAGTAAAGCTTAAAACAACCCCAAATAGGGCACCAATTACACAGAATAAGGTGGTGACGCAGAAAGATATATTAATGAAAAAAAAAGTGGTTAGTTGACTCATATATTGCATATTATTTCCCAATTTGTGATTTTTAAAAACACTTGCGGAGGAATGTACTGGTGCGGAGTGGATGCACCCAGGGGTGCTTAACCACTGAGCCACATTCCCAATCCTTTTTTTAAAATATTTATTTAGATGTTGGTAGATTTTTATTTATTCATTTATTTTTATGTGGTGCTGAGAATTGAACCCAGTGCCTCACACATGCAAGGCAAGTGCTCTAACACTGAGCCACAACCCCAGCCCCACAACCCTTTTTTTGTATTTTGAGACAGGGTCTCAGTAAGTTGCTGAGGCTGGTTTTGAACCTGCCATCCTCCTGCCACAGCCGCCCAAGCTGCTGGGATTGTAGGCATGTGCCTCTGCACCTGGCTCACATTCTTTATATTTTAGTTTTTGTATATACATCGGAAAATTCTAGAGGAAAAGAAAATCAAGGGGTGATACATTTAGGAATTTGACCTCTAACTGTTTTAGTATGAGCTTATAATTTTAAAATTTAAAATGCATGAGAAAAATCCATGAGCAATGAGAATTCATGAAAATACAGTCTAAAATTTTTCTCAGCAAATCTACAGTCTTTAAGAAAGGTTCAACAATCTTCATCAGGCTGATTATTATTCAGGAAGTAGCACAATGCAGTTAAGAGGGCTTCGTGAACAAGGCATGAAACCTAAATGGTTTATTATTAGTCATTGTTTAATCAGAAAGAAAACCAAGGAACTTTCCAGGCTTCATTCTGCATGCCTAGAGCATAATCAAATTTTTCTCATGCATTTCTTATAACTCTGTGGGGCAAGGGTACATAATATAATCAAAATACAATCCAGAACATTATGGATTAGGTATCTTGTTCTGTGAAGGGCTCAGAACATACACGGACACTCAATAGTTTAGAGTGTAATAACAACAAAATTGGAAAGAAGCCAAATGTACACAACAGAAAAATGAACAAATAGATTTTATAGTAGTCATATAATGTGATACCATGTAGCCATTAAAAACTTTGTTGTTGCATATTATAGATAAAGAAAGACATTTGTGGCATATTTAAGCTACAATAGGCTGAAGATAATAGCTTTTTTGACCTGGGCCTATTTGGGAAATGCTATAAATGACCATATATTTACACATGAGTGCTAGAAAAGGTTAGAAGGAGATATAGCAATATGTGAACTGTGGTTATCTCTGGAGAGTAGTATTACAGGAGATTTTGTATGTGTATATTTTGGCTGATCTGTAACTTTTCTATAAAAACATTTATAACTGTGTGATTTTTAACTTTAAAAATTGTTGGCTATCTTTTCCTTCCTTGGCAGACCCAATGCTTCTCCATAAAAAAGAGAATTCAACATGAAACATGTTGCTTGCTCTCTCTCTTCTGCCCCCTTGCTGGTCTTTTAAAGGTTTTTCTAATGTTTTAGAAATTGGAAAGGGGCACGGGGACAGGTAGGACATTCTCAAGGTTGTCTTTCCCTCTTTTTAATGTAGCTATTTTGTTAAGCCAATAGTTTCTAATGCAGGGCTTTTTGTTGTCACAACCTGTGCTACTGCATCTAGTGGGTAGAGAGCGGCATGGGTCAGTTTCCACAACACACTTAACTGACCCCAAAGGTCAAAAGTACTCAGATTGAAGACCCCATTTCAGGTGACTCACTACTCTTTCACGAACAGCACCCTCCAATGGCTAAGAACATCTGACCAAGAGGCTCCTCTGGTAGACAGGAAATGCACTACTGACTAGGGAGTCAGAATATCTGAGTTGAATTTGGTTCTGCCCCTCTAATAGCTGTATAACCTCAGGAAGGTGACCATGCCAGGCAGCTGATCTTCTATCCTCTTCTGTAACTTGGGAATCCCACCACTCACCACCCAGAGTACACAAGAAACTTGGACATAATAATAAAGGAGAAAAGGTTTTATAAACAATAAAGCACCATGCACATGTGAATGGCATTATCATCCCAGGATCTGAAATGTCCAGCCTTACCAATGAAAACACTTTCAGAGTTTCAATGGGTCTTTGTCTAGCACATTCCCACTGCCCTAAATCCCATTACCTACTTTACATGCCAACTCGGCAGTAATTTTTACTAATACTGAGACTGGAAACCATAAAGTGTGTTTTTAAAACACATTTTCCTTGATTTAAACTGTGAACCAGCAGAATTTAGTGACTGAATGACAGAGACCTGAATCAGACTCCTAGGAAAGAACTCCAGCTCTACCTCTTATTAGCTGGGTGACATGGAAAGGGACACGGCTTCTCTGTGCCCTGGTTTCCTCATCTGTCTATCCAAACTAGAACATACCTGAAACAAGACAATTGAGAGCAAAAGGAGGCACTGCCAATGTTAATGCTAAGACAACAGCTATAGACCAGAACTGTCCCCAGACAGAAGACATAAGGTCACCCTAACAAAAAGGATAATAACAGCATCTACTCCACAGGCTTATTTGTGATGACTAAATCAGATGAAAGAGGCAAAGCACACTGTACAATCTTATTAAATGCCAGCTATGATTATAGCCTCTTTCTCCCACCCCATTCCCATTCATTCAGCAAATCCTTAGTGCCCAGGCACAACCCTGGGTGCAGAGAAAATAACAGTCAGTCACATACACCCACTCCCCATCCGCAGCAGAATTCCTCCTCTTGTTTCACAGTGTGTTCAATTTCCAAGACTGGGGGTTGGGGAGTTAGAGAGGAATGAACCCAGGGGCACTTCCACTGAGCTACATCCCTAGCCTTTTGTATTTTTCATTTTGAGACAAGATCTAAGTTGATGAGGCTGGCCTTGAACTTGGCGATCCCCCTGCCTCAGATTCCCAAATCGCTGAGATTACAGGAGAACACCACCACACCTGCCTATTTCAAGACTTTTCTTACATGTAACACAGTCAATGACTTGTTCAGAATTAAACACAAACTTGCAACCCAGCATTAGAGGTCAAGAATACCCACCCAGGAAAGTCATACTGAACATGTAACAGTTAAAAGTCCCCTTTATAAAAATGAATAATGAATTAGAGCTTATCTAACCAAAAAGACAAAGGATTTATTATTATCCCAAAGTCCCTGATTCAGGAAGGCTATTTCAGCTAGACTAAAAGTTAACTATGCATAATGACACTCACAGAGGGCACTAATTAATAAAAGTGTATAACTTAGCACTCAAGGATTAAAAACACGTTATACTATTAGCTCTTATTTCTATTCACATCCCATTAAAATGAATTGTGTACAGTGTGTCCACCAAGACCACCTTAAAGAACCTATACATTATAAAAGCAAAGTTACTCTGGCTTGCTTTTATATTTAGATGTATCTATACCTTTTACCAAGAAATAAGTAGTTTAATTTAGTATGCAAAAACAATTTTTTTAAAAGTCAATACTTATCAGGAGAGATGGATGTTTCTTATTTTATACAGATGTTCATTAACTTCTAGGGGTTTGGGACTCTAATGACAAATCCCCTTTCCTCCTCCTCCCCATCTCTCCTCTTTAAGCCCACAGTAGAGTTGATCTCAATTACTAGGACCATAAATTCTTATACCTAAACATTTCTACATTGAACTGTGGGGCCTTTTCCTCTCCTCCTTGTTCAAATTTTACCAGGCACATCCTCAGCCATCCTTTTGTGCCAATTTTTTTCTTTCTCTCACTCTTTTTATTTTGGGGGGGGGGGGGTGGTAAACTGGGGATTGAATCCAGGGGTACTCCACCACAGAGCTATATCCCTGAGTTGTTTTTTTTTTGAGACAGGGTCTCGCTAAGCTTTCTGGGCTGGCCTCAAACTCGTGATCCTCCTTCCTAACCTCCCCAGTAGCTGGGATAACAGGTGTGTACCACTGCACCCAGCTGTACTAATTTCTGATGGCCATTAAGGAAGCTGTATTCCACTCCTTCCATAGTTATGAGATCTAAAATTCTAGTCAAGTCCCTTCACTGGCAACAAAATATGGACCTCCACAAAGAGAGGTTTATCAAGTAAACTCTATGTGCATAATTCAGAACTAATTGAGGGACTCTCCATTTCTGGAGAGTTCTCCTTCATACCTCTGTCTTGATTCAAGAAGCTGAAAGCAGCAGCGTGTGTTTTGATCTGGTGCTGGCTACACAGACATTTTCAGTATGTGAAACTTCAACAAGCTATACTCTTATGTGCATTTTATATATGCATGTTCTATTGCCATAAAAAAACTTTAGAGTTGATTACTCCATTTAAGCCTCTAGACAAAATAAGCATAATTTGCACATTACCTATGGTAGTGTTTTACAAACTGTTTTCAAACTGGGATGCCATCAGTCAGCAGACCACGTAATCAGTTTAGAAGGTCCTGACCAGCTTTTTTTAATGGAATGGGAAACACAAGAAGGCATCACACACACAGAAGACAACTACAGGAAACTTGTTTCTGGATTATGTATGTATATATTTGTACACATATAGGCATTTGGACTAGGTTGTCAGAGATTTTTTTTAACTGTAGAACATGCTTGTTGTAAAAGCCTAAGAAACACTCAGTACACCAAAAAAAAACTTACTTGAAAGCTAGAGAAACCTTAATTCTAATCCTGGCTGGTAACAACCTATCTACCACTGGGCACAGTGGCACACTCCTGTAATCCCAGCAGCTTGGGAGGATGAGGCAGAAGGATTATGAGTTCAAAGCCAGCCTCAGCAACTTAGTGAGGCCCTAAGCAACTTAGACCCTGTGTCAAAATAAAAAGTTCTGGGGATGTGGCTTAGTGGTTGAGTGCTCCTGGGTTCAATGCCCCGTACCAAAAAAAATACTTT
Organism: Sciurus vulgaris; assembly: GCF_902686455.1. Lineage (NCBI taxonomy): Eukaryota > Metazoa > Chordata > Mammalia > Rodentia > Sciuridae > Sciurus > Sciurus vulgaris. The sequence goes on along the minus strand of NC_136471.1, from coordinate 122,764,744 downwards.
TAAAAAAACCCTAAGTACCTGGGAGCAAGTCACCCAACCTTCTAAGTCTACATTTTGTCATCTCTAAAGTAGGAGTAACTATCTACTCTCCAGAATTGGTATAAGGTCTCAGTGAAGTTGTGAACCATCAACCACAGAGCACTATTGAGACACTGTCTCCAGCCCTGCCACCATTTATATGGTGTCCTGGGCTAGGTTCTTTACCAGTAGGAAGGAAAATTTCAAGCAAATATACAGAGAAGGGCATTGCCAAGGCTGAGCTCCCATCACATGACTTGGTTGAAGTCCCAAGGAGAACAAACCACTAACATTTGAGAGCAGCCAGCAGGGCAGGGGAAAGCTTCGTCCCAGCATGCTTGGTGATAAATCATGCAACTTTGGATTCCAACCACAGGGAAAACCACTTTCCAAGATAATAGGGTTTTTCCCATTATTCTTGGCAGGAGGTGAAGAAAGGCAGAAAGGGAAGAAGGCCTCAGTAAAGAAATAGGGCATTTGTTTTACACAAATCGCTTTGCAGGCAGGTGGTTTTCATTTTGAGAACAACAAAAAAATGATGCTTAAAACAGTTCAAGGGTAACTCTGGATAGTGGCCAGAGGCTTGCCAGGAGAGGGTAACAGAGTCCTGGGGTCTGGAGTGCTCCCAAAGCATCCAAGCAGTAACAGATAAGACTGGGGACAAGGAAGGTCTGGCTTGAAAGACAGGACTATCTTTATCAGCTTGCAGTCACAAACTACTTAAAAGTAGTTCACTGAATTATCCAAAGTTTTATATACACACACACACACACACAATGTGTGTATATATATATTTTTAGTTGTAGATGGACACCTTTATTTTATTAATTTATTTTTATGTGGTGCTGAGGATGGAACCCAGTGCCTCACACATGCTAGGCGAGTGCTCTACCACTGAGCCACAACCCCAGCCCCCAAAGCAATTCTTGACTCACATTTGTTGAGCATCTACTGTGAATCTAGAACTGAGTTAGGGATTGGGGATACAGTGAGAATAAAACAGACAAGACCCCTGTCCTTCCACAGTTGCAAATTCTAGTGAGGGAGATAGCAAGTAAATCCATGAGTCAACAAAATATTTACAGGCTGTGATAGGAGTAATCTCTAAGAAATAAGTGTGGTGATGTGATGAGAAGGGAGAAAGGAAACATAACCTGGAGGAAGTCCCTTTAGATAAGATAACCCAAGAGGCCTGCTCCGAATAACAACTGAAAGAGAAGAAAGAACCAGCCACAGCAGGCACCAAGGAAAGGACATTCTTGGCAGAGAGAAGTGCAAGTGCCTGGTCCCAAGGCAGGAAGGGCCAGAGTGAGGGCTGGGGAGGGTGGGAAGTTGCATTGGTGGAAGGTAATGTCCAAGCAGGAAGGTAACTCTGATAAGACTGAAAAGGCAGGCAGAAGTCAAACCATACAAGGCCCAGCTGACTGTGGAAAAGGACTCAGATTTCAACAAAGAGCAACAGAGAACTGCTAAGGGTTGGTTCACTGTGATACATTGCTTTGCTGCTGGTTAAGATGAAAGAAACTCTTAAATCATCATACATGAACCAAGTGTCCAGGTCATAGAATTGCTCCAAAATCAAAGATGAAAAATAGCACTGGTGGAACTCGCTGATACACGAGTATAGAGCAGTCATGGCAGCTAAAGCAAACAACTTGAGCTTAAATATGAGATGGAATACAAGGAATTCAGTTGGGGAAAGGCCTGGGAGCACTTGAGACTGGCAAGGGAATACTATTAATAGCAATTAACTCACAGTTAGCAAATATAAGGCACATAGTAAAGTTAATTAACAAGGCAGGTTCCAAAAAGTGCCCTGTGTGCACGCGCGCACACACACACACACACACACACACACACACACACACCAGTGGAAAGGCAATTGGGGTTTGATCCATATATCCGGCATTTGCCTAAATGCACAAATTGGGTAACTAAAATGACCTGACGTGACAGTGCCCTGCGTGTTACTTCTGAATCTGAAACCAGATCAATGGCTGAGCCGTTTGCATCAAGGTTTATCTTTGCTTTTTCTTCTCCCTCATGTCAGCTCAATATGGGTGTTTATACCTTGGAAACTCAATGCTGAATGGGAAATGGCTCTTCTGAATTATCACTCTCCCTCAAGAGCCTACCACACAGCTGCCTGACTCAGGGCCCCAGGCCCCAGCATCTTTAACTCAAATGTATCTGTGAGTTATAAGCATGACCCACACACAACTTTGCCCCCCTTTTCAAATTTGATGGGGTTATCATTTGGCCACAACTAAAACAACCTTGGGCTAGGGGCTTAAACAAGGCCAACTGGCTGACCCCAAGATCAAACCTATGATACCAACCGAGAGAACTTGGTAGCGTCTGAGGCCATCATGAAACAAGCTGGATCAAATAACACTGGTGGCTCCTCACAGAACCTAGCATGCTGTTGAGTTTACAGACTGGACTGTGCAAGGAGGAGTAGGGGCGAGTCAGGCAACCAAGTGCCAGGTGCTTTCACATTCGTTTCTTCGAATATCTAGCAGTCCTAGGAAGGGCTGCAATGGAGAGTTTCAGGTGGAAAAAGAAGATTTGGAGGGATTTTCGTTAGTGGTCAAGGCTATATAGCTAGCTGAGTAGGGATTTGGGCCTGGCCTGATACCTTGATTGGCAACTACCAAAAAAGTGCTCTTGACAGACCCCAAGCTGACTTTCTATCCTGCCTCCCATCTCATTCTTACCTCCTCCCCTTTTATTTCTTCCCACCGCAGGAAAGTTGGCTTCCACACCTGGCTTCATCCCAGACTCTCAAATCCACCAGCTGCCTCAGAAATGTTACCTGCTTCCAACCCAGATAGGGATCCCTCACTGCCGAAATGGACACCTGCCAGAGGTTTGGCTGGATAGAGCTGTCTATGTGCAATGCCCCTTGGAGAAAACTCATCTGGCTATAGATAGCAGCCAGAGAAAGAAAGAGAACAAACCAGATTATGGGGCTGCTCAAACTCTTGATAAGTGCGCCTACCAAAAGAGACTCAACAGCAGAAGCCAGAGGGTGGCTTGGGAAAACAAATCCCCTTTTGCCACAAGCAAGAAAACTGAGACCTGGGTCCAAGTGGAAAATTATGTTGGTCACTCTCTCGGAAGAACTGACCAAATCCCCCATCACATCTCCCTCCTGGCCTACGAGGTAATCAGGCAACAGGCTACAAAAGACGTAGACATAACAGCAATCAAAAGAGATGTATGGCCTACTTACACTCTCAGACAAGTCCGCAGCACTCAGGGCTTTGACTGCCGAAACCTCCATTCTGTGGAGTAAGAAATGGTGATTTCTGGCTCACTGTCTGAACTCCAGGCAGAAGTGAGTTCTGTGCTCTCCGAGAACTGCAAGCCTCTCTGATTCACTTGGCAGCAGAATTATTCTAAGCATCCTGTCCCGTACCCAACCCGCCTGCCCCTCCCACTACACATTCACACTGGTGGGTTTTTTTTTTTAAATCCTTTGCCCTTGCGCCTGTCAGAAATCAAGTGAAACTCATTTTTCAAAATTAATCCAATCTCTGGTACTTGAGAGAGTAGAACCTTTCTGACCAAAAAGGAGGAAGAGCCACTTAATTAGGAAGAAGTTATAATTAACATCAGAGAGAAGAGAGTTGGAGAACCGCAGAGTCTGCAGTAACTGCAAAATGGAGATTATTTGAGACAGCTGAGACACTCCACCCAGGCCTCCAGAAGGAGACATGCACGGGAAACAAAGGGCATATGGTGTTTGCTTTCTTCAACATCCGTTCTCACCATTAAGAGCTGCACCAGCAAACGCTCATTACTTACATGTGGACAAACCTCGCCCTGAAATAGACTCTGAAACACAGCTCATAAGCAAATAAATTACTTTGCAACAGAGGCCTACCTTGATTTTTTATTACATATGAAGCAGAATTTAATAAAGTCCTAACAACTGGCAGAATGTCTATTTGGCTCAGTGAAGCATGAATTACACTTGAAAGAAAGTCATATTTGTTAATTTCAAGTTCATATCATAATTGGAATACTGACATATTCAAACCAGAATTTTTTTTCCTAAGGAGAGATTCCCAAAAACTAACGTAATAATCAGACACCAGTGATTTTCTATTTACTATTAGTGTACTTCCATTCAAATATTTCTATCCCAAAGCAAACAAGTTTTTCTAATGTGACTTTATTTCTCATATGTATTAATGATAACCACCCCCAATATGGCCCACACTATTTAACTGTCCAAAGGTAAACTTCAGTGCATTATGAGAAACTCCTGAATTGGTGAAATTTATATTGAGTCAGTTTTAAAAATGCTCGTATACAAGTATTATTGCTCTTTTTTTCCAGAATTCAAAATCTCTTTATTAACAGTAAGAGCCAGTAAGATCCAGGATTAGTTTCCATAGCCATGGCTGGCCCTCCAGCCTCTGGTGCACTCGAATTTCCAGCCTCTGGTGTGCTCAAATTTCCACACCATAGGGTTTGGTGTGGCTGTGTGGGATCCCAGGAGCCTTGCTGAAGTGCCGGCACACCTCTTGGCCCTTGTGAGGACCAGAGAGCAGGACTGTGCTGCAACCCTTGGGGGAGTTCAGGGCCAGCTGGTCAAAGGTGAGGGTCTTGCCCCCGGCCTTGAGGCTGTGGCTGCAGACTCAGCTGCTCACATGCAGTGCCTACATGCATTTAGTTTGGGCACCTCCTGAACACACACATCATCTGTTATGGTCCCCACAACCACGGCCATTTTGTTTTCTTGGCTAGGAAGCTTCATCTTCCGGATCATCTGGGAGAGGGAGAGAGGTGGCTTCTCGGTTCAACTCATGAACAACCTCTTCAGTACAACTTGGTTAAGATAGAATTGGTTCATCTAGCCAGAAACCCGTACAATTTGACCAACAGGCTTAGTAGATGTCCTGATTCTTGGGCTCATTGCATGGAACCTTTCAGTCCTTGTGGCAGATGTCAACTCCCATGATGGTGCCTACAGCTCACTATTATTACTGTTAAGACTGCTAAGATCACCGATCATGCCCACTACCACCCAACCAGGATGAACTGGGACTGGGGTCTACCTGCCCATAGATGATAAGGTCAAGGTCAGAGGATTCCCTTGCCTGTTTGACATATAAAAGGTCCCCAAGTAAAGGAAAATGAGATTCAAACAATCCAATAACCTTCAGTGAACACTGCTGGCTGCCTACCCAGCAGAGCCAGCTCCCTTCCTTCTTCCCTAAAAGAACCCACTATTGGTCATAGGTGCCCACCATTCCCTGGTGGAGCACATTCCCAGCTCCAGAAGGGCAGTCTAACAAATTCTAAGCATATAACTGGTTCTAGGTGGACAACAGGAACTAAGCTCACCCAATTACAATGCAGGAAAGGACTGCTCCTCCAGACAAGCTGTGAACAAGAAAGCAAATGGCCCTACTGCCAATGGTTGTCATCTTACAACCATCTGACAACCAAGGGAAGCCAGTCCTTGGGTGAAGTTACTGCCAAAGGTCACTGTGAAGGAGAAGGGGCAAGATCGGGGGTTTCTGATGTAACACTGAACAGCTCATCACACTACCCTACCTCTAGCCTCCCAATTATGAGGTAACAAACATGTGTTTAAGACCGTCCCAGACAGGTTTCTGTTTTGTGCAGTCTAAAGTATGCTGACGGGGATGGACTGAGCAACAGCTGGGGAGTCAAGAGGAAAAGTCTGTGATTTGGCAGAGACTCCTTAAAGTAAATAATAGACTCACCAAAAACATTCCCCTTTTTGCTAAAGAAAAAGGAGAAATTACACAGAGAGGTTGCTTAGGCTGGGCACGGAAAATGGGGAGTGACTACAAATGGGCACAAGGTACCTTTTGAGGGTGATGGGAATATTTGAGAATTAGATTGTAGTGATGGTTACATAGCTCTGTGACTATACTAAAAACCATTGAATGGGATACTTTGGGCAAATTTTATGGTGGATCTCATAAAACAACTTTTAAAAAGCTGTGGGGAAGCTGGGCATGGGGGCACCTGCCTTTAATCCCAGTAGCTCAGTAAGCTGAGGCAGGAGGATCACAAGCTCAAAACCAGCCTCAGCAACTTAGTGAGCCCCTAATCAACTTAGCGAGACCCTGTCTCAAAAAATAAAAAGGGCTGGAGATGTGGCTCAGTGGTTAAGTGCCCCTGGGTTCAATCCCTGGTACCGCCCCCCCCCCCCCCAAAAAAAAAAGTAGTGTAGATACAGGTGGGCTCATTCAGGAGAGGTCACAGGTTGGAGGAACTTTTCCTCCATGCACATCTTATGTTACAATCCCCTATCCCTGCTTAAATCCTTCCTCCAGCAGTTCTCCATTATCCCTAGAGTCCCAGTTCCTTGGGAGCAGGTGCAAGATCTCTAGACCTAGCTGGGCTTTGCCCCACTTCCCAACTTACTCCCTGGGCAAGGTTGAATTCCAGATGCACATAAAATTGCTCCTGCCCCTCCAAGCCTCTGCTCACAATGCACTGTTTCTTGGTGGCTCTTGCAGTCTATCCTCTTTACTGGATTGACCTGCCTTAGACTCTTAGGTTCCCTCCCTTTATGCCCCTTTACCATACTGGATCCACAAAATAGGTGCAAAAAGCATGTTTCCAGCTGTCCCCAGGCTCACCTCCAAAGTCTAGAAGAGCACTGGAACATAGTAGATACTCCAGAAGTGCCCACTGTACTGCTCTGATTTTCTCTTCGGGGAGGGTACCCATTTTTCCCGCAGTTCAGTTTTTTCATGGAGGTTGGAGGTGTGAGAGCCAGAGGTAGGTTCCAGATGTCCTCATTCTTGCCCATGACTGACCACTGTCCTACAGTAACTGCAGGCTCAGCAGGGGACAACAGCATTCTCCCAGATCCCATAATGTGTAAACTGGACCCTAGCAAAGACTCCTCATGCTGCTCACCCTTAGAGCTTCTGCTTCTCTGCTTGGACCCTCTCAGGGGCACAAGTTCCTGGGAACAAAGCACGACGTGGCTCCCAGCCACTGTATATGTTTCAGAGAGGGAGGAGAAGGAGTGGACAATATTTTTCCCCCAATTGTGTTTTTTTCATCCTCACACAATGTAAGGAGCTGGGTTAAGGAAAGGCATAGATGCGACAATGGGAAACACTTGGTTTTGAAGAGGGAGGAGCCAAACCTGGAAATATCAGTTCCCACAAGGTGTCTTGACCTCAGGAAAAGAGTAACAGTGAGGTTTAGGAAATGCTAAAGAGTTACTAGTAGAGGAGTCTCTGCTATCAAAAAAAAAAAAAAAAAAAGAAAAAAAGAAAAAATCATACTCTGAAAGGAGCTACCCCACAGGGAATCGATGCTTCATCAGAACAGGGACAGCCCCAAGGGCCTCCTCTCCAGTTGTCCTGACCCTCCACACACCTCTGGAATGAAACCCCAAACGTGGGAGCATAGAAAGAGCTGAAATGACACTTTCCTCACAATCATAATTCCAACTCCTACCTCATAATCATGACTTTTCCATATTCGGGCCCCAGCTTCCCTGGACGTGCTCCGTGAGCCTTCTCAGACATTATCTAATGCTAGGCAGGCCAGCAAGCTAACCATTAAGTACTTTTTCTCCACACTCCCTGATTTAAGCTAGTTTGGACACAATCGCAAAAACTCCACAACTCCCCTCTCAGGAGGGGTGGCTGGCGGGGTTTCTCACAGAGGTTAGGTCAAAGAGGAAGCTCCTAAGATGTCAGAAAGTTTGTCTGTAAACATCTCAATCTGATTCCTACTATGAAGTCTGCAAGCTGTCATTACTCCTTTCCCTGCCCCCAATAAATAAAGCAGGCAGTTTTATTTCTAAATCACTTCAGTTTCTTTTTTATTTTTTCCCAAATACCTAAGGGCCTCACCCCCAGAGTCTTTAATTCAATGGATCTGATGTGGCACTGGGAGATGTTTAAACCCCTCCTGGAGATTCCAGTGATCCACACAGCCTGAGACACAGGGAGGGATCTGGAATGTCAGCGATCCTTGCTACTAAAAGTAGCATCCACTAGAAGCTTCTTAGAATGGCAGCATCTTGGCTTCCCCATACCCAGCCACTGCCAGACCAGCCCCCCTCCACTCCATCACAATCTGCATCCTGAGGAGGGGCCACATTAGAGTTAGGGAAGCTTGGTCTATAACTACCATCTGGCTTCAGAACCCAGGTTCTTTGTTTCTACTTCACAATTCGGAGGGTACCATCAAAAGGCATATTGTGAAATGTTTTCTGAGGGTTTGGGGGGTTTTGTTTTTTGTTTGTTTTGTTTTGTTTTGTTTGCAGTGCTGGGGATGGAACCCAGGGTCTCAAACATTCAAGGCAAGTGCTCTACCACTGAGCTACATCCCCAGGAAAAAGCCCCATCCTGCTCCCTATCTCCCAGCTCTCCCAGAAAATATAACTTGTCAGGTTAAATGTAAAGGGAGTCAAAAACTAGACATGGCCTGTTTTTTAAATTAAAGCAATACATTTTTCCATTTGTGCTGGCAACATCAACACTTGGATTACTGCGCATGTTTAAAGTCATCAGTCACATTCAAGTCCTAGAGAGTCAAAGCAGCAGAACCTGCAAATTTTTTTAGTATTAAGGGGCTTTACGTGGAACCAAGGCATGCCAGGATAAATACTTCTTGGAACTAATGAGAACTACTAATTGCATCCATTCGTAAAAAATCAATATACTTGAAGAAACTTTTTAAAAATTCATATGCTTATTTGCCTTCTTCAAATAACATCATAAGGTATTCACAGGAAGTCGTGGTTTCAATTGAGACGTGGCTGCATATTTAAAAAAAAAAAAAAAAACCTCACAGAATCCTATCACGGAGCTCTGCCAAGATTCCCAGCAGGGTCTCAGAACCTGGCAGATTTGGTCCCCCTCCTGCTAATTAATTACCATCTGGTTTGGGGTTTTTTAACATAGCTGAGGCCACCCAGACAATGCTGTACCATAGTACAATTAGGGGTGAGAGAGCACAGACTGTGGAGTTAAACTACCCACAGGCTCAAATCCAGTTCTGGCATTGACAATCCGGGCTCCCCTGAGCGAGTTACTTAACTTCTCTGGTCCATAGGAAGCACTTATATAAAGCTTTGCTGTTCTTCTCACCTAGTATATAATCCCAAGAATGGTATAGAACTCTGAATGATAACAGAACTCTGCACACAGTAGGTGCTCAATTATTAAAGCTCGTTAGAGAACACTCCACCCAGATTGTATCTTCTTCAGTCTTTTGGTGTGTCAAGAAAGGTACTTGGAAAGTTTTTTTCTTCCTCTTTTTGATGGTGCTAGGGATCAAAGCCAGGGAGGGCCTCACACCTGCTAAGCATGCACTCTACCACTGAGTTACACCCTGGCCTATAATCGTCCTTGTCATCCAATGGAATGTTCTCCCTCTACAATCATGTCCTTAATATGGTTATTTATATTATGCCTCATTTCTTCTTTCTTTTTCTCTTTTTTTTCTTGGTACCAGGAATTGAACCCAGGGCACTTAACCACGAAGCCACATCCCCAGCCCCTCTTATTTTTTCTTTTGAGACAAGAGTCTCACTAGGTTGCTTACAGCCTCATTGAGTTGCTGAGACTAGCTTTGAAGTCATGATCCTCCTGCCTCAACCTCCCAAATCACTGGGATTACAGGCGTAAACCACTGCACAAGGCCTCATTTTTTCTCAAAGCATAAGCATTAACTACAGAAAAAGAATGGAAAACATCTGAGCAGGTGAAAAAATGCAGGCTACTAAACAGTAGACTGGTACCAATTACTTCACAGTTACTGAGATCACAAAAACTGATTTCCAGAATGTTCTGGGTAGGGAAATGCCAGACAACGTTGCTATCATGGCGTTCATATTATATAGTAACATTCATAGCAGGAAGACAGCAGAGGGAATTGGGATGTTGCAACTATTTAAACTACCCATTTTCACCTCGTGACAAATGAACAAGTGCTTCATCACTCAACATGTATTTATTAAATCCATTTCCCTAGGCAGTTTCACCAGCCAATGCTTTAACATAAGCTGAGTTACCCTAAGAATTCAATGACTACATTCGGTTTCCAGTTTTCTTCCTAAGAACTAAGTGAGGGTCTTTTTTCCCATCTCTTTCCCGACGATGCCTTCCAGTTAGTTCTCACAGTGCAGTCATGGGAAGTCAGGCTGCCAGAGTTCAAATACTATGGTCAACCTATAATAGATTTTCAATCGCCATCAAGACAGGTAACCTCTCTGGGTTTCAGTTTTCCCATCCGTAATACAGGAATAAAAGCACAGAGTAGTAGTTGAGTTAATGTGCATTCTTTACAATTAGGAAGAGAGGCAATGCAATTTTACTGGATAAATGAAGAATCTACTCATAATTGCAAATTCGCCTGCCTTTTCACCTCGTGCCAGGTCCTGAAGCAGTTATAAATTAGGCATAATAGATTTTCCTTGCCTCCCAAAATGGGAGGAGAGAGGGGTAATCCCTACATGTATTTAAAGAAAGAGAATTATGTAAGCGGGAGAAAACCCACCCACCACTTCCTCTCTGTTAGCCATGACAAAGACACAGTGGCAAGGTTGCTGTTATCAGCAATGTGCCCTTAGCACTTATACCTTCCAAAGCACTAATATCATACTGAGGGAATCCAACCTTGTTCATGCCTCAGGGCCTTTGCACTTGCTGTTATCAGTTTGGGTGACTCTTAATAATGGTAGGACCCTCTTCATCATCCACATGTTAATTCTAATGTCACCTCCCCTGATTGATGTTTAGCTGATGACTCCAGCTCAAACAGCCTACACACTCCACCAGCCACTCTGTGCTTCCCCCTCCTGTATTTCTTCATTGCATGTTTCACTGTCTATAATTATCTTTTCACTCATCTATGGTTATGCTCTCTGTCTTCTGTTAGAGTTTAAGCTCTCTCAGATTTCAGACTTTGTTCATCCCCTTCCAAAAATGGTCCCTGAAATGGCACCTGATACCTAAAGGGTACAGTCGACAGAGCTGGGTAATGTATGTGTGTATGGTCTGATAGCTCCAACAGTTATATCTGCATCTAGTCCCAGTGACTGTGTGTCCTCAGACTGCTGTGACTTGCCCTTTGGCATGCCTTGTAATCCTTGGTTGAAAGTTGGATATTTTGTATAGGGGCAAAATGCACCTTTAGCACAGGGTTGTGTAGAGGTTTATTATTCCTATGGACATCAGAAACTTCAAATTCCTCTAGTGATCTTTTTTTTGTCCCCTCTGGGCTTTGGGGCTTCCCTTTTTACTGTTCCCCAGAACAAGTCTGTCTCTTGAAGCGCTCCCTGTTGCAATTCACCATTGTTATTCTTCGAGGCCTGTTGGCATGTTTTGGGGGGTTGGGGATAATTCTCTAATATTCTAAGTCACAGTCTCAAGAGTGTGCAGCAGGCCTATGTCTTGGGGACCTCAGCCTTCACAGGTGTTTCTGCCTCTCCTCCAAGTCCAGAGTCGTCGTGTGTCACCCCCTACCCACCCCCCAGCTGCAGCAGTCACCACCAGTGTTCTCGGTCTACCTCCTGCTTGAGCCCAGCTCCCTGCAGACTATCTTTTAAGTGAGATGGGGTGTAGGGTGGGGGTGGGTGAGTTGCCTTCACCCAGCTGCAGTGACATTTCACCAGTGCCCTCACACCATGTCCTTGCCTGGTAAAATAAGCCTTTTTGCTCCTCAAGGGACAGGGTCTGAGTAGATTTCCTAGCAGTTCCTGAGCCAGTACCATAAGTTTTCTCTCCAATCCTCCCTATGAAAGCCAGGTGGGGCTCCTGAAGGAAAAGCCTACAAAGGGGTACCACCACCACCACCCCTGCTGTCCCTAGGAGCTTCACACTCTCAAGCCAGCCCACACCGGGCCCCCAGCAACTTGTCACATTTTCTAGCATCATCTTCCTACCTACTTCTATGGCATCTGGTGGCTTCTGCCCCTGTAAGCAAATGCTCAGGTCCTCTCTTATGTCTCAGAAGGAACCTATATTCCTCCAGATTTTGCAATGGCTGTTCACTCTGCAAACTTGTTTCTCTGTTAGTTTCCAGTCTGCCCAGATTTTTTCTTGGAAGCGTGGGAGGTACATGTTTGCAGCCCTCTGCATCTCTGAGCTGAAAGCAGAAGTCGACTTATTTATTTTTAAAGGATCAGAAGTATGACAAAATGGTAACATTTGATAAAACTAGGTGGTGGGTAGCTAGGTGTGGGTTATAGTCTTATACTCTTCTATATTTTAATAGTCCAGTAACATTTCATATTATAAAATCAAGGAGTAGGTGGCCATGGTGAAAAAGAATATTATAATATAAATAGACTGAACTATGTATACAACACTTGGATCTTGAGCAATAATTTTACAGAGATTACCTGGATTTTCAAAAACAGCCAACATTTTGGCAATACTTCAGAAACTATTCTGCAAAACTGTAAATTGTCCCAATACATCATTAAATTTCAGTTGTCAAAAAGAAAAAAGATGAAATTAAAATAGAAAAATTACTGTCCTAAAAGAAAATAAATCTATTTAAAAACATGTATAAGTCAATACATATAAAATATTACACTGTTCTTTAAACTAATGTCCAACCATCATTATTAATATTCATGGAAATTGAAAGTTATAAATGCATGTGCTCTGTGAGATGCACCCCATGTGGAATTGCAATCAGGGTCACCATTTAGACAGCTAGATACATACTTCACCCTGAAAAGAACTACGACTTGTCAATTGTGCCAGATCCCAGACTGTAAGAGATTATGCAACCCTAGTAGCCAGACATCTTAAACCTTTAGATTGCCACTCCTCTTACCCACGTTCCTGATTTAATATAATCAGTAATCATATGTAAATGAAAGCACCAGTCTGTAAGATCTACCCCATAGAAAGAACTTCCCTTTTTACTTAAATAATTCACTTAGTAGCAAGTAAATGGTATGCTATTCAAAAGTGAACCATTAAATAACTGCAAAATTTCAGACTCATCTGAAGAACTGCATATTAAATTCAGTTAAACCAGATGAATATTTCACATGCTTCTTCTAGGTGCATAAGACCATTCTAGCCACTCTGGAAAGAAATGGGTCCATACGAATCACCTACCGATCCCTGGCCTCAGGACAGACAAGCAAGAGGCTATAGGATTTGAGAGAAACCTGAGTGACCATGCCATCTGGGAAATTCAGGGCATGCCACAGGCCAAGAATGCCCCTAGAGTAAGCTTCATTCCAAAGAGAGTAACTTTTGATTATTTTATGCTTTAATATTCACTTGTACATTCCAACTAAAAGGAAAAAAAGGACATAGTTTTTAGTAAAGTGAATCCTCTTTGGCTTTCATTATAATGGAAAAAGACAGGCCTAAGTTTGACTGTAATAAGTCTAAAATGGGATGAATCTACCAATGATGAGTCTGTGGCTTTAATTATCCTGGGTGGCTGTGAGATGCACCCCAGGTGGAATTACAATCAGGGTCACCACTTAGACAGCTCGATAATACACTTCACCCTGCCAGAGAAGTGTGGCTTGTCAACTATGCCACGTTGTTACAAGGGCTGTTTACAAATCAGCTACATCTCTGCATTGCAACAGGCCTGAAATTAGATTTCATTTCTAGCTTGAGGGCTGGGGACTGTGTTCAGCTTAAAGTTGGCAGCACCCGAGACTTGATTGTCACCTTAAAATATCTGTTAATGGAACCCATTCAAGTTTTAAAATAAAAGGACCAGTTAAATTGAATAAAAAACCATCAGAGGCTAAAAAAGGATCAAGGTATATGGATTTTTAACCACCACTGACAGCAGAAGATCACACTATAATTGCCTGGATTATATGCACCAAAGAGATAAGCTGTCATGTGACCTTTTGAACCAAATAACAGAGCAGTCCCTGGAAGAAATATCAATAAGCACAAAAAATGATTTTTCAACATTTGAAACCACAAAAATCTGACATGCTCCATATAGAAAATTGTTTCATAGCTCACAATATGTGCCACCTGAGCCTCATGTTGTAATTGCCCATTTAACACACAATATCTGAAATTATTTTCATATGGCAGATGTATTTCTAATAAGCAGGTTGGCAATTATTCCAATTTCAAGATCATGGGAGTTGGGGATGTAGCTCAGTGGTAGAATGCTTGCTTAGCATGTACAGGGTCCTAGGTTCAATTCCAGCACTGAAAATTAAACAAATTAATTTTTTTAAATGTCAGGCACAGTGGCACACACCTATAATCCCAGCAACTCAGGAGGCTGAGACAGGAAGATTGAAAGTTCAAGGCCAGCCTCAGCAAATTAGAGAGACACTGTCTCAAAATTAAAAATAAATAAAAGCTGAGGGCTAGGGTTGTATCTCAGAGTGCTCACCTAGCATGTGTGAGGCCCTGGGCTCAATCCTCAGCACCATATAAAAATAAAATGAAGGTATTGTGTCCACCTACAACTAAAACAAACAGAAAAAAACTGGGTATGTAGCTTAGTGGTAGTGGTAGAATGCCCCCGAGTTCAATCCGCAGTACCAAAAAGAAAAAAAAAAAAGAAAAGAAAAGATTAGAGATGGTGAGGGGCATGAGGTGGGCAAGAAGAGAATACGGGGATAGCTCAACGGTAGAGTGCTTTCCTAGCATGAGCACAGTCCTGTGTTCCATCCCCAGTGCTTCAAAAACAAAACAAAAAAGGCCTGATAAAGATTAGGCTAGGGGAAAAAATTGTGCACACACTCATGATTGGCAGCTGAGAGAAACAGTTAAAGACTGAATTGTACATATAAGCCAGGCTGTTGGATTGCAATTAAAATGACAGCAATAAACCAGATTCCCTTCCTACTATGCCCATGAAGCTCCCAATATTACAGCATGACTACAGGTTTAGCAGCTATGGCTTGATAATGTTTATGGTTTTAAACAGCTGTAATGTATCTTTTGCCCATAATCTGTCCCTATTGGTTTTGGACGTTATTTCTTTACTATGAATCATATCTGGTCAAAGAGCAAACCCCACAGTGCTACAGACAATGAAATACTGTCCAAACATGTACAGCCCTGCTAAGAATATGCTCACATTTTAACACTTCATCAATCCCAATTATATTTGATATAAACATACCTAAAGTGTACATTTAGTAAATATTTTAAATACAATTTTAATTTTTTTCTTCTATAATATATAAAAACAACCCCTCTTTGGTTTTCACCTAGCCCCCACTGTGCTGATACTAATGATCTGCACTCTCCTTCTCAGGTCTTGACGAGGGCCTTGATTTACAGCTAGGAAAGTATTTCCCAAGAGCTGCAGTGCAGCTGCCACTGTACAGCTGATTTCAGCACAACCACAACTGGAATCAGACCAGCTTCACAGCCTTTATTGGTGATGAGTGAGCTGGGTGGCCTTCTTGGAAGAAAATCTTGGTGTTAAGAGGACATAGTCGTCAGGGCGTCCCCACACACCGAGCATATCCCTGGAGCTTTGGGGAGAGCAGGGTTCACACGGTTGCTCAGGCTCCGAGTCTCCATCTGGGACCACCTGCCTCCAGAAACCCAGGGTAGGATGTGGTTTGGCTCAGACAACTTCTAGGCTTCCAAACTCAGGCAAGCCCATCTTGTTTTGCACCCAGGATCCCAAACACATATCATCTCTTTGTTGGTCTTTATGAGAAAAACCTGGTGGTCCCAGAGAAAGTATGTAAATAAAGGAAACGTTCATTCCTTCTTGACAAGCAGAATAGGCAACTAAGAATGAAAACGGGCTGACTCCATTAACCTCTTTCCACAAATAATTAAGAGATGGTGTACGCGCTCATGTGGGGGGGTGCTAGTGTAGTGTGTGACCGGACATTAAAGAGACATTTACATTTTTAGCTTAGCTCTCTTTCCATTTCCCTTAGGATTTTTATCCCACCTTCCTGAGAAACACAAACATGATGAAATTTATCCCAGAGTCTTGGGTGCGGGGATACATTATTTCAAATCGCCTTGTGATTTAAGAAACTAAAGGGAAACCAAATGTCTCCTAAGCAGCCCTAGAGGCATCCTGCCCAGATGGCCCTGCAAGGACCAACTTGCACCTTTGGCATAGGCCCTAGCTTTCCTTCTAGCTGAGGCCTGCTCTTCCCAGGCAGCAGGGGTGTTAGGGCCTGGCCACTTCTGCCCATTCTTTTTCCAGCTTTATTGAGGTGTGAGCCACAGATTGTATTTATATAAGGTGTACAATGTTATGGCTTAATATATATTGTGAAATATTTACTACCATCAAGCTAATTAACATAGAACTACCACCTCACAAAGTTATCTTTTTTTCTGTGTGTGTGCACATGTGCAGTATTGGGGACTGAACTCAGTGGCACTCTACCACTGAGTTAGATCTCCAGTCTTTTTTTCACTTTTTATTTTGAGTCAGGGTCTCACTAAGTTGCTGAGGTTGGCCTTGAACTTGCCATCCTCCTGCTTCAGTCTCCTGTGTAGTGGGGATTAAGAGTGTGCACCACCACATCCAGCCAAATTTTTCTTCTTTGTTGCACAAATACTTGAGATCTACTTTCTTAGCAAATGTCAAGTACTATACAATGCATAAATGCATAGTATGCATTATTGCATGCATATAGAGTCACCATGCTGTCTATGAGGGTCCCAGAACTTGTTCATCTTATCTTGTACCCTTTGACCAACACCTCCCACTTTCTTCTACACGGCAATCTTTGCTTAGCAGCTCCTTGGTGGGCAATGCTGACTGAGGCTCTGCCTGCCCCTCCTTATCCCTGCAAAAAACATGTACTCCTAACTCCATTGCAGTATCTGCATCCAAGAGTACCCAAACACCAGGAGTTCTACAGTATCTCAGCATGACTTAATATTTATATTAGTAGCTAATATTTGTTGACTGATTAATATATTCCAAACAGCATTCTAAGTTGTTC
This sequence comes from Sciurus vulgaris, assembly GCF_902686455.1. Taxonomy (NCBI): domain Eukaryota; kingdom Metazoa; phylum Chordata; class Mammalia; order Rodentia; family Sciuridae; genus Sciurus; species Sciurus vulgaris. Next base: position 122,747,814 of record NC_136471.1, on the reverse strand, counting down.
TACGTACATGATCTCACATCATGGGGTGACAGGTAAGAAAAGGAGTCATCCTAGCCTTGCTAGGTGCCTGCTAATAGCCAGGTGCTGTGCAAATTTTTTTCTTTTTTTCTTTATTTTTTATGGAACCCTGAATTGAACCCAGGGGCCCTTATCACTGAGCCACATCCCCAGTCATTTTTTTATATTTTTATTTTGAGATAGGGTCTCACCAAGTTGCTTAGGGCCTTGCTAAATTGCCAAGGCTGACACTGAATTCGTGATCCCTCTGCCTCAGCCTCCCAAGTTGCTGGGATTATAGGTGCACACCACAGTCCCTGGCTGCTGTGCAAATTTCTATCTCTAGCCTGGACCAGGCCCTTGAACTCCTGAACCACATCCTCCACCCACATCCCAGTGCTCAGCACAAAAAACTGAGAGGTGTCCTTTCCTCCTCCCTCTCTTGCCACACATCCAGTCTCAGCAGCAAATCCTTTTGGCTCTACTTTCAGAAATATTCAGAATCTGACCACTTCTCGCTGTTCCCACTGCCATTTCCTGGTTTCCCTATATTCCTGCAAACTGTTTCCAAACTGTTCTCCCTGCTTCCACCCTTATCCCTTGCATTCTGTTCTCAACATAGCAGCCTGAGGGAACCTGTTAAAACATCTCTGTCCCATTACTCCCCTACTAGAACTGCTCTAATTACTTTTCATCTCACTCAGTCACAAGTCCTCACTCACTGTGGCCCATCTGGAACCCTGTGACCTCTAACTCCATCTCCTGTCACTCACCCCTGGATCTCCCCGCTCCAGTGGGGCACCGATCTCTGTTGCAGCTTCAACATACCAAGGACTTTCTCTCCTCAGGGCCTTTGCACATGCTCTCCTCACTTCCTGAAAGGCTCTCTCCCTCACTTCAAGTTTTAAGTCACTGTTTAGTGAGGCCTTTCTTGGCTTCCCCACCATAAACTGCAACCCTGCTCCCAACAGTCATACCCCCTTCCTCTGTCTTTTCCCCTTCAAACATGTTTGGATCAGGAGACCAGGTCCTGTGTGGGGCCTTATATGGGCTTTTTCAACAACTTGGTTTCTGAGGCCCACATCTCTTGCCCCACCACAATCCCCCTTCCTTCCTCCACCCTTCTCTTCCCAACTCTCCTCCTATCACTGGCCTTGCCAGTCTCCAAGCCAACCACAGACAGGAGGTAATGCCTCCTTGGACCTGCTCAGTGCAGGGAAGGGGGCATTCCTAAATTTCAGTTGCAACCGTCACAGCGCAATGACAGAATGTGACCATCTTGAGAGATGACTGCAACATGCATTACACATGACAGACTGGAGAAGGGTAGTGTACAGGAAAGCAGTAGGGTTTTTCCCTTATTATTTATTTAATGGAAAACGATAAGGATAAGAGTTAAAAATGTTAAAATATACTAATGTTGGAACTCATAACCAGAGATACAGATGGGTCTTGGAGACAGCCTAGGCATTAGGATGTTTTTAAAAAAATTTTTTTTTAGTTGTTGATGGACCTTTATTTTATTCACTTATTCATATGTGGTGCTGAGACTCGAACCCAGTGCCTCACACATGCTAGGCAAGCACTCTACCAGTGAGCTACAACCCCAGCCCTTAAAATTAATTTTAACTGGTACACAGAAACAAAAATTGTACTTGTTTATGGGGTATTATGTGATGTTCTGATACATGCATACATTGTATAATGTTTAATTCAGGTTAAGCATAACTTCTCAGTAGTTCATCATTTCTTTATGGCGAAAACTTTCAAAATCCTTTCTTTTAGTTTTTTGAGAGGTACAGTACATTATTGTTATCTATAGTCACTTTGCTATGCTAAAGCACCAGAATGTCTTGCTCCTAACTCAAATCTAGTACCCATGATCAACCTCACCACTTCTCTCTCCAGCTTTGGGAACCACCATTCATTCTATTCTCAACTTCTAGAAGATAAACTTGTTTAGATTCCACATATAAGTGAGATCATGAAGTACTGCCTGGTTTATTTCACTTAATATAATGATCTTCAGTTCTGTCCATGTTGCAAATAAGCACTGAGAGTTTTTAAAACTCCTTGGGTGATATTCATATGCAGCCAAGATTGAGATCCACTGGCATTTTAAAAAATATATACATATTCATAGGAACTTACAAAAACAGCATATAGTGCCTCCTGAACCCTTCACCCAGCTTCCCCCAGTGATGATCTTATGAATACAATATCAAAAACAAAGAAGTTGACATCAATACAATACTGTTGACTACACTACAAAGCTAATTCAGTTTTCATCAGTCTTTCCTTCACTGATTCAGTTTCTATAATAGTCGTCGTGCTATATTACCTATTTCATCTTGGATATAGATGAAATATATATATATATAGATATATATATATTCAATTTGATCCAATGTGTAGATTTGTGCAACCACCATCGCAATCAATATACAGAACTGTTCCATTTCCACAGAACAGCCCCCTCGTGCTACCCTTTTATAGTCATACCAATCCCCTCCATATTCCATCACTGTCCCGTGGCAGCCAGTAATCACTTTCCCAACTACACAGTTTTGTTATTTTGAGAGTGTGATATAAATGGAATCATACAGTATGTAACATTTGAGATGAGCTTTATTCACAAAGCATGATGCCCTTGAGATCTACCCAAGTTTTTGTGTATATCAATAATTGATTCCTTTCATTGCTAAGTAGTATTCTATGGTACGAATGGACAAGATTTCGTTTAACCATTTATCCACTGAAGGTCATTCAGTTTGTTTCCAGAGATCTTTGCCTTGTTCCCATTCTCAAGTGCAAAGCATTTGCTTTTTCATGATTTAGTCTGGAGTTAACTATATGTCAATTGTAGATGTTCTTTATTAAGTTGGGGAGGTTCCCCTCAAATCTTAGTTTGCAAAGAGCTTTTAATCATGAATGGTTATTAACTTTGTCAAATATTTTTTTCTGCATCTATTGATACAATTGTGCAATTCAATTATTTAATCCCAGAGCTTGTTGATACGGTACATTACAGTGATTGATTTTTCAAACACTGAAACTGCCTTGCATACTTGGTATAAATTCCAATCAGTCATGGTATATTATTAATTTTGTATGTTATTAGATTTGTTTGAGTAATACTTCTTTGAGGGGTTTTTGTACGTATATTCTCAAGGAATATTGGTCTATAGTTTTATTTTTGTACCATCTGTTCTTTTGGTATCAAGTTTAGACTGTCTTCATATAATAAATTGTGGGGTGGGTAGTCCCTCTTGTTCTATTTTCTAGAAGATATTCTGTAGAATTGATAATAATTCTTCTTTAAACATCTGGTAGAAATCTCCAATGAAAACTTCTGAACCTGGAACTTTCCTTTTGTGAAACTTTTTAATTGTGAATTCAGTTTCTGTAATAGTCATTGTGCTATTATCTTTTTCATCTTTGATAAGTTTTGGTGGTTTATTATTTTGGAGAAATTAACCCATTTTATCTAAGTTATCAAATACACATGCATGTAATTATTTGTGGTATTCTCTTATTATCCATTTAGTAGCTACAGGATCTGTGGTGATATCACCTATTTTATTCCTAATGTTATAATCTGTGTCTTCTTTTTTATCTTCATTGGTCTTCTTGAAGGATCATCCATTTTATAGATCTTTTTGAAGAACCAGCATTTTCACTGACTGTTGTTTTTCTCTTTTCAACTTCAATAATGACTGCTCTTAACATCATTACTTTCATTTTCTGCTTGTTTTGGATTTATTTTGCTTTCCTTTTCCTAGTTTTTTGAGGTGTGAGCTTAGATTATTGATTTGAGATCTTTCCTCCATTTGGATATAAATGTTTAGTACTATAAATTTTCCTCACAGCCCTGCTTTATCTGCATCTCACAATTTTTAGTATGTTTATCTTCATTTTCATTCAGAAGTTAGATCTATTTTTTTAATTTCCTCTGAGACCTTTCTCTTAACTCATGGATTATAATTTCTAAGTGGCTGGGCATCGTGGTACACACCTAAAATCCCAGTGGCTCGGGAGGCTGAGGCAGGAGGATCGGGAGTTCAGAGTCAGCCTCAGCAACTTAATGAGGCTCTATGCAACTCAGTGAGACCCTGTCTCTAAATAAAATACAAAATAAGGCTGGGGATGTGTCTCAATGGTTGAGTGCCCCTGAATTCAATTCCCAGGACTTCTCAAAAAAAATTTTTTAAGTGTCTGGAGATTTTCCTGTTATCTTTCTGTTATTGATTTCTAGTTTGATTATGGTCAAGGAACACACTGTATCTGTATGATTTCAAGTCCTTTATAGTGAGGTTAATTTTATGGCCCAGGATATGGTCTAACTTGATGAATGCTTCATGGATACTTGAAAAGAATGTGTTTAATGCTATTTCTGGCTGAAGTATTCTATAAATGTCAATTAGAACCTCTTGATTGATGATGATGTTTAGTCTTGCTGGTTTTCTGTTGAGTAGTTCTCTCAAGTGCTGAGAAAGGAATGCTAAAGTTTCCAACCATAATTGTGGATTTATCTACCTTTCAGTTCTATCTGGTTTTGCTTCATGCAGATTGTCTTCAGCTTAGGCCCTGATAAACTCATCATAAATTGAAATTATCATAAGCAAAAATACACTTAATACACCTAGCCTACCAAACACCATAGCTTAGCAATACAGTTTACCATGAGGTGGACTGGGAGTTGTAGCTCATTGCTCCTGTCCATCATCATGATACAGTATTATATTGCATGTTACTAGCCTTATAAAAGATCAAAGTTAAAATACGAAGTACAGTTTCAACTGAATTCCTATTGTTTTGCATCATCATCATAAAATTGAAAATCATAAGTTAGACCATCAGAAGTTGCCTGTATTTTGAAGTTTTGTTGTTTGGTGCACATACATTTGGGATTGTTGTATCTTCTTGGTGGAATGAAACTTTTATCATTGTATAATGTCATTCTCTGTCCCTGGTAACTTTCTTTGCTCTTTAATCTTCTTTAGTCTGATATTACATATGACCTCTCTTACTTTTTAAATTAAATGTTTGTATGGTATATTATTTTCCATCCTTTTACTTTCAATATAAATATAAAATATAAATACATTTGAAGTGAGTTTCTTGTGGACAACATACACTTGAAACATGTTATTCCCTCTGTTCTGTTATCTCTCTTAATTGGTATATTTAGACCATTTAAAGTAATTATTGATATGTTAAGGCTTCAGTCTGCCATTTTGTGGTTTTCTGTTTGTTATTCTTGTTTCATTTTTTTGTCTTCCTGTGGGTTACTTGTACATTTTTTAGAATTCCATTTTGACTTATCTATAGTCTATTTAGTATATTTCTCTGTATAGCTTTCTAGTGGTTTTAGGTTTTTTAGATTATATCTTATCACATTTCAAGTGAACTTATTACATTTAGGTTTCTTTATATCCTTCCCACCTTTAAATATAATTTTCCTGTACATTACCTCTACATATTTTGAATAACACAGTAGATAATATTATAATTTTTGCCATAACCATAAAACATAATTTTTTAAAAGTAATGAGGAAAGAGGTGGTCTATTGTACATACCCCTATTTTTATCTATGTACTGTTGTTTCTTTTCTGAAGTTCCAACTCTCCTGTTATCATTTCCTTTGTGTTTAGAGATTTTTTTTTTTTAGTCATTACATAAGAGTAGGTCCACCACTGATAAATTTCTCTAAGTTTTTCTCCATTGGAGAATATTTTTATTTTCTCTTTACTCCTGAAGAATATTTTTGCCAGATGTACAATCTGGAGTTAACCATTCTTTTCTTTCAAAACTTGAAAATGTTTTGTACTTCCTTCTGGGTTCCATGATTTCATATGATAAATCCACTGTCATTCAAAATCATTCTTCTGCTATAGGTCATGAATTGTTTCTCTCTTGATGCTTTGTCTTTAGTTTTTCAAAGTTTGATTATGGTATAGCTTGATACAGATTTCTTGGAGTTTATCCTATTTAGGTTTTACTCTGCTTCTTGATTCTGAACGTCTATGTCTTTTACCAAATTTGGGAAGTTTTCAGGTGTTATTTATTTGAACTTTTAATTCCCATACTTTTATCTTTCTGAAACCTAATGACACAAATGTTAGATCTTCTGTTACTGTCCCATAGGTATCTAAGGCTCTATTCATTTTTTTCAGAGTACTTTCTGTTGTTCAGATTGAATACATTTTATTGATCCATTTTCAATTTCACTAATTCTTTCCTGTGTCATATTAATCTATTATTGACCTCATCCAATAAGCTTTTTAATTTGATTATTTTTCAATTCTATAATTTCTGTGTTATGGGTTCTATGTATTTGCTGGGATTTTCTTTTTTTTCATTTTTTGAAGAGTGTTTATAATTGATTATTAAGACATTTTTGTAATAGATGCTTTAAAATCTTTGTCAGATAATTCCAACATAGGAATCTCCTCAGTGTCCCTACCTGTGGATTGCCTTTTTCTTTTAAGTGGTGATTTTCTTAATCCTTGTTATCACAAGAGATTCTTTTATTGTATCCTGAGCACTTGGACTATTTTGTTACAAGACTCTGAATCCTATTTAAGCTTTGGTAGACAGGAACCTCTCCAGATTAAGCATGTAGGTCTGGGTTATTTTGTGGACTGTGGTTCCAATGACAGTTTAGTACCTAGGGCCCATATAGTGTTATTCTGGACTGCTTCATTTGTGTTATTAGAGGTTATTCTGACCCACACTTAAGTTTCTATTCTTAAGCCTTTTGGCATGTTAATTCTAGTCAGATTCATGTATGGGTGGGTCAGGAGTTTGCCCAGAACTTCCTTATGCAGGTTTAATGAATCCCTTTCTATAACTCCCTCTAGTCTAAGATCTTCACACTCTCTAGTGCAGAAGGCCAGGGGTATATTACCTAATACTGCTTATGGAGGTGGCAGGGGTAAGAAGTCTAGAGTTCCCATCCACCAGCAGATGAGGGGAGAGTGGTCATGGATTGCCACCAAGTGAAGTAAGGAAGTCCAGATTACCCCCTTACCCTCCTCTGACCTACCAACAAGGAAGAAAAGCTGTGACCCAAGCAATTTTCCATCTGAATTTTAAGCCATACACTTTAGTAGCTTAAAACAACACCCATTTATTATCTCTAAGTTCTGAAGGTCAGAAATCCTGGTAGGCTCAACTGGGTTCTTTGATCACACAGGGTATCACAAGGCCAATATCAAGATGTCAGCCAGGTTGACATCTGAAGGTTTGAGAGAATAATCTACTTTCAGCCTCACTCAGGTTTTTGGCAGAATCTAGTTCCCTCTGTATGTAGGTCTGAAGTCTCCATTTTTTTCCTGCTGCCAGGCAAGGTCTGTTCTTTGTTCCTATAGATTATAGGTTTCTCATATTCCATCTCATATGACCCCTCCCTTAAAGCAGGAAGTCCTTCCCAAGCTTTAAATCTCTTTATTCTACCACTAAGCAGAGGAAGTTCTCTGTTCTTAATGGGCTCCTCTAATAAATAAGACTTACCTGGATAACCTCCCTTTTTTAACATTAGCTGTGGCAAATAACACAATCGCTGCAGTGACAGTTCATCACATTTACAGATTATGGAGATTTGGGAGTGGAATCTTGAGAACTATTCCTAGAAATTTTGCACACCTCACTACCACTGGGTAGCAGGTAGAACAAAGTTAACTATTTAGTTCAGAGATTCTGCAATTAGAATGTATTCATTCTATTGGATTAAATTGAACATTATTTATAAAGTACTATGTTCTTTGTGTATTTGTAGAATTTTTTTTACAATTTCCAGCATTATTATGTTTCTTTATGTATTCACTTATATAACTACTTTATACACAAAAGCACTTGAGAAACAACATCATAATATTTTCAAATCTAGGTCACTGGCTACTAATCCATGTTCCTGAGAAAAAGATATGAGATATAAATGATGTTGTTGCCCTGTTGCTGCCTTGTACAAAATCAATGCCCAAGCTTTATCAAGCAACAATATTTCCTGAACTTTAAAAACAAATTCTAAGGCTCTTATCCAAATTCCTGTCTCCACCTGAGCTGAGCCACATCGGAGACCTACTAGCTGGAGTCCTCTGTGGGAAACCTACACTTTATAAGTTTAAATATCTAATAATGATCACAGCAGCTTCCTAGATGGTTTGGATTTCAATCTGTTAGAAAGCTGGGGGTTAAAACACATAATCTCAAACTCCCTTTCTAAGCTAAGATTTGATAATCTTGTCATTAAGAAAATAAGATTCCATTATGTATAATCACCATAATCAACTTGGTCAGGGGACTAAAATTCACTGAGGTCGCAGCTCTCCCTGAGTCACAAGATTAGCCCCCCCAAACTTCCTGCACTGTAACAGTTACAAAGCCTGAGGAATCCACCAAATGATGTGGGCTCTTACTGGTCACACACTTGGCCTTAATTACTCCAGATCTTACCTGGAGTAACATTTCTCATAATAGTGTCTATCCAGTTGGTGTTTGGACTATTCAGTAAAAAAGTCCAAACACCAAGTAGATAGACACTATTAGTCTATTATTGAAACAATAATTGGAGCTGGAATTGTTTTCTTTCAAGGGCCCCATGGCAGGGGAATAATCAATAGTCACACATCTAGATTATCTACCACTAATAGGAAAGACACTTCCTGTTTTAAACATATTCTGAACACTGCAAAATGACAAGTTTGCTTATAAATTAATAAAAATGAAAGATTCCCCTAATTTTCCTACTTTAAGAATTTGCAGGAAAATAATACAAGCTCATAAATCTAGGCAAAGGCTGATCCTTTGGGCTGAAATAGCAAACTTCTGAAGATAATTCTCTGAAACTCAGTAAATAAGTTAATACCTGATAGGATACTTGGGGGAGGCATAATGCAGCAGACTATGATGGTGACTGGCTTAATGCCATAGGGACAATTCGGACACCCAGATAATGCTGCCTGCTAGAGATTGGGGACTAGAACGAGCCTGCCTGGGTAACAGTGCTCTCTCAGCTCCTTGATAGCTTGTGTGACTGTGGGTAAGTCCTCTAACCTAGATAAGCCTCTGCCACCTCTTTTGAAAAATGAACATCATAAAAATAGTGCCTATGTCATAGGGAGGTATAAGGATTTAATGAAATAAAACCCATGAATGGCTTAGCCTCCTTCCTGCCTGGCATGCAGTAAGTGCTCAATAAATTTTGGTCATTGTACACAGACAGACACAGGCTGATTATACACACAGAGCCAGGCTGCCAGGAGGCCTTGAATAAAATGCAGCCATTATTATTCCATAGAGTAACCCAGCAATCAGGGCCAGAAAAGCTAACTGAGGGTTCATTTAGCACGTTCTAACAGTTGCCTGATGAATCCACTCAGAAACTTCTCAAGTGGCATTTTAATCAGGAACACCTTTGTTGAACAGCTTTTCAGAATAATATCTAACACCCGCTCTAATGACCCAAGGCCAGGTCACAGGCACTAAAATTCATCCTGTGGGAGAAGTTAGATTTGTGACAATATGATATTCCATTCAATGGTCTCCTTTGTGCTTCTATCCGCCAGTGCCTGGCACAAAGCAGACACCCAGCAAACGTTCATTCTGTGAGTGTAGCTAACCCACACACACCCAAGCACATCATGACTACATGTTGTGAGCAAGAAGAGGCTCTGCACAGCATGAAACACACCTGGAAAAATTCTTGCTACCTTTTTCCTTTTCAAGGGTGCCAAGTAGGAATGAGACAAACATCATTACCCTATGTACATGTATGATTTCATGAATGGTGTGACTCTACATTGTGTACAACCATAGAAACGAAAAGTTGTACTCCATTTGTGTACAATGAATCGAAATGCAACCTGTAAAAATAAAAATAAAATTTAAAAAAAGAGTGCCAAGTATGCTGAAAACAATCATCAATATAATTCACAAAATTAATGACCTTTGGGTGGAAAGTTTAAAGAAAAGTGAAATTTAATCAAAGAGATCCATGTTAGGGTCTTTAAATATAGAACAGCAACCTGGAAACCTCTCCTTGACACCGCTTGTTGAAGAAGATTTGTGATTCTTTCTGAAGTCAAGAACAACAGTGTAACTGTGAGCTTTCTCTAGGAGGGGTGCAAGTATGCAAAATACAGGCCTTTCGCCTCACTGATTTAAAAACAAAAACTATTCCCAACCGCTTTTCACAAATAGCAAGAAAAGGCTCTGCATATGCCAGAGACTTTCTAAAACACCCAGCAAATGAGAGCTGAGGCAAGGGCAAAGCAAGCTGAAAAATGTCACACTCAGCACATGTAGGATGCGAGGTACAAGCGAACAGACTTCCACCTTCAGCCATGGGGCAGGCAGTGTGTCAAACATACTTCTACCTAACACATAAAGAAACAGGCCGAGAAAACAGCTCACTTCCTCACAGACGGTATCAGATAAGTTTAAAGATCAACAAGCATATTCTTTTAACCCCTACCACAGCTTCCTGCTTTCTGCTTTCTACAGGTCTATTTGTGAGCTACAAAATGTCAAGGGCCTGGGTCTTACTACACTTTACCAAATGTCCCCTCCAAAAGCAGGCAGACACCTGGGTGTCAGCTCTAGCCGTGGTGGTGTCGAGGCCTTTTCTTTTTAAAATTCGCTTTGCTAACCATTTAAATATGAGCGTCTGTCGGGGAAAAAAGAGCTGGGGTGTAGCTCAGTGATAGAACACATGTTTGAGGGCCTGGGTTCAACACCCAGCACCAAATAAACAAAAATTTCAAAAGTATATTTGTACATCCATGTCAGGAGAACCCAGAAAAAGGCTGTTTATCAATCCTTTGCAAGACTAAAGCACACCATCTGGATTTGAGAGCCAGGTTTAAGAAGGAAGACACTGATAATTAAATCCAAAGACAGAGCCCACATCTGCCTATAATAGGTGACTCTCTTTCCATTTTATGTGGCAGTATGAGGTCCCAGAAGGGCAGCCATTTTTTTTCACCTGAAGGATTTTGAGAATTCATCCTAGTCTTCCATATTATTGTATGTATTATGATCTATCATGGTCAATTCAGAAAAAAAAAAATCCAAAACTTGGAAATCAGGCAAAAAAGATGATTTTGTGACCTTTTAATGCATTTTCTAATAAGCCCCCCAGGAGAGTCATCTGCCTCTCTGGAAAAGTAACAACTTAACTGACACTTTATTATGACATTTTACAACCCTGTAAAAGAAGATAACACATAGAAGATATGCTGCTTCCTTTTTTTCTTTCTTTTTTTTTTTTTTTTTTTTGTAGAGATGGTAACCCCGAAGGCTAGGGTTTTACTGTCCTCTAAGACATGAAACAATTTTCAATCTAACTTTACAATCTTATTTGGGGGTCCTGGCAGTGGGGCCCGGTCAGTCGGTCCAGGGGTCCTGCAGGTACTGTGACAGTGGACTTCCAGGCAACAGCAAGCAGCTCGCAATCCACTGGTGGTCTGCGGTCTGTCTGCTGGCTACTGGCGGACAATTGGCAGGTGGACCTCAGGCAGTGGGTGATGGGTAAGTGAAAGGCAGGCAATGGACAGGCAAGAAGCAGGCAAATGGCAAATGGTAGGCGCCAATCAGGGAGCAATCTGCACTCAAAAGGTAGTTGATATGCTGGAAGACCGCAGGTGATCGCAGTAGACAAATGGGGTAAATAGCAGGGGATCACTAAGCAGCAAACACTGCCTCACCAAGAAACAGATATCCTCTGTTTGAAACCCGAGCTATGGAGCGACAAGGAATGCAGCCTCCCTCTAGTCCACCATCTTGGATCTCCTCTACAATCTTATTTGAACATCTCTTTCCACTGACTTTTTAATCAGTTCCTCCTACCCTCACTGAATCAATTTTGTTATTCTGCTAGTTCCCTCACTAAATGAGTTCAACACGACTTAGGCACATTCTCTCTATGCGCATGTGTTTAATAATGTAAAAATTCAAGTTTGATAGTTCCGGGGTCTAACAATGGAATCATCTCTGGGAGACTGAGTTCTGTACTTAGAGCTCTCACCACAGCTTTACACAGAGAAAAATCTACTGGCTGAGAGCAAGGGCAGCAATTGCATTCCTACGTGTGTGTGCGCGCGCGCGTGTGTGTGTGTGTGTGTGTGTGAGAGATACCAGCCCTCAGCCCAGGGCAAAATACACACACACACACACATACACACACGCACACACACACACACACACGAGAAATGAGTGATTATATCCAAAGAACACACACAAAAATGTCCAGAACCTTTATTCATAAAATCCCCAGTCTGGAAACAACAGCAGAATAGATAAACACACTTTAGTGTATTATCATGGGGTACTTTATAGCCAGAACAAAGTACTGATGCATGTAACAACATTTTGTTGGACATAAGATACCATATATAAAAGAGCACATATTGCATGAGTCCATATATGTGAAATTCAAGTACAGGCAATGCTAATCTATGATAATTGATTACTTAGGAAGTCAAAGGCATGATGGAACTTTCTGGAAGGAAAGAAATAGCATTGATCTGGATAGTGGTAACAGAGGTACACTCATTATAAAAACAAAAATCATTCCCAGTGACTCAGAAGGCTAAGACAGGAGGATCACAAGTTCAAAGGCTGTAAACAACTTAGTGAGACCCTGTCTCAAAACTAAAAAATAAGAAGGGTTGGGGATGTGACTCAGTGGATGGTTGAGTACACCCATGTTCAATCTGGTATCAAAAAAATCATGTTCACTAATGACTTGAGTATTTTATTCTGTGTAAAATTCACCTTAAAATTAATTTTAAAAAATTTAAAGAGAAGAGATAAAGAAAACATATTCCAAAACAAGTAAGTGCAGAAAGAGGTAGGGGAGAAATAAGAGGATTTGAAAAGATTCTTCCACATCTACATTAGATGAATGAGAACTGACTAAACAAAAGAGGGACAAATCCAAAAGACCACATGGGCTAACGAATCACAAAGTGAGAGCTGGTAAGGCTCAGGTTTGTGTGTGACAATGGGGTGGCCTGGTGTGTGGAAGGCCAGAAGGATGGCTAGATTTTTTTGTCTTGAGAGACTAAGACAATACAGATTTGAAGGTGGACAATGAATGCCAGCACTTTGGGAGACCATGCTCAAATGTTCTCAGACTGAGTCCTGTATTCAGACTGAGTAAGGATCTGATAAATGAATTAAGAAAATGCCTAAGACCCTCTAACAGTCGTAACACCAAGATAAAGGCACACAAATGAATGAAGGGATTCCACAAAATTATCTAATTCAATCCAGGGACAAATTATTCTTAGGTTAAATATAATCTACATAAAACTGCTTTCAAAACTGTACATCTGCCAGGCGCAATGGTGTACACCTGTAATCCCAGGGGCTTGGGAGGTTGAGGCAGGAGGAACATGAGTTCAAAGCCAGCCTCAGCAAAAGCGAGGCACTAACCAACTCAGTGAGACCCTGTCTCTAAATAAAATACAAGATAGGGCTGGGGATGTGGCTCAGTGGTTGAGTGTCTCAAGTTCAATCCCTGGTACCAAAAAAAAAAAACTGTACTTCTATGCCAGTATGATTGTTACTACCTAAAGACACCTATTATGCTTTTAGAATTCTCTATGGGAGTGTTGGCTATTGTTAAACTCCACTGCATCCACCTACTGAATTTTCAATAATAGGTTGAGGGTGAAGACTTGAAAATGGAGTCAGTCATCTGAAAGCATCAAAGTTTCTTTTTCTCCCAAACGTGTCAGCCATAAGTAATGCAGCCCCAACCACTCCTGCCACATCCGTTCTTCCTTCCATGGAGTGAGTACCTCCCAAGAACATGACTTCCCTTCTCTGGACAAGTCTAGATAACAACTGATTAGGTAAGAGCCAGGAGAATAGGGTCCAGGGAAAAGGGCCCATGCCTTCACCCTGTAACAGGACCTGCAGCACACTCACTAGGTAGCTGCCGCTGTACTAAAAGATTGTCAGTGCTCTGTCATTTAATCCTTAAAGTAGCTGGGTTGAGGTAGTTGGCTCTTCAAAAAGAAATGGCCCACACAAATTAGGGTGCTCTGAGGTGGGATTAATAAAGAGACTCAAATGAAGGAGATGAAGTATTTAAAAAACCCACAGCAATAACCAAGGGTTAGAGACAAAAGAGCCATCAGACCTGCAGGGATGCAGGGACAGGCGGATGGAGGAAGGTAGACTGAATGGGAACAGCCATTTCTGTGGAAAGGAACACAGGCAGTCAAAGGGTTGACCCATGACCTCACTGGCTTCCTCCCTCCCTGTCATCTCCTACCAGAGTTCCCCTTGAGCCAAAGCCCATGAGAGGCAGGAGTCACTGCTGAGGGACCACCCTGAGCTAGCCCAAGGCAGCGCAGGCAAGGCAGTGGAAGACCTCCTGGCAAAAAGGACCACATCACCCTCCTTCATTGGAAAAGAGTCTTTTGTTCCCCAGAAGGGTTATGCTCCCTAGATGAGGTAGAGTGCCACCTTCTAGACTCTGGGCAATTCCTGCCCTGTCTTTCCCAGCCATCTTTCACAATTCCTTGTAGTACACCAGCCTTGAGCTCAGGGCAAAATCCATGGGTCTTTACCAGTGCCTTCCAACTCAGTTCTCAGATTCTGTGGATTTGCAGTTTGAAATAAGGGGGCACTATGCTAACAGAACATGTTAAATGCTTTCAGAATAGGGCCTGTCCTCAAAACTGGAGTCCATACTATAGTCCCTGATCCATCCCAGGCCCCTTCTCTCTCTTTCCCATACTCCTTCTCTTTCCCACAGCCCCCATTCCTTCCCAGGGTCCTCTTCTCTCTTTCTTACAGTCCTTGTCTGTCGTTACTTCTACCTTCATCTACATTGTCCCTTTTATCTGGAAAAACCTTCCCATCACAGAAAAATTGGCTCAACTTCAAGAACAGTCCCTTCCCAAAATTGGGGGTTTTATTTGGAAAGGCAAAAGAATTAGCTCCCATTTTTACATCATCAGAGTTAATCCATGGTGGCCTGGAAATAATGTTTTCTACTCTTAAAATGGGAGAGAAGCCAGGTGCAGTAGCACACACCTGTGATTCCAGTAGTTTGGGAGGCTGATTGCAGGAGGATTGCAAGTTCAGAGCCAGCCTCGGCAACTTAGTGAGGCTCTAAGCAACTGAGTGAGACCCTGTCTTAAAATAAAAGAAAGGACTGGGGATGTGGCTCAGTGGTTAAGTGCCCCTGAGTTCAATCCCTGGTACCAAACTTAAAAAAAAAAAAGAGAGAGCTGCTGTATTCAAGCACAGGGGGCAGGGTCTATACTCCTACCTCAATAGAAAGTAGTGTTTATCAGCATGTTACCAACAAAAGTTCCCCCAGTTTTCTGCATACCAAAAAGAAAAGAAAAAAGTAATGCTAGCAGGAATACCCAGAAACAGGATGCTAAGGACTGAACTAGGTTTCTACATTTTGAGACTTATACAGTATATGGTAGAGGGCCTAGAGACTGGCAATTCCAAGCATATCACATGTTTTTCATCAACACCCTTTTGTCACAAACCCTCCCACCTGGCCCTTGGGGCTCTTTTGAGGGCAGGGCCACCTGTTTCCCTGGGCCCAAGGTTCCCCATACTACCTGCCCCAAGCAGTCGAGGCACACTGCTTGGTATGCCTGGTACCACAGAAAATACCAAAGAGGACCTAAGGATTTCTGTATGCAGCTCTTCCCACCAAGGACAATCCCCTCTTCTCCAAAGTGAGATAGAAAGTTTATGGTACTGGGGCTTTTAGAACTAGCTAGTATTGCCCATGAGGAACAGTTTCCAGGTGATTCCTTTTTATACCCAGCAATCTGAACTAGTATTTACAAGTATGTGATATGTAATTTACTAATGATAATGAGCTATATTTTTGTAATTAAGCGCTAGTGACTTTGGCAAAGGGCATAATTTTCAAAACCTTACTGGAGAAATAGATTTTGTTCAGTGCCTCATGGACATAGGGGAGAAAAGAAAATATTACTTATATCAAAAAGATAATCTGAATATAAAGGTGGAAAATACAGCATTATTCAGATTCTGTATTTAGTTTGCAACTTCATGTAAGTGGTCAAAACTGAGTTTTACCTTCATTTTGCATGGCATGGAAAAGGGGAAACTTCTTTGAAACCCTCAAAGCAAATAAACAAGTACATAAATAGTTTAACAAGCTTTATATTTTTCTAGCATTTTCTACGAATTGATACACAGTTTGGGAAGAGATAATTCTAGGCCTTAAAAAAGCCATTTCAGGGGCTGGAACTGTGGCTCAGTGGCAGAGCACTTGCCTAGAATGTGTGAGGCACCAGGTTCGATTCTCAGAACTGCATACAAATAAATAAATAAAAATTCATCAACAACTAATAAAAATAATGTTTTTAAAAGTCATTTCAAAACGGGTATCCCAGATATCAAGGGCAAAACTACACAATGCTCTTCTTGATACCACCCAGGAGGTCAAGTTGTCAACATTGCCCCAAAAAGTCCCATGTAATTCATCCTCAAGTGCCCCCACAGCCTTTGTTCAGCAGAGCCCACAATGGAAACAGGAAAAGGGTTTTGCTTTGTACTCACTCTTACAAAGTTGTCAGGGAACAAACCTCTCCTGCCGTTGATCTGTCCCTCCCACCAGCCTCCATCCTCCTTTCTGATGTTGGTGATGACCTCACCCACGCTGATCGTCAGCTCATCATCGTGCTGGGCCTGGTAATCAAACTCCACTATGGCCTCCACTGGAAGAGACAGAGAAAAAAGAGTAATTCAGATCAGAGGTTGCAGAAGTCTGAGGCCCAGCATCCCTGGAAGGTCAGTAGAGTCATATTAAAGGGACTTCCCCTCTACAAATATTTAAAATAACAGGGCCACACACAGCAACCTGATTTTGGTTAACCTAAAGCCTATAGAACAGAAACCACAAAGGGCTGGTCGTGGTCAGACACAGGCAGAGTGGCCTACCAGTCTCAGAGCCAACAGGCGCTTCAGAGGGGAAACCACACAATGGTTGCAGCCTAAAAAGGTTTGCCCCACCCAGGTGGAGTCCAGTCTCATTTCCCTGAGGACAGAGACTGCAGACAACAGACATGAGTTTGGCCTTGAGTTCCCCCTCCCTCACCAGACCTTCCTGGACCTCATTTGTGTAAAACATGTACCATAACGCCCACCCAACAGAGATATTACCCATCTCTCAATGACATGTGTAAGGACAACTGGTATAAAAAGCCAGGTTGGTGGAACCAATGTCTCAGACTGCTACATCAGAACCACAACTGCTCTGGGTGTGGTGGCGCATGCCTACAATCTCAGCAGCTCTGGAGGCTGAGGCAGGAGGAGTGTAAGTTCAAAGCCAGCCTCAGCAAGTTAGCGAGATCTTGTCTCTAAATAAAATACAAAAAAGGGCTCAGGATATGGCTCAGTGGTAAAGTACCCCTGGGTTCAATCCCCAGTACCAAAATAAAATAAAACAAAACCAAAACCAAGAAACCCCACAATTGCCCTCTTAACAGATGAATTCTTAAGCAGTAAAACCATGTTACTCTCTCTTCCCAATCCATGGTAAACGAAGTATTTCCTATACTCAATAATTGTGTATGCAACAGGCTAGGAAGATGGTTCTTCTTGTTGACAAAGTGTCAATGCAAATTAGCAGAGTCAACCAATCCAGAGATTAGTTGATTTATCCCCAGGTTGATTATATAATTTATTTAGAATTTGGGCTCTTCCTCATGCCTACCTCAATACAAACCAATCTCAATACCTTTTCCTTTTTTATTTTTAGCTCTGTATGAATGAATGAATAAGTAAATGAATAAATACAAGGACAGTAGAAAATAAATTAGATGAACCCCCAAATGGTAAATTACTAACTGAATTTATGATAAAATAATGGAAAAGTTAACTGATCTCTATTAAAAAAAAGTGCATATGCCAAAACTAATGGAAATGGATTACAGACCAAAATGTAACAGCTCAAACTGTGAATCTTTTTCTTTCCTTCTTGTTTTTTTATTGACATGTAATAATTATACATAATAATGTAGTGTGATATTTTAACACATGCACACAGCATGCCCTGATCAAATCAGGGTAATTGGCATTTCCCTCTCCTTGTCATTTCTTTACATTTGGAGCCTTCAAATTCCTCTCTTCTAGATCTAAGAAAGTATCAGTGAAAACTGTAATGACCTTGGCTTTGGCAAAGATTTCATAAATAAGAGACAAGAGGCACAAATGAGCGACAAGAAATCAATTCATTGAGGTCAGTTTTCTAGGCAAACAACTGGTAGGTGAGTGGGTCCCCATCACAAGTGCTTTGCATATCCATTAGGGATTAACTTCCCAAGGCACTTCCATTTCAGAATATCTTATCCATCCAGACTGACCATGCAATGTCAGCTAAACCAGCCAGTCATAAGCAACTCAAAGTGGAATTTCCTTTCCCAGATCATAGTTTCATTCCCAAATTAGCTGACTCACGCCACTGTCATAAATACGCCCAGGATGAGGCTGAGTTGTGACCCATTGTCATCACTTATCAATGGAAAGGAGTGTAAGAGCATAAACGAGGCAGCCTTTTTTGACTTCTCTTAGTTCCTGACAAGCATGCAGGCAGAAACACTCCCATCTTCTTGTGTCATGCTCTTGTTCCCCAGCAGTTAAAATGAGCCATCATAACAACTGGAACGATTAAGAAACAGCTTTCAGGGGGCTAGGGTTGTAGCTCAGAGGTAGAGCGCTTCCCTAGCATATGTGAGGTACTGGGTTTGATCCTAAGCATCACATAAAAATAAAATAAAGGTATTGTGTCCATCTACAACTAAAACAATATATTAAAAAAGGAAGAAACAGTTTTCAGTTGGGCACAGTGGCATACACCTGCAGTCCCAGATACTCAGAGATGGGAAGATAACCCAAGCCCACAACTTAGAGGCCAGCCTTGGTAATCAAGCCAAGACCCCATCTCAAAGGAAAAAATAAAAATAAAAACACAGTTTTCTTCAAATAACCTAAAGATGGATCTATGGAAGTTTTGCTATGGGAAATGAGGTCCCAGTAACCACTATTCATGTGCCAAACCTGCTTTCCACATCATCCCATTTCCCAATTAAATAATACGATGCCCAATGAAAGAACCTGAAGCTCAGTAAGGAAATTAAGTGCATTTTCTGAGCCAGTACTTTCCAAAGTGGGATGGACACACTTCAGGGATCCACTGAGATGACAGGAGAAAATGAACACCTGTTCAAGAGACAGGAAGTAGCCTGAGAGATAATGGAACCAAGGAGCACTGGATGAGGAAACCTGGTAGAGCAAGCACCAGCTTCAATACTGTTGGGTACTCTCCAGTTCTGTGATGACTCCAGGTAAAGCCTCTATTTGGATTTTACCCCTTTAAACTAAAATTGCCCTCGCTAAATGGATTATCAACTTGAAAAGATTTGTGTGAAGAAAGTGGGAGTTAGACAATACTCAATTTGAGTCTAAATAAATAAGAAAATGGCTGAGCTGCCACTTCAGCTCTTGATGAGAGCTCTTTGCCAAGCACACTTGGAGGTGAACACGGACAAGGCAATCACATCTTACAGGGAGATGACCAAAGGACTCTCATTATGAAGACAATTTGTAATAGGGGTTTACTCCCATCTTTGATGCAGGCATAAGTGTTGAGCTATCAGGATTGGTGCAATTTAAAAATTATGTGCCTGAGCCATGAAGAAAATGTCTTTGGTTCCCCCCAACTGTCTATAGCCATACAATACTTGATCTGCTGCTTCCCAAAAGTTCATTAAACCTAACAATAAAGGTTTAGGAGTGGTTTTCTCAATTTTCAATTAATTCAGGAACATACAGTCATATGCCATGAAATGATGCTTCAGTCGATGATGGACCACATATATGATGGCAGTCTAATGAGACTATATCACCTAGTGATGCCATAGCCATCTTAGTTCATGTAAGCACACTCTATAGGAGTCACACAATGAGGAAATCACCTAATTTTTTTAACCACAGGTACCCTTTTTGAAACAAGAAATGAATAGGGCTGGGGATATAGCTCAGTTAGTATAGCGCTTGCCTTGCATGCACAAGGCCCTGGGTTTGGTCCCCAGCACCACCACCACCAAAAAAAAAAGTAAGAAATGATAAGGCTTGGAAAACTGGCTCTCAAGGGCCAATTCCATTAGCACGTGGAGAGGAGGCCCATAGCTTTTCTGATTCCTGGTGGGTAGAGCTAAAGGAAACTGCACACAGGCAGGCCTTTGCAACATGAGAGGAGAACAGAGAGGCTTCTAAGAAGGGGTCTGGTCAGGACCCCTCTTGCTGGTGAACTTAAACCCTGCATATCTTCAGGGACTCAGGATCTGACCAACTTGTGGAATATAGACTTGTTTCTTCCTTCCTAAACAGCAAGCTGCATTTTTCTCTGTTCTCTGTGTGAACTTTATCAAGGTAAAGCTGGAAAAAGACAGAATCTGAAATCCACTTTAAGTAGATGGTTACTGAGAAGTAAACAGCTCCTGCCTGATGCGGCAAACCAGAGAAGAGCGCATTCTGAACTTTCTTCAATCTCTCATTCAGTGAGCCCAATGGCAAGCCTTAATGGATGCCTGATATGACCAAAGCTAGGGATTAGGGACTGGGGACTCAAAGATAAATACAGCATAACTGTGTAATATTTGAGTCTTCAGCCCAATATCCTATCTAGCTGGTCTTTCCTGATTTACTCTTTCTTTAAACTCCCAATTTAGTCCTAAATTTTCTTAAAGAATCACATGAACCCTCCCTGCCTTCTGACCACCCTGCCTATGACTACATCCATCCCACCTGCCTGGCTCCTCCAACTCCTAGGCATCCCTAGTCCTGCCACTGAAACCATCCCATGCTGAGGAAGTTGTTCACATGTCCTCCAACCAGGCATCTAAATGCCTTCTGTGTATGGATCACCCATAGTTCCCTTCTGGCCCTCTGTGACAGTCCATGACATGCAATAGGTGCTCAATTGCTTCATAACCGCACAGCTCAGCTTCCACTTTATAATGGCAGATAGTTCTCTGCCCAACAAAAGTGCTACTAAAATGTCAAGTGTCAATCACACTTTTGCAAATTGAGTCATATTCTTCAGTGCACTAAGGGAGTTTGCTATTTAAAAGATACTGCGGTTGATTCTTTTGTAACATGAATAATCACTTCCTGCTTTACCTTTCCTGTCAAGATGAAATTTTTTTATATACTAGATTTCTCTAAGGGTAGGAAACCTGTGCATGGTTTTGTTAAGAGCTCCTATACCATAAGATATCTCCTACTCCCTATAACGGCCCTATCCTATGTCCTCTGCAAGATTTTGAAGAGTTTAGGACTTTTCTGTCCAATACAGTATCACCAGCCACAATGTGGCTACTGAGTACTTGAATCCGAACGGAGATGTGCTCTAAAAGCACAGCAAGTTTCAAAAATTCATTCTGGAAAAAAAAAGAATGTATCATTGCTCATCAATAGTTTTTATGTTGACTGCATGTTGAAATGATACCTCGGATATGTTGGGTTAAATAAATATATTATTCAGTTTCACCTGTTTGGGTTTTTTAAAAATTTTCATTAATGTGTTTGTTAGAACATTTAAAATGACATGTGGTTTGCATTGTATTTATATTGCACAGCAAAGGTTTAGGATAATGCTTGGCAAACGGGCAATGAAGACCTCAGATTGCACGAACAGCCCAAATATTCACAAGACCCCAAAGAAAATCTGTCCCCTAAAACCTATTTCCTTGCCTTCAGGAAGCTACAAGTAGCTGCAGCAAGGACAAAACATTACCTATTTTTTTTAATGGTACCCTTTGGGAAACTACCTCTGGGCATGAGCACAAAATTAAAACATTAAGCTAAGTAAAATATATCAGAGGTATAATTAGGACAACAGTAAACAAAATCCCATTTCTAAAGATACCATAAATTATGAAACTTTAAGAATGTCTCCCCACCAGAAAAATAATACCCTCCAGCTGCCTGCTGTGCTAAAAGCCAGCCTACATCTACTGTGCTGCAAAAACCAAAGCTACAGTTAACTAGTGTTATGAAAAGATAGAGTCAGAGGAGATAAGAAATCAGCTTAGAAATGAAAACACTTCAACCTTCCCCATCTCCCCGACTTCAAATTTGCTGAATGTCTCCTCCCCACAAAGATGAAATGGGTGGTTTTTAACTGTCGGTTGGCTAAGCCAGCTGCCAAGCAGCTTCTCACAGCCAACTTCTCACGGTGGTAATGGTGCAGGCATTTCTGAGCCCCACTCTGTGACCTGGCCCCTCCTGCTTTGCTTGCTGTATTTACTTCCTCTCTCCTAGACCAGCTGGCTAGGCTGCAATTTCACATTGGCTTACCCCAACTGCCTGTAAGTTCCATCTGGGAAAAGCCCTTAGCTTTCCCAGGATTCTACCTCCCTCACCTAGCATCATGTCTGACTTAATAAATATTTGAATAAATCAAAAAGCATGAAGGAGAATGAGAGTTTTCAATTAATTTCCTTTGTTTTATATACATACACACATACACACACATGCACACAATGTTGCAAAAGTCTCAGTGCAGTTTTCAGCTTTAATCATTTCAGAGGTAGAAATGTTACACACTTGCCACATGATTTTCCATTTTGTGAATTCTGAAGAATATATATATATTTTTTTTTTTATTTTTTTAATTTTTTTGCAGTACTGGGGATTGAACCCTGGAGCTATACCCCTGACCATTTTTATTTTATTTTGAGACAGGGCCCCTCTAAGTTGCTGAGATTTGGCCTTCAACTTGTGGTCCTCCTGCCTCCATCTCCAGAGTAGTAGCTTGGATTACAATGGTGCACCACTGCACCCAGTTCTGAAGAATAAATTTTTAATTTTAATGTTTTGTTTCAGTCCTCTGATTGAAAAGAGCATAGAAAATCAAGAAGCAATTTTTTTTTTTACAGAAAAGATTTCACCAAAAAAGATCATGATTGCTGATTACTGGCGATAGAACATTAGATACCATTTTGTCAAATCCTTTTCCTAATTTTACAGATGAAGAACTGAGGTCTGAAGTGTTCCATGACTGAGGCTTAGAAAGACTGAGAACTAAATAATGGCAGTTTCAAGACTAGAATTCCACTTTTCCAAATGACAGTCTATAGGAGAAAAGGAAAGATCTCAAGCAAAGAGCAGAGAAATTAACACCGGCAATATATGCAAGTTTGTACCACTGTAGGGCTTCTATTTTCTTCCCCATGATTCTGGGCCATACTTTCCAGAATATCCAAAAGTTACACTAGTCAGGAAAATATAAAAACCTATGTTTAGGGCTGGGGTTGTGGCTCAGTGGTAGAGTGCTTACTTAGCATGTGTGAGGCCCTGGGTTCAATTCTCAGCACCACATATAAATAAATGAATAAAAGAAAGGTCTATGAACATCTTAAATTTTTTTTTAAAAAAACTATGTTCAAATCTAAAAAGACAGAAAATAGATCAGTGGTTACCTGAGACCAGGGGTGGGAAGAGTGACATTACAAATGGGTAAGAGGGATCTTTTGGGGTAATGGAAATGTTTTTTAATTAAACTGTGGTTAAGAGTTGCACAATACTGTGAATTTACTAAAAATGCACTAACCTGTACACTAAAACTGTAAATTTTTATGCCTCAATATAGCTTTTAAAGTTTTTTAAAAAGAAAAGCTTGAGTGATGTCTGTAGGAACTTTTGGTTGTATATATTTGTTCATCAAGGTGGTTGACTGTATTTGTGCCCCAGGGAGAGACCACTCCCATTCAGGAAGGGGAAACCACTCCCCCATGAGATACAATATGATGGGACCACCTGTCACCATGTTCAGCGCTCTGCCAGCTAATGTATGGGCACAGGACCCAACTGTGACTCATAGCACTTTGACAAAGACTGGGAATGGCTGGAGCAGAATCCCCTGCCAGGACTCTCAAAAGAGTTGGAAATCCCTGGAGTTGCTTGGTTGCAGTCTTTCCCTGACATGATTCTCCAGTTTTTCCTTCCACCCCATAAACCATTCTAAAGTCTTCCAATAAATCATTTCACCTTCTTCAGTTAAGGGAGAGTTGGTTTCTCTTACTTGCAACCATAGAACTCCAACAGACTCACGCATTAACTTCTTAAATATACTCTTCCTGTAGGGCAAGGTGGTGCATACCTGTAATCCCAGAGGCTTGGGAAGCTGAGGTGGGAGAATCACAAGTTCAGAACCAGTCTCAACAATTTAGTGAGACCCTAAGCAATTTAGTGAGACCCCAAGCAACTTAATGAGACCCCATCTCTAAATAAATAAATAAAAAGGGCTGGGGATGTGGCTCAGTGGTTAAGCATCCCTGGGTTCAATCCCCAGTACCAAAAGAAAAAAAAAAGGAATATACTCTTCCTTACAAAAGTCCATACAAGGCCGAGTTGTTACCACCAGTGCTTTCCCATTAGTGTTGAGGCAGAGGGTTTGGGGGCCTGGATTTCCCAGCTCAAGTCCACAGATGCTGTGGGGATCTCCAAGTACAAAAAGAGCTGGCCTATATACCAGTCACATTTGTCTTTTATTGTATTCACAAACATACCACTAAGGGGCACCAAACCAACAAGGGGTAATACCCAAGGCCTAATAGAAACTCGACAGCTTCTTCAAGGAAGTCAGGCTCAGAACTCATACTCCAATGACAAAGAGCCACTGGACCTGAACTCTTCCCGGACAAAGGCAGCACACCATTGGGCATGTGACTTGCTGCAGGGTTCAGCAAGGTCTGCAGCAGACCTAGGAGCAGCTCAAAGAAATGGGCATCAGCAGGGAAAGGGGCAAAGAGAAACAGAAAGAAAAGACCAACCCGGCTGTGCAAGAGGAAAGAAAGGTCTACCACTGCCTGCTTAGATACTCTTGTCACTCACTGTCCTAAAGGATAACCCAAGGAACCCCAGTATCCCAGCCTATCTTCTCTGGCTCTACATACAGGACATAGGTATAGGAGAAAGCCTGGCAGGCCTGGGAATAAATTCTGGCTGTGTGACACAGGGTGAGATACTTTGCTTCAATCCATTTTCTTTGTGTTTAAAACTGGAAGATGAGGTTAGGCACAGTAGTGCACACTTGGAATCCAATGACTCAAGAGGCTGAGGCAGGAGGATTGCAAGTTCAAGGCCAGTCTCAGCAACTTGGCAAGACCCCATCTTAAAATAAAAATAAAAAGAATTGAGGATGTGGCTTGAGTATAAAGTGCCCCTGGATTTAATCTCTGGTACAAAGAACAAACAAAAAAATATGGGAAGTGCAAGAATGAGGGGTGTTATCACTAAATTCCTGTTTTTAGAAGTCGTTTCACAAATGACAGTCACTAGTCTTACAGGCTATTATCATGACATATTGTGAGGGCTTGCCCTGTACATGCCTCCCTGTCT
This sequence comes from Sciurus vulgaris, assembly GCF_902686455.1. Classification (NCBI taxonomy): domain Eukaryota; kingdom Metazoa; phylum Chordata; class Mammalia; order Rodentia; family Sciuridae; genus Sciurus; species Sciurus vulgaris. The sequence continues at coordinate 122,722,394 of NC_136471.1, read as the reverse complement.
ATCTCCTGGGACAGGAGCCCTCAAAGGACAGATCTGAGCATTACCTCCTGCTTGCCTACTATCTGGCATACAGTAAGTGTTCAACAAATATTGGTGATCAGGTATATCCATACAACACTAGGAGTGTCCTGAGAAAAATGTTAACCCTAAACCATATCTTCTCATTCAGCACAAAGAAATGCAATTACAAATATGAGCTGCTGCTTGATTCAAAGGCTAGAGAAAGTCAAAGATCAACATGACCAGTTGGCCACAAAACAAGTATGACCCACTGGTCCAAGTCTCTCAAGCACTATTCTGATCAGCTTCAATTCCACTTCCACCTCTGGCAAGACCACTGCTCTTAACAGAACAAGGGTGTCCAATCAAAGATTAGAACATGGTACAGGGCTTGGACAGGAAAGCATTCACAAAGCCTGGGGCTTTGGATCTCTCATAGCCTGTATTCTGAAGCCTCTGCCTCAACTGGGCCTGATCCTGAAACAAAACACCCAAGGGGCTCAGGAACAATGGGTTACTAAACACTTCCTGACTAAAATTAACCCTTGAAAACCTACAGCACTTCTCTTTCCAGAACATATATTATATAGACAGGATAAGAATAACTTGGTCACCAAGGGGAAAAAAGAGACTGGGGATTGAACCCAGCAATGCTCTACCACTGAACTACATCCCTAGGTCTCACTAATTTGCCCAGGTTGGCCTCAAACTTATGATCCTCTTGCCTCAGCCTCCCAAATAGCTGGGATTACAGGTGTATACCACCACGTACAGCCAGAAAAAAAACTTTTTAAGTGAAAAAGAAAGCACAGAGAAAGGGTGCAAATCATTTTTAGATTTTTTTAAAATAGTGAACAAAGACAATCAGCTGTAGTTGGTTACACCAATATAGAGAACAGCTGTACAGAACAATCATGGGGGCTGGGATAAATAGGACCTTAGAAAACTGATTTGCTAAAATGTCAGTTGAGTCAAAATAGCTTAGTCACTTAGAGAAGGTAACTGTTTTTAAAATTCAAGTAGAAAAGAAAAGCTTATAAATCTTGCTCTATATAAATATTTAACAGTTTTAAGCTAAACCTGGTGGTACACACCTGCAATTTCAGCTATTTGGGAAGCTGAGGCAGGAGGAGCACAAGTTAAAGGCCAACCTCACCAACACAGGGAAACCCTGTCTCTGAATTTAAAAAAAATTAAATACTTTTAGTTATAGATGGACACAATACCTTTATTTATTTTTATGTGGTGCTGAGGATTGGTGAACCCAGTGCCCCACACATGCTAGCCAAGCACTTTATCACTGAGCTACAGTCCCAGACCTCAAAATAAAATTTTTAAAAAGGATTGGGGATGTAGCTCAATAGCAGAGTGTCCCTGGGTTCAATCCCCAATACCACACACACACACACACACACACACACACACACACACAAACAAAAAACAGTTTTAAGTAATAAAATGGCTCGTAGATAAGTAGAGATTTTCCTAACTTCATAATGACAGCCTGATTCTCAGACTCAAAGGAGACACAAAGACAGATGTCTGATTAGAGAATGATTCTCTATCTTTCTCAGTGAGAAGATCCAACCAGAATATATAAACTTTAAAACAGAAGAAGGAACAATCTGCTTATACTACATATTAATTTAATTACAGATTATGCAAAGCAAAACAATTAGAAAACATTGCCTCCTACCCTCAGCGCCCTCTCATTTCATGAAACAATTTTATTAAACAGACCCTGCAAGGATGGTTGAAACATATTTGACTGTACATAACATTATCCAAAGGGTTCCCTTAAAATAGTTTATTCAAAGTAAGTTCATGGAGCTCTATAGTACAAGATAGTTTGTAAGAACTGAAATAGTTCTTACAACTCTTGCTTTTGTTGAGGATAGTATGATGAGGAGGATGGGGAACTGGCTTTATATTTGGACATACATTTCAGTTTAGCTAAGCTGAATCAGCCATAAAAGGCAAGGTCCAGGTCAAAAGAAGGGAAGTTATGAACAATTCCACAGAAAAATGTGGTCAGTAGGCACAGTGGGGTTGGGACAAGGGTTGAGTCACTATATAGCTTTGTGTTAACAAGAAATGCACCATCTTGTAAGAGAGAAAGTAGACAATGAGGTGAGAGGAAACCATAGTGAACCTTTACTGCCTTTCCCAGGGCAGATTTAATGTTCCTCTTCATTTAGACACTCACCCCCAGGTGTAGGAATTCTTGTTACTATGAGGCCCTGGAAGGCGGAGGGAAGCCTGAGAACCTCCTAAAAGATAAGACAGTGCCCAATGCATCTTTTTCCTTAGCTAGCAGAGTGCTTGGCCCCATCAGGCCCTCAAATACTTGCTGGTGCCAGGCACAGTGGTGTATGCCTGTAATCCCAGTGGCTCAGGAAGCTGAGGCAGGAGAATCACAACTTAGAAAGACTGTCTCTAAATAAAATATTAATAGTTAAGTGCCCCTGGGTTCAATCCCGACCACCACCACTGTCTACCCCAACAACAACAACAAAAAGTTTGCTGGTGAGTGGGAAGAAATGCAAGGAAGATTTTGATAAAAAAGATGAGAATCCAAGAAGATGAGATCTGAGACAAATTCACAAAGCTAAAGGCAGAAGACAACAGCAAAGCAGTGGCTCTTTAACTTGGCAGTCTAGAATTTTAAACTGTCATAAATGTAACTACCTTGACTTCCCCAGCATCTAATCTGGAGGTAACATCTAGCATATCTGCAACACCATAAAGTAGTAGTAATTAGGGAGGGTGCAATGGATGGTTTTACCAATGATATTATATATGATTGTTAGTCTAGCAACATAGTAACTACCAATGTTTTTTGAGTCATTTTGGCTAGTGGTAAAAATTGAACAATATGAACTAAAAGTATCTACTAGTCAAATATCTACTTCAAGCCATGTTTTCTTAATCAACTATATCATAAATACTTTGTCAAAGAATCTGAAAAACAGTGTGAATCTACACGGAGTAGCACAAAACAGAAGTGAAGTTAACCCCCAACATTTTTATTTCCTTTCAAAAGTTCCAAAGTAGAATAAGACCTAAATAAACTGTACTAGAGTTAAAAAAATTTAAACCATTTCCAAAACTGAAACTCAAACAAATAAATATAAATAAATATATAAGAGATTGGTAGCATCACACCAAAAGATTTCTAGAAGGATGATCTAAGAAGAGCAATACATACATTTTTTCCAGAAATAATTACATTTGAATCTTTAAATACAATTTTTCACAGAAAGCAAGCCAAGTCTTGGGAAAATGACTGATTTCAGGCCAGGGCAGGAAAGGTGATAAAGTCAGACAATCTTATCAAAACAACAAAGCAAGGAAGCCATCAAAGACCACAAGTGTCGTGTCAAAAGAATGCAGAATCAAATGTAAAGAGGTTCCCATTAGCCACAAGTGGTACAACATATAATACTGCAAGGATAACTACAATGGTTTGAAAGAGAGTGAATAAGTTTGATGTCTCATGTTATGCATGATATGTTTCATAGTAATAGTATTAAAAACCTTTGGTCACCTTTGGAAGATGCTAGTGAACCAATTCATTGTTCTGAAAACTAGTAACTCAAGAGAAACAATCAAACATCCTTCCTGCCTTTCCCATATGAATTCAGGATAAATAAATACTTGACAAGGAGAACTTTCTATACCAGTATTCCTGCTAATAAATGAAAAACGAATGAGGGAATGAGATAACCAACACTTTGCAATCTCTAAGGTAATGAAGAACCTAGACATTGGTCACTAACGGGCTGACATTACAAAAGAGGGACGAGCAGGCACTGCCAGCCTTGTGACAGAAGTATGTGTCACCACCAGTGAAATATTCTTGCCAATGAACTAAGCTTGAATTAGATCAATCCTTTGGATTTACTACCAGTTTAAGAGAGATATAGCATGTCCAGAAATATATTACATGGCACCCTAACAATGCAGTCAACAAAACCAGACTGTAGCCAGGTGCAGTGGCATACACCTAGAATCCCAGCAGCTTGGGAGGCTGAGGCAGGAGAATTGCAAGTTCAAAGCCAGCCTCAGCAATTTAGCAAGGCTCTGAGCAACTCAGTGAGACACTGTCTCAAAATAAAAAATAAAAAGGGCTGGAGATATGCTCAGTGGTTGAGCAGCCCTGGGTTTAATCCCCAGGACCTAAATAAATAAATATCCAGACTGTAGTAAACATTATGTGCAAATGACTTTGCCTCCTTAACACCAACCAAATCAAACCAAACCAAAACAAAACCAAAAAAATCACAAAGGAATCTAGATTAAAACAGACTCAGAGACAACCAACCAATTACAAAATATAAGGCCTTTCAAAGCCTGCTTCAAATAAATACCTTTTAAATATTTTAGCTATATGTAAAATTGGATTTTGAACTGAAGGCCTGATAATAAGGAAAAATTATTAGTTACTATAGGTGTAAAACTTATATTATGATTATGGCTTTGAAAAAAGTTCTTATCTTTACAAAATACATGGTGAAACACTTCCGGATTGTTAAAATGTTTTAAATGTGCAAGTAGAAGCACAATGTTCCCTACTGAACTTAAAAGATGAAGAGAAAAATCTTAAGGCTGGCGAAACTCTAGCTGGTGTAATCACTATTTCACAAGTGATTTAGCTAACCACGCTATGCACAGCAATGAACCTGAAAAGGATGGTTATTTTTAAGCAACAAGATATAAAATTCTGTGTGTGTGTGTGTGTGTTTCAATGCTTGAATTCATTCTTAAAAGCAGTAAATAAAGAATGGATCCAAAAGTATCTTCCATTTTCAGCCTCTATGAATTATAAAGTATAAAACAATATCAACTTACTAGAATTGTGATCATCTCTGTGCATTCCAGAAGATATCCAGAGGGACTTCTGAGACTTAACCTGGGTTTACTTTGGAGGTTAAACAATACTTAATTCTAATCCCTCTTTAAAGATATACTTTTGACTACCTAAAAAAATAAGCAACAGGGCTGGGGTTGTGGCTCAGTGGTAAAATGCTCACCTAGCATACATGAGGTATGGGGTCTGATCCTCAGTACCACATAAAAATAAAATAAAGGCAATAAGGCAATGTATTCACCTACAACTAATATTTATATATATGTGTGTATGTGTGTGTGTGCGTGTGTAATAAGCAATAAGCATCATCAAGTATGTTCTGTATCACATGTCTACAGGTGTGCAACTTGGACAAGCCAACTCTGTGAGCATTCCGAATTTGGGTTTCTTGAAATGTGCATAAGGAAGGCTGTGGTTTGGGCTGTTTAGGTGTAAAAGTGATATCATGATTATGGTTTTTAACAGAGCCCTTATATTTAAAAAATGCTTGCTGGAACACAGAAGAAATATGCTATAACAGAGATCTGGAATGTCCCCCAAAGGTCCATGTGTTAAAGGCTTTGTTCCCAGTATAGTGCCACTGGGAAGTGGTGGCACCTTTAAGAGGTGGGGTCTAGTAAAAGTTTTTAGGTCACTGGGAACAAGTTCTCAAAGGGGATTGTGGAACCCCCTTTCTATTTCTCTCCTTTTCACTTTCTAGCCACCATGAAGTGAGTGACATCAGGGAACTGACATCTTCTCTGGCATAGGAATTGAGGTCATCTTGTTGGTAAGGGTCAAGTATGAGAAGAGAATCTGAGGAACTTGAGAAAAAGCCTAGAATAAGCTTAGTACAAAATGCACTATGGGATTTTGTATTTTTTCGTGTGTGTGTGTGTGTGTTTAAATTTATAAAAGGAAAACAGTGGATGAGAGGTAAATGGAAATGCTGATGAGTAGCAGTGAGGACCCAGCAGCATGGGTAATGGCCTGGTGCCCCATCCTCAACACTCATCTGTGTCTACCACAAGGTCAGAGCTAAGCATTTCATGGGCACCCTGGCCTGTGTCCATATAGGAGAGAAGGATTCTGAGCAGAGATCAGCGACCTCAAGCAACTGATTTAGGGAGAGTGGAGAAGTTCAGTGTCTAACAGGTATCAAGACAAGAGAATATAGACCAAGAGGACACAGCAAGGGGTGGCAGGTGGAAATATGATGATAGCCGACCACCTGCATAAGGCTGGTAACCCAGAGAATGGAAGGTGGAAGCATGACCCGCAAGTGCAAGGATGTGTGCAAGCAGCTTTGCAGACCCAGACAAAATGGCAGTCAGCACAGAAGACCTAAAGGGGAGGAAGAGGCAATGCAGCTGCCAAAGAGATGGATAGGAGGATCTCCTCCTTCCTTCCTCCCCTCCAACAACTGTCATCTACATGACATTCTTTTCCAGAATTCCCTTCTCAAAAGATTCCCCATAACATTGTCCCCATGGCATGGGACACTGCCTATCCATACAACTCTCCTGGGATTAGAAACCTTTGGAGGATCTTGAGGTTAATCCTGTCCTGGGAATGAAAGGTATTTCTTCAAACACACCTAGAATTAGCACTTCATGAGACAAACTGAGCAGTGTATCACAATACACCTGGAGCATTCCTTAGGGTCAACCACATGACAGGTCTGGATTGCATACAAGAATGCTGCTTGTGAGAGATATTATGATTCACTAAGTTCCCAGTCTTGATCCTAGAAAGACCACCACAATCTGATGCTGGTTTGACACTAACCAACTCACTTGTGCTTATACCAGCCCCCACATTCTTCTCTTGACAATGCCATGCACGTGCCCATTCAAGAAATCAGGTTCCTTATTTCTTACATCACAAATTGCCCTCCATCTTCATGATTCGAGGTCAACTAAACCCTTCTCAGGCCACCCATCATTTAATTCTCAGATGTACTAACTAGAGCATTGACCAAATCATTTCTGCTTATCACACAATATTTTGTAAAACTTTAGAATTATTGTCTTAAAGCAGGAGTTGGCAAACCTTTTTGTAAAGAGCCAGACAGGAACATTATGCTCTGTAGGCCTTATATTCTATTCCCATTACTATTACAGTGACAAACAGACACAGACAATAAACATAAACAAGTGAGCATGGGGTATTCCAATAAAACTTTATTTACAAAATAATCATCAGGCCAGATTTGACCTTTAGGCCATAATTTGCTGGCCCCTGTCTTAGACTGTTAACTCTTTTATTATTACTTACATTCTATGTCTCGCTGCCCCAAATCAGATTAAAATTCCTTAAAAGAAGGGGTCAGGTATTAGATATTTTTGTTTACTCTTGGCCCCTTCTGGCATAGTGCTAGGCATATGGGTCAGGGTGGGGCAGGGATGTGATTATATATCAGGCATTTGAGTATATGTTGAATGATGTGCCACATATTGCAGTTGAGCTCCTTTATTGTCATTGTACTTGCACACTGATGGTGCAAACATCAATTTCTAATGAGTAGTATTAATACTTTATGGATTGTGTGCCATAAAGGTTTTTTTTAACTTTCCTGGTCTGCTTATTTGTCAGATTTTTTTCTAGTTATTTCTACCCATGGCCTAATACATTCATTCCATTAGCTACTTAACAGATGAACACATTCCACAAGTGATTTAGCATCAGTAAGAAGAACTTGAACTTTCTGCAGCTACAAGTTTCCACTTGGGCATTCAGCATTTCCACCCCACATCACAGGAACATGGAGGGACACAGAGATTTCCTCAGGTAAGAGGGACGCTTTTAGGGGAAAAACAAGAGGAAATCTATTACCACTGCTCCCCACAGAAGCAGATATGAAATAATTACCTGTAACCAAAATAAAATTAACTTCAGAGTGGGCTAGTGATAGTCCCTGTCATATACTTCTAGCTCACTTCTAAATCAATAACTGCAATGCAGGAAAGAAAGTAGATATCTTCTGAAGAATTTTGAAAATGCAATAAACTACACCACCACTGTTCCTCACCAAGAAAACCCCCTGCTTTTGATTATGTCTATGCAGATATCATAAAAGAAACTAAAAAGTAACCATCAGGTCCTTTCAGAATGAAACATTAAATAAGTCCCAGAAAGTCTAAGACTCCACTTCCTGTCAGTAGTGCCCTTTAGTGGTGATAAAAGTCCCCACTTCCTTTCCTCACTTGACAGTAAGAGCAGTTCAACACAGGCACCATGAAAAACACAGGTCCATGTCACTCAAGTCACAATGACACCAACTTAAACATTCATATAGCTGGACAAGTCTATTATGGAAAAGAGTAGACTTCTACCTTCCCTTCTCCAGAGGCAACTGCTTGTCCCTCTCTTAGTTGACTATTTGGTATTTGCTTCCATGTCTCTAAATAAGATGCTAGCATGGCTTTGCCTTGATGTTCTCCTTCTTGGGCATTTTTTTCTGCTTTCCTCACATGGAAGATGAAGTCTAATATCCTCCCCTACCACTTACATATACCTAAACAGTACCCACCCTTCCCCACTGCCCCCATACGGTTGTAACATACTCTTGGTTGGATCAGTGTTCAGTGTTGTTATGGGTTGGTTTCCTCCCCAAATTCATATGTCTAACCCACAGTACCTCAGAATGTGGCCTTATTTGGAAATAGGGTCATTACAAATACCATTAGTTAAGATGAGGTCTTTAGGAGGGACCCTACTCCAATATAACCAGTGTCCTTATAAAAAGGAAACACACACAAACAAGCGTAAACAAGCCAAAGAGAGAGGCCTGCAACAGATCCTTTTCTCAGAGCCCTCAGAAGGAACCAGTTTTACTAACATCTTGATCTTGGACTTCTAGTTTCCAGAACTGCAGGATAATAAGTTTTTGTTATTTAAGCCATCCAGTCTGTGGTACTTTGTTCTGGCAGTCCTAGAAAATGAATATAAGTGTTTTTACATCATTATAACTACACAAACATTACCAAGAGCCTTACTACATGATATACTAAGATTATGATTCTTTTCCTTTGCCAATTTCTTCTCCTTAGGAGGTAATACTTTTTGGTCCCTTCGCTTGGTGAAAAGTTCATTTAAAATAAATGCAAGTCCAAATTCATCCTCCCTTGTCTAAATCGCCTGTCAAAAGGCTCACCTGCATCAAATGGTCTGTTCATTTCATTCTCAGAGCCTTCTGACCTATTTGGGGGTGCAGTGAAGGCTGAGGTGCACTAGTCAATGGGTGGGCAAGGTGGAGTCCAGCCTTAAGGCACTTTCAAGAGACTGCATTATCTGGAAACATGGGGAGTAACTGGGGGGGTGGGAAATAGGAAGGAGATACAACCATAAATGGGTGTTCACTGAAGCAGAGACTACAGGTGGTAGGGAAACCAGATATACGGAGGATGCAATACACCAAGTGCAGAGATGGCAGGTGAGCTAAGGCAGGGGAATAGGAGCAGGGAGCTTAGTTAACAGGCATTACTGGGGGCTGGGGTTGTAGTTCAATGGTAGAGTACATGCTTAGCATGCTCAAAGCTCTAGATATGATCCTCCGCACCAAAAGAGCAAGAGCAAGAGAGAAAAAAGAGAGAGAGATTCCCAGAATTAAAATGTCTATAAAAAGCTGGGCCTGGTGGCACACACCTGTAATTCCCACTACTCTGGAGGCTGAGGCAGGAGGATCAAAAGTTTGAGGCCAAGCTCAGCAACATAAAGAGACCTGTCTCTTTAAAAAAATGTCTGCATAAACAATGAACTTCCAGAAAATGTGAGAGCAAGTAAATTATCCCTATTAAAAGATTAAAATAACACTTTCCCTCTACAGTAATTCCTCACATTCTGCCTTCATAACTATGGCAAATTTCTGTTTTTAAAAATGGAGGGTTCACTGCATCCACCATCCATCTGGCTTCCCCACTGCCTGCAGTCTCTGCCCATGAGTCCTTCTGCCATAGGCATCTTCAGAGAAAACCCATTTGTGGTTGCATTTCCCTCCTGCTCCCAAATCCCCATCACTTCCATGCTTCCAGATAATATAGTCTCTTGAGCCTGTATCAAGGTTTTCAGGTAATCCAAAACAAAGACCAGAAAATTAACCCAGAGACTCACTGAATTAAAAGAAAAACATAGAGTCCCGACCTTGCTTCCAAATAAAATTCTAAGGATGCAGACTTTACTCCTCAATTTATCTCAGTCCAGATCAAATGTTCTCAATGACTTGTTATATATTCCATCATCACATTCCACATAGACTTGTAGCAACTCCCAAAGACTCATGCAGCAAAACAAAAGTATATGAATAATTAAGATCAGGAAAAATACAGCAAGAAGGTCAAGAACTAGGAAAAGCTAAGGCATCAGTACACACAGTATATGACCACCAAACATGCCTATTGCTCAGTTGTGCCAACCTGGCTTTGAACTACCTGACAGTCAAAACAAAAAGGGAAATTTGGTCAATTACACGGTTTATATTTTCAACCTGGGGTGGGGAACAAAACTCAACAGAGAAAAACTAACTGGTAAACGAACTTCACACATGAGGCTTGGTGTAGCACAGTGTTTTCAAGCAAAGGGCAACCCAGGTTACAAGAAGAATTTTTTTCCTAATGGAACAGAATTGAATTGAACATATCAGAGTATATCAAATGTTTGCTGTGAAATTACTATTCCAAGCATAACTAAAGACATGTGAGTATGTGTATACCAGCTAATGTAAAATAGATGTCTTACAGGGAGATAGAGCCACAAAAATTTGAAAAACACCAGGAAGAGATACTAAGTGGTCTTTGTTTCCAACCCCATCCATGACTATTCCCTCCTGGTTCTGGGTGTTGCAGAATGAACTGTTTTGCTGCAATGGATCATTGTCCTCACCATCCTCCTGCTGGTTCTTAGCCTTTAACTCTGTTCAGTGAGATTACTTTGTACCATCTAGGCCTTCCCCCAGGGGCAGCAGCTTTGAGCAAGCATGACAGGTTGGGTTCCTTCTTTCCTTCTGCCCCTCAACCATCTGCACTCATCTCTGAATCCCTCTACCACCTCCCCCTCTTCTGTGGAAGCCTTAGTCAGGGATGGTAAAAAGAATAGTGCTTCCTCCTGTCTTTCAAACCATCTTCTCTAAGTTCCTTTTGAAAGTATGACCCAATGACTCATACACCCCTGTTCACAGCATCATTATTCATAATAGCCCAAAGGGGGAAACAATGGAAGTATCCATCAAGACACAAATGGATAAACAAAATGGGGCCAATCCATACAATGGATTACTATTTAGCCTTAAAAAGAAAGTCCTGATATATGCTACAACATGGATGAATCTGAAAGCTAAGTCAAAGAATCCAGACACAAGACAAATACCGTATGATTCTATGTATGTGAGGAACCTAGAATAGGTAAAAATCATAGAGACACAAAGTAGAATGGTCATAACCAGAGACTGGGGGAGAGGGACATGGAATATAACCACTTAAAGGGTACAGTTTCCATTTGAGATGATAAAAAAGTTCTGGAAATAGATATACCTTGTGAATATACTTGATGCCACTGAACTGTACACTTAAAATGGCTAAAATAAAGCTGGGCACAATGGCGCATGCCTTTAATCCCAGCAGCTCAGGAGGCTGAGGGATCACAGGTTCAAATACAGCCTCAGCAACTTAGCGAGGCCCTAAGCAACTCAGTGAGACCCTGTCTCTAAATAAAAAATAAAAATGGGCTGGGGATGTGGCTTAGTGGTTAAGCAATGCTGGGTTCGATTTCTGTTACCAAAAAAGAAAAAGCTGACCTTAGTCCAACCATGAGAAAACTCAATTTGAGGACAGTCGACAAAATAACTGATCAATACTCTTCAAAATTATCAAGTCATGAAAGACAAGAAAAGATGGAAGAACTGTCAGGGAGTGTGGGAGATTATCAAGACATAACAACTACACACAATGTAGAATCCTGAATAGGATCCTAGAACAAAATACAAAACAAAACAAAACCAGATCTAAGTAAAAAGGCTGATGACATTAAGTAACACCTTCAGTATAGTAAACAGTATTGGTCTCCTGACTCTAATAATAGAACTATGATTGTGTAAGATGTTAACATTAGGGGAAACTAAGTGAGGAATACATTGAAATACTTTATACCATTTTTGCATCTTTTTCTTAAGTCCCAAATTTGTTCAAAATAAAAAGTCAATAAATAAAATCAAGGGGCTGAGGTTGTGGCTCAGTGGTAGAGTGCTTGCCTAGTATGTGTGAGGCACTGGGTTCGATTCTCAGCACCACATGCAAATAAATCAATAAAATGAAGCTCTAATCAACATCTAAATTTTTTTTTTTAGATTTAAAACATAAATAAATAAATAAATGAATAAATAAATAAAGAAATAAATAAAATCAGCTGGGCACAGTGGTGCACACCTTGTAATCCCAGTGACTTGGGAAGCTCAGGCAGGAAGATCTTGAGTTCAAAGCCATCCTCAGCAAAAGTGAGGCCCTGAGCAACTCAGTAAGACTCTATCTCTAAATAAAATATTAAAAATGACTGGAGATGTGGCTCAGTGGTTAAGTGCCCCTGGATTCAATCCCTAGTACCAAAAATTAAAAATAAAATAAAATCAATTCATGCTAAAAAATAGCTGATATAATATATAGTTGTGTATCAGTTAGCTTTAATCCTTATTCTAAAGGTGTTTAATTCACACTTGAAGTACCCAAATAAAAATCAAACAGTCCAGAAATGGTGGATCAACATTTGAATAACTAATCAGAATCCATCTGCATCAGAGTTGGTTAATTCAAATCATGAAAATGAACAATGACTCCCCACTCCATGGTCTGGGTGAAAATACTGTGCTGTCATATTTACCCTTGTAAGAACCACACTGGAAAGCAGTGTGGAGATTCCTTAGAAAACTTGGAATGGACCCATCATTTGACCCAGCTATCCCACTCCTCGGCCTATACCCAAAGGACTTAAAATCAGCACACTACAGAGATACAGCCACATCAATGTTCATAGCTGCTCAATTCACCATAGCCAGATTGTGGAACCAACCTAGATGCCCTTCAGTTGATGAATGGATAAAGAAACTGTGGTATATATATATACAATGGAATATTACTCAGCTATAAAGAATAATAAATTTATGGCATTTGCAGGCAAATGGATGAAATTGGAGAATATCATGTTAAGTGAGATAAGCCAATCTCAAAAATCCAAAAGAGGAATGATCTCACTGATAAGTGGATGATGACACTTAATGGGGGGTGGGAGGGGGATAAGAATGGAGGAAGGAGGGACTGTATAGAGGGAAAAGAGGGGTGGGAGGGGTGGGGAGAAGGAAAAAATAACAGAATGAATCAAACACCATTACCCTATGTAAATGTATGATTACGCAAATGGTATGCTGTTTCTCCATGTACAAACAGAAACAACATGTATCCCATTTGTTTACAATAAAAATAAATTTTTTAAAAAATGCTGCCTCTTCCACTATGTTCTGTAATATTGGGCAGCTTTCTTAATGTTTCTGAACTTAAGATCAGGGCTATTACCAAACTTTCAAGCTGTTGCAAAAAACAGAAATCATATGTTAAGTGGAGACTGGTACATGGAGGTACTCACTATATGGCAGAACTATTGTTAGTAATAACTAGGTTTGTGCAAAAAAAAAAAAAAAAAAAGAACCACATTGAGGAAATCTAGAAAGACCAGCTGTCTGCCCCCTTCAGAAAGGGGCCCGGGATTGTGTGAGGGTCTTGGTCCCTCCCCCCTAGAGATTAGCTGAATCCCATTACTGGAATCATGTTGCACCTGCCTTGAATGCCTGTCCTGTGAAGGGCTTTGCAGAGCTTGCAGAGCAGACTGGAGGCTCTTTCCTTGTGCACGCTTGCTAAGCATTTGAAGGAATGGCTGAAATGGGGCAGAGTCTTGCTTTCACTGTCACATACCTTCTGATCATGGGACTGTGAGAAAGGACACACAAATCTCCCACCTACTATTTCCCAAAAGAACTTAACAATTCTTCATAGTCCAAACCAGTATAAGGTCTGTTGAAAACCAATTATTTCCAAGGATTCTGAGAACACATTTAAGACTCTATGAGCATGTGCTAGACCAGTTTACATTCCCCAGAGTGAAGCCCTCCTGGGACAAGGTCACCAGCTGGGCTGCCGCTCTCTCCCAGGAGAGCCGTTTGGGCAGTAACAAGCCCCCAGGGACACATACTTTTAGTGGCAAGAGTCACCGGATGTTCAAAAAGTGACCATATTTATTCAGCCCAGAGTCTCTACGTTGCCTCAACAGTGGAATCAATCACAAAGCACAACAAACAAAAAGACCAAGCTTTTATTTTCTTTGGGGCCGGATGTAATCAACCCCATCTTCTATTTTTTTTCTCCCAAGGGGCAGACTGTCTGCCATTTCCTGTCCTCATCCCCCTGCTTCCTCATTCCTCTCTCACTGGCTAGCCCAGCTGTGACCAGTCATCCTGGCTCCCTGCTCCCTTTCAAGGCCATCCCCAGGCACCAGCAGATCCGGGAGGGTAGCCCACCTTAAGTTCCAGCTGGGGCCATCAAACCACTACGACAGCCTTGCAGAGAAACAAGGTTATCTAACAAACTTTACTGCCCACTAGTCTGAGAGAAACCTCTTTCTCAACTTCCTGAAATGCTTCAAAGATGGAAGCTGTCTTCCATGCAGGCTACTATCAAAACAACTGCCCCTTTGGCCTTACTTAATGTGTTAATTTAGAAAAACAAAGTCCAGGATGTGCCCAGATGTGCCCTCATCCAAGTCCCAGGAATACTTGTCTGTGAAAACCTGGCAAAGGGGAATTAAGGTTGCAGGTGAAATCAGCTGACCTTAAAACAGGATGATTAGCCAGAATTATCTAAGTGGATCCAACAATAATCACAAGGGTCCTTAAAAGTAGAAGGGGAGGGGCATTGAAAGAGAAGGTCAGGGTGATAAGATTTGAGTAGGATTTGACCTGCTCTGAAGATGAAGGGACCATGAGCCAAGGAATGTGGGCAGCTGGAAAACACAAGGAAACAGCATTTCCCGTAGTTTCCAGAAAGGAATGTAGCCTTGTATCACCTTGATATCAGCCCCGTGAGATCCACAGCAGACTTCTGACCTACAGAACTGGAAGACAATAAACTTGCATAGTTTTAACATAACATTGCGGTAATCTGTTAAGTTAGTGACAGGAAACACACGCACCTGATTATAAAATGCCATAGTAGCTTGCTTCAGGCCCAAAAAGTGATTCTTATTTAAGTAAATATATTTAGGAAAAGTTCATAGCACCTTTGAGGTCTATCCCCTGAAGACTCAGCTCCATGTGACTGGCCTCTTTTCCTTTAGCCCTTACCTCCAAAGAAACTAGCGTCCAACAACCAAAAACACATGTGGTTTTATGTTACAGGGCAAATTCTAAATAGAACACTTTGCCTGTGCCATTTTTATGAGGTATCTGCTTGACACACATCTTTTAAAAAAACCCACTCAGAGTTATTTCTGTAACTGAAGGTGGGCAAGAATGGGGATAGTAAAATGAGATTATTACTTATGAAATGAGCAATGAAAGGTAAGCCTATTCTTATCATTTAATGCATCTATTTGCAAATAAGTGTGGAGCTGTCAATTTCCATTTCAGACCACCCAAGGCTCACAGTGCGTGGGTCTGAGTCTCAGTGTTCTTCAATGGCCTCAAAGTTGTTTTATGCAATCTGTTTCCTAGCTATTTGTTTGGCTGGTGCCATAAATTCACAAAGAACCAGGATTCTCTTTTTGATGTATTTTTCTTGTGGTCAATACTCTTGAATCCACAGGGAAACAGAATCCTCCTTAAATAGAGGGTGGGGTGGAGAAGGGGGACAATGTGCAGGTCAGCAACCCTATATCAAAAGATTAGGATTCTCCTTCCAACTATTTGGGAGTGAAGGTTCAAACTCTTAACAATGTCCAACTGACAAAAGCCTTACTCTGATTCCTATTGCCCATATTTGTTATCCCCAGTTTAGGGATAACAAAGGCTAGCCTAAAAATAGAGAGCAATGATTTCCAATGCCAGGACAGTGGGCTATTTAAGCTCTATTTTTAGCAAGTCTCAGTTACCTGTGAAGCAGCATATGGCTCCTCTCATTCTCCAAAATGTGAGAGCATTCAAACATTGAACTGCCTGTGATACAAGGGGTGATGGTTCCCAAATGACTGTATACACACTGACCAAAGCAGACAGCCAACACCCCAGTCTATCCAAAGGGCTTCCAATGGGACCTGCTGTCATGCTAAAATCTCTTAGTCATTAGCGACAGTTCAAATATTAAGTCAGATGATAGAGGAGTTTTCACTACCAGTTTAAGATATGAAGGACTTTAAGCAAATTATCCCCTAGGGAAAAGAAAAGAATCCTGAGGTGAACACCAGGGACTAGTTCAGGATAAAGTTAAAGTACAGCAAGAGGAAACAAGAAGAAAAACATCTATCATTGCAGGGTGCACAGAGGGCCAGCCAGTGACACTTCCCTAAAATGCAGGATGAAAGCCCTGCAGAAGTAAGCACTCTGGCTCCTTTATCTCAGATCTACTCTGCACAACCCAGGGCACACAAGTGTGCTTCATTACGCACCCAAGAGGAAGTGTGACAAGCCTGAAGGCTTACCACAACTAAGAAAGATAAAGTTGAAGATTTCTTCTGTGGTGAAGCCACGGCAGGGAAACTTGGGAGGAGAGAGCAAACCAAGCTAGCTTGCTAGCTGCCCCAACGAGAGTGTGCACTTTACAAGAGACCAGTCACTGGTTAGTCCTTCCTTGGCAATTTCAATGCAAACTTCTGCTATGGATGGTGTCACTGATTATTTTACCTATTTCTTTAGGTCTTTCAAAAAAGAAATACTTAGCCAGATGCTGTGACATGTGCCTGTAATCCCAGAGGCTCACGGGAGGCAGAGGCAGGAGAATTGCAAGTTCAAAGCCAGCAACTTAGCAAGACCAAGCAACTCAACGAGACCCTGTCTCTAAAGAAAATATAAAATGGGCTGGGGATGTGGCTCAGGGGTTAAGCACCCCTGGGTTGAATCCCTGGTACCTAAAAAAGAAAGAAATACTTAGAACTGGGTGCAGTGACACATGCCTATAACTCCAATGACTCAGGAGGCTAAAGTAGGAGAATCACAAGTTTGATGACAGCATGGGCAACTTAGCAAGACCCTATCTCAAAATTAAAATTAAAATAGGCTGGGGGAGTAGTGCAGTGGTAGAGTGTCCCTGAATTCAATCTCCCATACCATAAAAAAGAACAAAAAATATAACATGTAACCATCTCTTACAACAGGACAAGGTTAACAGCAGTGAAGACTCTGGGCAGCATTGACTTGCTCAGTTGCTGCTGATGGTATACCATGAGCATATAAGCAGAAGCAAATACAGGGTACCATTAAATACTGATTTCTGGCCTGGTTTGGGGAAAGGAGACTCTGGCTTTAGACTCATTCAACAAATATTTTTCTTTTTCTGCCCATCCTAAATGAGGTGCCAGGCCAGGTGTGTGGATGAAAAGGCCATGGTTTTTGCCTGAGCACTGGGGAAACAAGTGTTCTGAAAGCATGATTTTGGGGGCCCCCGAAGCCTCCTGTAGAGCTTCCTAAATCAAAGCCTGTCTTCTCCTCAAGCACTGACCTTCCTCTCCAGTGCATCTGAGTTCTGGGTGGGGAGGAAAGGAGGAAAGGGGATTGGGAATGATGTCTAGCTACAACAAATCAGATATTCTTCCATTTTCCAACAGTCCAAGTAAAGCAAAGGTAAATAAGATGTCTCATGATCCCCCCTCAAAAATAAATAACTCATCCCCAATAGGTAATTTCTTCTTGTTCATAACTATTAAACCCCAGGAAACTGCAGCATGCATGAATCATTTTAGTCAAGCGTGCTATTCTCTTCTACCTCCTAAGCAAGAATTAGTCAGCTCCAGGCTGAGAGCCAAGATTTCCCAAGACGGGGCCTAGGACAGCGTGAAGGGAGGGGACTAAGCAGTCAGCAGAGCCCAGGGAGGACATGCTGAAGCCCGCCGGACAAATGAGTCCTGCTGCATACTACAAAATCCTAAGTCATCACCACCTTACATATAAAAATGGGTGCACATGAATTTGACAAACCGTTGACTTAGCCCTCCCCCATTATCAGAAGGAAGCAACTAATGACAGAAGAAAAATAAAGATTCAAAGGCATCATCTTCAAATAATATCACATTGAGGATTAGGGCTTCAACATATGAATGAGTCTGGGGAGTACAAAAAACAATCAGCCCATAGTGCAAGCAAAAAGAAAAAAGGACCGTCTCTCTCTGTCACCACAAACACACAGACACACACACCAGATGAGCATACAAGCTACAAGGTCAAAAGGTATTACAAAATGCGAGTTTGATTAGTTTACCTACTATGTGCACATAATGTCCGATGAGGTATCTTCACACACACAAGGGCTCCAACCTTCATACATACCAGGGCTATTTTTGTTCCTATTTATTTGTAATACACTTGAACTACTACTATGTGCCAGGATCTAATATATACAACATCACTTAATTGTAGCAATACTAGCTGCTTGCTAGTTTCCATGAGGAAATCATGAACACAACAGTAGTTGGAAATGCCCTTCAAAAAAGGAATGTGGCAAATGAGACCAATGGATAGCACTGTCATTAGTGAGAAAGGATGCAGACCTCAAAAATACGGTTTGTTTTGGGAATTAGTTGGTTATTCAAACCCTGAGGATCACAAAGTATCAGAAAACAAAGTCCTGTCTTCAGCAAATTTGCCAGCTCTGAAATTTAATATTTTTTTTAAAAAATTAGTTGTAGACACAATAACTTTATTTTTTTAATTAGGTGCTGAGGATCAAACCCAGTGCCTCACATGTGCTAGGCAAGCATTCTACCACTGAGCTACAACCCCAGCCCCTGAAACTTAATACTTTTAAAATATATCCACAACCAGGAGATTGGCAACACAGTTATATGATATAGGGAAGTCTGATTATTATCTCCATTGCCCATTTCCCCCTCCCCGTTTTTAGAAACAGAACCCTTCCCTCCCCCCACGGTAGACAGAATAATGACCCCCCCCCCGCCCATATACATGCACATTCTAATTCCTAGAAGCTGTGAACATGTTACTTTACCTGGCAAAGGGGACTTTTGAAGATTTGAATAAGGTAAGGATCATAATATAGGGAGAATTAAGATGGGGAGGATTTAGTTTGTAGGCCCAAAATGATCACAGGGGCCTTAAATGATGGAAGAGGGAGGAAGAGCCAGAAAAGATGTGACAATGGAAACAGAAGTCCAGGTGATACAAGGATGAGACCATGAGTCAAGGAATGCAGGTGGCCTCTAGAAACTGGAAAAGGTAGAGAAAAGGATCATTCCCTAGAGTCTCCAAAAGGTACTTAGCACTGTCAACCCGTCTTGGACTTCTGATCTTGGAAACTGTAAGTTATTGTTTTAAGCCATTGAATCAGTGGCAATTTCTTACACTAACAATTGGAAATGACTATTCCCCTGCTCCTAGTTTTTAAAAAATTTTATTTGTGCATTTTAATTATACAAAACAATGGGATTCATTATGCCATATTCATACATGCATATAACATAATTTGATCAACCTTACCTCCCAGTACCTTCCCTTCTCCTCCCCCACCCCTTACTCTACTGATCTTCCTTCTATGATCATCATCAGCATCATCAGCATTATTATAATTAGTGCATAATTATATATAAGCAGGATTCATTATGATATATTCATACACAGACATTGCATCATTTGGTAGATTTGGTTCCCCAGGACTTCCCAAAGCCCTCCCCTTCTCCCTCCCTCTTGATTCCCTTCCTCTACTCTGTTGGTTTCCCTTCAATATTCGTAAGATGCCTTTTTTTATTCTTTTTGTTTTAATCTCTCTAGCTTCCACATATGAGAGAAACATTCAATCCCTGACTTTCTGAGTCTGGCTTATTTCACTTAGCATGATGTTCTCCAGTTCCATCCACTTACC